>NW_028227262.1:103722445-104922445 GCF_978045245.1 Mus caroli | reverse complement strand
CCATTCAATAGGTACTAACCTAGTGTCTGCTACAGCCCAGGCTGATTTCTGCAGATGAACTCTTTTAGATGAACTTAGTATTAGTCACCATTCACTTCCAGGTTTTAGTGTGATTTCCTCTCTGCTTCTCTATCCCAGCATGTCAGAGAATGAAACATAAATTAGTCAGTGGACTACAAACAGGTATGTGCAGGAGAGGACAGTAAGAATGGCTAAGGTCAAAAACTCAGGTGACAGCAGATACTGGCTAGGATGTGGAAAAAGAGGAACACTCCTTCATTACTGGTGGGATTGCAAGCTGGTACAACCACTCTGGAAATTCGTCTGGCAGTTCCTCAGAAAATTGGAAATAGTTCTACCTTAGGGCCCAACTATACCACTCCTGGGCATATACCCAAAAGATGCTCCAACATATAACAAGGACACATGCTCCACTGTGTTCATAGCAGCTTTATTTATAATAGCCAGAAGCTTGAAATTACCCAGATGTCCATCAACAGAGGAATGAATACAGAAAATGAGGTACATTTACACATGGAGTACTACTCTGGTATTAAAAACAGTGACTTCATGAAATTTGCAGGCTAAATGCTTATGGTGTTTTTAATACTATATATATATATTTTTTTAATACTATATATATATATATATATATATATATATATATATATATATATATATATATATATAATTTAATGTAGTGTGGCCATAGGTGTTTTGTCAGTATTTTATATAATTTTGTTAAAATTTTAATATATATTATTTGTGTCTACTGGAGATATTCAGCATTATATCAAGAACAAAACATAATTTGCCATGATTATTGTCATGAAATAAATAAACATGACTTATCATACTTATTTTGTGGTCAGAGTAGCTGAAATCTGGTATTTGACAAACCTCCAATATAGTCAGTTTTACTGCAGTTGGATCACATATTCTTGGGGCCTCTGGATGTGTTCGTCCTATTTACCTGCTACATTATAGCCTTAGTTTCATGATTTTATCCATCAGCACATAGTAACAGCTCTGTTCAGTAACATGTCATCCTTTGTTGATATTTAGTTTGATTAGAAATATTATGTTTACCATGAAGGTGTTGAGGAAGAAGCTCTATAATTTATAATGTACAAGGTAAATATTAAACTTATTGTTCAAATTTTTGCAAAGTCTTTAAAATTTTGCATCCTACATTTAGTTTATAAATAAGGGGAAATAACTTTTCAAAGTGACAGTATGACAGAAAATGACCATTTTTGATGCCAACATATGTCATGTAGCATGCCATGCAGGACATCAAATGTTTTCTTCTCCCACTGCCCTCAATTTCTAATACTGTTTCATTCAAATTATTCTATAGCCATGTTTAATCATATAGATATGCCTTAAGGATATGGAAAACTCACTGATTACATTTTAATTAAATTCAATTTGAGAAACTCCAGACATCATATCACTATTTAATGGTATGTTTAATCTTTTTTTTTAATTTCTCCATCTCATATCCACCCAACTGTGTGTACTCATTTTATTCTTTCCTTTAATTTTACTTACAAAATCTCTACTTCTCCTCTCCCCAGCTCCAATTTCTCCCAATGCTATCTTCACTCCCTCTCAGATTTATGACTGCCTTTTAAGTGTGTGTGTGTGTGTGAGTGTGTGTGTGTGTGTGTGTGTGTGTGTGTGTGTGTGTGTGTGTGTGTGATTGCAGTCTACTGAGTGTACTTAGTGTTGCTAGTAAGAACATGTTAGGGCAGACCACTTGACAAGGAAGAACCTATCAGGGTGTTGATCTCTGGATAATACTGATTCTTCTTGTCTCAGCTGCTATTATTTGCCTATATCTCATCATTTAATAAAATGTAAATAAACTCTTTTTAAAGTAATTGTGTCATTTTTAGAATGGAAACTTTTTGGTAGATTCTCATTGATAACTTGACCACCAAATGAATGAAGTGCTAAGAGATGTTTTCTTGTTTTATTTCTGATGTTCTGATATTTCTAGAGACATCCACTTACTCAGAGGAAATTTGCAAGCTCAACATTAGAAAGATATCCCAGTGAATCACTCCTATGCCTTAACTGCATGCACTCATTTAATATCACAGCAGGACACATTCGAGCTGATCTCCTTAATCCCATATTGCAAAAGGACCTACACTCCAGGCAGCAGAATGCCATATACAACAGGGATATTAAGCATCATGTGATGAAACAGAGACACCATTTGCTCTTTGTATGCCTAAAGCAGTTTTATTCTACATGTATTGTGAGTTTTATAGTTGATTTGTTAAGCTATGGAATTGCTCAATACACAAACAACTGAGTGACAGCGACCATATCACTATTTTTATTGCTTTTCTGAGGTTTTATTTCAGATAAGAACACACATGCACACGTAGCATTATATGGACTGAATACATCATACTTAGTTATAGAATAACACATCTATCTACATACATGTGTGTTATATATGTGGGGTTTGTGTGTGTATTTGTGTGCAATAACAATTAGTGAAACAGAAGAATTCATGAATTTGAAGGTTCATGGTACCTGGTTGTGGTACATGGAAGGGTTTGGCAGGATGAAGGTTAAAGGAAAACCATTTAAATCAAATCTTTTTTTTTCCATTTCCCGCTATGTTTATTGAAGTGCAGTTTCTTTTTTTTTCTTTTTTTTAATTTTTAATATTTTTATTACATATTTTCCTCAGTTACATTTCAAATGCTATCCCAAAAATCCCCCATAGCGCCCCCCACTTCCCTACCCACCCATTCCCATTCTTTTGGCCCTGGCATTCCCCTATATTGGGGCATATAAAGTTTGCAAGTCCAATGGGCCTCTCTTTCCAGTGATGGCCGACTAGGCCATCTTTCAATACATATGCAGCTAGAGACAAGAGCTCCGGGGTTCTGGTTAGTACATCATGTTGTTCCAACAATAGGGTTGCAGATCCCTTTAGCTCCTTGGGTACTTTCTCTAGCTTCTCCATTGGGAGCCCTGTGATACATCCAATAGCTGACTGTGAACATCTACTCCTGTGTTTGCTAGGCCCCGGCATCGTCTCACAAGAGACAGCTATATTTGGGTCCTTTCAGCAAAATCTTGCTAGTGTATGAAATGGTGTCAGCTTTTAGAAGCTGCTTATGGGATGGATCCCTGGATACGGCAGTCTCTAAATGGTCCATCCTTTCATCACAGCTATGAACTTTGTCTCTGTAACTCCTTCCCTGGGTGTTTTGTTCCCAATTCTAAGAAGGGACACAGTGTCCACACTTTGGTCTTCATTCTTCTTGAGTTTCATGCGTTTAGTAAATTGTATCTTATATCTTGGGTATCCTAAGTTTTGGGCTAATATCCACTTATCAGTGAATACATATTGTGTGAGTTCCTTTGTGATTGTGTTACTTCACTCAAGATGATGCCCTCCAGGTCCATCCATTTGGCTAGGAATTTCATAAATTCATTCTTTTTAATAGGTGAGTAGTACTCCATTGTGTAAATGTACCATAATTTCTGTATCCATTCCTCTGTTGAGGGACATCTGGGTTCTTTCCAGCTTCTGGCTATTATAAATAAGGCTGCTATGAACATAGTGGAGCATGTGTCCTTTTTACCGGTTGGGACATCTTCTGGATATATGCCCAGGAGAGGTATTGCTGGATCCTCTGGTAGTACTATGTCCAATTTTCTGAGGAACCGCCAGACTGATTTCCAGAGTGGTTGTACAAGCTTGCAATCCCACCATCAATGGAGGAGTGTTCCTCTTTCTCCACATCCTAGCCAGCATCTGCTGTCACCTGAATTTTTGATCTTAGCCATTCTGACTGGTGTGAGGTGGAATCTCAGGGTTGTTTTGATTTGCATTTCCCTGATGATTAAGGATGTTGAACATTTTTTCAGGTGCTTCTCTGCCATTCGGTATTCCTCAGGTGAGAATTCTTTGTTCAGTTCTGAGCCCCATTTTTTAATGGGGTTATTTGACTTTCTGGAGTCCACCTTCTTGAGTTCTTTATATATATTGGATATTAGTCCCTTATCTGAATTAGGATAAGTGAAGATCCTTTCCCAATCTGTTGGTGTTTTTTTTTTTTTCTTATTGATGGTGTCTTTAGCCTTGCAGAAGCTTTGCAGTTTCATGAGGTCCCACTTGTCAATTCTCGATCTTACAGCACAAGCCATTACTGTTCTATTCAAGAATTATTCCCCTGTGCCCATATCTTCAAGGCTTTTCCCCACTTTCTCCTCTATAAGTTTCAGTG
This sequence comes from Mus caroli, assembly GCF_978045245.1. Taxonomy (NCBI): domain Eukaryota; kingdom Metazoa; phylum Chordata; class Mammalia; order Rodentia; family Muridae; genus Mus; species Mus caroli. The sequence continues at coordinate 104,918,183 of NW_028227262.1, read as the reverse complement.
TCTCTGGTTTTATGTGAAGTTCCTTGATCCACTTAGACTTGACCTTAGTACAAGGAGATAAGAATGGATCGATTTGCATTCTTATACATGTTAACAACCAGTTGTGCCAGCACCATTTGTTGAAAATGCTGTCTTTCTTCCACTGAATGTTTTTAGCTCCTTTTTCGAAGATCAAGTGACTGTAGGTGTGTGGGTTCATTTCTGGGTCTTCAATTCTATTCCATTGATCTATTTGTCTGTCACTATACCAGTACCATGCAGTTTTTATCACAATTGCTCTGTAGTAAAGCTTTAGGTCCGGCATGGTGATTCCACCAGAGGTTCTTTTATCCTTGAGAGGAGTTTTTGCTATCCTAGGTTTTTTGTTATTCCAGATGAATTTGCAGATTGCACTTTCTACTTCGTTGAAGAATTGATTTGGAATTTTGATGGGGATTTCATTGAATCTGTAGATTGCTTTTGGCAAGATAGCCATTTTTACAATGTTGATCCTGCCAATCCATGAGCATGGGAGATCTTTCCATCTTCTGAGATCTTCTATAATTTCTTTCTTCGGAGACTTGAAGTTTTTATTATACAGATCTTTCACTTCCTTAGTTAGAGTCACGCCAAGATATTTTATATTATTTGTGACTATTGAGAAGTGTGTTGTTTCCCTAATTTCTTTTTCAGCCTGTTTACTATTTGTGTAGAGAAAGGCCATTGATTTGTTTGAGTTAATTTTATATCCAGCTACTTCACCGAAGCTGTTTATCAGGCTTAGGAGTTCTCTGGTGGAATTTTTAGGGTCACTTATATATACTATCATATCATCTGCAAAAAGTGATATTTTGACTTCATCTTTTCCAATTTGTATCCCTTTGATCTCCTTTTGTTGTCGAATTGCTCTGGCTAGGACTTCAAGTACAATGTTGAATAGGTATGGAGAAACTGGACAACCTTGTCTAGTCCCTGATTTTAGAGGGATTGCTTCAAGCTTCTCACCATTTACTTTGATGTTGGCTACTGGTTTGCTGTAGATTGCTTTTATCATGTTTAGGTATGGGTCTTGAATTCCTGATCTTTCCAAGACTTTTATCATGAATGGGTGTTGGATCTTGTCAAATGCTTTTTCCGCATCTAACGAGATGACCATGTGGTTTTTGTCTTTGAGTTTGTTTATATACTGGATTACGTTGATGGATTTCCGTATATTGAACCATCCCTGCATCCCTGGGATGAAACCTACTTGGTCAGGATGGATGATTGTTTTGATGTGTTCTTGGATTCGGTGAGCAAGAACTTTATTGAGGATTTTTGCATCAATATTCATAAAGGATATTGGTCTGAAGTTTTGTATCTTTGTTGGGTCTTTTTGTGGTTTAGGTATCAGAGTAATTGTGGCTTCATAGAATGAGTTGGGTAGAGTACCTTCTGTTTCTATTTTGTGGAATAGTTTGTGAAGGACTAGGATTAGATCTTCTTTGAAGGTCTGATAGAACTCTGCACTAAACCCATCTGGTCCTGGGCTTTTTTTAGTTGGGAGACTATTAATGACTGCTTCTATTTCTTTGGGGGATATAGGGTTGTTTAGATCATTAACCTGATCTTGATTCAACTTTGGTACCTGGTATCTGTCTAGGAACTACTCCATTTCATCCAGGTTCTCCAGTTTTGTTGAGTATAGCCTTTGGTAGAAGGATCTGATGGTGTTTTGGGTGTCTTCAGGATCTGTTGTTATGTCTCCTTTTTCATTTCTGATTTTGTTAATTAGGATGCTTTCCCTGTGCCCTCTAGTGAGTCTGGCTAAGGTTTATCTATCTTGTTGATTTTCTCAAAGAACCAGCTCCTTGCTTGGTTGATTTATTGAATAGTTCTTCTTGTTTCCACTTGGTTGATTTCGCCCCTGAGTTTGATTATTTCCTGCCGTCTACTCCTCTTGGGTGAATTTGCTTCCTTTTGTTCTAGTGCTTTTAGGTGTGTTGTCAAGCTGCTAATGTGTGCTCTCTCTAGTTTCCTTTTGGAGGCACTCAGAGCTATGAGTTTTCCTCTTAAAAATGCTTTCATTGCGTCCCATAAGTTTGGGTATGTTGTGGCTTCATTTTCATTGAACTCTAAAAAGTCCTTAATTTCTTTCTTTATTCCTTCCTTGACCAAGGTATCATTGAGAAGAGTGTTGTTCAGTTTCCACGTGAAGGTTGGCTTTCTATTATTTATTTTGTTATTGAAGATCAGCCTTAGTCCATGGTGATCTGATAGGATGCATGGGACAATTTCAATATTTTTGTATCTGTTGAGGCCTGTTTTGTGACCAATTATGTGGTCAATTTTGGAGAAGGTACCATGAGGTGCTGAAAAGAAGGTATATCCTTTTGTTTTAGGATAGAATGTTCTGTAGATATCTGCCAGATACATTTGATTCATAATTTCTGTTAGTTTCACTGTGTCCCTGTTTAGTTTCTGTTTCCATGATCTGTCCATTGGTGAAAGTGGTGTGTTGAAGTCTCCCACTATTATTGTATGAGGTGCAATGTGTGCTTTGAGATTTACTAAAGTTTCTTTAATGAATGTGGCTGCCTTTGTATTTGGAGCATAGATATTCAGGATTGATAGTTCCTCTTGGAGGATTTTACCTTTGATGAGTATGAAGTGTCCCTCCCTGTCTTTTTTAATGACTTTGGGTTGGAAGTCAATCTTATCAGATATTAGAATGGCTAGTCCAGCTTGTTTCTTCATACCATTTCCTTGGAAAATTGTTTTCCAGCCTTTCATTCTGAGGTAGTGTCTATCTTTTTCTCTGAGATGAGTTTCCTGTAAGCAGCAAAATGTTGGGTCTTGTTTGTGTAGCCAGTTTGTTAGTCTATGTCTTTTTATCGGGGAGTTGAGTCCATTGATATTAAGAGATATTAAGGAAAAGTAATTGTTGTTTCCTGTTAGTTTTGTTGTTAAAGTTGGCATTCTGTTCTTGTGGCTGTCTTCTTTTAGGTTTGTTGAGGGATTACCTTCTTGTTGTTTCTAGGGCGTGGTTCCTGTCCTTGTATTGGTTTTTTTCTGTTATTATCCTTTGAAGGGCTGGATTCGTGGAGAGATAATGTGTGAATTTGGTTTTGTCGTGGAATACTTTGGTTTCTCCATCTATGTTAATTGAGATTTTGGCTGGGTATAGTAGCCTGGGCTGGAGTTTGTGTTCTTTTAGTGTCTGTATAACATCCGTCCAGGATCTTCTGGCTTTCATAGTCTCTGGTGAGAAATCTGGTGTAATTCTGATAGGCTTGCCTTTATATGTTACTTGGCCTTTTTCTCTTACTGCTTTTAGTATTCTGTCTTTATTTAGAAAATTTGTTGTTTTGATTATTATGTGTCGGGAGGTATTTCTTTTCTGGTCCAGTCTATTTGGAGTTCTGTAGGCTTCTTGTATGTTCATGGGCATCTCTTTCTTTAGATTTGGGAAGTTTTCTTCTATAATTTTGTTGAAGATGTTTGCTGGTCCTTTGAGTTGAAAATCTTCATTCTCATCCACTCCTATTATCCGTAGGTTTGTTCTTCTCATTGTGTCCTGTATTTCCTGGATGTTTTGAGTTAGGATCTTTTTGCATTTTACATTTTCCTTGATTGTTGTGCCGATGTTCTCTATGGAATCTTCTGCACCTAAGATTCTCTCTTCCATCTCTTTTATTCTGTTGCTGATGCTCGTATCTATGGTTCCAGATTTCTTTCCTAGGGTTTCTATCTCCAGTGTTGCCTCATTTTGGGTTTTCTTTATTGTGTCTACTTCCCTTTTTAGGTCTAGTATGGTTTTGTTCATTTTCATCATCTGTTTGGATGTGTTTTCCTGTTTTTCTGTAAGGACTTCTACCAGTTTGATTATGTTATCCTGTTTTTCTTTAAGGATTTGTAACTCTTTAGCAGTGTTCTCCTGCAATTCTTTAAGGGATTTTTGTGCTTCCTCTTTACTGTCTTCTACCTGTTTACCAGTGTTCCTTTGTATTTCTTTAAGTGTGTTATTAAAGTCCTTCTTGAAGTCCTCTACCATCATCATGAGATATGCTTTTAGATCCGTGTCTAGCTTTTCAGGTGTGTTGGGGTGCCCTGGACTGGGCGAAGTGGGAGTGCTGGGTTCTGATGATGGTGAGTGGTCTTGGTTTCTGTTAGTAAGATTATTACGTTTACCTTTCGCCATCTGGTAATCTCTGGGGTTAGTTGTTGTCATTGTCACTGTTTAAAGATTGGAGCAGAAGCTGTGTTCCACTCACCAGCAGTCTCAAAATCCTGTGGCGGGGGTCCTGGGTAGCTGGCGGGTGTCAGCCGACCCTGCGCTGTAGCTACCCGGGTGCTGGTCCGGCCGGAAGAGCTTAAATCAAATCTTAATCTCAAAATAAATAACAAAATTTTTCACAGAGATAATTTTAATCTTATGCTTTATCATATGTTATTTACAATAAATATAAATAGTAAATATCTAATGATATTTCTTAGTAGTATAAAATGATCATTTTTCCTTTTAGAGATATTCATTAATGAAAAATTATTTCAAAAAGTTGCATGCACATTTTTCTGTCATGTTTCTAGAAACGTAGGTTGATGTTTACTGGAAGAGAGTTTTTCTGTCATAACTGCAACACAGTTTTTATTTCTCTGTTTTGTTTTGCTTTGTTTTCATCTTTATTTTTCCCCCTGCATCTAAAATCCTGGGGCCGAAGCTAAAGCTTAGAGGTGGGAGGGATGCTCACAACAATTTAAGACTCTAGAAGCAATACTTAAAACTCCCTTTCCTTCTTTCACAAAAATGAACTAACCTAAAACATGAAAGGTTTTACAACATAAAGCAAATGTAATTACAATTGCTTCTCATTTGTAACCTTTTCAAATGTGATTAATAATTCAGTCTGCTAGCGTTCAAAAATCTTGGCTTTCAGTTTCTCTTTCTTACTCTTGAGAGCTGTGTAACAGCTCTCAGGTGATTTTGAAAGTGGGTGCAGTAAGGTACTAAATCCTATAGAGTACAGTATCCCACTGGGTTCAACATCCACCTATCTCAGAAAAAATTATGGACTTCTGGCTCAATTTTAACTGACATCATGACAGAAGATATGCATGTCTCAACTGTACAGTGAAGTTTGACACAATTGCATAGGTTAGAAATTCATAGAGTCCTCCTATATTTGCTCTGTTCCTGTGAAAATTCCCAGAAATAAGAAATGGCAACAAGGCCATAATACAAAGAGAACAGTTGAAGCCTTTTTTTTCCTTCCCATGGCACCTATGGGGTTAGAATCTATTTTTAAAGGTGTAGTTAACATTTACGTCTCATAGGAGTTTTTTTCATTGTATCCTTTTCTCTAGATGACCCCTAAAGATAGTTATCTTAGTTACATCAAGAGCCATTTTCACTTGAGCAGTCATTTTCTGAAGGATAGTTCATTCAGAATAGTCTTAGAAATATCATCTTTCATCTGCTCTCTAAACCTATTGAAAGTGCCTGCTCAGTACCTGAATCGTTTTCACTGTTGAAATATATCATTTTCCATTACTCAGATGTTCTGAAGATTCATAAAGTGGCAATCATAATTTATTGAAATTCCTTCCTGCCAGTCAGAAATGAATAAAACTATACAGTGTATCCAGGAGCAGACAGGAAAGAAAAATGAACGATGAACGGAAGAACCTGTGGTTTTGAAGCAGTGAGGTGTTTTTCCTGTATCTAATCTTAATTGCAGCAGCTTTTCATGATCCTGATGTTTATATTTGCCTCACGAAAGACAGCTTAAAATCCACTGTCCACAAGAGTTCTCTCATAAGCTTGTCTTCTTACCTTCACTAACAATTGCTCAGCATTGATCTAACAGTTGAGCCTTGCTGTAATACCATGTTATATATGTCCTGGCGTCTGTCTTAATCTTACTTACAGGTGGATAGAGGCAGCATCTTGACCCATTCCATAGAAGATTCTCTCTCATCCTTAACCATCTCTTAAAGGCCTAGTAAGTGTCAAACCTGAGTTATTTGGGGACCCATGTAGAGCCTGTGAAATCTTCCCTCTGCTTAATATTGGTGAACATACTTTGTAAGTAGGGAGCAATTGGCTGAGGATTTTTTGGAGCAGGGATGATTTGTTTACTTCATTTTATTCTCTTTTTTTTCCAGTCTTGTGGCAATTCCTTCTTCCTTTCTCCCAGGATTGTTGCTTTATTGAATTTTTTTTTACCTCCTCTTCCTCCTTTATCTTCTTTGGATTTATCTTCTTGATTGTCCTCCTCTTCTTTTTCCTCCCCTCCTATATATATTTGTTTGCTTCACAGTATATTTGACAACAGAATTCTATTCACTGTGTTTACCTACCGTTTTAAAGTACCTGGTATATATGTTGAATAAATTCAGTTTTGAAATTTCATGTCATTTTAATTCTTATTCATCACAGTTTTTTTTATTTTATATAGAAATAGTTATTCCTCTTTCTGATTACTTCAAATTGCAGAATGAGAACTGGTCTGATTCTGACTCTTAAATTGGAGCATGGGAATATCCCTTGAGTTCTTGGAATGTTATGCTTTAAGTCTAATACATTTTTTGTTTTATTTATTTATTTATTTAGTTAGTTTAAAGTTAGCTAAGGTTAACTAACTAAGGTTAGGTTAAAGTTAACTAGAACTAAGTTAACTAGGAATTTTAATTTGACTTTAATTTCAAGCCCTAATATTTTGTATTTCAGTTATTAATTTGAGAAAAAAAATCTATTGACAAGTTATTGCTGATTGTCTATCAATTAGAACTTTTCTATCTCATATATATTTAATTTCAAGTATTGTCTTATATTCAGTTGTATGTATAACATCACTTGAAGAAGAAGTGGTTATGAACTTGAGGGTGAATTAGAAGCAAGCAGGAGTTGAATTGGAGGGAGATAGAATGATGTACAAACAGTGGTCAGATATGAAGTTCTCAAAAAAGTTTAAAACTTAAAAAAAAAAACAAAAGAATATGTATTTGTTGTAATTTAAAAAACAAACAAACAAAAAACAAACAAAAAACCTTTATTTTAACCATAATGGAGACATTAAACAATGTTTGGTTTTATTTCTTTATTTATTTTTATTTTTTTATATTTTTGGTTTTTCCAGACAGGGTTTCTCTTTATAGCCCTGGCTGTTCTAAAACTCACTTTGTAGACCAGGCTGGCCTCGAACTCAGAAATCCACCTGCCTCTGACTCCCAAGTGCTGGGATTAAAGGTGTGCGCCACCACTGCCTGGCGTTTTTATTTAATTTTTATTGACTTATTTAGAGAGATACTTACTGAATTAAACCACATAGCATTAGACTGCAAACGGTTGGTCTAGGTACTGCAGATCAAATAGGGAAGCATTGAATGTTCCAAGAAATAAGACCAAGTATTTCATTAGTAACAGAAGAGGAGGAGAATTAAAGTTCTTATTAGATTTGGTTGCCACTTTTGATTTCTTAACTTCTCAGATTGGTTTGTGGTTTGAGTGTGTGGGGATGTTGCAGAAGACTAGCATAACCTCAGTCTCATGGACTTTCAGTGAAGATTTTAAAACTGTCTTTAACTGGCCATTGCAAGTGACTCCTGTTAGGAGCGGAGCAGTAGGCTTTCTTTGGGGATATGACCCCTGAGATGCTATCCATCTTCCAGACAATGGTCTGACACCCATGCACACACTGGCAGCACTAAGTGTTTTCATTCAGTTTAAAATAGAAAAGGAAAAATATTAAGTACTGGTGGAGATGGAAAACAAAAAGAATTGGAAGGGAGAAGATGAATGTGGAGTTGATCAACAGACATTACATGTAAGTGTTAAATTCTCAAACAACAATAATAATTTAGGCTCTGCTCACTGAATTCTCTTATCTTTATCAGGTGCATTGCTTCTCCATTCCCAATTCAAACACATTAATCCCAGTTCTTATTTTTTTATTCATTTAGTAGGCTTTTCCCAATGGTATTGTGATTATTGATTTCATATCTCTATTTCACACATCATGTACCATTTATGGAGCATTGGATAAGAGCTGGATTGCATCCATGGCTGTGATACCTTAGTTAAATTGTGACCTTTGAATTGTCTTAGTTTAAGTGTAGCCTGTTATGTACAGATAATAACACAATTTTACCATGTAGACTTTCTCAAATTGTTTGCTCATGTTTATAAGTGATGCATGGTTCTACTTTCAGTTGGAAGATAAACATGACTTTGTGGAGCCCTACAATAGCAGGGTGTTCTGTGAGGAGGACAGCATTGTCCTAGGTATGTAGGTTGAACATCTACTGTACTGAGAGAACCTAAGATGAGAAAATGAGCAGAGGCTTCACATTGTGCTGAAACAGTCCTTCCAAACTGGCCATATTCTTTGTAGTCAACATCTCATTCTTTTATTTATTTTTATATTCTTCCTTCCTTCCTTCCTTCCTTCCTTCCTTCCTTCCTTCCTTCCTTCCTTCCTTCCTTCCTTCCTTCCTCTCTCTCTCTCTCTCTCTCTCTCTCTCTCTCTCTCTCTCTCTCTCTCTCTCTCTCTCTCTTTCTGTCTTTCTTCAGTTTTTTATTAGATATTTTCTACATTTACATTTCAAATGCTATCCCAAAAGTTCCCTATACCCTTCCCCCTGCCTTGCAACTCCTACCTACCCACTCCCACTTCTTGGCCCTGGTGTTCCCCTGTACTAGGGCATATAAGGTTTGCAAGACAAAGGGGCAACTCTTCCCAATGATAGACAACTAGGCCATCTTCTGCTATATATGCAATTAGAGACATGAACTCTGTGGGTACTGGTTAGTTCATATTGTTTTTCCACCTATAGGGTTGCATACCTCTTCAGTTTCTTGGATACTTTCTCTAGCTCCTCCATTAAGGGCCCTGTGTTCCAACCAATAGATGACTATGAGCATCCACTTCTGCATTTGCCAGTCACTGGCATAGCCTCACAAGAGACAGCTATATCAGGATCCTTTCAGCAAAATCTTGCTGGCATGTGCAATAGTGTCTGGTTTTGGTGGCTGATTATCGGATGGATTTCCGGGTGGGGTAGTCTCTGGATAGTCCATCCTTTCATCTTACCTCCAAACTTTGTCTCTGTAACTCCTTCCATGGGTATTTTGTTCCCCTTTCTAAGGAGAAATGAAGTATCCACACGTTGGTCTTCCATCTTCTTGATTTTCTTGTATTTTGCATATTGTATCTTGGGTATTCTAAGACAAAGGATACTGTCAATAAGACAAAAAGGCCACCAAGAGATTGGGAAAGGATTTTTACCTATCCTAAATCTGATAGGGGACTAATGTCCAATGTATACAAAGAGCTCAAGAAGCTGGACTCCAGAAATTCAAACAACCCCATTAAAAATGGGGTACAGAGCTAAACAAAGAATTCTGAACTGAGGAATACCAAAGGGCTGAGAAGCACTTGAAAAAATGTTCAACATCCTTAATCATCAGGGAAATGCAAATCAAAACAAACTGAGATTCCACCTCACACCAGTCAGAATGGCTAAGATCAAAATTAAGGTGACAGCAGATGCTGGCAATGATGTAGGGAAAGAGGAACACTCCTCCATTGCTGGTGGGAATGCAAGCTGGTACAACTACTCTGGAAATCAGTCTGGCAGTTCCTCAGAAAATTGGACATAGTACTACAAGAAGATCCAGCAATTCCTCTCCTGGGCATATACCCAGAAAATGTCCCAACCGGTCAGAAGGACACATGCTCCACTATGTTCATCACAGCCTTATTTATCATAGCCAGAAGCTGGAAAGACTCCAGATGTCCCTCAACAGAGGAATGGATACAGAAAATGTGGTACATTTACATTATGGAGTACTACTCAGCTACTAAAAACAATGAATTTATGAAATTCTTTGGCAAATGGATGTTTGTGGAGTGAGGTAACCCAATCACAAAAGAAGTCACTTGGTATGCACTCATATCTCATTCTTTTAACAAAGAAAAGTCAATTTTTGTTTTTGTCCAAGATTGAGCAAAATCTATACATTGACTCTGGCTGAAGAAGCAGTCTTGAAATCAAGTTTCTATTTCTAGAGTGTCTAAATTTTACAACTCTATGTTTACAACTACTTTAATTATTTTCAAACAATATCATGTTTGTGACATGCAAAGTATGAAAAATTAAAGTACAAAGATGTATATTTGAGCACATATATTCACTTCACTGCTCTTTACATTTATTCTGATGTTGGATCCTCCAGAGTTGTTCTTATGTATGATGAAGTTGTTGAATTTTTCTATGCTGTCACCTGCAGTTATTTCTTCTATCAATCCAATTCATTCAATTGATGCAAAATTTATTATAAATTAATTACTCCATTTTTGATAAATAGGAATATAGCCTGTTATAACTTCATACATGTCCTCAGATGTTTTGCTGTCATGTTTTGATTAATAGGAATACATACACATACATATAACACTACTAGATGTTTATTATGTTTTAAAGACTTATCTATTTATTAATTTTATTTATATGAGCACAGTGTAGCTGTCTTCAGACTTACCAGAAAAGGGAATCTGATCCTGTTACATATAGTTATGAACTACCATGTGGTTACTGGAAATTGAACTCAGGACCTCTGGAAGAGCAGTCAGTGGTCTTAACTCCTGAGCCATCTCTCCAGGCCTAGATGGTTATCTTTGAATTACATGTATTAGCACTACCCTGAGCCTGTTATAACTTCATACATGTCCTCAGATGTTTTGCTGTCATTACTGCTACATTCTCTATCATTTCAAGCCAAATGAGGAAACGGTATTCCTCCATTTTTTACATACATTTTGTATTTGAATATTAGTAATTATAAAATTTTGCAAATACAATTCTTTAAAATTAAAATGAACATAAATCAGGAAGTGGCAGCATCACATAATGGATCTAATCCTTTTATGAGAAAGCATAATATAGGAGATTTATTTGGCATGACTTCTTTACGTTCTTTCATGGTAGACATGATTTTAGATATGTGTTTTGCTATTATATATCACCAGGGTAAGGAGGTTGTGTGTACTTCCTTGTAAACAGTTCCATATGTAATTGTAAAGTTAAATATAAATAGATTTAGTCTTCTTGATGGATAACTTATACTCAACTAGCTGTCTTAAACAGAGCAGGACAATTTGCTTAGGGATGGTAGTGATCACAGTGGGCTGGGACCTCCAACATAAATTAAAAACAATATAATCCCACCCCAGGATATACACATATCAATCTGATATAGGTAATTACTCCTCGGAGGCTCAGTCCTTAGGACACTCTGTGTTGACAGTTAAAGCAGCTAAATAGGTTTTTAATGTGGATCAGTGAGTGGGCATACTATTTATCTACAATTTTCTTAGTGCTATTAAATATGTTACTTCAAATCCAAATGGTAACAAATTATTCTTAAATCTTGTTTCATTAAAGTCAAGTATGCCAGTATTTTATATGCTTATTGGCTGTTTTTAGGAGACAGATATGAGTATCTCAATTCTTATGAGTTTCCTTCCTCTAGACCCTGATTTTCCTGCAGTCTGATCTCGTTTCTTTAATTTTTCTGTCCTGTCCATTTTTTCTTTATTGGATTCTCACTTAATACAGTTCCATCTGGTTCTTTATTTTTAATTTTTTTTAACACTCCAGACATTATCTCCCTCTGAGGCCACTCTCTGACTTCTGCCCCCTCACCCTTGTTTCCAGACCTCTTTACTTCCTAGGGCCTCCAGTCTCTTGAGGGTTAGGTGCATCATCTCTTACTGAGCCCAGACACGGCAGTCCTCTGCTGTATATGTGTTTGGGGCTTCCTATATGTTTTTACATTTAATAAGACATGTCTACAATATATAATAAGGTTGTCCTTCAGACTCCATAAACACACAGCTGCAAGACTGTCATACTGCTTAACAGAGAGCAAATAGTTTTGGATGGAATTTTCTTTTACTTTAACTACAAAGACAAAATGTGTGTGTTGTTTATCGTTTCAAAAAGAGTTAAAACTATTTCCTTTTTCTATTTTGGAAGTATTGCTGTGTAAATTATTGTCATAATGTTTACTATTAATGTAATTTTTCAAATTTGAATATTAATTATTCAAGAAACCATCAATTGTTCTGGGCTTTATAAAATCTTGTAAGAATTTTTATTCAGCAAAGTATACTTAAATGTAAATAATTAAACAATAGTGAAAAGAATATTAAAGATAGAGAAAATTAAAATACAATTATTTTGGTTTAGCTGACATATAACAGTCTTTTATATGAAATGTAAACAAAATGAGATATAAAAAGGAAGCTGTGATGATTTAAAATTAGGGATGCAGGATGATACAGAGACAGACAAATAAAAATGCTATCAAATTAAATATGATACAATAAAATAAATTATATGAAAAATGTATACTACTGGGCCTAGCATTGCACAAGGTCTGTCTTATATCCCTCATTATTATCAGGAATAGACAAAACAGAATATTCTACTTCCACTCTCAAATCTGATGCCAGATCTTCATTACTCATTAGGCAAATCATGAAATAGCTATGTTTGGGGTCTATATAAGGTGGAACTTCACTGGAGAAAGTAAATCATTAGGGGTGAGACAGGAGGTTGTATTTACTGGTCCCAAATCCTGTTCAGTAGTCTCTGCTTCTTGACTCTTGGGTGCCATTTAATCAGATATATCACACGCGTGCCAACATGCTTTTCTCAATGAAATAGACTGTACATCTTCACACTGTAAGACAAAATACACCTTTACTCCTTTAAGCTATTTTCTGCTAGATACCTAAGTATAGGAATAAGAAACACAACCAGGACTCCGCCGAACTTAGGAACTTAGTCTGCACAGGTGAGAGTGGGCACCACAGAGGCAGACAGCTTCTGGGACAGGCAGGAGCCACAGAGCCGCTGAGGCAGCACCCTTTTTGGGCCGCAGATATCCGGCACCCTACCAGCCGGAGGACAGTGGTCCCGCACTGCACAGCAGCCCTCTGCCTCAGGAGAAGGGAGCGCCATCTTGGATCCGGAACTCCACCGAACTTAGGAACTTAGTCTGCACAGGTGAGAGTGTGCACCACAGAAGCTGACAGCTTCTGTGACCTGCCAAAGCAACACAGCATCTGCGAAAGGTTCTATTTTGGGGCTTCTTCTTTGGCCAGGAGGAGGTCCAAACACCAGATATCTGTGCACATTCCCTGTAAGAGGAGAGCTTGTCAGCAGAGAGTGCTCTAACCACTGAAACTCAAAGGAGACACCTGAAAAAATAGACCTGGATTTAAAAGCTAATCTCATGATGATGGTAGAGGATTTCAAGAAGGGCATTAATAACTCACTTAAAGAATTACAGGAGAACATTGCTAAAGAGTTACAAGTCCTTAAAGAAAAACAGGATAACACAATCAAACAGGTAGAAGTCCTTAAAGAAAAACAGGAAAACACATCCAAACAGATGATGGAAATGAACAAAACCATACTAGACCTAAAAAGGGAAGTTCACACAATAAAGAAAACCCAAAATGAGGCAACGCTGGAGATAGAAATCCTAGAAAAGAAATCTGGAACCATAGATGCGAGCATCAGCAACAGAATACAAGAGATGGAAGAGAGAATCTCAGGTGCAGAAGATTCCATAGAGAACATCGGCACAACAATCAAGGAAAATGTCAAATGCAAAAAGATCCTAACTCAAAACATCCAAGAAATACAGGACATAATGAGAAGATCAAACCTACGGATAATAGGAGTGGATGAGAATGAAGATTTTCAACTCAAAGGACCAGCAAACATCTTCAACAAAATTATAGAAGAAAACTTCCCAAATCTAAAGAAAGAGATGCCCATGAACATACAAGAAGCCTACAGAACTCCAAATAGACTGGACCAGAAAAGAAATACCTCCCGACACATAATAATCAGAGCAACAAATGCTCTAAATAAAGATAGAATACTAAAAGCAGTAAGAGAAAAAGGCCAAGTAACATATAAAGGCAAGCCTATCAGAATTACACCAGACTTTTCACCAGAGACTATGAAAGCCAGAAGATCCTGGACGGATGTTATACAGACACTAAAAGAACACAAATTCCAGCCCAGGCTACTATACCCAGCCAAACTCTCAATTAACATAGATGGAGAAACCAAAGTAATCCACGACAAAACCAAATTCACACATTATCTCTCCACGAATCCAGCCCTTCAAAGGATAATAACAGAAAAAAAAAATACAAGGACAGGAACCACGCCCTAGAAACAACAAGAAGGTAATCCCTCAACAAACCTAAAAGAAGACAGCCACAAGAACAGAATGCCAACTTTAACAACAAAAATAACAGGAAACAACAATTACTTTTCCTTAATATCTCTTAATATCAATGGACTCAACTCCCCGATAAAAAGACATAGACTAACAAACTGGCTACACAAACAAGACCCAACATTTTGCTGCTTACAGGAAACTCATCTCAGAGAAAAGGATAGACACTACCTCAGAATGAAAGGCTGGAAAACAATTTTCCAAGCAAATGGCATGAAGAAACAAGCTGGAGTAGCCATTCTAATATCTGATAAGATTGACTTCCAACCCAAAGTCATTAAAAAAGACAGGGAGGGACACTTCATACTCATCAAAGGTAAAATCCTCCAAGAGGAACTATCAATCCTGAATATCTATGCTCCAAATACAAAGGCAGCCACATTCATTAAAGAAACTTTAGAAAAGCTCAAAGCACACATTGCACCTCATACAATAATAGTGGGAGACTTCAACACACCACTTTCACCAATGGACAGATCATGGAAACAGAAACTAAACAGGGACACAGTGAAACTAACAGAAATTATGAATCAAATGGATCTGGCAGATATCTACAGAACATTCTATCCTAAAACAAAAGGATATACCTTCTTCTCAGCACCTCATGGTACCTTCTCCAAAATTGACCACATAATTGGTCACAAAACAGGCCTCAACAGATATAAAAATATTGAAATTGTCCCATGCATCCTATCAGATCACCATGGACTAAGGCTGATCTTCAATAACAAAATAAATAATAGAAAGCCAACCTTCACGTGGAAACTGAACAACACTCTTCTCAATGATACCTTGGTCAAGGAAGGAATAAAGAAAGAAATTAAGGACTTTTTAGAGTTCAATGAAAATGAAGCCACAACATACCCAAACTTATGGGACGCAATGAAAGCATTTTTAAGAGGAAAACTCATAGCTCTGAGTGCCTCCAAAAGGAAACTAGAGAGAGCACACATTAGCAGCTTGACAACACACCTAAAAGCACTAGAACAAAAGGAAGCAAATTCACCCAAGAGGAGTAGACGGCAGGAAATAATCAAACTCAGGGGTGAAATCAACCAAGTGGAAACAAGAAAAACTATTCAAAGAATGAACCAATCAAGGAGCTGGTTCTTTGAGAAAATCAACAAGATAGATAAACCCTTAGCCAGACTCACTAGAGGGCACAGGGAAAGCATCCTAATTAACAAAATCAGAAATGAAAAAGGAGACATAACAACAGATCCTGAAGACATCCAAAACACCATCAGATCCTTCTACCAAAGGCTATACTCAACAAAACTGGAGAACCTGGATGAAATGGACAAGTTCCTAGACAGATACCAGGTACCAAAGCTGAATCAAGATCAGGTTAATGATCTAAACAGCCCTATATCCCCCAAAGAAATAGAAGCAGTCATTAATAGTCTCCCAACTAAAAAAAGCCCAGGACCAGATGGGTTTAGTGCAGAGTTCTATCAGACCTTCAAAGAAGATCTAATCCCAGTTCTTCACAAACTATTCCACAAAATAGAAACAGAAGGTACTCTACCCAACTCATTCTATGAAGCCACAATTACTCTGATACCTAAACCACAAAAAGACCCAACAAAGATAGAAAACTTCAGACCAATATCCCTTATGAATATTGATGCAAAAATCCTCAATAAAGTTCTTGCTAACCGAATCCAAGAACACATCAAAACAATCATCCATCCTGACCAAGTAGGTTTCATCCCAGGGATGCAGGGATGGTTCAATATACGGAAATCCATCAACGTAATCCAGTATATAAACAAACTCAAAGACAAAAACCACATGGTCATCTCCTTAGATTCGGAAAAAGCATTTGACAAGATCCAACACCCATTCATGATAAAAGTCTTGGAAAGATCAGGAATTCAAGGCCCATACCTAAACATGATAAAAGCAATCTACAGCAAACCAGTAGCCAACATCAAAGTAAATGGTGAGAAGCTTGAAGCAATCCCTCTAAAATCAGGGACTAGACAAGGCTGTCCACTTTCTCCATACCTATTCAACATTGTACTTGAAGTCCTAGCCAGAGCAATTCGACAACAAAAGGAGATCAAAGGGATACAAATTGGAAAAGATGAAGTCAAAATATCACTTTTTGCAGATGATATGATAGTATATATAAGTGACCCTAAAAATTCCACCAGAGAACTCCTAAGCCTGATAAACAGCTTCGGTGAAGTAGCTGGATATAAAATTAACTCAAACAAATCAATGGCCTTTCTCTACACAAAGAATAAACAGGCTGAGAAAGAAATTAGGGAAACAACACCCTTCTCAATAGTCACAAATAATATAAAATATCTTGGCGTGACTCTAACTAAGGAAGTGAAAGATCTGTATAATAAAAACTTCAAGTCTCTGAAGAAAGAAATTATAGAAGATCTCAGAAGATGGAAAGTTCTCCCATGCTCATGGATTGGCAGGATCAACATTGTAAAAATGGCTATCTTGCCAAAAGCAATCTACAGATTCAATGCAATCCCCATCAAAATCCCAAATCAATTCTTCAACGAATTAGAAAGTGCAATCTGCAAATTCATTTGGAATAACAAAAAACCTAGGATAGCAAAAACTCTCCTCAAGGATAAAAGAACCTCTGGTGGAATCACCATGCCGGACCTAAAGCTCTACTACAGAGCAATTGTAATAAAAACTGCATGGTACTGGTATAGTGACAGACAAATAGACCAATGGAATAGAATTGAAGACCCAGAAATGAATCCACACACCTATGGTCTCTTGATCTTCGACAAGGGAGCTAAAAACATCCAGTGGAAGAAAGACAGCATTTTCAACAAATGGTGCTGGCACAACTGGTTGTTAACATGTAGAAGAATGCGAATCGATCCATTCCTATCTCCTTGTACTAAGGTCAAGTCTAAGTGGATCAAGGAACTTCACATAAAACCAGAGACACTGAAACTTATAGAGGAGAAAGTGGGGAAAAGCCTTGAAGATATGGGCACAGGGGAAAAATTCCTGAATCGAACAGTAATGGCTTGTGCTGTAAGATCGAGAATTGACAAGTGGGACCTCATGAAACTACAAAGCTTCTGCAAGGCTAAAGACACCATCAATAAGACAAAAAAACCACCAACAGATTGGGAAAGGATCTTCACCTATCCTAAATCAGATAAGGGACTAATATCCAATATATATAAAGAACTCAAGAAGGTGGACTCCAGAAAGTCAAATAACCCCATTAAAAAATGGGGCTCAGAACTGAACAAAGAATTCTCACCTGAGGAATACCGAATGGCAGAGAAGCACCTGAAAAAATGTTCAACATCCTTAATCATCAGGGAAATGCAAATCAAAACAACCCTGAGATTCCACCTCACACCAGTCAGAATGGCTAAGATCAAAAATTCAGGTGACAGCAGTTGCTGGCGAGGATGTGGAGAAAGTGGAACACTCCTCCATTGTTGGTGGGATTGCAAGCTTGTACAACCACTCTGGAAATCAGTCTGGCGGTTCCTCAGAAAATTGGACATAGTACTACCGGAGGATCCAGCAATACCTCTCCTGGGCATATATCCAGAAGATGTCCCAACCGGTAAAAAGGACACATGCTCCACTATGTTCATAGCAGCCCTATTTATAATAGCCAGAAGCTGGAAAGAACCCAGATGTCCCTCAACAGAGGAATGGATACAGAAATTATGGTACATTTACACAATGGAGTACTACTCAGCTATTAAAAAGAATGAATTTATGAAATTCCTAGCCAAATGGATGGATCTGGAGGGCATCATCTTGAGTGAAGTAACACAATCACAAAAGATCTCACACAATATGTATTCATTGATAAGTGGATATTAGCCCAAAACTTAGGATACCCAAGATATAAGATACAATTTGATAAACGCATGAAACTCAAGAAGAATGAAGACCAAAGTGTGGACATTGTGCACCTTCTTAGAATTGGGAACAAAACACCCAGGGAAGGAGTTACAGAGACAAAGTTCGTAGCTGTGATGAAAGTATGGACCATTTAGAGACTGCTGTATCCAGGGATCCGTCCCATAATCAGCTTCTAAACGCTGGCACCATTGCATACACTAGTAAGATCTTGCTGAAAGGACCCAAATATAGCTGTCTCTTGTGAGACGATGCCGGGGCCTAGCAAACACAGGAGTGGATGTTCACAGTCAGCTATTGGATGTATCACAGGGCTCCCAATGGAGAAGCTAGAGAAAGTACCCAAGGAGCTAAAGGGATCTGCAACCCTATTGTTGGAACAACATGATGTACTAACCAGAACCCTGGAGCTCTTGTCTCTAGCTGCATATGTATCGAAAGATGGCCTAGTCGGCCATCAATGGAAAGAGAGGCCCATTGGACTTGCAAACTTTATATGCCCCAATATAGGGGAATGCCAGGGCCAAAAGAATGGGAATGGGTGGGTAGGGAAGTGGGGGGCGCTATGGGGGACTTTTGGGATAGTATTGGAAATGTAATTGAGGAAAATATGTAATAAAAATATTAAAAAAAAAAAATGGAAAATGCAAAAAGATCCTAACTCAAAACATCCAGAAAATCCAGGACACAATGAGAAGACCAAACATAAGGATAATAGGAGTGGATGAGAATGAAGATTTTCAACTCAAAGGACCAGCAAACATCTTCAACAAAATTATAGAAGAAAACTTCCCAAATCTAAAGAAAGAGATGCCCATGAACATACAAGAAGCCTATAGAACTCCAAATAGACTGGACCAGAAAAGAAATTCCTCCCGACACATAATAATCAGAACAACAAATGCACTAAATAAAGATAGAATACTAAAAGCAGTAAGAGAAAAAGGCCAAGTAACATATAAAGGCAAGCCTATCAGAATTACACCAGATTTTTCACCACAGACTATGAAAGCCAGAAGATCCTGGACAGATGTTATACAGAAACTAAAAGAACACAAATTCCAGCCCAGGCTACAATACCCAGCCAAACTCTCAATTAACATAGATGGAGAAAACCAAATACACACATTATCTCTCCATGAATCCAGCCCTTCAAAGGATAATAACAGAAAAACAAACAAACAAACAAACAAACAAAAAAAAAATACAAGGACGGGAACCATGCCCTAGGAAAAACAAGAAGGTAATCCCTCAACAAACCTAAAAGAAAACAGCCACAAGAACAGAATGCCAACTTTAACAACAAAAATAACAGGAAGCAACAATTAGTTTTTCTTAATATCAATGGACTCAACTTCCCAATAAAAAAACATAGCCTAACAAACTGGCTACACAAACAAGACCCAACATTTTGCTGCTTACAGGAAACTCATCTCAGAGAAAAAGATAGACACTACCTCAGAATGAAAGGCTGGAAAACAATTTTGCAAGCAAATGGTATGAAGAAACAAGCTAGAGTAGCCATTCTAATATCTGATAAGATTGACTTCCACCCCAAAGTCATCAAAAAAGACAGGGAGGGGCACTTCATACTCCTCAAAGGTAAAATCCTCCAACAGGAACTATCAATTCTGAATATCTATGCTCCAAATACAAAGGCAGCCACATTATTAAAGAAACTTTAGTAAATCTCAAAGCACACATTGCACCTCATACAATAATAGTGGGAGACTTCAACACACCACTTTCACCAATGGACAGATCATGGAAACAGAAACTCAACAGGGACACAGTGAAACTGACAGAATTTTTGAATCAAATGGATCTGGCAGATATCTACAGAACATTCTATCCTAAAACGAAAGGATATACCTTCTTCTCAGCACCTCATGGTACCTTCTCCAAAATTGACCACATAATTGGTCACAAAACAGGCCTCAACAGATACAAAAATATTGAAATTGTCCCATGCATCCTATCAGATCACCAAAGACTAAGGCTGATCTTCAATAACAAAATAAATAAAAGAAAGCCAACATTCACGTGGAAACTGAACAACACTCCTCTCAATGATACCTTGGACAAGGAAGGAATAAAAAAAGAAATTCAGGAGTTTTTAGAGTTCAATGAAAATGAAGCCACAACATACCCAAACTTATGGGATGCAATGAAAGCATTTCTAAGAGGAAAACTCATAGCTCTGAGTGCCTCCAAAAAGAAACTAGAGAGAGCACACATTAGCAGCTTAACAACACACCTAAAAGCTCTAGAACAAAAGGAAGCAAATTCACCCAAGAGGAGTAGACGGCAGGAAATAATCAAACTCAGGGGCGAAATCAACCAAGTGGAAAGAAGAAGAACTATTCAAAGAATCAACCAATCAAGGAGCTGGTTCTTTGAGAAAATCAACAAGATAGATAAACCCTTAGCTAGACTCACTAGAGGACACAGGGAAAGCATTCTAATTAACAAAATCAGAAATGAAAAAGGACACATAACAACAGATCCTGAAGACATCCAAAACACCATCAGATCCTTCTACAAAAAGCTATACTCAACAAAACTGGAGAACCTGGATGAAATGGAGACGTTTCTAGACAGATACCAGGTACCAAAGTTGAATCAAGATCAGGTTAATGATCTAAACAGCCCTATATCCCCCAAAGAAATAGAAGCAGTCATTAATAGTCTCCCAACCAAAAAAAGCCCAGGACCAGATTGGTTTAGTGCAGAGTTCTATCAGACCTTCAAAGATCTCATCCCAGTTCTTCACAAAATATTCCACAAATTAGAAACGGTAGGTACTCTACCCAACTCATTCTATGAAGCCACAATTACTCTGATACCTAAACCACAAAAAGACCCAACAAAGATAGAAAACTTCAGACCAATATCCCTTATGAATATTGATGCAAAAATTCTCAATAAAGTTCTTGCTAACCGAATCCAAGAACACATCAAAACAATCATCCATCCTGACCAAGTAGGTTTTATCTCAGGGATGCAGGGATGGTACAATATACGGAAATCCATCAACATAATCCAGTATATAAACAAACACAAAGACAAAAACCACATGATCATCTCCTTAGATGTGGAAAAAGCATTTGACAAGATCCAACACCCATTCATGATAAAAGTCTTGGAAAGATCAGGAATTCAAGGCCCATACCTAAACATGATAAAAACAATCTACAGCAAACCAGTAGCCAACATCAAAGTAAATGGTGAGAAGCTTGAAGCAATCGCTCTAAAATCAGGAACTAGAAAGGCTGTCCACTTTCTCCAAACCTATTCAACATCGTACTTGAAGTCCTAGCCAGAGCAATTTGACAACAAAAAAAGATCAAAGGGATACAAAATGGAAAAGATGAAGTCAAAATATCACTTTTTGCAGATGATATGATAGTATATATAAGTGACCCTAAAAATTCCACCAGAGAACTCATAACCATGAAAAACAGCTTCGGTGAAGTAGCTGGATATAAAATTATCTCAAACTAATCAATGGGCTTTCTCTACACAAAGAATAAACAGGCTGAGAAAGAAATTAGGGAAACAACACCCTTCTCAATAGCCACAAATAATATAAAATATCTTGGCGTGACTCTAACTAAGGAAGTGAAAGATCTGTATAATAAAAACTTCAAGTCTCTGAAAAAAGAAATTATAGAAGATCTCAGAAGAAGGAAAGATCTCCCATGCTCATGGATTAGCAGGATCAACGTTGTAAAAATGGCTATCTTGCCAAAAGCAATCTACAGATTCAATGCAATCCCCATCAAAATTCCAACTAAATTCTTCAACGAATTAGAAAGGGCAATCTGCAAATTCATCTGGAATAACAAAAAACCTAGGATAGCAAAAACTCCTCTCAAGGATAAAAGAACCTCTGGTGGAATCACCATGCCGGACCTAAAGCTTTACTACAGAGCAATTGTGATAAAAACTGCATGGTACTGGTAGAGTCACAGACAAGTAGACCAATGGAATAGAATTGAAGACCCAGAAATGAACCCACACACCTATGGTCACTTGATATTCGACAAGGGAGATAAACCATCCAGTGGAAGAAAGACAGCATTTTCAACAAATGGTGCTGGCACAACTGGTTGTTATCATGTAGAAGGATGCTAATTGATCCATTCCTATCTCTTTGTACTAAGGTCAAGTCTAAGTGGATCAAGGAACTTCACATATAACCAGAGACACTGAAACTTATAGAGGAGAAAGTGGGGAAAAGCCTTGAAGATATGGGCACAGGGGAAAAATTCCTGAATAGAACAGTAATGGCTTGTGCTGTAAGATCGAGAATTGACAAGTGGGACCTCATGAAACTACAAAGCTTCTGCAAGGCTAAAGACACCATCAATAAGACAAAAAAACCACCAACAGATTGGGAAAGGATCTTCACCTATCCTAAATAAGATAAGGGACTAATATCCAATATATATAAAGAACTCAAGAAGGTGGACTCCAGAAAGTCAAATAACCCCATTAAAAAATGGGGCTCAGAACTGAACAAAGAATTCTCACCTGAGGAATACCGAATGGCAGAGAAACACCTGAAAAAATGTTCAACATCCTTAATCATCAGGGAAATGCAAATCAAAACAACCCTGAGATTCCACCTCACACCAGTCAGAATGGCTAAGATCAAAAATTCAGGTGACAGCAGATGCTGGCGAGGATGTGGAGAAAGAGGAACACTCCTCCATTGTTGGTGGGATTGCAAGCTTGTACAACCACTCTGGAAATCAGTCTGGCAGTTCCTCAGAAAATTGGACATAGTACTACCGGAGGATCCAGCAATACCTCTCCTGGGCATATATCCAGAAGATGTCCCAATCGGTAAGAAGGACACATGCTCCACTATGTTCATAGCAGCCTTATTTATAATCGCCAGAAGCTGGAAAGAACCCAGATGCCCCTCAACAGAGGAATGGATACAGAAATTATGGTACATTTACACAATGGAGTACTACTTAGCTATTAAAAAGAATTAATTTATGAAATTCCTAGCCAAATGGATGGACCTGGAGGGCATCAAATGAGTGAGGTAACACAATCACAAAGGAACTCACACAATATGTATTCACTGATAAGTGGATATTAGCCCAAAACTTAGGATACCCAAGATACAAGATACAATTTGCTAAACGCATGAAACTCAAGAAGAATGAAGACCAAAGTGTGGACACTATGCCCCTTCTTAGAATTGGGAACAGAACACCCATGGATGGAGTTACACAGACAAAATTTGGAGCTGTGATGAAAGGATAGACCATCTAGAGACTGCCATATCCAGGGATCCATCCCATAATCAGCTTCCAAACGCTGACACCATTGCATACACTAGCAAGATTTTGCTGAAAGGACCCAGATATAGCTGTCTCTTGTGAGACTATGCCAGGGGCCTAGCAAACACAGAAGTGGATGCTCACAGTCAGCTATTCGATGGATCACAGGGCTCCCAATGGAGAAGCTAGAGAAAGTATCCAAGGAAGTAAAGATATCTGCAACCCTATAGGGGGAACTACATGATGAACTAACCAGTACCCCGGAGCTCTTGTCTCTAGCTGCATATGTATCAAAAGATTGCCTAGTCGGCCAACACTGGAAATAGAGGCCCATGAGACTTGCAAACTTTATATGCCCCAATACAGGGGAATGCCAGTGCCAAAAGAATGGGAATGGGTGGGTAGGGAAGTTGGGGGGTATGATGGACTTTTGTGATAGTATTGGAAATGTAATTGAGGAGAATACGTAATAAAAAATATTAAAAATTAAAAAAAAAGAAACACAACCTGTACAGGGAACAGCTGGAATGTCTAAATTCAGTTTATAACAACAGTGGGAATAAAACCTCAAGGGTATTCCTTCCAGCTCCTAAGATCATTTATTGTCCATTTAAACTCACTGGATGCTAACTCTGTGCATCCAGTTAGACCTGGAGGTTTTTTTAAATATCTCCCTAAAAACAAACAAACAAACAAAAAATTATGATAAAGGAAATCTGTTTTTCTTCCCACTTGAACCCACCATTTTTTTTTCAAAAAAAAATACTAATATGATGTGTTCATTTGTTTTATATAATCACAAGCAGTTTGTCCCTATATTTTTCAAAATGTACCTCACAGAGTCATAACAATAACAGTGTAAAGAGAATTTCATTGTATAATATTATATACTAGATGTGCCTTTTTCAGTGTCAGCAAACTGTTTATTTTTGCAATATTACACAAATTAAAGAGTTAATGAAATACCAACCACACTTTTTTAAATTGGGTATTTATTTCATTTACATTTCCAATGCTATGCCAAAAGTCCCCCCCACACACACTCCCCCACCCACTCCCCCAACCACCCACTCCCACTTCTTGGCCCTGTTGCTCCCCTGTACTGAAGCATATAAAGTTTGCATGACTAATGGGCCTCTCTTTCCACGGATGGCCGACTAGGCCATTTTCAGATTCATATGCAGCTAGAGACACAAGCTCCAGGGGGTTACTGGTTAGTTGATATTGTTGTTCCACCTATAGGATTGCAGATCCTTTTAGCTCCTTGGGTCCTTTCTCTAACTCCTCCATTGGGGGCCCTCTGGTCCATCCAATAGCTGACTATGAGCATTCACTTCTGTGTTTGCTAGGCCCCAGGCATAGTCTCACAAGAGACAGCTCTATCTGGGTCCTTTCAGCAAAATCTTGCTTGTGTATGCAATGGTGCATCAATCCAATCAGCATTTGGAAGCTGATTATGGGATGGATCCCCGGATATGGCAGTCTCTAGATGGTCCATCCTTTCGTCACAGCTCCAAACTTTGTCTCTGTATCTCCTTCCATGGGTGTTTTGTTCCCAATTCTAAGAAGGGGCAAAGTGTTCTTCTGGAAAAAGCAAGTTTTGTAAGTGGGCAAAATTTATGAAACCTAGTAAAAAATCAAAAGTACCTTGGAGAAAAAATTTAAAAAGTTGACAAATTGACTACATAACAAGGGGATGGTGGATATGGGGGGTGGGGATAGGAAGGCAGAGACTGGGGGAAACTGTGATCCAGATATAAAGTGAATAAGTAAAAGGTAGGATGTGCTGAAATTATTGAAAACATTTTGGGAACAAACAAGTTCAAGCACATCAAGGGGGACAAGGCAGTAGAATATGGATCTAAATCAGGCCCAGGGCTTAACAAAGACTCTATTTGTAGAAAGGTATCCTGACAGTTCAGGGAGAATGAATGACAACTTTAATATAGGATTCTTGATGTACAAGTGTCTGTGAGAGAAGGAAAATTCAAAACTATCATTTTTATATATATAAAGGTTAATTCAAGGTGTATTTTATAAACAAAGTAAAAAGGGAACAAAACAGCTGGAGTATGCTCTCTATAGTTTATTTTTGGATGCACTCAGAGCTATGAGATTTCCTCTTAGAAATGCTTTCATTGTGTCCCATAAGTTTGGGTATGTTGTGGCTTCATTTTCACTAAACTCTAAAAAGTCTTTAATTTCTTTCTTTATTCCTTCATTGACCAAGGTATCATTGAGGAGAGTGTTGTTCAGTTTCCACGTGAATGTTGGCTTTCTATTATTTATTTTGTTATTGAAGATCAGCCTTAGTCCATGGCGATCTGATAGGATGGATGCATGGTGAAATTTCAATATTTTTGTTTCTGTTGAGGCCTGTTTTGTGACCAATTATATGGTCAATTTTGGAGAAGGTACCATGAGGTGCTGAGAAGAAGGTATATCCTTTTGTTTTTGGATAAAATGTTCTGTAGATATCTGTTAAATCCATTTATTTCAGAACTTCTGTTAGTTTCATTGTGTCCTTGTTTAGTTTCTGTTTCCATGATTTGTCCATTGATGAAAGTGGTGTGTTGAAATCTCCCACTATTATTGTGTGAGGTGCAAAGTGTACATTGGGCTTTACTAAAGTTTCTTTAATGAATGTGGATGCCCTTGCTTTTGGAGCATAGATATTGAGAATTGAGAGTTCCTCTTGCGATATTTTACCTTTGATGAGTATGAAGTGACCCTCCTTGTCTTTTTTGATAACTTTGGGTTGGAAGTCGATTTTATTCAATATTAATGTGGCTACTCCAGCTTGTTTCTTCAGACCATTTGCTTGGAAAATTGTTTTCCATTCTTTCATTCTGAGGTAGTGTGTGTCTTTTTCCCTGAGATGGGTTTCCTGTAAGCAGCAGAATGTTGGGTCCTGTTTGTGTAGCCAGTCTGTTAGTCATTGTCATTTTATTGGGGAATTGATTCCATTGATATTAAGAGATATTTAGTAAAAGTAATTGTTGCTTTCTATTATTTTTGTTGTTAAAGTTGGCATTCTGTTCTTGTGGCTGTCTTCTTTTAGGTTTGTTGATGGATTACTTTCTTGCTTTTTCTAGGGTGTGGTTCCCGTCCTTGTATTGGTTTTTTTCTGTTATTATCCTTTAAAGGGCTGGATTTGTGGAAAGATAATGTGTGAATTTGGTTTTGTTGTGGATTACTTTGGTTTCTCCATCTATGGTAATTGAAAGTTTGGCTGGGTATATTAGCCTGGGCTGGCATTTGTGTTCT
This sequence comes from Mus caroli, assembly GCF_978045245.1. Classification (NCBI taxonomy): domain Eukaryota; kingdom Metazoa; phylum Chordata; class Mammalia; order Rodentia; family Muridae; genus Mus; species Mus caroli. Next base: position 104,891,456 of record NW_028227262.1, on the reverse strand, counting down.
CTTAGTGTCTGTAAATTATCTGTCCAGGATTTCTGGCTTTCATAGTCTCTGGTGAAAAGTCTGGTGTAATTCTGATAGGCTTGTCTTTATACGTTATTTGACCCTTTTCCCTTACTGGTTTTAATATTCTATCTTTATTTAGTGCAGTTGTTGTTCTGATTATCATGTGTCCCGAGGAATTTCTTTTCTGGTCCAGTGTATTTGGAGTTCTGTAGGCTTATTGTATGTTCACGGCCATCTCTTTCCTTAGGTTTGGGAAATTTTCTTCTATAATTTTGTTGAAGATATGTGCTGGCCTTTTAAGTTGATAATCTTCATTCTCATCTACTCCTATTATTTGTAGGTTTGGTCTTCTCTTTGTGTCCTGGGTTTCCTGGATGTTTTGAGTTAGGATCTTTTTGAATATTCCATTTTCTTTGATTGTTGTGCTGATGTCCTCTATGGAATCTTCTGCACCTGAGATTCTCTCTTCCATCTCTTGTATTCTGTTGCTGATGCTTGTATCTATGGTTCCAGATTTCTTTCCTAGGGTTTCTATCTCCAGTGTTGCCTCACTTTGGGTTTTCTTTATTGTGTCTACTTCCCTTTTTAGGCCTAGTATTGTTTTGTTTTTTTTCCATCACCTGTTTGGTTGTGTTTTCCTTTTTTCTTTAAGGTTTTCTACCTGTGTAGCTGTGTTCTCCTGTATTTCTTTAAGTGAGTTATTAAAGTCCTTCTTGATGTCCTCTACCATCATCATGAGATATGCTTTTAAATCCGGGTTTAGCTTTTCAGGTGTGTGGGGGTGCACAGGACTGGGCGAGGTGGGAGTGCTGAGTTCTGATGATGGTGAGTGGTCTTGGTTTCTGTTAGTAAGATTCTTAAGTTTGCCTTTCGCCATCTGGTAATCTCTGGAGTTAGTTTTTATAGTTGTCCATGCCCAAGGTGACCCGGTGCTGGTGCTGTCCTAAAGGGACTTGTGACCCTGATCAGGCCGGGTTTCCTGCTTCTCTAATGCTGTCTCAGGTTCTGCGAGATTGGATTGGAACAGAAGTTGTGTTTCACTCACTCGTGGTCCTAAGATCGCATGGAGAGGCCCCTAGGGGACCTTGTTGGTGTTTGCCAACTCCACACTCAAGGTGACCTGGGGATCCATCCCATGATCAGCCTCCAAATGCTGACACCATTGCATACACTAGCAACATTTTGCTGAAAGGACCCAGATATAGCTGTCTCTTGTGAGGCTATGCTGGGTCCTAGCAAACACAGAAGTGGATGCTCACAGTCAGCTATTGGATGGATCACAGGGCCCCCAATGGAGGAGATAGAGAAAGTACCCAAGTAGCTAAAGGGGTCTGCAACCCTATAGGTGAAACAACAATATGAACTAACCAGTAACCTCCTCCCCCAAAGCTCGTGTTTCTAGCTGCATATGTATCAGAAGATGGCCTAGTCAGCTATCATTGGAAAAAGAGGTCATTGGTCTTGCAAACTTTATATGCCTCAGTACAGGGGAACACCAGGGCCAAGAAGTGGGAGTGGGGGAGGGTATGGGAGTGGGGGGGAGGGACTGGGAGGACTTTTGGGATAGCATTGGAAATGTAACTGAAGATAATATCTAATTTAAAATATTATTTAAAAAGGGAACAAATACATCTGGAGGTATTTAATATTTTTGTATTCATTCATTTTTTAATTCTTATAGTAACTCATTTTTGATAATTTCATATGTATGTACTATATTTATGTCATTTTCATGTCACCATACCTTTCTCCAAATTACTATGTGTCTCCCCTGTACCTGATAAAATCACAATGGCCTCTTTTTCTTTTCTCTTTTTTCTTTTTTTAGTTTTTTTTTTTCTTATTTTTTAATGTACATTTCAATTGTTATCCCCTATCTTGGTTTCCCCTCTGAAAATTCCCTATCCCATCCCCCACTCCCTGTTCACCAGCCTACCCATTCCCACTTCCTGGGCCAGCCCTAAACTGGGGCATAGAACTTTCACAGGACCAAAGGCCTCTCCTCCTATTGATGACCAACTAGGCGATCCTCTGCCACATATGCATCTAGAGCCATGAGTCACACCATGGGCTTTCTTTGGCTGGTGGTTTAGTCCCTGGGAGCTCTGAGGGTACTGGTTAGTTCATATTGTTGTTCTTCCTATGGGACTGTAAACCCCTTCAGCTCCTTGGGTACTTTCTTTAGCTCCTTCATTGGGGAGCCTGTGTTCTGTCCAGTGGATAACTGTGAGCATCCACTTCTGTATTTGTCAGGTACTGGCAGAGCCTTTCAGGAGACAGCTATATCAGGTTCCTGTGAGCAAGCTCTTGTTGGCATCCACAATAGTGTCTGGATTTGGTTTCTTTAATTATTCTTACATACACACACAACTTTCTGAGTCCATTATGTCTTATTCACAGTCATATATATTCATATATGTATATATTGTATAGTACATTATTAGTATGAAAAATTCAAAGTAAATAGAAAAGTTGGAAGAAATTTATTATAATTTATTTCAATTTTTCTAAGATCAGTTGTACTAAATATTACAAATATTCACTCCAAGTTTTGCTATTCATATTTGATTCTGTTATATCATACACATATTATATTACTATGTGTTTTTAAACTAATATATTTTTACATTTATACAGTTTTATATATTCATATTATTTATAAAATAATATAAGTATCTTATATCTTAGGGAATTCCATATGATGTATCTTGATCACACTTTGCCCACTTGTCTCTCCAACTTTGCCCAATTTTACCTTAACCTCCCGTAGCCTTTCTGTCCTGCCGTTTTCCTTTAGAATGGACTATGTCAGAGCATATGTTCCTATGCTTTGGCTCTTACAGACTTTCTGCCCTCGTCTGTGATATTTCATTGAGACTGAAGTGCAGAAGTTATATAATAATGGTATTATTCAGGGGCAGACACTGCAAAGTTAGTTGATCGCCTAATCTGACCAGTTGTCTGTAATGATCTCTGTTTGTTAGAAAATGAAGTGTCTTGGGTGAGTTCTACAGATATATGTGTGGTTATAAGGACAGATGCTTACTGTGCAGTTAGCAATTTCCTGGTTTAAGAAAGTAGCAGTAGTAGAACTACCTCTAATTCCATTGGTTCACCAGTCATAGGTACTTGCCTAAATTTGCAGTTCCACGGCATAATTTCTCTTTTATTGAGCAGGCCTTAAGTCCAACTAGGTGACTGTTGATTCCCCACAGAAAATAAGTGCCACAATTCAACTTTTCCTTCTGTATTAAGCTGCTGTGACCATAATTTTACATTTTTATGTGAGTTTGCACTCCTTGTGAATTTCTACAGAATGAATGTGTAGGACTGCAAGTGCTATGCACGGAATTAGTAGGGAAGCTTGCTTCAAGTTTAAGGGCACCAGAATTTCTTTCTAGAAAGCTGACTGTTTTTCCCATTTCTAAAAAAAGTTATGAGCTCTGCCTGATCTTCCATGTGTGTTATTTCTTTGTGTTTTCCTTCAAGTGTTTTATTTTCAGACACATTCAATTTGATTATATGCTCAAGAATCAGGGAATGTTACACTTTGTGGAGGTTCTTTAAAATGTTATTTTTTCTGAATTAAAAAAAATATGTTTATTTGTTTCTATGTATGACTGTTTGTGAAGGTGGGAAGATGTGTACAGGAGTGTGGTGCCCTTGGTGACATGGAGTATTCCATGGATTTGAGGTTGAGGTTACATACTGTTATAAGGTACCTAACCCTGGTATTGGGAACTCAACTTGGGTCCAATGAAAACTGCAGTACTTGCTCATAAGCAAATCTCCATCCCTCAGTATATTTTAATTGATTTTTATCTTATTTGAGGTTTAAAGTTATAAATTTTCCAGAATAATTCATTTTGCTATATTTCAAAATTTTATGTTGTATATTTATCATTTTACTCTTAATGGTTTTCTCATTTTTCTTGTAACATCTATAATAAGATCTTTAATAAATAATATGAATGTATTGTGTAACTATCTCTGTGTTTTTGTTTATATCTTATTTTTATGGATTATTAATTTATTGCTGTCAGACAACACAATGTGATGGCACAAGTTTATTATTCTTTAAAATAGGCTTTCATGTTCTAGAATTGAGTCCTGGTAAATATATTACCTGTTTTAAATCATTTCTTTCTTCTACTTTATTTTATATTCTAAAAATATAAATTATGTCACTTATTTTGTCAATTAAGAAATTAATTTGCTAGAATTTTCAAATCTCATTGAGGAGTTGTGTATTTCTGAGATTAGTACTCTAAACTTGTACTAGTTTATACAAACCTTGGCTGTAAAATATGTACATATAAGTTTGACATTATGTTTTCTTAACTTTTATTATAAAAAGTTGTATATTCCTTATATAAAAATTTATTGTATTTTATTGAGTACCATTAGGCACTGGTATCTCCAATAAAATCTTTTTTGTCTTCAGGTATTTCTCAACAGTATTCTCCCCAACTATTTAACTTCCAGCGTTTGTGTCTTTATATTTTGTATGCATCCTGTAGACATCCTGTCTACAAGTTCTACCTTTTGGCAGTATTTTCTATGGTTTTGTTCTCTGTTTATTTATTCCTACTTCCTTGTTTCTATTGTATTATTCATATATTATTAATAATCTTATTATAATTTATTTATTGGCTGTTCAGATATGTGTCTTTGTATTACTTTTGTTGTAGCTATCCTAGAGATTATGGTATACATTTTTAATTTTCCCAATCTGTCTTTCACATGTGTTATTCCTTGTGGACAATAGTTGAAAAGAGAATAATATAGATTCTGGCACTTTGTATTCCAAGCCTCTTTGATGAATCATGTCTTATCTTCAATGCTTTGTCCTTTGACTATATTTTGAAACTTTAGGGTGTTTTTGTTTTGTTTTACTTTTTAGGGTTTTTTGGTTTTGTTTGTTTTTGTATACCTGGTTAGTCTAGTATTTTTGATGTAGTTCAGGATGGCCTCAAACTCTTATCAATCCTACTGCTACAGCCTTGTGAATCCTGGGATCACAGGTGTGTGCCACCAACATCAGTTTGGTTGGACTCTTTGATCCATAGAGACTTGAAACTCACTTTTATTGTCCTTGAACATGCAAAATTTGAGCCCAAGAAACTTACACAGTATTATTTCCTATCATGTTTCATTTGTCCTACATTAAATCTTTCCTAGCTCTTTAGTGTCTGTGGAAAAATGTGTTTGTGTGCTTTCATGTCTAGTTAACCATTGTGGAATGCTTAACCTCCAACTCTATAAACCAGGCACATCCCTTCTTATAATCATATATAGTCTACAATTTCTTCTTTCATTTGAACTCTGATTGACATACCTTCTGAGCAATGAGCCTTCATGAAAGTAAAGAACCTTTCAACACTTTTGATTAGTAATAAATAATGCTTTCGACAAAGATTTTTAATACAAAAAGAAATGTCAACACATATGAGAAAGGAAGTCTGTATATACCTCTGTAGCCTGCAAACATGGATGAGTCACACAGATTCACACTGGTCCCAAAAATCTATTGATCTTGTTAATTGTTACCTTTAACCTCTCATGTTACTTCAGTCTTTCTAGACTGACCCCGTTAGAGTGTCACCTTACTAATTCATATCTTGTTCCTGATGATAAGGTTTCTTACCTAGAATGTGAAACAAAGGGGTAAGTGGCAAGTGACGTTCAGAAGGAACTGCACTGGGCAATTGAGCTTCCTGGAAATGGCCCACCATTTCAGAGTTGAATGGGTGAACCCTAGAAAGCCATGGTTCCAGGATTACTTCTTGATGCTGATTAGATTTCTCATATTTGTCACTGCTGTATTTTTTGTATACCTGACATGGTATAATTGGTCAAAGTAAGACCCTGAATGGCTGTAGTATCTTATGACTGATTCCTGGTGTATTAGCAAAACTCATTGAACAAATTTTCTGTACATCAACATGAGGATGTACTTTCATAAAATAAATGATGTTTGGACGAATTGATGATATTTTAGAATTCCTTATTTGATTCCAATAATTTCAGGAAGGTAAAATAATTAATAGAAAATTTAAGGAGATGGTTTTAATTGTTTTGTCAAAAAGGTATAATAAAGTAAGGATCATGGCCGGGCAGTGGTGGCACACGCCTTTAATCCCAGCACTTGGGAGGCAGAGGCAGAGGCAGGCGGATTTCTGAGTTCGAGGCCAGCCTGGTCTACAAAGTGAGTTCCAGGACAGCCAGAGCTATACAGAGAAACCCTGTCTCTATATAAATAAATAAATAAATAAATAAATAAATAAATAAATAAATAAATAAAGTAAGGATCAAGAATACAGCATGCTTCTGTCCTGATTGAATAGTAAGTAAAGGCTGCATGTAAAGGAGTACAATGAGCTTTCATGCACTACAAAGATACAAACTATACTAAAAAGAGAAGTAGGCTTTGGATAGATTTATGATCAGAAAAACCCTCATTCTGGATTGGACCCAAGGATGAGGCCACAGGTATGCACAATGATAAAACAGGGACATAAACATATAAAACTATTGCTTATGATGTATTTTTTTTCTTTTGTAGAGAACTTTGTCTTAGGAGATATAAGTAGACCTAAGTAAAAAAAATAAAAGTTACTAGAGCCTGCTTATTAGAGTTTTCCTTTATCGAACAACTATACATATATGTTTGTATGTGTATATATATATGCATATATGTGTGTATATACAAACATATATATCTGTATCATGTACCTATGTATTTATGCATGTATGTATATGTATGTGTGAAATTGCTGGAATTTGCTTGTTGGAACTTGCTTGTTAAAACACACTTTGCTTCATCTACTAAGTTTTTGTGTGTATTATATGCATTTTCTCTTTTCTTTTCTTTCTGACCAGTCAACAAAGAGTTAAAAGAGTACAGAGTTTCTCAGAGGTCATGGAGAGGAGACTACTAACCTCACATAATTAAGTTTTGCTGCTGTCAGCACCACCAGTGTTGATCCTGTTAATTGTCAACTTTTGGCAGCAGGAACCCTAGTTGGCTACTATCAGCACCAAACTTAGTCACCAATAGCATACATTGCTGCCTTCCAGAGTTTACTATGAATGCCAAAGCTAAGCTTTGACAGGCCAGAGGACCAAATTATAGCCTGCTTTCTACTGAGCAATGAAACTGTGATAATGTGTTTTACCTATAAATGATTTCATGTCTGTTTCTTAATCTATGACTAAACATCTGTGTTTTGTCTTTTTGAGATATGGTTATGGCTTATAGACTTGAAATTGTGAGATCCTTGTCTTCTTAAGGTCTGGCATTACAGCTGTGTACCACTATTCTAATTTAGCACGTTGTGAGGGCAATTAGAATTGCAGAGGTTTTTTGTTTGTTTGTTTGTTTGTTTTCAGGGTGGCAGCCTTATAGTGTCTGCTATTAGCACTCTTCCACCTATTCAGCATCCACAAAGGCACTTTGGCAAACATTTTCACAGTATCTACTATAGGGAAAATGTATTTATAATGCAATATATAGTCAATGTACTCTTGAATTGTGTCTTTAAAACGTAACAAAACAAACAACTCCAGCTTAAACTAACTGAAGGTTACAGCACAGAGACTTTCAGGGCCCTGGCATAATCCTGTATCTTGATTTGAGTAGTTTCTAGATGAGTATATGTAAATATAAATGACACTTTTATTTTCTCAGAGAAAGTGACAATATTTGAGCTGTACACAAGCTGTGCAAATACATGGCTTGGGTTGAGCCTAGAGTGTTTCCATCTAACTTACCCTTGGTCTATTCCTGAAATCTTCTAGTCTCCATAAAATCTAATTGTCTGAAAGCTGACTGATTCAACTCAGCTTCTCTCAGCTTCTGACTAAATAGCTCTGCTTGGAAAAGTAGCCTCTGAATTGCACACACTGAAATGCTCTAAACTGCTTTGCTCAGACCTAAATTGAGCTGAACTGCACTAAACTGAATTGTACCACAATGAACTCAACCAAACTGGACTGAACTGCTTTCCATTTCCTTCTCCCTCCCTCCCTTCTCTTTGTTTCCCTTTTTCTTTTCTTTATTGGATATTTTATTTATTTACATTTCAAATGTTATCCCCTTTCAATGTCTCCCCTTCTGAACATTCTTATACCATCTTCCTTCCCCTGCTTCTATGAGATTGCTCTTCCACTCACCCATTGGCTCTTGCCTCCCACCCTAGCATTCCCCTACACTGGGACATAGAGTCTTCACAGGACCAATGGCCTCTCCTCTCATTGATGCCTGAAAGGCTATCCTCTGCTACATATGCAGCTGGAGCTATGGGTTCCTCCATGTGTATCCCTTGGTTGGTGGCTTATTCCTTGGGAGCTCTTGGGGATAGGGAGTCTGCTTGGTTAATATTGCTGTTCTTCCTATGAATTGTAAACCCCTTCAGCTCTTTCAGTTTTTTCTCTAACTCCTCCATTGAGGACCCCATGCTCAGTCCAATTGTTGGCTGCGAGCATCTGCCTCTGTATTTATCAGGTGCTAGTAGAGCCTCTCAGAAGACAGCTATATTAGGCACCTGTCAACAGACACTTCTTGGCATCTGCAATAGTTTCTGGGTTTGTTTTCTATATATTGGATGGATCCCCAGATGGGACAGTCTCTAAATAGCCTTTTCTTTAGTATCTGCTCCAAACTTAGCCTCTATATTTCCTCCCTTGAGTATTTTATTCCCCCTTCTAAGAAGGACTAAAGCATCCACACGTTGGTCTTCCTTCTTCCTGAGCTTCATGTGGTCTGTGAATTGTATCTTGGTTATTCTGAGTTTTTCGGGGTAATATCCACTTATCAGTGAGTACATACTATATGTGTTGTTTTGTGATTAGGTTACCTCATTCAGGATGATACTTTCTAGTTCCATCCGTTTGCCTAAGATTTCCATGAAGTCATGGTTTTTAATAGCTGAGTAGTACTCTATTGTGTAAATGTACCACATTTTCTGTATCCATTGCTCTGTTGAAGGACATCTATGTTATTTCCAGCTTCTGGATATTATAAATAAGGCTGCTATGAACATAGGGGAGCATGTGTCCGTGTTATCTGTTGGAACATCTTTTGGGTATATGCACAGGATTGGTATAGCTGGGTCTTCAGGTAGTACTATGTCCAATTTTCTGAGGAACCATCAAACTGATTTCCAGAGTGGTTGGCCAGATTGCAATCCCACCAACAATGAAGGAGTTTTCTTCTTTCTCTAAATCTTTGCCAGTATCAGCTGTCACCTACGTTTGTGATCTTAGTCATTCTGACTTCTGTGAAGTGGATTTTCAGGGTTGTTTTGATTTGCATTTCCCTGATGACTTAGGATGTTGACCATTTCTTTAGGTGCTTCTCAGCCATTCTGTATTCCTCAGTTGAGAATTATTTGTTTAGCTATGTACTAGACTTTTAATAGGGTTATTTGGTTCTCTGGAGTCTAACTTCTTGAGTTCTTTGTATATGTTGGGTATTAGCCCTCTATTGGATGTAGGATGGGTAAAGTTTCTGGGATAATATCCACTTATCAGTGAGTACCTATCATGTGAATTCTTTTGTGATTGGGTTGCATAACCACCCTCCAAACGCTGACACCATTGCACACACCAGCAAGAGTTTGCTAAAAGGACCCTGATATATCTGTCTCTTGTGAGGCTATGACCAGGGTCTGGCAAACACAGAAGTGGATGCTCACAGTCAGCTATTGGATGGAAAACAGGGCCCTCAATGGAAAAGCTAGAGAAAGTACCCAAGGAGCTAAAGAGGTCGGCAACCCTATAGGTGGAACAACAATATGAACTAATCAGTACCCCCCAGAGCTCATGTCTCTAGCTGCATATGTATCAGAAGATGGCCTAATTGGCCATCATTGATTGGGAAAAGAGGCCCCTTGGTCTTGCAAACTGTATATGCCTCAGTACAGGAGAATGCCAGGGCCAAGAAGTGGGAGTGTGTGGGTAGGGGAATGTGTGTGTGTGGGGGGGAGTCTGGGGGACTTTTTGGATAGCATTTGAAATGTAAATGAAGAAAATACCTAATTTAAAGAATAAATTAAAAAAAAAAGATTTGTTACCAGGTATCTGTGAGGGGGGGTCCAGACAGAATACCAACACCTTTCACCTCCTTTTGTTTTCTAATTGCTCTGGCTAGGACTTCAAGTACTATATTGAATAGATTTGGAGAGAGTGGGTAGCCTTGTCTAGTCCCTTATTTTAGTGGCCTTCAAGGAAGACCTAATACCATTACTCTTCAAACTATTCCACAAAACAGAAATAGAAAGAACACTACCCAATTTGTTTTATGAAGTCACAATTATGCTCATACCAAAACCACAAATAAAGATAACTTCAGACCAATTTCACTTATAAATATCAATGCAAAAATAATAAAATTCTCACAAACTGAATCCAAGAATACATCAAAACCATCACCCATAATGAACAAGTAGGCTTCATCCCAGGGATGCATGAATATTTCAATATTTGGCAATCCATCAACATAATCCACTATTTAAACAATCTCAAAGAAAAAATCCATGTGATCATTTCATTAAATGTTGAGAAAGCCTTTGACAAAAATTCAACACCTCTTCATGAAAAAAAAGACTTGGAAATATCAGGAATTCAAGGTGTGTACCTAAACATAGTAAAAACAATACCCAGCAAATGAGAAGCTGACATCAAACTAAATGGAGAGAAACTTGAAGCAATCTCATTCCCTTCTCTTTAAGTAGCCTCTCTTCCTGTGTGTTCTTATGAGACTTGGGTGTATCCTTTCTCTGACTCATTCTGTCAAATCTTTCTTTGGTTCATCAGTTTGTCTGCTTCTCAATTTTATGCCATTGTTTGGAATTAAAGCTGTGTGACAAAAGGAATGGTTATATTTCAGCCAGAGGGATCAAAGATATATTAAATCATGGCATGTCTGTATACTAGGCAGAGGGATTAAAGGTATTTTTGTGTATTCCAGTTGAATCATATCTTTGGATGTAATACCTTGCAAGAGCAGTCAAATTGCTGGATTAAAATTCCTCTAAAAGTATATACAGAAGAGCAAATAGATCAGGCTGTCCACTAAGTTATGATTTTTTAATAAGAATATGAAATTTTCTAATAGAAATATTTATTTAATAGAAAAAGAAAAATACGACACTAAAATGTTTGAAATATAATTTGACATGGTATTCTTTTTCTTTTTATTTATTTTCTTTTTTGTTTTTGTCAAAACAAAAACTAATAATGAGATATATGGTGCTCTTATACTAGTTTGATAAACAGAAAAAAGAAAAATATATTTAATTTCCACTTCTTACTATCATTTATTTAACTTTATTTATGCCAATCGGTAGAAATATTATGTTTCTTATGTGAAAAATAAAACAGCTCTCACTCTAGTTATGTAATTCTATAACATATTAAATACTTGTATACTGACATCATAGCATCACTATTACTATATAATGTATAAGTAACTAAATTACCTAAGTCTTTTATAGTTCTTACTTATTCAGTTTTCACAGTAAAGTAGAATTGAATACCAACATGAATTTCACATTGCTCAAAAATTCACACTGCAATTCAGTCTGTACCATTTTTTTCCTGATTTCTTGGGAATTTCTCCTTTAATTCGATTATTTTGTTGTTGCTTACAACATCTGGATTGATCTAAATCAAACTAAATTATACAAGGTGTACTAGGTGAAATATTGCTTTCACCCCTATATATTACACTGCTTTCTTTTATTCTTTGGGGAAAATCAACATTTAAAATTTATGGCTTTTTGCGTTTAATCAAAGACAGTTTTATTTTGCTACTAACAAAACATTTTACACTTTTCTAACATCTTAAGAAATGTTCTGTAAATGATCTCTACACTGGTAGTTATAGATATCTTTCATTCAGTTTTGAAATTACATAGTAATTATTATTTCATTTTAACCAAGTACACATTTTATAAATACTAATTGATTCTCTGTTGATAGACATATGCCACCTATATTCTGCTAGTACATACAGTACTATTTGGCATATCCTGGGTTTGCTTCATTTCTGTTTTTTACCAATACACATTCATGGATACTTCTTGAGCAAAGGTTCATACAAATGTAATACTGCTACATATTGCTACCTGAATTACAGGTGGAAGTAATATTCAATCTCACAGTGAGTCTTGTTTAGAAAATGCAAAATTGTCACACCCTTGTCCATGTTTTAGATTAACATAATTTTAATAGCCTGATAGAAAATAGTAGCCTCACATTTAGTGTTTTCTGAAGGCAGAGGCTGATGATACTAAGGAAACTTTGTCCTTGGAGAAATATGAGATATTTAAACGTATATGAACACACATTCCAGTCCATCTTTGTTTCTTCAGTTAATCATGAATACGTTCTCACATAATCTGCAAGATAAATGCAACTGCCAATTTGAGGTAACAGTTTCTGTTTGCATTGATATTTCCTATAAATGAACTGTTTGTCCATCAATATAATTTTATGTTATTTTAGTTGACTCCAGAGAGTTTCTAGAATTTTGCTGGTTAAATTGTGCACATGAAGTACAGTGTGATGAAATTGTTATTTGTATTCTGATATTCAATTGTGCATTTTATTCCATGTTATATTGAGGATATATTTTGTCAGTGTTTGAATGGATTTTTGTAAGTTTTTCTTGTTGTAAAATTTTAAATGTAGTTTTGTTAAAATAAGTGGTTTCTGTCTTGGATGACTGAAGATATCTAATGGGCAATTTTGTCTCACTGATTTCAACAATAGAATATACTAATTGTAAGCAAAGAAGATTTTCAACTGTATTTAGGATACATAGTTATGTATATTTTGGTACTTGTGATAATAAAAATATTTATATGCATTGTAAAGTATACATTTTTTTTATGTTCCATTAAATTCCATATAGCAAGGACCTAGATCATAAGTAATTTTGACTTACTCCTAAAAGGAAAAGAAATGCTAAGAGTTAATAGGGAAATTATGAGAATGATACTTGCTGTAGGAAGTATTATAATACTTCTCTTTGGACCCCCTTACCCAGTTGAATAATTAACTCCATTAAATGGCCATAGGCAATTTCCTATTTGCTAACTGATATAAGAAGGCCTATCCCACTGTGTGATATCACTCTAGGGAAAGTGACCCTGGTTTGTGTAGAGAGTAACCTGAGTAAGCAATGGGCATCAAGCCAGTAAACAGTGTTCCTCTTTGGTCTATGTTTCATTTCGTGCCTCCAGATCTCTGCCTGCTGATACTTGCCTTGACGTGTAATCCCTTCTTCAGGACAAACTTATAATACAATCAGACATGATTGTTGGTGGCCTAATAACTAAGTGTGCAACTACTGCACCAGTTGGAGTGTCTTACTAGGGTTAAAAACTTATGTACCTTTCATTATTATCAAAGCTAGCAGAAGAAGGGATAATTATACCTTTCTTCAAATTTCTCTGCATCTTGTAACCGCAGTCAGACTCAATGCCCAAAACAAATATCTCCCTTGAATGTGTTATGTTCTTTCTGGCAGAGATTCACCTATTATAGCCTTTAGTCTTGCTTCTCTAACTTTGATTTCCCCTTGAGGATGGGCTGCATGATAGACTGCAACTTGGTTTTTTGTTCGTTTGTTTGTTTGTTTGTATGTTTTTTATTTTATTTTTATTTATTTTATTAGATATTTTCTTTATATACATTTCAAAGGCTATCCCGAAAATTCCTTATACCCACCTGCCCAGCTCCCCTACCCACCCACTCCCACTTCTTGGCCCTGGTGTACCCCTGTACTGTGGCATATAAAGTTTGCAATACCGAGGGTCCTCTCTTCCCAAAGATGGACGATTAGGACATACACTGATACATATGCAACTAGAGACACGAGTTCTGGGGGTACTCGTTAGTTCATATTGTTGTTCCACCTATAGGGTTGCAGACCCCTTCAGCTCATTGGGTGCTTTCTCTAGCTTCTCCATTGGGGGTTCTGTGATCCATTTTATACACGACTGTGAGATTCCACTTTTGTATTTGCCAGGCACTGACATAGCCTCATATGAGACAGCTATAACAGGGTCCTTTCAGCAAAATATTCCTGGCATTGTTCAATACTATCTGAGTTTGTTGGCTGATTATGGGATGGATCCCCGGGTGGGATAGTCTCTGGATAGTCCATACTTTAGTCTTAGCTCAAAACTTTGTCTCTGTAACAACTTTCATGGATATTTTGTTCCCAATCTAAGGAGAAATGAAGTATCCACCCATTGGTCTTCACTCTTAATTTTCTTGTGTTTGGGGTGCAACTTGTAATCTTAATAATGTATTTCTTTCCCAAGTTGGTTGTAGTCATTGATGTATTACATTAACAGAAGAAAACTAGAATACCCATAAAGCAAATATAGTATACTATGAATTTATAGGAACAAGAAACCAGCTTACTTTAGCACCACTGATAGGCACATGTCTTTTTTTTATTACGTATTTTCCTCAATTAAATTTCCAATGCTATCCCAAAAGTCCCCCATACCCCCCCACTCCCCTACCCACCCATCCCCACTTTTTGGCCCTGGCGTTCCCCTGTACTGGGGCATATAAAGTTTGCCTGTCCAATGGGCCTCTCTTTCCAGTGATGGCCTACTAGGCCATCTTTTGATACATATGCAGCTAGAGTCAAGAGCTCCGGGATACTGGTTAGTTCATAATGTTGATACACCTACAGGGTTGCAGATCTCTTTAGCTCCTTGGATACTTTCTCTAGCTGCTTCATTGGGGGCCCTGTGATCCATCCAATAGCTGACTGTGAGCACATGTCTGTGTTTTATTTTTTTTTTTTCGTTACTTTTTTAATTAGGTATTTTCTTCATTTACATTTCAAATGCTACCACAAAAGTCCCCCAAACCCTGCAACCCAATCCCCACCCCTACTCCCACTTCTTGGCCCTGGTGTTCCCCTGTACTGAGGCATATAAAGTTTGCAAGACTGAGGGGCCTCTCTTTCCATTGATGGCTGACTATGTCATCTTCTGATGCATATGCAGCTAGAGACAGGAGCTCCGGGGGAACTGATTAGTTCATATTGTTGTTCCACCTAAAGGGTTGCAGATCCCTTTAGCTCCTTGAGTACTTTCTCTGGCTCCTCCAATGGGGGCCCTGTGATCCATCCAGTAGCTGAATGTGAGCATCCACTTCTGTGTTTGCTAGTCCCCAGCATAGCCACACAAGAGACAGCTATATCAGGGATAGGAGACCTTTCCATCTTCTGAGATCTTCTTTAATTTCTTTCTTCAGAGACTTGAAGTTCTTATCATACAGATCTTTCACTTCCTTAGTTCGAGTCATGCCAAGGTATTTTATATTATTTGTGACTATTGAGAAGGGTGTTGTTTCCCTAATTTCTCTTTCAGCCTGTTTATCCTTTGTGTAGAGAAAGGCCATTGACTTGTTTGAGTTAATTTTATATCCAGCTAATTCACTGAAGCTGTTTATCAGGTTTAGGAGTTCTCTGGTGGGATTTTTAGGGTCACTTATATATACTATCATATCATCTGAAAAAAAGTGATATTTTGACTTCTTCCTTTCCAATTTTTATCCCCTTTATCTCCTTTTGTTGTCGAATTGCTCTGGCTAAGACTACAAGTACAATGTTGAATAGGTAGGGAGAAAGTGGACAGCCTTGTCTAGTCCCTGATTTTAGTGGGATTGCTTCCAGCTTCTCACCATTTACTTTGATGTTGGCTACTGGTTTGCTGTAGATTGCTGTTATTATGTTTAGGAATGGGCCTTGAATTCCTGATCTTTCCAAGATGTTTATCATGAATTGGTGTTGGATTTTGTTAAATGTTTTCTCCGCATCTAACGAGATGATCATGTGGTTTTTGTCTTTGAGTTTGTTTATATAATGGATTAAGTTGATGGATTTCTGTATATTAAACCATCCCTGCATCCCTGGAATAAAACCTACTTGGTCAGGATGGATGATTGTTTTGATGTGTTCTTGGATTCAGTTAGCAAGAATTTTATTGAGTATTTTAAATCCATATTCATAAGGGAAATTGGTCTGAAGTACTCTATCTTTGTTGGGTCTTTGTGTAGTTTAGGTATCAGAGTAATTGTGGCTTCATAGAATAAATTGGGTAGGGTACCTTCTGCTTCTATTTTGTGGAATAGTTTGTGAAGAACTGGGATTAGGTTTTTTTTGAGGGTCTGATAAAACTCTGCACTAAACCCATCTGGTCCTGGGTTCTTTATTTGTTTGTTTGTCTGTTTGTTTGTTTTGGTTTGGTTTTTGGTTGGGAGACTATTAATGACTGCTTCTATTTCTTTAGGAGATATAGGACTGTTTAGGTCATTAACCTGATCCTGATTTAACTTTGGTACCTGGTATCTGTCTAGATATTTGTCCATTTCATCTAGGTTTTCAGTTTTGTTGAGTATAGCCTTTTGTAGAAGGATCTGATGGTGATTAGGATTTCTTCAGGATCTGTTGTTATGTGTCCCTTTTCATTCCTAATTTTATTAATTGGGATTCTGTCCCTGTGCCCTCTGGTGAGTCTGGCTAAGGGTTTATCTATCTTGTTGATTTTCTCAAAGAACCAGCTGCTCCTTTGGTTGATACTTTGAATAGTTCTTCTTGTTTCCACTTGGTTGATTTTAATTTTTTCCTGCTGTCTACTCTTTTTGGGTGATTTTGCCTCCTTTTGTTCTAGAGCTTTTAGGTGTGTTGTCAAGCTTCTAGTGTGTGCTCTCTCTAGTTTCTTTTTGGAGGCACTCAGAGATATGAGTTTTCCTCTTAGAAATGCCTTCATTGTGTCCCATAAGTTTGGGTATGTTGTGGCTTCATGTTCATTAAACTCTAAAAAGTCTTTGACTTCTTTCTTTATTCCTTCCTTGACCAAGGTATCATTGAGAGAAATGTTGTTCAGTTTCCACATGAATTTTGGCTTTCTATTATTTATGTTGTTATTGAAGATCAGCATTAGTCTGTTGGTGATCTAATAGGATGATTGGGACAATTTCAATATTTTTGTATCTGTTGAGGCCTATTTTGTGACCAATTATATGGTCAATTTTGGAGAAGGTACTATGAGGTGCTGAGAAGAAAGTATATCCTTTTGTTTTAGGATAAAATATTATGTAGATATCTGATAAATCCATTTGTTTCATAACTTCTGTTAGTTTAACTGTGTCCTTGTTTAGTTTCTGTTTCCATGATTTGTCCATTGATGAAAGTGGTGTGTTGAAATCTCCCACTATTATTGTGTGAGGTGCAATGTGTGCTTTGAGCTTTACTAAAGTTTCTTTAATGAATGTGGCTGCCCTTGCATTTGGAGCATAGATATTCAGAATTGAGAGTTCCTCTTGCAAGATTTTACCTTTGGTGAGTATGAAGGGCCCCTCATTGTCTTTTTTGATAACTTTGGGTTGGAAGTCGATTTTATTCAATATTAGTGTGGCTACTCCAGCTTGTTTCTTTAGACCATTTGCTTGGAAAATTGTTTTCCAGTCTTTCATTCTGCAGTAGTGTCCGTCTTTTTCCCTGAGATGGATTTCCTGTAAGCAGCAAAATGTTGGGTCCTTTCTGTGTAGCCAGTGTGTTAGTCTATGTCATTTTATTGGGGAATTGAGTCCATTGATAGTAAGAGATATTAAGGAAAAGTAATTGTTGCTTCCTATTATTTTTGTTGTTAGAATTGTCATTCTGTTCTTGTGGCTGTCTTCTTTTAGCTTTGTTGAAGGATTACTTTCTTGCTTTTTCTAGGACGTGATTTTTGTCCTTGTATTGGTTTCTTTCTGTTATTATCCTTTAAAGGGCTGGATTCATGGAAAGATAATGTGTGAATTTGATTTTTTTGTGGAATACCTTGGTTTCTCCATCTATGGTAATTGAAAGTTTGACTGGGTGTAGTAGTGCGGGCTGGCATTTGTGTTCTCCTAGTGTCTGTAGATCATCTGTCCAGAATCTTCTGGCTTTCATAGTCTCTGGTGAAAAGTCTGGTGTAATTCTGATAGGCCTGTCTTTATATCTTACTTAACCTTTTTCCCTTACTGCTTTTAATATTCTATCTTTATTTAGTGCAGTTGTTGTTCTGTTTATTATGTGTTGGGAGGAATTTCTTTTCTGGTCCAGTCTATTTGGAGTTCTGTAGACTTCTTATACGTTCATGGGCATCTCTTTCTTTAGGATTGGAAAGTTTTCTTCTATAATATTGTTGAAGATATTTTTTGGCCCTTTAAGTTGAAATTCTTCATTCTCATCTAGTCCTATTATCTGTAAGTTTGGTCTTCTCATTGTGTCCTGTATTTCCTGGATGTTTTGAGTTAGGAACCTTTTGCATTTTGCATTTTCTTTGATTGTTGTGCTGATGTTCTCTATGGAATATTCTGCACCTGAGATTCTCTCTTCCATCTCTTGTATTCTGTTGCTGATGCTTGTATCTATGGTTCCAGATTTCTTTCCTAGGGTTTCTATCTCCAGCGTTGTCTCACTTTGAGTTTTCTTTATTGTGTCTACTTCTCTTTTTAGGTGTAGTATGTTTGTTTTTTCATTTCCATCACCTATTTGTGTGTGTTTTCCTGTTTTTCTTTAAGGACTTCCACCTCTTTGGTTGTGTTTTCCTGTTTTTCTTTAAGGACTTGTAACTCTTTAGCAGTGTTCTCCTGTATTTCTTTAAGTGAGTTATTAAAGTCCTTCTTGATGTCCTCTACCATCATCATGAGATACGTTTTTTAAATCCAGGTCTAGCTTTTTGGGTGTGTTGTGATATTCAGGTCTGGCTGAGGTGGGAGTGCTGGTTTCTGATGATGATGAGTGGTCTTTGTTTCTGCTTGTAAGAATCTTAAGTTTGCCTTTCACCATCTGGTAATCTCTGGCATTAGTTGTTATAGTTGTTTTTGGTTAGAGCTTGTTCCTCTTGTGATTCTGTTAGCTTTTATCACCAGACCTGGAAGACTAGATCTCTCCTGAGTTTCAATGGTTAAAGCACTCTCTGCAGGCAAGCTCTCCCCTTGCAGGGAAGGTGAACAGATATCTGGCGTTTGGCCCTACCTCCTGGCAGAAGATGAAGGCCCGAAACAGGGCTTGTCTCAGAATCTGTGTTGCTTCTGTATTCCACACTCTCACCTGCGCAGAGTAGTCTATGTGGAATCTGGGAACCCAAGATGGCTCCCCCAGATGCAGTGGTAAATCCCTCCTGGGCCGGGCAGACACCTCTTCTCTGGCAGGGAAGGTGCCCGGATGTCTGGAGCCTGAAAGGCAGTTTGCCCCAGAAGCTCTGTGTCTTTTGCCTGACTCAGAAGCTGTTGGCTTCTGCAGTCTCGATGGAATCCTGGAACCAAGATGGCTCCCCCAGATGCTGTGGTAAAGCCTTCCTGGGCGGGAAGGACACCTCCTCTAGGCACATGTCTTAATAAAGGTTTAACCTCTGTGAACAGACAATGTGACAAAGGCAACTCTTATTAGGACAATGTTTAATTAGGGCTGGCTTACAAGATCAAAGCTTCAGTCCATTACCATCAAGACAAGAGCTTGGCACAATTCAGGCATGCATGGTGTAGGAGGAGCTGAGAGGCAAAGAGGAGAAGACTGGCTTCCAAGGAGCTAGGATGAGGGTCTTAAAGCCCATACCCCCAATGACACACTTCCTCTACCAAGGCCTTCTAATAGTGCTACTCCTTGGGCCAAGCATATTGAAACCATCACAACAAGCTTCCAGTTATTCTCACCTACAAACTTTTCTTTTTTGTTTGAAATATTATTGTTTATGTGCTTTTATTATGCTTAATAACTGTTTCCCTGCATCTAGCCTCACAGCTATCAATGCTTATATCTTACGACAAAGAAAAACAAAACAAAACAAAAACAGGCTAAAGATATTTGACCAAGTTTACAGTCCCATGCTTCTAATCCATTCTGCAGAACAAGCCTCTAATCTAATCAGACAATGGTTCTTGGAGATGTAACAACTATGTCAATGTTGCACCAGTTAATCTACCTTATCAAGGTTCATTGTTAGGTTAAATAACTTATGTCTCTCCTATAGCAGCCTGCATAGCATCTTGCAGTATTATCAAAGGTAACAGAAGAGAAGATAATTATGCCTTGTTTTTCTGTATCTTGTACGTACAGTCATACACAAGCATCTACATTCATTTTGGTATGTTCTCTCTGGCAAAGATCCAACCATTCTGAGCTTCATTTCCTGTCTGACTTTGATCATCAACTGTTTACCATTCCTTTAAATTTCTTAGCTTTACTTTTTTGGCTGTGAAAGGAGAATGTAAACACACTATTATTAAGCAGAGAATGTACAAAATGTTCCTTCTGAGCATTGTATCCAAGAGTTGTGTGTCATATACTTTTTATCACATATTTATATCTTCCGTTTTGCCTGGCCCCCATCTTTTCTTTCTTAAAAACCTGAAATCTGTCCAGGATTCTTTGCTATCACTGAGATACTCTCTTAGATGATACATGTAGCTTATGTCATACCCAAACTAGGAGCTGCAGTCTTTCTATCCTTATTCTTTTTATAGTCCAGAAGAGTTTTATTACCTTCTACATGTAAACCCTTATTGACCCAATTTCAGTGTCTGGTATTTTGCTGGTGCACCACCATTCTGTTTAACTCTTTTCTCTAGTCCCCTAAGTTGGTCCTATTAAAAATTAATCAAATGTGTGTCATAGCATCCTTTGTAACCATTAGCAGATGGAGTTCAGTGGGCTTGAAGAATACTGTCACAGTTATTTAGCTTTTTTGTGCATAGGCATATACTTAGTTCTCATTACAAAATAATGAAAAAAATCTGTGAATTCATTGAAAGTAGAGAGTCTGAAAAATAAGTAAAACTGGTCTAACAGTACACATATCAGGTTTATAGGGCTTGGGTTATTAGTGTTTAAATGGGTGCCCTCTTGACCATTTTTATACTGAGGCAGTGAAGAGACCCAGGCAAACTATACTCTAACTGTAACCATGGGAATTTCAACTCCATCATTAAGGAAGCTCAGAATACATCTATACCACACTCAGGGGAAAAAAGACAAGAAGAGCAAACTGACAGAGCATGTGTCTGACTTCAGTCCTGTTCTTTCAGACAGTGGTACTGATTTGAGACTAAAATGGGCATCAGTCTCCTGTGTGATAGGATTATGCATTCTGAGCCTTGCCATTTAAAAAGATTGATCAAGGTGTGACTTTAGTAGGAAAAGCCATTTCTCTTCTGGTAATCTATGCTTCAAGGAGTCAGAGTAGAGAAATTCATCCTTATCATCAGATGCATCTGTAAAAGCAGATAGCATGCTCCACAGTGATTAGTAATAATAAACCAGTGTCAGGGGAGAAGGGTCAGGACAGATGCTCAATTTCAGAAGCATCATCATCACAAAGAATTTGTGTTCATAAACATAAGAATGAATAGAGCTCTAAAGGAAAGTCCTTCAAAGACAATTATAAAAATTG
Organism: Mus caroli; assembly: GCF_978045245.1. NCBI lineage: Eukaryota > Metazoa > Chordata > Mammalia > Rodentia > Muridae > Mus > Mus caroli. The sequence continues at coordinate 104,869,995 of NW_028227262.1, read as the reverse complement.
TAAGATTGGGATGTGCTTAGCATGTTTAAAGAGCCAAGCTATTGCATGTAGATATTAGTGAATCAGGAGTTACAGATCAGAAGGGGGAAAAAACAAAGTAAACAAATGTTTAGATATAATCCCTCCTAAGGCTTCTATTATAGTGACATGAGGTCGTCATTGCCCTCTGTAAAATCTGTTTCATTTGAATTTGTTAGGCGATTTTTTTTCTTTCTTTTAGTTTTTACAGCACAGATATTACCCCCTCCTGATCCACTGTCCCATCCCATAGTTCCTTCTCCTATTTCTCCTCCCCTTATTTCCAAAAGGATGTCTCCCCTTCCTACTGCCCCCTCCCACCAGACTTCCAGGCCTACCTACTCCCTGGGGCCTCAATTCTCTTGAAGGTTAGTCACATCTACTCCCACTGAGGCCAGACCAGGCAGTCCTCTGCTGTATACATATTTGGGGCCTCAGACCAGCTTGCAAATGCTGCCTGGTTGGTGGCTCAGTGTCTGAGAGATCTCAGGGATCCAGATTTGTTGAGACTGCTGGTCTTCCTATAGGTTTACCCAGCTCCCCAACTTCTTCCTGGCTTTCCCTAATTAGACTTCCCTGGCTGAGGCTATGCTATGTTGATAATTGAAATAACCTCACACTTCACTTTCACAAAAAGTGAAACTCTTTATATTTCAGTCCACAACTCTTTCAGCACCCATCCTTTCTAAACTCTGGCTACATAATAGGCAACTTGATAATAGCTTTTAAATGTTTGTTTATGTCTTATTTTTGAGATAGTATCTTTTATCTGGACCTCAAACTAACCAGGAACTTGTTATGCATCCCATTTGGACTTGATCTTAAAATTCTTCCACATGTTTCAGGTTACAGGTATGCGCCACTACACACAGTAAGTATTACATTTTTAACTTATTTTGTTCTCCATTTGTTTGTTTGTTTGTTTCTAGTACCTCTTGCTATTCTGGAATTCATTGCTCTGTAGGTAGACCAGGATGAACCTGAACTCAGAGATCTGCCTGCCTCTGCTTCATGAGTACTGGGGGGATTAAAGGTGTGCACCACCACCACCACAACAGACTTTTAATTAATCACTTTTGTCCTTCCCTTTCTTTCTTCCATCCACTTTCTTCCAGATACCCTCCATTCAACTACTCCCATGCTCTGCCATGTTCAAAATATAGTCTCCTTTTCATTGACTACATTCATTGCATATTGGTGTATGTAAACACAGCCTGGTGAATTTGTTTTATAGTTTGTATACATTGCAAAGGAAGTAAGAGGAATGTGTACCAGGAAGTTTTCAGTCAAACAATTTCTCCTAGAAATAGCTGCTTTATAATATAGCTTTTAATCCATAACTCATCAACCACAGTACTGCGTCATGTGAAATCTGTAAATGGACCTTTATCAAGACACAAAGGTCTTGAGTTGACAAACAGTATGAGAATACAAGCAGGCAAAGGAAGGATTTTGGTGAGACTTTGTGAGTCTCAAATAAGGTACTCTCTGACTTGAGAGTATTCTGGGGACTAGTTTTGGAAACAATTGCATCAAGTGAGTTCATGAGCTCTTTCTTGAGAAAAAAATATGGACAAGATATGTTCATGTCCACCAGAATATGTGACAGAAAGACATGTGCACACTGACCTCATGCCCATGAACATGTGTTTTCTTATGCCTACTTGCCTGCAGAATTTTAGTACTTTGCTGTTAAATCTTTGGCTGAACTGAGTTATTCTTGATAACACACAGAAGCCTGACTATAAGTAGATCTCAGCCTACCTTTAATACACAGAATATGAGCTATGCAGACTGTATTCTAGGCTCTGCTCAATGGAAGAATTTTCACAGACCATCATCTTTTCAATCACATACAGTCCACATGGCCTCTTTGAGCTTATCGTGGCAACCTTTCCACTGGTCTGCTGGAGATTGCAGCTGTTGAGGCAGATCACTATGGGGAAAGTTGCGCAGAAGCTGTATGTGTGAGTGAAAGGAGCAGGTTGGTGTAATCACAGTAGGGGGCAGGGGAAATCAGACACTTAACTCATCCAATTTACATAAGACCTTCACTGTGCTCTGTCCTTATCTCAAGTGTGCCATTTCCTTCAGATGATAGCTAACTGGTTTACAGACCTAAATTTATGTTTTGTTGGACACAACCCAACAGATAATAGTCAGTTCTGCTTACTTGGTCACTGAGTCTCTACTGTGTCAGAAGCTTCTTCCTGAGAGGAAATTGTTCAAACCATGTTTTAAATACAGAAATACATGTTTTTCTTCCTTCTAATTGTTCTGAAACTTAATCCCTCTTTTTGTATTTTCCAGAAACCTGATGGCATCCAGACATATAAACTAACTGCAGGATTGTGTCTACATCTTACATGCTTTGGCCATCCTTGATATAGGTCACATCTCACTCATTAGGTTCTGTACTGGTTTGGAACCATGACAATTTCAAGGAGGATAGTATTATCCTTAAAATTATGCCTTAAAATTATATAGCAATAAAGGAAGCAATTTAATTTTGACACTGGTAAAAGACAGTGAACATTTACTTTTCTCTTTTCACATATCTTTTTAACATTTTTTGCAAATTTAATAATGTAGAAAGTAGCTGTGATATCAGCTCAGACTTCAAGAAATGACCTAATACTCAAGAGCACTTGATTCCCTTGTGGAGGCAACCACATCATGTTGCTATGACTGCAATTTCCCTGGGATTTGATGCCATCTTCTGGCCTTGGTGGGCACTTGTATACATACAGAGTACATGCATATATACAGACACTCACATGTACACACTTAAAAATTCATTATTTATTATTATCCTCTACAATGCACATTTTTCTTTTTCTTTTGTAGAGTTCAACCAAGATATGTGAAAAAAAATCACAACTGTGAGAGGTAGATGCTGTTCCACAGCATGGCAGTGCAATGTCCACTGACTTGGTATACTGAACACAGGGGATTGTCAGAAAGCAGACTCATCTAGAATGTCTCCTGTTTCAGAGAAAGAAAACATAATGTGAGTGTTACACATTACTCATGTGAAATACACACTCAGAAATCATGGAATGATTGTTTCTGCTATGTAAATCAGTATTACATTTCCTATAAAACTAAAAGTAGAATTGCAATATGACCCAGAGAGCCTATTAAATGGAATATACATCATCATTCTACAATAGATGTAATCACTTATCCAAATTGATTCAAGGACTATTCACAAACTATGGATTTGAAATAGATGTCTATTACCAGATGAATGGATAATGAGGGTGTCATATACTCATAGAATGAAGTAGTTAGTAGTCAGCCACAAATGAGAAAAAAATTCCTTTTAATTTTTTAAAAAATCTTTCCATTAAAGAAAACAAGCCATACTTAGAAAGAGATCTACAGTATGTGTGTATGAATGGGGGTGGGCTAGGGTATAAAGACTAGGAAAAGTGCTATTAAACAATAGCCAAGAAACACTATAGAATAGGGAAAGGGAAAGAGACAACTTGTTGGTGGTGGTGTTCTTATGTTAGTCAGGGGCAGAGCAGATGGTAGCTTTTATTCATTCTAGATTAGTGCCTGTCTTGGTGGCCAGGTGTGTCTTATACCTAAAACTCAAAAAACTCTAATCAAATCCAGGCAGCACGTCACAGGAGGAGTTAGACAGACAGATGCCTGTGGACCACGTGCTGCCCATGGACTTGACTTTAAGGAGGTCCATAAACAAAGCACTGATGGAGGATGTCACTCAAGGGTCTGCCAGCTGCATGGCAAGTCTGCTGTTAGAGCTAACACAATGTGGGAGTACGTGTTGTCAGTGGGAGAGGAGAGAAGTTAAACAAGTTGAATATTATGAAGATAGATGGAATTGGAGAGCAATGGAGAGGAGTAGCTTGTTCTGGGGTGGTTTTGGGTCATACTAGAAAACATAGACTGCCGGGCGTGGTGGTGCACGCCTTTAATCCCAGCACTCGGGAGGCAGAGGCAGGCGGATTTCTGAGTTCGAGGCCAGCCTGGTCTACAAAGTGAGTGCCAGGACAGCCAGGGCTACACAGAGAAACCCTGTCTCAAAAAACCAAAAAAAAAAAAAACATAGAGGGGGACCACCTGAATACCCCCGAGCTATGCATAACTGACTCCACCCATCACTGGATGCAACACTCTGGAAAGCTGGCTCCATCTCTCACTAGTTAGCACTTGAGAGAATGGGTCCTAATCTTCAACCTGGCAGCAAAATGAAGTTGGTCCTGGTGGAAAGGTGTGGGAAGGGGTGACACTGGTGAGCTAGCCTCAAGGACATGAGTGTTGAAGAGATGATCCAGCCATTTGTCTTCTGTGGAATGGCACGTGGATGGAGGTGTTGTTCCCCATACTCCCTACCACCTCTAGCAGTCAGAAAGCAGACAACAGGGTCATTATCATAGGAGAGCTAGTCCTGTCCATCACCAGCTGTAGCACTCACCTTGGCAGCACAGTAGAGCTGGCCCTGGTGGAGAGGACTTGAGTGAGCCAGCCCCAAGGGTAGGAGTATGGAAGGATGGGAAGATGAGAGGATAGGAGGATGGGAGGATGGGAGGGCTGAGCCCACCAATTGTCTACTGTGAGATGGTATGGGTGTAAGGCACACATCTATGGCCTTGAGGTCATGAGAACAGGTGATCTGGCTATGTTCCTCTGTCTGCAGCACTCTGGGGAGCAGGCCCTGCATCTTATTTGGGCAGCACAGTAGAGCTGGCCATGGTGGAAATGACACAAATAAGCAGGTCCTTCTGAGGGTGACAGGATGGAGAGCTGCACCTGCCAATTGTCTGGCATGGGGTGGAGTTGGTGCAAGGGAGATTTGTTGCTTCCTCCTTGTCTTAGTCAGGGCTTCTATTCCTGCACAAACATCATGACCAAGAAGCAAGTTGGGGAGGAAAGGGTTTATTTGGCTTACACTTCCATGCTGCTGTTCATCACCAAAGAAGTCAGGACTGGAACTCAAGCAGGTCAGGAAGCAGAAGCTGATGTAGAGGCCATGGAGGGATGTTCTTTATTGGCTTGCCTCCCCTGGCTTGCTCAGCCTGCTCTCTTATAGAACCCAAGACTACCAGCCCAGAGATGGCACCACCCACAAGGGGCCTTTCCCCCTTGATCACTAATTGAGAAAATGCCTTACAGTTGGATCTCATGGAGGCATTTCCTCAACTGAAGCTCTTTTCTCTGTGATAACTCCAGCTGTGTCAAGTTGACACAAAACCAACCAGTACACTCCTTGTCACCTGCAGTAGCCTGAAGATCTGGAATCAGGGATCATGAGAACCAAAGACCCATCCCTGCCTTCTTACTGGCTGTAACACTCAGGAGAGAGGACCTTTCACCTCACTTAGGCAACACAGTGGAGCTGGTACTGATGGCAAAGGTAGGGGTGAGGTGGCCTCAAGGGTGTGAGAATAGTAGTGCTGACTCAATGTCAACTGAGGCACTCAATGCTACTCAATGTCTGCAGCATGTGGGAGAGCAGGCCATGTACCTTACTGGGTAGCACAGTCAAGTTGACTCTGGAGGTCTAGGTGTAGGTGAGTTGGCCCCAAAGGCCTGAGAGTGGAAGACCTGACCCAGTCTCCTGCTGATGGTGGCATTGGGTAGTCAGACAGTGCTGGAGAACTCCACCAGTAGCAATAAGGGTAAGAGAGAGCTGATGGGCTGACTAGTTCAACTGCTACCCAGGCTCAGCCCCAGGGCTCTGAATTATACACCCTCTGTGAACACATGAAAGGGCCAGTCTTGCTGTTTCAAAGCTGTGGGATCTCCATGACACTAGGCAAAAAACAGGATAACCTGGAAGAGTCCTAATGAAAATACAGTATTGATGGTGTCATAAAAACAGGAGACCTCAAACCAGAGCAATGACTCATTGCAATGAACATTTGGAGCTGAAGATGTTTGAACTGAGGGATATACTGTGGAACACTGTTTGACATGCTACAACTTCCAGGATAAGATGTTTTCTTCACTTTGTTAGTGCCCGTGCACGTGTCCGTGCACGTGTGTGTGTGTGTGTGTGTGTGTGTGTGTGTGTGTGTGTGTGTTAGTGTGTTAGTTTTATCAGAGAGTGGAAGGCTATTAGGGAAAATGGCAACTTAGAGGGGACAAGTAGGTGAGCATGCATGAGGTTAATTACTTGAAACTCACAAATAATCAATTAAAAAAAATAATAGCCAGGAGAGCAGAAGAGTGTAATGTGTGTAAATATAGCAAAATTATATCATAGACATAAAAATATCTATGGAACTCAATGTTTTACATATTGAATAAATGCTAATACAAAAGAAATAGTGCTAACATTGATGAGTGTATCCACAGCCCTAATGAACTCACTGCAGAATGGACATTGCCAACTCCTCCATAGGTGAGCCGTGCTGGTAGCTGTGTAACTGTGTCAGACTCAATTCTGACACTATTTTATAGAGTACAGATACTCTCCATTTTCCAGCATATAGTGCTATGTTATGGTGCTGTGGACTCTATCATATATCATATGTATCATATGTGTGTATACTATAATATCAGTGTATACTGTAATATAACATTGCAAGGTCTTGTTTACTAGCAATAAGACTTTTCATATGCTCTTTAATAATAAAAAATTCTTGTGCTTAAATAAGAGTAGTTCCAGTTGCTAATACCAACAGTTGTGCTCTCCTTCCTGTATAGTTTGCTCTTACATACATTAACAGCATTCACCAATGTTTCTGAGCATCAAGGCACCTGAGTGCCACTATTATCTCTGTTTTAATTTCAGATGCTCTATACAGAGCAATGTTTTTTGAGCATGTGTCATAAGTCATATGTGATAAATGGTATCAGTGTTTTGTTTCTTCACATTGTCAACTTTCTGTTTAGAGAGAGTCAGGATCTCTAGCTCATGTGTTCCCTTCCACCCTCACCTTGAGGTTTCAGTTGGGTCATTACAGCAATACCTTAAAACAATTCACAAGACTCTTGGTAAGAGATACAGCATGAAATCCTAACCAAGCATTTCATGGTGAACACGGAGATATTGTGATCATTTAAGTATTCTTAAAAATCTACATCCATACATCTTTATTGCATTTTTCTACCTGAATTGCTTGATAGCACATAATATAATGTCCCTCAATGATTTTTGCTTTTCAGCACAACTGAACACTATTTGTCTTATTAGACAATTGATTCTAATTTGTAATAATTAGGAACTACTTCTTATGGAAACTTCAGTAACTATTTCTTTCTGGACAAGTATTTCTTCTGGCAAAGGGTTAAGCCTGCAGGAGATATTATGTTTCTTCTCCTGTGATCCATCTAGGAGTAAGTATGCCAGAATCATACACACCAACACACACAGAACTTGGCTTTTAACAAGCTTTACTTGCCAACCCTCCACTGTGATATCTTACCTGCCAGCCTGGGCCTGATGTCACTCTGGCAGGATGATTTCTGATCACCAGATTGTATCCACCACCTTGGAACCAGCTCTGCCAAAGGACAATGCAAGCCACCATTTTTACCAACTCATTGGCTTCTCACTTGACAAAACACAGCTGTGGAAAGTCTGTGCTGACAACGCAGTAATAGAGTGACCAAAACACCATCACTAATATGCATATTGTCTTGAGGTAGAAAAGCCTGTGACAACTTTATTGGGCATGCTATTCAGGTCCTCAGGTATCTTACGAGAGTTTATTTTCTTATATGTTGGTAAATAATCTCTTGTCCCTCCTTGCTATTTTATATTGAAATCTTATGCATTTTAATAATGGTGCTTTCCAATATGTTCTCAGTGAATCCTTGTCAATATAGAAAAAGAATACCAAAAGTTGAGAGAGATAAATTCTGAGATGGAATTTTCAAGTAATTTCAATCATGTTCCTTCTAGACCACTTGCCAATGAAATGAGGAATATTAATAAACCATATGTACATCCTCATCTCTCATACACTGTGCTATACAATTCTTCAAAGTTGGTGCACAAACTACATGCTGATTAGGAGTTGGAATTTACATTATTCCAGCTTGTCACAAATACTTACCTTTCCCTATCTTCTTTGTTTCAGTCTCCCTGACAAATGCATCTCTTTAAGGTTCAACTTTTTGTTTACAATAACATTTATGTGATTGAAATATCCTTGTAAATACTTCTTTTTCAAATTAATTTCCTATTGTTTTTCCATTGCCTTTGCTATTATTTTCCTTACGTATTATAACACTTGATGTTTTCCATGAGTTACACAAATTCTATGGTATTCTTTTCAATTAATCCCCCACTCTCATATTATGGAAATACAAGAAATGAATACCAAATTGAGTTTATATGGCAGAACACATGCATACAATTATACAATAAAAATATAATTTGGAAACAGTAAGTATGACTGACCTGAGCTATACAAATATATGTTCATAGATTTAGAACCTATAACCTATGATGCTGCCAATTCCCAATGTTACATACAATTTAGTAAAATCCTTCATGAGCTATATTTTAAAAACTAAAAATATAATTCCAGATTTCATATGACAATGTGACACCTTAATAAGGATTTTGCTCTGATAGACAGGAAGATTTACTCTGAAGCACTTCTGATATATTCAGTGTGATTTGGGCAGGACTATATCCAAAGCGAAGTATGGATACAAGAAACTCAGCAACAGAGCAGCACCTTTGCCTCAGCAAGTTAAATGATGCTGGATACAATTTATTTTCAATTCTTTAACCTGTGTTTACTTAAAAGAAATCACTTCAAGCTTTTTCCAAATTCGGTGCTTGCGTTGGCATCTTATATTGCTGCCTCTTTGATTCTATGATTTTTCCTTAAGTAGAATTCATTTAATGATGCTTTGAAAAATACTTTGCATGTGACTGTAATTCACAGCATGGGTTTCCCTTTGAAGCCTACTGTATAATATTTATGCTTACAGGAGATTTCATGCAGTTTATTCCTTAAATTGCCTCAAGATAGAATCTAACACATCAATGTCCAAACCATTGTAGGCCCCCTCTATATTTTTGTAAATAAATTAGTTCTCTTCAAGTCACAACTGTGATAGCTTGTCAAAAATTAAATTTAGTATCTATTCTTAGTGTCATAATTATAGTATGAGGTGAAAAAGAGAAGCCATTTCATTTGATTAGTATTGCCCTAATAAAAAAAAAGTAGCATTTTGACAAACTCATTTTTTTTCAAAGAAAGACGTATTTAACTCCAACTGTTATTTTGCGGAGAATATTATTGTCTATTCACTGAACACAGCAAGAGCCACTCTTAACAACATGCTTATTTTGAAGCCATTGTACAGCCTTTGAGCTTGTTTTAAATGATCAGCCAGTTTTACATAAAATTTCCAACAGGAAAAGCTCAGACCTTTTGTAACCAATATCTCCATACATGTTATATTTGATCATATTTTTCTTCCGTGATGATTAATTAATCTTATAATAGGTAAATGGTTCTTTTCTATAATTGAAGGCAACATACTGCTAGAATACATATGGTTTCTTTTAACGTTGTTGGATTTTTGGCTGTCAATGTTTTCTTTTACTTTTTCATGTGAATCTACAAGAAATTAATAAATGGATGACATTTTTCAATTAATGTTCTATAAACTCAAATATTCTCAATTGTTTAAGTGAAGAGAGTTTGGGATAATATTATTGAAACCACCATTTTGTTGATCAGTTCTTAGCTTACAAAGTAAAAATTACAATAATGCATACAGTTATTTTATACTTGGATGAGAAAGCCTTGTGAAGAAATGTGTCAGGGACACATTTCTTCTGTTGATAATTTCAATCAGACTTTGCTTCAGCATTTACAATCTGAGATAGGTCTTTTCTTAGGGGCTGAGAGACTGAGTGAGCAAGGCAAAGGTAATTGACTCTTTGTGTTCCAGGTCAGATTGCAAAGAGTATCTAGTCAAATTGTTGTAAAACTTCCTAGCCCTTTCATTGGGAACCCCTCACTGCAAAATGTATACTTTGAACTCCTCTGTGAGCTAAGGAGGACTTAAGTCAATCTTCCCAGCATCTGTCAGATCTCATGGGCAATCCTGGTTTCTTACTGAAGCAGTCCCCAAGAATTATCTCAGCATCTAGTCCTCAAAGAATATCATGGGCAAAAGCAATTTCTAAAAAATATACAATATAAAATCCTACTTCAAGTCAAAACTGACTCAGGAATAGAGAATTAAAGCCAGAGGGACATATATTTATCTACTAAAATAAGTATGAACATAACATCAGAGTGACACTAGTTACTGTAGATCATTTGAACACCACCAACAGAATTATAGTTTTTGTGAGGAAAATACAAAAGGAATAAAAATCTTATCTGGAAGCACACTTGCATTATAACAACTAATTGGACAACAGTGTCTGCTGTGATGTGGGATCCTGAATAAGTACTACTAAAAAAAACACCTATAATATTGTTTTGTTTTGTTTTTGAGAAAGTTGTAATTAGGAGAAAAGATAAATTTACAGGTTATTTGTTAGTGGAGAATAGGCAGGGTTTGGTTTTTTTTGTACATTTCAAAAATAGATAGTAATTATAAGTAAGAAGGAATACTTCCCAGTCAAAGTTTTAAGACAGAAATCCCAAATAGCTCATTTATGTTGTTGTCATAATCTATGCTCAATTACACATATAAGGAGTAGCTTTTAGCCATGTGAGGATATAATTGGATTTTAAAATCATGGTTTTATCTTAAGAGACCAATGTAGACATTATTCTAATAAACAAATATCTATATCTATAGCCATTAATTCTAGCACTTGACAGGCAGAGGCAGGCAGATGTCTTGTTGGAGGCCAGCCTGGTCTACAGAGTGAGTTCCAGGACAGTTATGAGAAACAGGGAAACTCTTTCTCAAAGAAATTAATTAACTAATTAATTAATTAATATCTACTGTTACGTTGTTTTAGTTAAATTATACGCAGAATTTTAACCCAGATAGTTGTTGACGACTGTCTTATCATATGTACACTATTCCATGTTTAGTATTTAGGTTCTGACTTGTGAAACTTTCACATATAATACATACTGCATTGTGATTATGAAGCTCCATAAAGACATTGCTAACCAGAATCTGTCTATTTCCCTGTGGAGGAATTGAAGTGAGTCCCTACTTAAATATAATGGTTGGGATCTACAAAGAGCAATTTCTCCTTCACACATCCATCTCTGTATTATGATCTCTATGCCAGAAGTGGTTTGAATATGCTTGGTCCAGGGCGTGACACTATTAGGAGGTATTGCCTTCTTAGAGTAGGTGTGATCTTGTTGGAGAAAGTGGGTCACTACGGTGGTGGTGAGTTTGAGACCTTTCTCCTAAGCTGTCTGAAAGCCAGTCTTCTATATGCCTTCAGAACAAGATTTAGACCACTTAGCTCCTCCAGTGCCATGCCTCTGTAAATGCTGCCATGCTCCCACCTTGATCATAACAGACTAAAATTCTGAACCTGTAAGCCAGCCCAAATTAAATGTTGTCTCTTACAAAAGTTGCCTTGAAGGCTATTTTCAATAAAAGAAAGAAGTAAGTTATGAAAACAACAACAACAACAACCAAAAATAAAAACAAAAACCAAAAAACAAAACAAAAAAACCCACAAAAGTTGCCTCACTCATGGTGTCTCTTCACAGCAATGAAACCCTAACTATGCCACCACAGTACACAGAAATCATATCGTAGAGTGCTAAAAGCTTGAGATTCATAAAATCCAGGAAGCTATACTGGGAAGACTGATGTTTTAGTGGATAAAGAACTGGCTGGACTACCATAAAAAACACAGATTTCATTCTTACAAACCATGTAAAGCTAGAAGCAATAATTCATGTAAGTAATTCCAGAACTTTTATAGTGATACAGGAGGCAGACACAAAAGAATGTCTGGAAGCTCATGAGTAAGCTAGTATGGCATAGGTGCTGCTGACCAACAAATGACCCTACCAGAAATAATGTGAAAGGTAAGGACTTATGCCAAAGGTTGTCTTTTCACTTTGGCAAACACAACATGGCACTGGAATATAAATAGCGCACACACACACACACACACTCACACACACACATTAAATAAAATAAAGAATCCCTCCCCAACAACACATAGCACCCTGTGATCATCTTTCAAGTTGATCTTGTGATCTGGTCTTGTATGTGTGTGTGTGAGTGCAAATGTGTGCATGTGTGTGTCTGAAGGACTTTGTTTGCATGTAGAGATAGGACAAATTATAGGAGAAAGTTGTCTCCTACCATTATGGGAGTCCTGAGGATTGAAGTTGAAAGACTCTAAGACTCCCAAAGGGAGACACTCACTCAAGCCCCGGGACAGCCGCGCACCCAAGAAGACACTGAGACCGAACTCAGGATGTAGAAAGTAAGATTTTATAAAGCAGTGACAAGCAAGCACATGGACCAGAGGCTCTGGGGTCGAAACTCATACACCAAGCAAGGTGCAGAGGAGATTCGACAACCGGCCCAAATTTTTCACAGGTTTTTATAGGAGAAGGGCAAGGGGGGAACAGGGCAGGGAAAGTACAAATTTGCGTCACTAAGGGGTTCTGCCAAGGGTTATTCCAAGGGACTTTCCAAGGGGCTTTACGTAACCAAGGGGTCGTGTCCTATATCTTGGCAATGTACTTGATTTATTGGAACATTCTGAGGTTTGTTCAAACCCTTATCTTGAAAATGTTCCTGGCACAGTCCTAAGTTGGGTGGGTTTGGACTGAGTTTGTTCCAGGAGACCCTTATCTAAAAATGTTCTTGGAACAGTTTTCATTTGGGAGGGGGTCGGACTTCTGGGGTGAGAAGTTCAGGAGTGTTCCGGGAACAGTCTCTGGATGTGAGGGGTAAGAGGACTAGAGGACTTGAGTTCAGGAAGAGTTCAGTTTTTCCTCTTTCAAAGTCTGTTTGGGATGGTTCCTGGCTACCTTCTGAGCCATTTAACCAGTTCTAGACTATTTTAAATATAATGTTCTTTTGCATTTAATTCTTTTTTTAAAAATTGATTCATTTATTTATATTCCTAATGTTGCTTCCCTTCCCTTTACCTTGGATAAAGTGCTGCCCACCCCTCAACCCACAGCACAATCCCACCCCTGCTTGTCCCCATTTTCTGTGGCATCAAGTCTCTACAGGATTAGGCTCATGCTCTTCCACTGAAGCAGACAAAATATTCCTCTGCAATATATGTGCTGGGGGGGGGTGCACAGACCAGCCCATGTATGTTCTTTTGTTGGTGACTTAGTATCTGGGAACTCCTACAAGTCTGGGTTAGTTGATACTACTGGTCTTCCTACAGGGTTGCCATCCCCTTCAGCTTCTTCAATCTTTCCCTTAACTCTTCCATAGGGTACACTGACCTCAATCCAGTAGTTGGCTATAAATATCCTCATCTGACTCAGTTGGTTGCTGGTAGAGTTTCTCAGAGGACAGCTCTGCTAGGCTCCTGCATACAAGCACAATATGGAATAAATAATAGTGTCAAGGCTTGGTGCCCACCCATGGGATGGATCCCAAATTGGTCCCGGTCACTGGGTGCCCTTTCCTTCAATCTCTTATCCATTTTTGCCCTGTATTTCTTTTACTCAGGAACAATTTTGGCTTAAAATTTTGAAGGTAGGTTAGTGACTACATGCCTCCCCTGAGGCCCTTTCTATCTATTGGAGGTTTTTTTTTTTTTTTTTTTTTTTTTGGTGGTTTCTTTAGGTTCCACCTCTTCACAGTTGGGCATTTCAGCTAAGGTCATCCCATTGAGTCCTGGAAGCCTCTCACATTTCAGTTCTCTGGGACTTTCTAGAGGTCCCCTGCCCCGAGCTTCACATTTCCATTCATTCTCTTAACCCCTCAGGGCTTCTCACCTGTCTCCTCCCATACCTGACCCTGCCTTCCTTTTCCTTTTCCTTCCCCCTCTGCTCTCCCAACCCAAACGCCCTCCCTCTGCTTTATCAACTTAGCACGTTCTTGACATATTTTTCACCATTGCAGACTTTAAAAATCTCTAGCTGTGGCACACACCTTTAATCCCAGCACTTGGGAGAGAGAGGCAGGTGGATTTCTGAGTTCGAGGCCAGTCAGGTCTACAGGGTGAGTTCCAGGACAGCCAGGACTACACAAAGAAACCCTGTTTCGAAAAACAAAAAACAAAAGACAAAAATCAATAAAACAAAAACAAAAAGAGAAAAGTGTCTAACATGTCATTTTTTTTGTAAAGAATATAGCTTTCACTTGCAGAAGTTAAATTCAAGCATTTATTCTTGAAGATAACCTTTTACCCCAACAATGATTTGTAATGAGGATAAGTTTTGAAACTGTTTTAAACACACATGTGAATGTTTAAAGTTTCATGAAATTTATTGAATTGAACTGTTACTAAATTTATTGTAAGTAATACTGTTCTTCATAGTGTTTTATATAGATATGGCTTGATCAAATGGAGTGAACCATTTAAGGATAGTGAAATTCAGATGTATTTATTTTGTATTGAATAAAATTTGATGCGCATGAGAATTGCATCATTGAGGGATATGAAGTTTGAATAAAAGAAATGAAATGTTTATTTACCCACAGTATTAGGGTTTAGTCGGATCTACATGTGAAAAAGCAAGTGCATTGCTCCTTTAACTACAATAAAATTGTGAGGATGAAGAGATGGCTCAACAGTTAAGAGCACCTGCTGCCCTTGTAGAGAGGCTGGATTTGGTTCTCTGCACCTATTTTGGGCAGCTCATCATTGCCTGTTGACTACAGTACCAGATTATTTGATGTTCTCTACTGTATACTTCAGGCAGTTCACTGATGTGTACACACACATACACACACAGAGAGAAAAACACATATACATACCATAATAAAAAGAAAATAAACCTTCAAAGATTACTTACAATTTCCTTAATCAATCTCCTAAAGAGGAAGTTTTCAGTTGCCAAGCAAGTTTTTGTCTCAGACAGGCCCACTTGTGTGGCCCTATGCAAATTAGAGGTGAGGAGAATTAATTGGTATAAATCATGTCTTTCTGAAATTGTCTCAGGTCTTAAACCTTTAGATGATAATAGAGTTGGCACAGTGGTTAAGAACACTGACTGCTCTTCCAGAGGTCCTGAGTTCGATTCCCAGCAAGCACATGGTGCCTCACAACCATCTGTAATGGGATCTGATGCTCTCTTCTGGTGTGTCTGATAACAAATACAGTATACTCATATAAAGAAGTAAACATTAAAAAAAAAAAAAAAAAAGAGTCCCAGGACTGGCTCAGAAGTCAAGCCAAAGGTCAGTGCAGGAGTCTAGAAAGGCACTAGACTCACATAGTGTTTCTACAGTCACTCAGTTATTTGATACTGTTTGTAATTCACTGTGTTCCCATTCATTGTACATTTGATTTTATTTACATTTAATGGTTTAAAGTTTAATATGTAACAGAACAATAAAGAATTCACCATATATTTGCTTAAATATGCATTATTTTCGCCTGTTAGACCCATAGGTTGTATGTAATTTATGTTCATGCAACCATGCCTTAGAATATACATATGAATCAAAGACAAAAGATCTCTGCTTCAGAAGCTGCTACATTTGTAAACACCCCAAATGTCATGGATATTTACACCAGAACAGTATCATATTCTCTGGGAAAATTGATGCATCTGTACAGTCTAGTTGAACAATTTAAATGTTTTCAGTCATAACTATGAATTTCTTTAATCATCAAGTATGTGTGATTTTTGTAAGGTTAACCCCCCCACTTAATAATTACTGATATCTTTAATTCATACCTGGTGTTTGTGGATAACACATAATCCACTACCATCTACCCTGTAGGGTAAGATGCTTAAAGCAGATGTGAGATGGACAGACACACTGACAGGCAGATTCCACCAGGACAGAAATGCAACCTGAATTAGAGATTTTGATTTCTGTGCTTCAAAAGCTGAGTTTGCAGGTATAGAAATTAGGAAGTTGGAAATTCTCTGTATGGTTACACTTTGCTGCTCACAGCTGGAGTTCTGGTCTAAGATCTAGCATTTCAGGTCCACTGTTGCTCTATTTCTTCATGCAAATTGGCCAGAGATGCAATGAAAAAAGATGAAGAAAGTACGAACATTTTAAGAAAATGGATATGATTTACATGTGATTTAGTGCCCCCTGTAGAAAAGGGACTATTACCAGCAGAGAAAGTAGTGTGTGCATGAACACGAAGAGAGTAGCTCCTTTGGAGACCATGAAGCCACCTTGTAAACTATGGCACTGGCAAGTCTTTTACAGTTAAAGTGGCAAGTTTTTTTTTACTCTTTAGATTTTTAAACTGCTGAAAAATTCATTTGTATCATGTGGAAGTCAAATAAAAATAGAAGAATAGTTGAACATTCCTCCCTTCCTCCCTCCCCCCAAATAACAAAGCATTTGGAATAAGCCATAATCCATTAAAACCCCCAATTTCCCAGTTCTGTCATAGTGGCCCTGAATAAAGCTCAATTAACAAATTTATTGACTCATTATGCCAGTTTGAAATTCTCTTATGGTCAATTGATATTCCATAGTTTCTTTTTAACAAGTATGTTTGACCCACATTTGATGCATCTTAGTCAACATAGTGCTTTCCATTAGAAAAATTTATTAGCAATTGGAAAATAGCAAACATAAAAAAACAACCAGGATTTTGAATGCTAGTCTGAGATGAATTCTTAGCATAATATTTCTAGAAGATAATATAATCATAAAAGTCTGTATTAAGGCCTAGAACACGAAACTGTGGAATGAGTTTGAGTAACATACCAATTCCCAGGTTTATCTGATGCTGTCATATGCCAGTAATCAGGAGCCTTGGGCTGGAAGACTATGCATTTCTGATATCTTTTCTGGTCTACTTCTAATGCCAGCATCTTAACAACTTCATACTTAAAAATTTTAAATGGAATTTGTATGACATAAAACAGTTATTGTCATATTTTAAAATAATGATCTTTAGCATATAGTCAAAACATAAACAAAACCTTTAAGAGGAGTTAAAACATTTTTATCACTACAAACAAACAAACAAACAGCAACAACATCAACAAACACAGCCCATAGCCATTACATAGTCACTTATTCCTCCTTTTCTTCAATTTCCTGACAGCAATTAAACTGTGTTCTGTGCCTTTGGATTTACCTCATTTGAACATTCACTATGAAACATCTCTTTCTTACCATGTTTTTTTTTTTTTTTTTTTTTTTTTTTTTTTTTTTTTATGAAACACCAAATGATTTCTACAATAGCCACACTGATTTATAGGACAGTCAACAATATATTCATTTCTTCAGAACTTAATAATTCTTTGTATTTTGCATCCTTTTTGCTTTGGCCATCCATTAGATATGAAATTCTATTTTATTGTAGAGTTTACAAAAGTGGCAAATATCTTATGCTACTCTTATGGCTATTGACATTGTGCTTCATTTCCCCAGAAGTCAAAATTCTTGTGGGTCATTTGCATGTGCTGCTATGTACATTGTTTATCTATTTTGTTGTTTGTCATGATACTTTTGGGGATTGGACCCCTTGGGCCTTGTTCATGACAAACATGTCATGAACCATATCTTCAGTTCCATTTATTCTGCTATTAATTCAGTGTTTGTCTTTTTGTTAAGCTGTAAGGATTTATGATTGGTAGAAAAGAGATTCTTGAAAATATGTGTATATATAATATATGTATTATAGTATGCATAATATATGTATAATGTATGTATAATATATGTATAATGTATGTATATTACATGTAGTATATGTATATGTGCAATATAAAATACTTTATTCAATTATTTGTGTAATTTATTTACTTTCTCACAGTAATATTGTCTAAGTCGTAACAATTCTGATTAAGTCCAATTTGTCAAGCTTTTTTGTTGCTGATGTACTTTTGAGGCCATCTCAGAAAAATACTGAGAAACTATTACCTCATTTTTTTTCAGTTAAGAGTTTCAGAATGTAGTCATTTTAAAATTGTACAAATTCCCCAAGAATATTATGCAATGTATGATGATCATATTAATCCCCATTACTCCCATAATCTTTCTAGGTTCACTCTACTTCCTTCTACCTTCACATTTTTTAAAACTATAACCCATAAAAGTCTAAATTGTACTCACATACTTTCTCAGATATGGACCATGGTCCATCTACCAGGGCTCGTACGCTTAAAGAAAACTGATTCTTCCCCAGAGATCTTCAACTGCCAATAATTCCTTAGTTATGAACGAGGGTTCAGAAACCTCTCCTGATCTATGCAACAACATGTCTTGATCTTGTGTAACTGATATAAAGCTCCTATGAGCTTGTGAGTACAGTAGTCCTTTCATACTCAGAAGAAACTATTTCATTACATTTTCCCCACCTCTGATTCTGTCAATATTTCCTTCTATTCCTTGATGGTGTTCAAGCCCTTTGTAATATAGATGTCCTTTTAGTATCTGACCACTCATGGACACTTTTTTTCTGTACTTTGATCTATTGTGTATTTCTGTGTTAACCACCATCCACTGCAGAGTAACTTCTCTGATGAGCTCTCAAATAGTGGATATATTTAACAATTTTAGATGGCAGTTTTATACTAAGTCCATTTAAAAAATAATACTAAGAGAGTCAACTCTGGAGCCTCTGGGCTCTTCAATCATGGGTCTTGGGCAGAGGGAATGGCCTTAATTCCAACCAGAAAGCAGCTATCTATGGCAATAATGTATATGCCACTATTACACCCATGGGGACAGTTTGTTACAGGGTCATTGTTGTTATCAGAGTTCACATCCAGGTTAGACTGTTAGTGATTATCCTTCCAACAGCAGCCAAGATTACATATTCAGGTACAATAAATGGTATTAAACAAAAATATACTTCTTAGTCAGCACCAACATTATTTATCCATGGCGTGTAATTAAAGTATGTGGTGTCTCCAGTCATCTGTCCTACCATAAAGTTCTGGTAGGCAACCAAAAGTAATTAAAATAGTATTAAAATAGTTCTGGGGGGTCTCCAGGATATTTCTAACAATTAATGTGAAGGCTAGTTTCCCTCAGCTGGCACTGAGATTTTTCTTTGATCATCTGTGAAATAAATATTACTTGCTTTATAGGGTAACTTCAATTAAATACTTGTGTATGTGAATATGCCTTTAAAAGGCTTATAAATTGTGTTCCCATAAGATACTTTCATTCCAATTTTACTATATGAGCTGCCAAAACAAGCACTCCGTATATTTTCAGACACCATGGCACTATTTCTTCATTCTTCTCATCTTTTCTCCTACTCACTCATCTTTCTCCCCACCTACAATGCCATTTCTATTATTCCACTATTTTTACATGTGTCAATGCTGATCTCAGAAAAAAGGGGCTCCTAATGAAAACTTGCAACATCCTGAATGGAATATCTCTAAGAAGCAGTAGAAAAAAGTCAGGGAGTCTTCAGGAGTCTCTAAACCACATGGTATTGCCCTTTCAACGTTCTGAACCACCAAAACTATGTGGCTAAACAATTTTGCTGAAAATACTATGCTTTCAGTGTAGGATATAGAAAATCCATTTCAAACCAATTGGAAAACTTTTTATATGCTGGCTAATTTTCAGAGTTAAAGAAGGGTTTTTGTTTCCAATGTTTTCTCAGTATATATTTCAAGGTTCATACTAATTATGGAGAGTAAAACCTTCTTACAACCATGTATCTTTCCTTTGTAAGACAAAAGAATGGCTGTAATTTGCAGTAATATGACTAATCAATACAATCCCCACATCTTGTAAAATACTATTTGATAATATAGAGGTATTCAATTTTCCATGATAATGAAATATTAATAGAGTTTTGTGTCTGTGTGTGTGTTTGTGTGTGTGTGTATGTGTGTGTATGTGTGTGTGTGTGTGTGTGTGTGTGAGAGAGAGAGAGAGAGAGAGAGAGAGAGAGGGAGAATGGGAGTATGTGTTTGTGTGAGCATGAGTGAGGGTGTGTGTGTGTTTGTGTGTGCATGTGTGTGTGCATGCACATGTGTGCGAGTGTATCTGTGGGTTTTTGTGTGAGAGTATGTGTGTGTGAATGTATATGTGATGTGTGCTCATGGATGTGTATATGTCTGAGTGTGTGGGTTTATGTATATTCACTAATGCTATACATCTTATTTTTAAAAACAAACAAAGTAGAGCCTTCATAGAACTAGTTATGTGTTGCTAAGTTTAGGATCTTACACTCTACCAACTAAAAATGCTATTGGCATAGAGATAGATTCATTGATCAGTTGAATAGAATTGAAGACCCAGAACCCAGAAATAAAACCACACACTGACACTTGATCTTTGACAAAGAAACCAAAAACATATACTGGAAATAAGAAAGCATCTTCAATAAATCATCCTGGTCTAACTGACTGTCTGTATGTAGAAAAATGAAAATAGACCCATATTTTATACCTTGCACAAAACTCTTATATTGCTGGTGGTATTTCAAACTGGTATAGCCACTCTGGAAATCAATCTGGAGGTTTCTCCGAAAATTAGAAATAGATCTACTTGAAGACCCATCTATATCACTCTTGTGCTCCACCAGGTCACAGGGTCCCATGTTTCACTATGTTCATAGCTGCCTTGTTTGTGATAGCCAGGAGCTGAAAACAATCCAGATGTCTGACGCTGAAGAATGGATACAGAAAATGTGGTTCATTTACACAATGGAATACTATTCAGCTATTAATGAGGATATCCTGATTTTTGCAGGCAAATGGATAGAACTAGAAAATATCATTCTGAGTGAGGTAAATCAGACCCCAAAGCACATGCATGGTATATGCTTACTAATAAGTGGATATTAACCAAAAATAGTACACAATATCCAAGATATAGCATACAGAACTCAAAAAGGTCAACAAACTGAAGGGCCCAATTGAGGACCCCTTAATCCTACTTGGAAGAGAGAAGAATGCAATCACAAGGGGGAAGGGAGGGAGGGATATGGGTGAGAAAGGGGACATGGAGGGGAAGAGGGGAAGAGGATCAGGTGTTGGAGGGTGGGAAGAACAGGACTAAAGCCCTGAGGGCCAGCAGAAAAAAATGGAAACAGAAATACTTGGTTGGTAGGAGGTGAGGGAACCCTCTAGAATGTACCAGAGACCTGGTAGTTAAGAGACACTCAGGACTCAAAGGGAAGGATCTTAGGTGAAATTTACAGAGGAGAGAGGGACTGTAGATGAAACATTGTTGTGCACCCTAGAAATAAACTTGTAGAGTCCATCTCCAGTAGAAAGACTGGGCATCAAGTAGTGGGATGGGGTTGCCATCCCACAGTCAAAAATTCTGACCCAGAATTGTTCCTGTCTAAGGGAATTGCAGGGACAAAACTGGAGAAGAGCCTGAAGGAAAGGAGATCCAGTGACGGGACCAAATTGGAATCTAGCTCAAAGGGAGGTCCCAAGGCCTGACACTATTACTTGTGCTATGGTGTGCTTATAGACATGGCTGCCATTTGAAAGTCTCAATAAGTAGCTGAAAGATTGTGATGCAGATATTTACACCCAGTCAATGGAAAGAAGCTGAGGATTAGGGTGACGCTATAGGAAAACCAGCAGTCTCAACTAACCTGGAACCCTCATATTGCTCAGGCACTCAGCCACTATCCAGGCAGCATACACCAACTGATATGAGGCCTCCAACACATATACATCAGAGGACTCTGGGGTCTGGAACAGTCAGAGAAGATGTACCTAACCCTGAAGAGACTTGAGGAACCATAGAGTTTAAAGGTCTGTTGGCGTGGTGGGTGGAGGATGGGGACATCCTCGTGGAGACATGGGGGTGGGGAGGAAGTATGGGATGGGAAACAGTCAGAGGGTGGACTTGGAGGAGAATAAAATCTGGAGTGTAAAAAAAAGATCAAATAAAATTTTAAAAAATTAAAAGGATAAAAGCAATAAAATGGACTACATGTACATTCTTCTGGGGTCTATTTTTTTAAATAATAAAGGTTTTGAATAGCAAAAATAAAATTGAAAATGATACCTTCCCCCTTTTCCATATGTAAGTATGTATGAAAGTTTCTCTCAAGAGCATCCTCGAAATTAACTTGCTGATTTATGATGAATCAGCCTCCTCAATATTATTAGATATTCACAAACTATATTATAAAGTGATTATTTCTAATTAGTGTCCAAACAATTGCATTAAATGCCCTTTCATCTGATATCCAGTTCAATGCTTTGCATCTATATCCTACAACTTTGTTGATCAATATGATAGCTATAAAATAAATTATTTTTAAATACCCATAATTATCTAATTGCTCTTTTTATACAAATGCCATTTCAGCTCCATTTAATTTCCATTTTTACATAAATTTTCCATTTTTCTTATGTATTGACTTTTTCTTAATGATTGGCGTTATATTCAATTTGTTGTACAGCAATCATTTAATGAAGTAATGTGTTAACAAAACAGAATTACATATATAATTTACCTCCACATTGTAATACAATGTTTTTAATGTATCTACATTAATTACTGTATTTTCCTTTTATGCAATATGTTTCTAAAATATTTATTTAAATTATCTTCCCTAGATCTGAGACCATGAAAATACTGATCTGTGCTTTTATTAACTTTAGAGTTGTATTTTTCTTGATTGAGATTTTATCAATTTGAATTTAATTGTATATGTAACATTAATGAGACTTCAGAAATAGTATTTTATTTTCATAGAAAGTACTGACAACTTGGCATTTTGAAGAATATTCATCAGTTACTAACCATACAAAGGAGACATTTATACTTTTTCTAAGTTCTCATAAGTTTGAGCTCTTTGGAATGTTCCACTATTTCTGGTTCTGTGGAATGATCCACTATTTCTGAAGCAGAAAGAGATTCCACTCTACTTAGTATTGTGGAAGAATCTAAGGAAGGTGGCTTGTAGTACAAAGGCCCTCATTTCTTCCAGAATGTTATTTGAGAAATACTTCCTCATTTCTAAGGACAATGAACATTCTCTAAACATGGCCACCTTCATCTTCAAACAAACAATGGAGTATCACTGTGGGTCTCTGCCTCTATCGTGTTCTTCCTGTGCTTCAATATCTATAAATTACCTTGCTATCAACCAGAGTAAGTTCTGCTTCTAAAGATGTAACTGACTGAAATCAACTAACTAGTGTAACTTTCTGACTATGAAGTGGACTGATATGATTAATTATACATCAAAAATATCATTTATTATATCATGTGACCCAATCTTTTATGTGATATATAGGGAGTAGATGTCAAGGGATTACCTTGAAATTGAATCTAGTACTTAACAGATTTTCTCTGTTTCTTTTGTATATCTTCTACAGGGAGATGAAAGAGAAAAAACACAGGGGGTTGAGTCATATGCTACTTATATCATTTAAAGTATATTAAAGCATTATCTTTAGAATTCAGGGTTTAACTAATATTACAGGCAATCAAATCATGATTCACATAGCTTTTTCCTTTAAGGTGAAATTATCTCTCTCCGTTCATGTTTCAATGAAATTAAATTAACAATTAGCACAGAAGTAAAATATGTATGTTTTATGATTAACTTCTGTTGAAGAAAGAGCATTAGGTAATTTTTAATAATATAATTGCCAAACTATGTTGAAACAGCAACTCAGATATGAACATGAGATAATTCTCAATATAAAAAGGTAGAACTATAGCTTGCGTACATTCAGGCTTCTTAGTAGATAGGCTTCTGCCAACATTTGAATCCTTTCTCTCCCTCTTTCTTTTTTTTTTTTTTCCTTCTTTTTTAATTCTAAAATATGCAACCAAGTGGATTTTCTTAATAGATTTGCATATCTCCAGAGCTTCCTAAATTATTGTTTTGATTTCATATAAAGTAAGTATTGCATGCAAGACTGGCCTTGGGAGAATTGCTCTGACCACATATCTATAAACCTTGACTTAATAGAAATAATTGAAGTAAGTGAGCTTCCATTTCAAATTGAATTATGCAGCTTTTTATATATATCTTCTCTTTTCTACTTCTTTCTTTGTTCACAAGGGCTTTTCTTTCTATAGACTTTGGCTCTAGAGATCAGCCAGCTAACAAAATCATTCAAATGTAAAGTCAGTGAAACTTGTGAAGGTGAAATGACTTATTTTCCTAAAATCACCCTGAGCTGAACTTTAAAACAGTCCATGAAGCTTTAAGTCAACTTTTGCAAAGTTCTGTTAGTGCACAAAACCAGTACAGATACAGAGAGTGAATTAGTGGGTTATTAACCATTTGTTAAATTTCAGAAATATATATATATTAGATTCCATGGAGAGCTCAGGAAAAGTGAGGGCTACACAACCATGGAATCCTGAGTTCCATCCTCAGCACCCATATAAAACATAGGAGTAATGATGTATGCCATTAATTACAGCATTGGGCAAATGTATATTTAGGAGATGAGTGGCCTTTGAGGACATTGGTCAACCAAACTCCAAGTTCATTGAAATACTCTGTCTCACAAAATAAGATGAAGGGTTATCAGGGAAGACATTTGATGTCTACATATTGTCTACATATGAATATGCATATACATATTATGTGGATATTTATAAATATATATAAACACACCAACAAACAAACAAACAAACAAAAACAAGTTCCCTGTAACATTTCAGGTCGTTCTAATTTCTCTTTAATATAAAAAACAAATCTTTCTGGACTTTACTTATTTTATTACTAATTTTCCTGTGTACATTTCCAAGTTCAGTATAAGCTTAAAGATTGAATATGTCAAGATTCTAAGGTTCCTTTCTCAAGTTTGAGATTCTATAGAATCAATACTTTTATCAACATTTCAATTGATAGAATATTTTACATGCTGCATTCATATGATCTTTACAAAAATTATAGTTGGTGTCTTTTTTTCTTTCTTTCCTTCTTTCTTCCTTTCTTGTTTTCTTTCTTCCTTTCTTGTTTTCTTTCTTTCTTTCTCTCTCTTTCTCTCTTTCTCTCTTTCTTTCTTTCTTAACCTGCTGTTTCCTCTTACTCTGAAACACTTGGACTCTTTAGAGTTCTGTTGTTTTTTGCCCTTGAAGACACCCTCACAAATTTAAAAATACCTCATTGACCAACATTTTCTCTGTGTCCATTTTTGCTGCCTTACCACCCTAGGACTGCCCTCAACCCTACAGTCAGTTTCTCATTACCTGTGGTGCTGAGCACTAGAAGCAAGCCTTTGGCTGGACAATTTTGAAAACCTACTAAAAATGCCACACATTAACATACAATAGCTTTTCTTGGAGCCCAGGCTAAATTATTACCCAGTTAGTAAGGGACAGGCATGAAGGGTTTGTTGGAAGATAAAATTCACAGTAGCTGTAACCCCATCCTTCAGAGTTATTGATTTAGCCCTCTGGGTCTGGCTAACAAAAGAACTTACCATTCATCACAATTAAAGTGAAAGCCTTGTAAGATATTAGATTAAGACCTAGAAGCCAGGATGCTACACAGAATTTCTTATGATAGAGTTCTGGAAGGCACAAATCTGAAATGGTAGTGAAAGGACTGTTTTATGGGGAAAAATAGGCTCATGAGAAATCTGCAAGTATCTTCAG
This sequence comes from Mus caroli, assembly GCF_978045245.1. Classification (NCBI taxonomy): domain Eukaryota; kingdom Metazoa; phylum Chordata; class Mammalia; order Rodentia; family Muridae; genus Mus; species Mus caroli. The sequence goes on along the minus strand of NW_028227262.1, from coordinate 104,844,402 downwards.
TAAAGAATGATTCTACCTTCTCCAGCAAACAACTACCAATAGCTCTACAGCATGGGATAAAGCCTAGAGATCATTTGCCACATTTACACCTGAATTTGTAAGAAAATGTCAAAGTTTAAAATAAAACAAAAACAAATAAGGAAGAGGATGTGGGGAACAAGAGTCTACAAAGAAGCACATTGAGTCTGTTCTGGCATTAACAGAAACAGGAGACTGCTGAAGTAGAGGAGCTTTAGAAGAAGGCAGACTACAAAATAAGAAAGTAAGTTTGTCTCAAGATCTGTTGATTAATGTATTGGTATTATAAAAAAAAATCATATTCAATCCTAGGACCATAAGACTGGTTTTGTTTCTAAATGAGTGTGTATGTGTGTGTTCTCTACATGTGATAGAAAACCTTCTATTTGTCTTCCCAAGTCTGGTTTATGGCTCCATCAATCTTCCTATACATGCATCATGTTGTTCCTCAAATATGTATATGAAGGAAGATGAACAAGAATTAAGTATGCAAATACTGCAATGAAACCTGTTACTTCACAACCTCCGTTTTAAAAAACTAATAAAACCAGAAATATGAAATAAGGCTAAATTCCTTTATACTAAATTACATTACATTTTTATTAACACAAAGAAAGGTAGAATCAAAGAGAGAGAAAATGGGTAAAATAGCAGAAAAGTTAACTATTAAACAATCATAAAATAATTTCAAATGATATTATCACAGGCCTAAAAAAAACAAACAAACAAACAGTAAATAGCATGCAGGAATAGCAACTAAGATAATACAGTAGAACCTTCAAAACAGTCAATAAAGTCTCCTACCTGTTCACCATAATTAAGGCAAATGGATTTTCTTCACATTCCTAGTTATATGACACTTGTTTTGAACACAGAACCTTGGCCTGGATTTTCATTATATTTCAAATATTTACCTACAGACTACAATGACAAATGTAATTGTTTCTAACTTTTGGATAAAATAAAATAAGCTCTAAAATATAACTTTAAACAAACAAGCAAGCAAACAAACAAACAAACAAACAAACAAACAAACAAAAACTCCTTCTGTTAAAACATTTCATCAAACCTGACTACCTGAGTTCAATCCCTTGAGCCCACATGATAGAAACAGAAAACTGATTTGTATAGCTGTCCTCTGCCTTCTGTATTCATACCATGTGCCTCTGTGTCCCCAAAGGAATTTTAAAAATTAAATGAGAGCTAGAACAGCTGCAAATGGAGGCAGATGCAGAGGCCCACAGTCAAACATCAGACAGACCTTGGGGAATCCTGTGGAAATATGGAAGATAGAAGTGGGCAAGTTGAAGGGGTTAAGAACCCCACAAGAAGACCTTCAGAATCACCTAACTTGGGACCATGGGGGCTCACAGAGACTGTGCAACCAACTAAGGAGCATTCTGGGGCTGGACCTAGGTCTCTTACACATCTGTTGCAAATGTGCAGCTTGGTCTTCACGTGGGTTTACTAACAACCAGAGTGAGGGCTGCTCGATTTCTACTCTCATTGGATTCCCTTCCCTGTACCTGACTGCCTTGTCTGGCCCCACTGGGAGAAAATGTGCCTTGTCCCTTTGGAGCTGAATTTTCCAAGGCTGGGTGGTACTCAACAGGGAGGGGCGGTTCCTTTCTCTGCAGAGAAGGGGAGGGTGCAATGCAGGATTTGTAAGGGTGGGAGGGACTGGGCAGAGGAAGGGAGTTGTGGTGTACAATGAATAAAAAGTAAATAAAACTTGAAAAATAAAAGCCACAGCACATCTTCAGTGCCAATGTCATGTCTTTATTCAGAAAAAAAAAAAAAAAAAAAGACCTGTGACTGGGTCTATGCATACAACTGGGAGATTATATGCATGTATATGTGTGTGTGTGTGTGTGTCTGTGTGTGTGTGTGTGTGTGTGTGTGTGTTATATCTACTAGTAGTTCATTCTTTGATCAACTTGCTGTGAGTGCCTTTTCCTGCTACATCACTTCTTTTTGGGAACAAGGAATTGTCCAAAACCATCGCTTCACTTGTTAAAAATGATTCAAAACTAGATAGATTATACATGTTTAATTTTAACTAACTAAATAAAATCATTTCCGTATAATACTCAAAATTAATTAATTTCCGTATCAATTGATTGGATTGAAGGTAAATAGTCTACAGAAGCATACTGTAGAAAACAGTTGGCATTATATGGAACTCGAAGTTTCCTCTATGAGGAAGGTGATTTTGTTTTTACTATCTATTGGTATCTACTTACTGGAATAAATAGAGGAATAATGGTCATTCTCACATAATAACCTACAGCTATGGTATGCTTTTTGTGCTGTTCTCTATTTCCTTTTATCATATTATCACTAGTATAACCTTTTTTTATAAATTTATACAAAACTAATCATTAAAACACTTAAAATTCATAGAATAATTTTGTGTAAATAATGAATGCAAAATTAAACCTTTATTATTCTGAGTTTAGAAATTCATACCCATTCAACATATTTTATATGATACACTTATGAAAAAATAAATCACTGTTAGGCTTGCATTCAGATTAAAAAAAAAAAACAATTTTCCACAATGGAAAAAATATTTTTTCTCACTTTTATTTGCCCATATATTTTGATACTCACATTGTTTATTCATGAACAGAATGGTTGTTGCTAATTCAAATATGTTTAGTTGTATTATGCATAATGAGCCCAGGAAAATATATATCAACACATCCTTTAAAATAAAAAAATAGTTATATTTTTATACCTATTTGAAAAACTTAATGATTTACAAATTTTAAAAGTTTGTGTTATTATTTTAAGCTCAAACACATATTCTGTCAAAGCACACGTGACACCAAGAACGGAAAATGCTGAAAATGAAAAAGAAATCATGAGTTGCCTTGAAAGCCACACATAGATGAGTACCAGAGGACATAAAGTAACTGTACTATTATGGAGCTTAAAATCATGAAGACAAGATCAGGCTTGAGCACTGAACAAATCAGAGTGCACCTTGTGCATTTGATATAACTATTACAATGTTCATTTTACTACTGCTGCAGTCCTCATTCCACCTCAGTAGCTCTCAGCAGTCCACCACCAGCTACAGATATATTCCTTCAAAAGCAACAGTATACTCTCAACTATAGCCACTCACTCCCTGGCACATTACACCACCTACCACCACAAAAGTCTACCTACAAACATAGCAGCACCTCTCCCAACATAGAAGCATTCTTCCCACAATGCTTCCCACAATATCAGCCTACCTAACACTTCAGGCTCCTATATCCTACCACATCTCTGTAATTTCTATAGCTAGAGTCTAACTGCCATCACTTCACTACCGACTAGTGACAACTATATTGAGATCTCTTATAATACTTCAGTACACAAGGAGGCCTCAAAATCAAACAGGAAACTGTGGTTTAACATATAAATTCTACAGTCTTTAATCTTCATTCTATCTGAAAATAATGCTTTAAAACTTATGAGGATTTCCAGAAGTTGTAACCATACTGGCAACAAACCTCACAAATGCCTGAATGGTAGAACAGGCTGATCCAACAACATAAACTAAATTTCATCAGAGGAAGACTTGTGTCCACTCTTGCAATCAAAAGCTACATAGCTCAAAATCTATAAACATATAATATCTATAATTTAATTTTAAAAATCATGAAACAGTAAAAAAGGCAAAGCATATTGTTATGAGACAGACCAAGGAACACTGTTTCAAAGAATGAAGCAGCTAACTGACATACTAATAATTTATATAGAAACCATCTAGTAGAATGCGGTCAGGCATAAACAGCTTCCTCATCTATATTTTTATGAAAAATCTCTGAAGACAGGATGAGAACCAATGCGAATTTCAATGTCATCAAGAATAGGAAGAAGTATCTAGTCAACATAGATAGCAGTATACCTCAAATAAAAGATGCTTTAAGTTCATCAGTGAACTTGGAAGCAACCAAGGAAGTAATTTACTGAAAAAAAAGCTAAATATCAACAACATAAGGATTGCGACCAATTGGTAATAATCAGTATAAAACAACACATAAAAAATTAGAATCAAAGAGAGAAAAAAATGGGTAAATATCAGAAAAGTTCATTAATAAACAATGACAAAATAATTTCAAATACTATATAACAGACCTGGAAAAAACAGTAAGTATCATTCACGAATAACAAAATAAAAGCAAACCCCTGGATACCTTATATTCAAATGACTAAAGTCAACAAGCAATGAAAACTTTTCAGTAACCCATGAAATGAAACACAGAACAAGAATCAATTTTAGGAGAGTGTTTTTTTTTCTTTTCTTTTCTTTTTTTTTTTATTATATGCCTTGAGAGCCTGAAGATATTTGGATGGCATCCTGAAATCTCTGCTATGGTGGAGTAGGACTTGTTGAGCCCAGAATTATATTTCTAGAAAAAGTACATTAAAGGAATTAATATGTTGTGGTTTTTTTTCATCAAGGTACTTGAGTTATTCATCAATGTGTGTCAAAGGCCCATGAGCACTTTACCTCTGGTAGCTTAGATTGAACAAATAAGTATATTTAGTACAAATATTTTGAACAATGATCATCACCATCAGAGAGGGAAATAACAAATATGGAACGTGGAAAAAGTGAAAATGAAGATAGTGGTGGGAAATGAAGCTGTGTTCTCAGAGAGAACCTATGAGGTCTTGTGATACCAGGTATAGATAATAAATATTGATGTTTGCCTGTACAATAATATATTTCCCATTTTGTTTACTGACAGGGCTAGAAGTAATAACCCTACCAAGAGCAAGCAAATCTAGTTCCTATGCATTTGTTTTCCTAAGCATCGTTTTGCAATAAAACTAAGTACGGATTTTTATTGAAATAACTCACAGAAAGGCAGGGCAGGAAAATACTATTTTTTTATTATTTTTGTATTTGGAGCATAAAGTTTTGCTGAAAAATAAATTGCTTTAAAAAAGAGAACTTGGTAGGAAGATATCTGGAGCTTAAGCTTCCCCAGTGCGACCCAAGGTAGGTTAGACCTTGGTAAGACAAGGAAACTACCATTGCTGAATGCCCCAAAGGTAGAAAATATATACTTTTAAAGAAGTATAAAGATGTCCTTATGTACTGAACTTACTAAGAAGCAAGGTGCTACCAGGTGATGCCTGTGAGATCAAAATGAGCATCACCTAAGATGAACGGATTCCAAGAAAGGGTCTAGCCAGGGTTTAGCACTGATGAGGTCTGAACTAAAGACTACTTGGTATATTAAACTAAGGATGGATCACAGAGCAGTGTAATTGCAGTAGTCCTGAGCAAAGATGACAGCAAGATGGATTGTACTCATAGCCACATCAATAGACTTTAAACAAAACATTCCTTAGGTAGTACTGATAAGAGCTGATAATAAATTCTAATTGAGAAGTGAGGACAAACAAGGAGAAAGCAGAGAGACAAGATGATAATTTATATGCAATTGATTATTGTGTCACTTGGAAAAACTTTACTTTTTAATGTATAATATTGTGAATTTTTTCAATTTGAAGAATGCAAAAATTCAATTTACCTTTAAAAAATAAATCAGTGTGATTCAAACATATACCCTTAGGTCTTCCTTGTTACTTAGCTTCTTGGGTCAGTGGAGTGTAGAATGCTTTTCCTGTACTTTAAAGCTAATATCCACTTGAGAGATAGTAAATACTGTTTGTCTTTCTGAGACTGAGCTATACTGAGTGTCTGGGTTTGTTGTATGCAGATGAATTGGATCACATGGTAGGGCAGTCTTTTGATCGCCATTCCTTCAGTCTCTGCTCACTCTTTGTCCCAGAATTTACTTTTTACAGGAGGAATTCTGGATTAATATTTTTGAGATGGGTGGGTGGCCCCATCCCTCAAATGCGGGCCATGCCTATCCACTGGATATGATCTCTACAAGTTCCATCACCCTATGTGGGTATTTTGGCAAATGCCCTCCTTGTTGGATCTTGGGAACCTCTTGGGTCCCTCGCACCTGTGACTTTCTAGTAGCATCCCCTAGTATCCCAACCCCAACTGCTGTAAACCTCCATTCAAATTCCTGACCCTCTGTACTTCTTCCCCATCTCCTCCCATACCTGGTCCATCCCTCTCCTCTCTCCCAGCCAGATCCCTACCTCCATCTACCTCATGGGGGTCATTTTCTTCTCCTTCTAGGTAGGACTGAAGCATTCACACTTTGGTCTTCTTTCATTGTGGGTTTCATATAGTCTGTGAGTTGTGTTATGGGTTTGTCAAGTGTTTTTGGCTAATATCCACTTATCAGTGAGTATATACCATGTGTGTTCTTTTGTGACTAGGTTACCTCACTCAGGATGACACTTTCTAGTTATATACATTTGCCTAAGAATTTTATGATGTCATTGTATTTAATAGCTAAGTAGAACTCCATTTTATAAATGTACCACATTTTTTGTATCCACGCCTCTGTTGAGGGACATCTGGGTTTCCAGCTTTTGGCTCTTGTAAATATGGCTGTTATGAACATAGTGGACCATTTGTCCTTGTTATATGTTGGAGAATCTTTTTGGATATATGCCCAGGAATAGTATAGCTGAGTCTTCATGTAGTATTATGTCCCATTTTTTGAAGAACCACCAGATCGATTTCCAGAGTGGTTAGACCAGCTTTCAATCGCAGCAGCAACGGAGTAGTATTTCTCTTCCTCCACACCCTCACCAGCATCTGCTGTCACCTAAGTTTTTGATCTTAGCTATTAAGATTAATGTGAGGTGGAATCTCTGGGTCGTTTTGATTTGCATTTCCCTGATGACTAAAGATGTTGAACATTTTGTTAAGTGCTTCTTAGCCATGAGAGATTCCTCAGTTGGGATTCTTTATTTAGCTCCATACCCCATTTTTAATAGGGTTATTTGGTTCTCTGGAATTTAACTTCTTGAGTTCTTTGTATATATTGGATATTAGCCCTCTGTCAGATGTAGAATTGGCATGGATCTTTTCCTAATTTGTTGGTTGCCATTTTGTCCTATTGACATTGTACTTTGCCTTACAGAAATTTTGCAGTTCCTTGAGGTTCCATTTGTGTATGAGAGCATGAGTCATTCTGCTCTGTTTAGAGTTTTCTCTCATGTCAAATGTGTTCCAGGTTCTTTCTCAATTTCTCTTCTATTAGACTCAGTGTATCTGGTCTCATGTGGAGGTCCTTGATACACTTGGACTTGAACTTTGTATAAGAACCTAAGACTTGATCAATTTTAATTCTCCTACAAGCAGCCAGTTGAACCAGCAACAAATTTTGAAAATGTTGTCTTTTTTTCTTCTGGATGATTTTGGCTTCTTTAGCAAAGATCAAGTGACCATAGGTGTGTGGGTTCATTCCTGGGTTTTCAATTAGATTCCACTGACCTACTTGCCTGTCTTTGTACCAATATCATGCAGTTTTTTAAATCATTATTGCTCTGTAGTATAGCTTGAGGTCAGAGATGATGATTCCTCCAGAAGGTCATTTATTGTTGTGAATAGTTTTGCTATCCTGGGGTTTTTGCTATTTCAGAGTAGGTTGAGAATTTTTTTTTCTCTCCATGAAGAATTGAGATGAGATTATGATGGAGATTGCATTGATTCTATAGATTGCTTTTGGTAAGATGGTCATTTTTACTATGTCTATTCTGCTGATTCATGAGCATGGGAAATCTTTCAATCATTTGAAGTGTTTGATTTCTTTCTTCAGAGACTTGACATTCTTGTCATACAGATTTTTCAGTTTCTTGGTTAGAGTCACACCGAGGCATTTTATATTATTTGTGACTATTGTGAAGGATGATCTTTCTAGACTGATACCAGGTATCAAAGTTAAATTAGCATCAGATAAACAATATAAACAGCCCCATAACCCCTAAAGAAATGGAAGCAGTCATTAAAACTCTCCCAACCAAATAATCCTCAGGACCAAATGGGTTTAGAGCAAGAAGGAGGAACTTTGAGAGAGGAGGGGGAGGAAGCTGTGATCAGGATTTAAAGGAAATAAATTACTTGATTAAAAATTAAATCATAATACTGAAATTTAGCTTTAATTTGGTATACTCACAATGCTAAAGTTTAAAAAACCTGAATGAGACTTTTGAAAAACTTTGAATAAGACAGAAGAACCCATGTTCTAGGATTCTGATGATTTAAAAATAGTCAGCAAATTCAACATTTTAAAAGAAAAAAAACTAAAAATAAGGGTAGTTTTAGCCTGCAAAATGATAATCCATAATTTAGTAACACTTTTAAATATAGGGTAAGTAAATATGGATGTGATAATTAGCTTTAAATAGCAGTGCCTGATATCAGACTATGAGTTTTAAGTGGTCCTAGAGAAGCAGGCAGAATCATTCAATGTTGCAGTCTCCTATCTGTGGTCAGCATGAAAAAAAAGAGAATACACATTTCCAGAGACTTCATGGTATTAATCTAGAAAACTTTTCTGTTAACAATCATCAAATGGATACCGTTAATTTTACTATTCAACAAAGATGCTATTAATGTCATCCAAAGCAATAATTAGAATTGATAAGGGTATTCTAGATTTGAGAAATAATTGATAAAAGTAACTGGTAAAAAGTTGGAGACACAGCACATTAAGCTTGAGATGCCTGGGATCCCTGATTATAAGGATGAAAACCCTTCCAGGGGTATCTTATTTCAGAGCACAAGGCAATTGCATCTTGTGGGCCCCAGTATGAGTATTGAGAGGTCCCAAGGTCTGCTTCTTTGGCACAAGCAATTAGTAATGTCATTTTTGCAATTATCCTTAGTACTTATCATTTTCTTTATCAATTTAATATTCCTTTTCTTTTCTTCCTTCCTTGATTAAACCGGCATCTGATGACCAGGCAAAATCTAGTAGGAGCTCACTTGTTATGCAGAAATTAGATGTTACCAATGATATGTTATAGTCATGAGTTCTAGGTGGAAATGAAAGGAACCTAGGGCCACTGGCAGAGATGAATAATTCTGCAGCTGTTCCCCAAGTTTTAGTCTCAAATTTGTATAATAAAAATAGGATATTTTTATCATAAAATTGAGGATGGAATAATATACACATATTTCCCAAAAAGTTACCAATGGGTTCCTTGGGTTTAGGGACAATGGTGGCATCCCCCTAGGAATTCTCAATACAGATTAGGTGAGGATGTTTTTGTAAATAGTCTGGTGGGATCCAAAAATTGTAGACTGCAGGGTCAGCAGTATGACCACATGTTTGCCCTTTTATGCAACCATATTTTCTTACTTATGTCTGAAAGAGACTGACTTTGTAACTGCAATACTGCTCTCATAGGAGACTGGTGGTCAGGAGATATAAAAAAAAATGTGTGCTTGCTGTAAAATTTTTATGTCTGAGATTGCATAGTTTCCTTTTTCTGGTCTAAATCTGTATTACTCTGTATCACAAGAAAATGTTGGCACAGGAAAATAGAGAAGCATTTACTCACCCCCCAATGAATTTTGTAACACAACTTCTTTGTATGATTCCCATAAAAGACTAGGGCTGAGTCAAATCTAGGTGAGCACACTGACTCCGAAGTTCAAAGGCTCACATGTCAAAAAACTATCCTGTCAGCATTGTATCTCAATTGTGTGTTTTCTTATTCACCTACCAGGTGTCCCTAGTCCTTGATGAACCACAACTCTTGTAGAGGCTGGACCCCAGCAGTAAAAGAGAAAATCACTGTCTTGCTTTTCTGCTTTTGTGATAAAGTCTTCTAAAATTAGCAACTTAAAGGAGAAAGTCCTTACCCTGGCTCATATTATTCTATTAAGCAATTATGGCAAGAGTTGCTTGAGGTGGTTGGTCACATTGCTTCTGCAGTCAAGAAGCAGAAAATGGTGACTGTTGGTGCCTTCTCTTCTCCTGTTAATCAGTTCAGAATTCAGGACTAGAAATGGATCAAGACAGTCGCTCACAAACATTCCTAGGGCCATTTCTCTCAGGTAATTCTGTATTTCATTAAATTGAAAGTTGAGACTAACATCAGTAACACTTTCAGTTAGTTGTTTAATAGAGGAAAAATTAGATAGGTACTTGTTAATTAAGAGCTTATAGAAAATTTATTCTAGTTTGTTTCAAAATATAACTCATTTACATATTTTAAATATGGTTTGTGGAAGACCTGTTTAAAGAAGCAAAGTAGAATAGATGGTTATAGATAGATAGGAGAATCTGAAATTTGATTATCAATTGGGAAGAAATATAGAGGCAGATGAGACAGAGAATACAAGGATACATAGCTAAAAGTAATGGTCATTTGAAGGGTAATATGAAAAAAAAAGACCTTCCATAGATATATATATGAAAAAGATGTTGCCCAATTAAGGGGGAAGAGAGAGGACAGATATGACAGCCCTTGTCACCAATGGAAACTTTCAGTTCAGAGTATGGGTTACAACTGATTGAGTTGTTGGCTAAAGGAGTTCCATGGTAACCCCTAAATACTCAGGCTATTGCCAAGACAAGTTGTTCTCCACAAACTGACTAAAAGACTTCATTGGCTAAGACTACACTTATATAACTCATTGTATGTAGAAATGATTCCGGCCTAGAGCCTTCACACTTACATACTAGTATCATTGGTATAAAAAGGAACTCTGCACACTACAAAATGAGAAATGTAAGCACAAATCATGCCACAAACCTTTTTATTTCTTGTCTGAAAAATAGGCTAATAGTGGCACCAAGTTTGTAAGAGTAATCAACCAATTCTTACTTCATGAAATATCACCCATACCTGACACAACTTGTGGGATCAAGAACAAGAGACTAAGTAGCCCAGAGATAGGACAAAATCAAACAGTATTTGTCTGAAAGAGAATTCTAGTAATTATAGCAATAAAATGATACTTAATGATATTCTGAAATACTCAGAGATAAATGTCTTGCTCATCCATCATCAGAGAAGCCTCTTACTGCAGCAGATGGAAACAAACACTGAGACCCATACCAGACATCATCTCCAGAAAGTGAGAAACTTTGAGACACTCAACCATAAATGGGATGTGCATATCAAACTCTTCCCTTCAGGGATTAGGAAACATTGAGGAAGAAGAGGCAGAAAGAGTCCAAAAACCAGAAGGTAAGAAGGACACCAAAAATATCAAAACCCTGTGAATCAACATAATCAGCATACCTGTGACCAGAGACTAAGACAGTATTCACAGGGATACATGGATCTGCCCCAGTCAGATTTCCAGAGCTGAAAAGAGAGTTGTACACATGCCACCATTGATAACCTAGAAACAATCTCCAAATGATAACTACTTGTAACTAGAAATTTAGTTTAATTAAAAGAAAATCTCACGGGAGAAACAAACTACACTTTGTTTGTTTGTTTGTTTGTTTTTATTAGGTATTTATTTCATTTACATTTCCAATGCTATCCCAAAAGTCCCCCACATGCTCCCCCACCCACTCCCCCACCCACCCACTCCCACTTCTTGGCCCTGGTGTTCCCCTATACTGAGGCATATAAAGTTTGCACAACCAATGGGCTTCTCTTTCCACTGATGGCCGGCTAGGCCCTCTTCTGATACATATGCAGCTAGAGACACAAGCTCCAGGGGGTACTGGTTAGTTCATATTCTTGTTCCACCTATAGGGTTGCAGATCCCTTTAGCTCCTTGGTTACTTTCTCTAGCTCCTCTATTGGGGTTCCTGTGATCCATACAATAGCTGACTGTGAGCATCCACTTCTGTGTTTGTTAGGCCCCGGCATAGTCTCACAAGAGACAGCTATATCTGGGTCCTTTCAGCAAAATCTTGCTAGGGTATGCAATGGTGTCAGTGTTTGGAAGCTTATTATGGGATGGATCCCCAGATATGGCAGTGTCTAGATGGTCCATCCTTTCGTCTCAGCTCCAAACTTTGTCTCTGTAACTCCTTCCTTGGGTATTTTGTTCGCAATTCGATGAAGGGGCAAAGTGTCCATACTTTGGTCTTGGTTCTTCTTGAGTTTCATGTGTTTAGCAACAAACTACTCCTAAGAGTAGGCTGTTACATATATGTAAGGAGCCTAGATCTATCCCATACATGATTTCTGGTTGGAGGTATAGTCTCTCTAAGAACTTATGGGATCAGGTTAGTTGATTTTATAGGTGTTCTTGTGGAGTCCTTGACCTTTCTGGTTTCTTCCATCCTTCCTATATTTGGCTATGTGACTCTGCATCTGTTTCTATCAGCTGCTGGGTGAAGCCTCTCAGATAAAAGAAATGCTAGGGGACTGTCTGCAAGTATAGGAGAATATCACTAATAGTGTCAGTGGCGGGCTCCTTCTCATCGTTGGGACTCAATGTGTGTTAATTATCCGTTGGCCATTCCCTTATTTTCTGTTTCATCTTTATTGTTGCACATCTTGTAGACAGGGAGCATTGTGGGTCAAGGTTTTGTAGCTAGGTAGATGTACCCATTCCTCCATTGGAAATTTGTCCTTGTTAGAGGAGGGAGCTATTTCAGGTTCCATATCCTCTATTGCTAGATATTTCTAGGGCCACCCTCAGAGATTTCTGGGAGTTTCCAGCTCATCTGAGAGATGTCTCCCTCCAATTATTCCAATTCTTTCTCCCAATTCCCTCGTTCCTACAAAGACTTGAACCCTCCTATTCTTTCCTGATCCCCATCACCTATGGTTTTCCCTCCATCTGTCCTTACCTGGTGTCTCTTTCATTTCCCCTTATCAGTGAGATCCAAGTAACTTCCCTTGGTCTCCTAACATGGGCTGTCTCTGATTATGCTGTCTACCTTTGGAACACTTTCTGTCACCTGGGCAGCCTTGTCTAGTCTCAACAGAAGAAGCTACACCTAGCCGTCATGCAACTTAATATGCTAAGGTATGTTGATAGCCATGGGAGTCCTCCACATCTCTGAAGAGAAAGGAAAGAATTTGAAGGGGAGAGGGGAAAGGGAAGGATTGCAGGAGAGGAAGAAAAGGAAGCTATGATGATATGCAAAGTAAATTAATTAATGAAAAATAAATATTTAGCTTTATTAGAAAGACAGAGAAGGTTGCATGCATGCTTAATGGAGATAGCCAACAGAAAATGAACTCCAATGCATGTTTCAATGTTCCCTGATTCAACATGTCTACTAGGGGGTCTTCCATTTCTTTTCTTCATCTTTAAAACATTTTCTAAATACTTTTACATTTTAATTTAATTTTATTTATCTGTATTTTCTCTTCTCTACTTACTGTATAGGTCCTTCAAAATGTAATGTCTTCCAGTTTAATGATTTTATAAGATGACTGAGTATGAGAATGAGTGGGTTTCTCTTTCTTGTGCTTTCTCTTCATTTTTTTTCCTTTTTTTTCTGTTTTTTTGCTTGCTTTTTCTTTTTCCAATCTGTTCAATTTTATGTTATCATATTATATTTTACTGCATTGTATTAAATCTCTTATTAGCAACACATAGTAGCTCATTTGATTTCTAATAAGAGGAGGAAAGAGAGTGGGCCTGAAAGGGGTTTGGAGGAGCTGGGAGGAGTAGAGTAAGGGGAAACTGTAATCAGTATGTATTATGTGAGAAGTAATCATTTTCTTTTTTATTTATTTTAATTTAATTTTAACTTATTTTTACTTATTCACCTTACATTCTGCTCACTTACCAACTCCAGGTTACCCTCTGCTACAATCCTTCTTCCACCACTCCCCTTCTCTTCTAAGAAGGTGGGGGGATACCCTGGCACTTCAAGTATTTATGAGGGTAGGCCCTACTTCTCCCACTGAGGCCAAATAAGAATCTATAAGAATATATCACATGTATACGCAACAGCCTTTTGGACAGGACTTGATCTAGTTGTTCAGCACCCACATGAAGACCAAACTGCTGGATGCAGAAAATGTGATACATTTACACAATTGAGTACTACTAAGTAATTAAAAACAATGAATTTATGAAATTCTTAGGCAAATAGATTGATCTGGAGGATATCACCCTGAGTGAGGTAACCCAAACACAAAAGAGCACACATGATATGTAATCACTGATAAGCGGATATTAGCCCAGAAACTTAGAATACCCAAGATACAATTTGCAAAACACATGAAACTCAAGAAGAAGGAAGACCAAGTGTGGATACTTCGTTCTTTCTTAGTATGGGGAGCAAAATACTCATGGAAGGAGTTATAGAGACAAAGTTTGGAGCTAAGGTGAAAGGATGAACCATCCAGAGACTGCCACACCCAGGGATCCATCCCATGATCAGCCACCAAATGCAGACACTATTGCATATGACAGCAAGATTATGCTGAAAGGACCCAATATCCTTGTCTCTTGTGAGGCTATGCCAGTGCTTGGCAAATAAAGAAGTGGAAGCACACAGTCATCTATTGGATGGAACACAAGGCCCCCAATGGGGGAGCTAGAGAAAGTATCCAAGGGGCTGAAGGGGTCTGCAACCCTATAGGTGGAACAACGATATGAACTAACCAATACCCCCAAAAGCTTTTGTCTCTAGTTGCATATGTAGCAGAGGATGGCCTAGTTGGCCATCAGTGGCTGGGGAGACCCTTGGTTTTGCAAAGATCATATGCCTCAGTACAGGGGAAGACCAGGGCCAGGAAGCGGGAGTGGATGGGCTGGGGAGCAGGGCAGTGGGAGGGTATAGGGGACTTTTGTGATAGCATTTGAAATGTAAATGAAGAAATTATCTAATAAAAAAGATTAAAAATTTTTAACATAGATCAATAATGTGATGCATAGTTTGCATGGTGACAGTTTTTCCATAATACAGTGTAAGCATAAATAAAAATTATCTCAATCCAAAAAAAAAAAAAAAAAAAACCCACGACCAAGCTGTACATTTGTTTCATGTTCACGAATACCTAGGTCCAGCCAGTATATGTTTTTGGTTGGCGATTCAGACTTTGAGAACACCAAGAGTTCAAATTAGTTGACTCTGTAACTCTTCCTGTGGAGTTCCTATCCCCTTCAGATCACCAGTCCTTCCTTTTATTCTTCCACAAGAGTCCTCAAACTCCTTCCACTGTTTGGCTATAGGTGTCTGTATCTGTCTGAGTCAGCTTCTGGGGAGAGCCACTTATAGGACTACATGCTCCTGTCTGCAAATAGAGCAGAGTATCATTAATACTGTTAGGGATTGGTACTTGCCTATAGGACCTGTCTCAATCTGTCTGGTTATAGGAAATCTATTTTCAATAAAAGAAAACAAACAATATTAGAAGACATATAGAAATTTCATTGGTTGGAAACAATTAATTTTTGTCCATAATCTTTTGGTAAATAGGTTTTTATATGTGAAATTCAAGGTACTTTTCATGGATACATGCTTAACAGACACAAGCAGAAAGTATGGGAAAGACAAATGTCATGGTTATATTGTATCTGCTTATTCATTTGTCTTAAAAATATATGCTCAAGCTAGAACTATCTTTTCAAAGGTACATACACATATAAATAAGACATTGTGTCCTTATTATAAATCTGTCAAAATACCCTCTTCAAATAATTTGAAATCAGCATACATTGCAAAATACATACTGTCAAAGAAATAAGGAACAATACATAAAAATAATCACCTGAAAATCATGTAAGAGATACAAACTAACTCCAGAGTTCATTGCAGCTACACTCACCCACATTATTGTTTCTAGAAGTGATATTCAATCATACAATAAAACTCAAAATGTACAAAGAGTACCTTTTAATAACTATCAAACTCAACAGACTTATGTTTTTGAATTGATTATATCTTTTGGAAGTAGATTGAATATATATTGAATGTATATATATATATATATATATATATATATATATATATATATATATACAGGATTCAATTTTATGAGCTGTTCACTTACTACAGTTGTTGAAGTCAAGACAATAAAATAATAACAACTTTTAGAAACAAGTAGATTTTTCAATTCCTCAGTTTACAGAATCCTAGAGATGATTTGTTGTTATTCTCATTATCGTTTTTTAACATGTATGTGTTTATACATATGTGCAATATAGAAAGTTGACTAAAATGTGGTGTCAATAGATATATTGGGACCAGAAATAAAGCTTAGTGGGCAAAAGAGCTTTCTAGGCAAACTTAGTGATGGAGTTTGATCCTCTGAATTCATGTAGAAGTAGCTGAGGAGAACAGCCTTCACATAGTTGCTCCTTTCACCCATAAGTTATACACACACTATATCTATATATCTATATATCTATATCTATCTATCTATCTATATATATATACAATTTAAAACATGCATGTTTCTTTTAATATATATATTAATATATATATATATATATATATATATATATATATATATATATATATATGAACCCAAGCATGGTAACTGAGTAAAATTTTCAAGAATCTTTATATTTATATTAACTTTCCACCTTATTCATAGTTGGTAGATCTTCTTGGACTGCCCAATTTTGAAAATCTAGAAATTGAAATTGAAGTTGCAGGAGACCCTATCACTTTTCAAGTAGTATTGCCCTGGAAGGTCATCATGCA
Organism: Mus caroli; assembly: GCF_978045245.1. Classification (NCBI taxonomy): domain Eukaryota; kingdom Metazoa; phylum Chordata; class Mammalia; order Rodentia; family Muridae; genus Mus; species Mus caroli. The sequence goes on along the minus strand of NW_028227262.1, from coordinate 104,827,903 downwards.
CAGTAGGTGTATTGTGACTCCCAAGGTGTCATTGTGATAAGGCGATTTGAGCTTTGCCAGTGTACAAAGAAGAAGACTTGTAGAAGGGAGTATTTGGGTTTTCAGGTGTGTTCACGTCTGAGAACAGTAAACTTAACTATGATGAGACTTAGCACATAGTCCATATGGTAGAGGGAGTTGGTATCATTGGCCGGCCACTTGTGTTTAGAGCCACAATCCTCTTGATCTAAGTAAGATGCTGCCATTATCACTTGTAAACAGAGTACTTTGTCTTCAATATCTGTGTCTGCCAATTGTCTTTCAGTAAGAGTACGATGAGTCCCTTGTACCCTCCACCCACCCTAGGGGGAGGGACTTTTGGGATAGCATTTGAGTTGTAAATGAAGAAAATATCTAATAAAAAAAAGAGTCACAAAGATCAGCCTTTCCATAAAATGTGATCCAGCTTTTTATTGAGTAGTACACAATTGTCCTAATAAGCTAAGTAATGGTTCTTTTAACATACACAGTCTTACAGAATAGAATGGCCACCATATAAAAAGAAGCAAACTGTAAGCAAACAAATACATCTGTGATTCCCTGTTTTCTAGAGCTCCTTGAGAATGTTTTCTGGCATTCTGGAAGCTGTTGTAATTTGTTTCTAGCCTTCTTTCTTTGGGTTTCTGCTTGAATCAACTACTCAGCTTTGTACAAACAGAGCAGTTTAATATCTTAAAACAATAGGTGATCATTGCAAGGAGTTCATGAATCAACTACATAATTTTCTGATTGGAATTTTTCAGCCCAAAATATTATTTACTAGGTTCTGTTCTATTACATACTGTGGCAACTTTCATATTTGCTGAATTATGGGTAGATTTGACATCCCTACGTGGATGGCTTGTCACTGTTCCACATGGAATCAATCTCTGGAAAATTTATGTAGGCTTATTCAGAGGGAAGCTGTTCTTGGTTCTGATAATGAGCTTTAGGAAAGATAATGAGTGAGGGAAGCTACAGTCTAGGTCTGTAACTTCCCTGAGGATGCTTGAATCCCACTTTGGAGAAAGAAGAAAGCAATCATGATTTGGGGAAGAACCTGGATTGGAAAGGGCACAGGGAGGGGAAAAAAGGAATGTGGTCAGGTATTGGGGAGAGAACAGGACTGAATCCCTGAGGACCAGCATCAAGAATGGAAACAGGCAACCTCAGAAGTAGGAGGTATGGAGTCCCTCTAGAATGTACCAGAGACCTGTGAGGTGAGAGACGTTTAGGACTCAAAGGGAGGGGCCTTAGATGAAATGCCCTACAGTGGGGTGAGAGAACTTATAGAGTCTACCTCCAGTAGAAGACAGGGCATCAAGAGAGGGATGGGGTTACCAAACCACAGTCAAAAACTCTGACCCAGAATTGTTCCTGTCTGAAAGAATTGTAGAGACAAAAATGGAGAAGAGCCTGAGAGGAAGGAGGTCCAGTGACAGACACAAATTGGAATCCAGCTCAAGAGGAGGCCCCAAGACCAACACTATTACTGATGCTATGGTGTGCTTATATTCAGGGGCCTACCATGACTGCCCTCTAAAAGGCCCAAAAATCAGCTGAAAGAGTCAGATGCAAATATTTATACCTAACCAATGGAAAGAAGCTGGTGACTCCTGTGGTTGAATTAGGGAAACGATGAAAGAAGCTGAGGAGGAGGGTGACCTTATAGGAAAACCAGCAGTCCAAATTAGAAAATTAATTTGGACCCCTGAGATTTCTCAGACACTGAGCCACCAACCAGGCAGCATATACCAGTGGATATGAGACCCCCAAAACATATGCAGCAGAGGACTGTGGGGTCTGGACTCAGAGAAGATGCACCTAACCCTCAAGAAATTTAAGGCCTCAGGGAGTGGGGAGGTCTGTTGGGGTTGAGGTGGTGGTGGGGGATTGGAGGTTGGGGACATTCTCTTGGAGATGGGGTCAAGTGTGGCAGGACTTATGGGATGTAGTAGTCAGGGAGTAGACCTGTAGCGGGATAAAGAATTGACTGTATAAAAAAGATTAAAGAATTTAGAGAGAGGGGAAAAAAAAGGAATTCACAAAGCCAGCCTGCATTCACTAGGTGGGAAAGCAAACTGTGTCTTGACAGAAGGAGCTGTAGAAACAAAATATGATGGAATAACCTGTGAAAGATAGGTTGTCTTGGTTTCTGTTTCTGTTGTGATAAAACATCCTGAAAAAATGAGGTTAACACAGAAAGGGTTCATTTTGTCTCAGAGAAAGTACATTACACCATGATGGAGAAATTCAGGTTGCAGGAACCTAAGAAAGTAACTGGTTGAGTTGTACTCACAAATAGAAAGCAGAGAAAATTCAATTCTGCTGCTCAGATAGCTTCAGCTCTTTAATGTGGATCTTCCATCTCCAAGTAACTTAATCAAAAGACTCTTGTGTAGGTATGCTCAGAGGCTTGTCTCAGAGGTGAGTCTAGATCCAGTCAACTTGAAAAAAAAATTACCTTTTACAATTACTATCACTAACTATATTTTCGTTCTTATGAAGAATTATGAGTTTACTAACTTTTGCTTAATTAAATTATCAAATGGTATAAAATGTCTTGGTTTTACTGTTTTTATAACAATAACTACAGATTTTTTTCCTTCTAATAAAAGTGATTCATTCAGATTAATGATGTTTGGAATTCGCTGAATATCACTGAAATTTGTGGGCTGCACAACAAAAGGAAAATAATTCCTTATTAGGTGTGATGAATATAATTGTTACCAGTGTCCAGAGAGCAATAGGCAACTTTACATTGTTAAGTGCATGAGGCACAGATGGCATATATCGATAAGGAAGAAATTTAATTATTATTTTATTAATCAAGTGGGGAAAGTAACAGTGAAGACATTTTTCTCAGCATATTCTCCAATCATCATAAAGAAAAGTTAAATTACCTATTGTAGGTGTGGTTAGGTAGATCTCCTGCAGTGCTATGTTCATATTAACAATAAAATGGGAAATGGGATCCATATGATTGATGAGTCATAGCATATATGTGTGTGTGTGTGTGTGTGTGTGTGTGTGTGTGTGTAATATTTGTATTCTATCTGAAATAATATAGGTTGAAGTTCTTTTGAAATAAAGCATGATAGCAATGTGAGAAGACACATAATAATATCTTTGCAGAGATGTACTTCAAATGAATTTTGCATAAACCATTCACTTCGAGGGCCATATCCTCATCTTCCTCCACTATGCCAACATTTCTAAATGTAGATGTATCTTTCCACACTCTATTTTCTCAAGGCCACACAAGTTCAAATTGTGTGGCAGATCTAAACTAATGTTTTCCCCTCAGTCTCTGCTTGTTCATGTTCAGAATAAGCAGAGATATTAACTTTGATTCTGTGAATCTATTTCCAAGCATCTCTCCCATTTGTTGTGAAAATACTTTACAGTCTTTGTAATCAAGTATTGTAGGTAATCAAGTAAATGAATAGCTTGGCACAGACCTATGACAACAATGAATCTCAAGAGTGTCTAGGTTAGATCCAATCTGTTCTCTGCATGGAGGGAGTCCTTGGATCGTGATCCCATACACAATCACCAAAACCAGACACTATTGTGCATGCCAACAAGTGCTTGCTGACAGAAGAGCCTGATATAACTATCTTCTGAGAGGTTCTGCAAGTGCCTGACAAAAATCAGAAGTGGATGTTCACAGACATCCATTGGACTTAGCACAGAGTCCCCAATGAAGTAGCTAGAGAAAGGACCCAAGGAGGGTCCAAAGGACTGAAGGGGTTTGCAGCTCCATAGGAGGGACAGCAATATGAACTAACCAGTACTCCCAGAGCACCCAGGTTCTAAACCACCTACCAAAGAAAACCCATGTAGCAGAGGATGGCCAATGAGAGGAGAGGCCCTTGGTCCTGTGAAGGCTCTATGCCCCAGTGTAGGGGAGTGCAGGGGCCAAGAAGCAGGAGTGGGTGGGGTGGTGAGCAGGGCGAGGGTAGAGGGAATAGCAGGTTTTTGGAGGGGAAACCAATAAAGGAAATAACATTTGAAATGTAAATAAAGAAAATGTCTAATAAAAAAAGAAAAACAATCATGAATTGGTGCTTATTTAAAACAGTATAATTAGAAATTTGTCTAAATTAGCCCAGGTTAATGCAATCTATGATGTTTGTAAATATGATTATAGCAATGTAATGACCTCACAATTGCCTGATTTAATGATTTTGAAATTTACTATAAAACAGGTTTCATGTAGTTTTTTAATCAGCTTTTATACATCCCGAAGAATTTTAGTTTATTAAAAATTACAGTTAGCATATGAAGAATAATATAATTATTCAATAATTATCTTATAGTTATCTTCAGACAGTAGTTGCCTGCATCCTTTCTGAGGTGATCATTTATAAGCATGGTGTCTCTTTGACTGGAGACAGATGAGGAAGTTATTCTTCAAGAAAAGCAGTACCTGGGACACAGGGATGGGAGTGAATCACAGAGATTAAGTATGATATCAGACATTTTCTCACCTACATTAAAAAGAAAAATTTTCTAGATACCTATCAATCATGTTAGTGCATTTTAAAGTTTTCTTGATAGACTGCATATTTGCCTAGTTATATACTCACATCCTAATTATGATCTAATAATTTGTCAACAGAGTTTTTCTTAAAATATGTTTCCTTTAAAGGCATTTTGTTTAGCAATTTATTGATCTAAAATGTAACTATATGACTGCTTTTAAGACCCAGATTTATAACTTCATGGTTTAAGATACATGAATTCAAGCATACATAGTTTCAAGGAATTAAACACAATTAAACCAAATAATTGTTTTATGTGAACAGAGTTTACATAATGAAGCTATTATTTAATGACTATACTACAGTAAAGAAATTGTTCAGAAAAATTATTGTTTGTATCTAAACTACCTGTGTGTTTGCATAGAAACTCAAGTTTTTAGCTATGACTTCAAAACTTCAAGTTTTGTGTTGTGTCAGGTATCTTTCTGAATCACTATTATACATTACTGACTATTGGTTTGTTATAGTTCTCACAAACTTAACTAAATTTGAACACATGGCCCCTTAAAATCTTAATTTACACAAGAATTTCCAGCCTTGGATTAAGTTTATCAGAACAAAGCATCATTTTAAACCAATGGATGTTTTAATGTTTAAAACATGCAAAAAACACATTTAAATTTGTATAGTATACAAGGCTCTATTTATAAATGTTGACTAACTCTGAGAAAATAATATTAACAACCATTTGTGAAGCTTGCTAAGAAGAGTGGATGGTCAGTGAATATGGGGTTTACACAACAATGCAAACTTTGAACAAATGCACAGCTAGAGATCACACAACTCTGCCCAGTTCATTTTCACTGCATATTGACTAAAATACTCTTAATTCTCTATAAAAATAAAGAAAGAAGAAAACTCATATTGCAACCCTAAACCTGTCAGTGGTGAATTCTTAAGAATGGACAGCAAATCTAACATAATTTACTGAGGCTTTAGAGTTACAAGAGTTTGTCCATCTAAAATATAGCGACTTTGGAGTCTTGCCTGTGTTCCTCATTAGGGAAGTGACTGAATGTGATGTAGTCAGCCCTAAACTAATCAGTCAGTCAGTATGCAGTAACTCAGAACTGGAACCGCATAGATTGCAATGGGGGTTAGAATGATCTCTGCCTTCCAATATACAAATGCTCTGAGTTTCACCCTGAGCCATACGTGGTGTTGGAGACAGGACAAAGAAAATCTATGGAAACAGAAACCCTTGCAGTTGTGCTCCTTAGATTTCAGTGGGAAAGAGAGTGATAAAATCAAGGTAATGCAATCAAGAAAAACAAGAAAATGGCCTCAGACAGTTGGACTTCAGAGCAGCTTGTCAGGAAGTAGTCCTTTGGTTAGTAGAAAATGCCAGCTGTGCTTTTTAGAAAGTGGTCAGGGAAGGCTGGTTTACAAATATCGGTGGCTGGGGTTCTTGTAGTCACATTTCTTTGACAGCAAGTGAAAAAAACCCTGAACATAAGAAGAGGGGCCATAGACTACCGTCAAAAGTGAATGCCAAAGTAATACAATGGAAGACAGAGAATGGAGGTGTGGTCCTTGAAGATCAGGTGTTTGATACCTATCAAACCACTGGTGAGTTTTATGAAGAGGAAAAGTAAACTTTGATTCAATTTTTACCAAGAATAAGTTCATATCCCAATGTATATAACAAAATCAAAGTAGGACAAAGGGGAACTTTTGAGAGCTCCATCATGATTGTGAAAACAACAGTGTTTTGTACAATTATACCAATTTATAATTGTATAATCCATGAATACTAAAGTAGGCAGTAATTATAGAGTTATTTGTCAAATACTCCCATGGTTTTCAACTTCTTCAGAGGCATTAATTTTGCTTTGAATTATAACTCATGTGTCTGTCAATAATTACTTATTCAGCACAGACTTTGCTCTAACACTGTATGCTTTTAAGTTGCTTAATTAAAATTCAGAAATATTTTAATGATAATTTTCTTGATTATACAAAAATCTGTTCTGTACTAAAGGATAATAAAGCCATTACCTATCCTTTTCTTATAGAATGATTATGGAGTGATAACATATGCTTATTTACTTTTGTCCTTAGTTTAATCTAAATTGTATTATTTCAAGAATAAACGTGATTTGTGAAATATGTTATGACTGGTGCATATACATTGTCTTCTTTTTTATTAGGTATTTATTTCATTTACATTTCCAATGCTATCCCAAAAGTCCCCCACCAACTCCCCCACCCACCCACTCCCACTTCTTGGCCCTGGTATTCCCCTGTACTCAGGCAGATAAAGTTTGCACAACCAATGGGCCTCTCTTTCCACTGATGGCCAACTAGGCCATTTTCTGATTCATTTGCAGCTAGAGACACGAGCTCTGGGGGGGGGGGGGGGTACTGGTTAGTTCATATTGTTGTTCCACCTATAGGGTTGCAGATCCCTTTAGCTTCTTGGTTACTTTCTCTAGCTCCTCCATTGGGGGCCCTGTGATCCGTCCAATAGCTGACTGTGAGCATCCACTTCTGTGTTTGCTAGGCCCCGGCATAGTCTCACAAGAGACAGCTATATCTGGGTCCTTTCAGCAAAATCTTGCTAGTATATGCAATGGTGTCGGTGTTTGGAAGCTGATTATGGGATGGATCCCCGGATATGGCAGTCTCTAGATGGTCCATCCTTTAGTCTCAGCTCCAAACTGTGTCTCTGTAACTCCTATTATGTCATTGGTAAGTATTTGATTTCTATAATAGTTTGATAAATATTTTGTGGTATTCTAATGAAGTTACCAGAGAGAAGGGATATAGTCTGAGCTTTAAGATTCAGTCATGAGTTTCAAAAATTACTCTCTAGAGTTTGGTGTAGATCAAAAAAATATGAAAGGTGGTATAAAATTAAAGGAAAGAGAACACAGACTTTAAGAATTGGGGTAACTGACTTGCTTGTCAGGATTTAAAGATGGAGTCTCTTTTATATTGCACTTTTGATTTGCAACCTCATGGAAAATATGCAATGTGAAGATTCATTTTCATTGTCAATTTGACTGAATTTAGAATGACCCAGGAACATCCTCTAGCAATATCTGTGAAGGTATTTCCATAGAGAATTAACTGATGAAAGAAGACTCATTCTGAATGGGGAACTATCAGCTAGCTATCTGTGAATAGAGATGATACACTGTAGAGGGAAAATAGAGAAATCCTGCTTAGGATAACATCCCTCCTCCTATGTTTCCTGATTTGCTGAGAAAAAGGCAGTAAGTTCTAGTCCAGTTACCACACAACTACCCTTACTTCCATATCTTGTCTGCCATGATAGACTGGATATTATTCAATAGTAAACCAGCTTATTTCTACAGCATTACACTTATTCCTTGGAAGGTACTCAGCTAACCTTTTAAGAAAAATAATAAATACAGACAGTATTACCAAAATACACACAGTTTGTTAACTTTTGCATATGCTCTTAGTAACAGTTTTAAAACTTTCCTTCATTGGCAACATCATCACATATTACATGAAGGCTTTGGCTGCTATTTACCCTTAACCAATTTGTGCAACAATAAAGTCATCACTTGCCATGAGCATATTGTATAAATTCCATTGACAACATGTATGTTCTTTATTTTCCTCAGCTATGTTTCATCACATACTTCTGACCTGGAGTTTTGAACCATTTCTGTATGTATTGATATAGTCAAAAACAGTCAGCCCAGGATTGCCAAAACTTCTTCAGTAGAAATTTCAATAATGTAATATAATATCATATTATGTAGGCAAGTGGGAATGCATTTGAAGGTGCAGTTGATTATGTTGCTTCAGAGAGAGGTTGTTCTGCATACTTCACAGTGACCATCAAAATCATAAAGGTCCCTCTAAAGTTTAGGATAGAGGCAGAAGAGATAAATGAAAGATTGTAAAAACTTCTGCCTTTGATAAAAGAAACAGGATGTAAGGAGAAGTATAAAACATCGCTTAAAGTCTCTAAAAATCACAGTCCTGTAGACAACTTGACATTTAGAAATTTCAGACATATTTTAGACTTCTGACCTACAGAACACCATAATATAAGTTATTATGAATTGAGGCACAATGGTAGTTGTGAATTTTTGGATCAACAATAGGAAATTACATGATATATGTGTGACTTGACATTCCTCCCCATATTTTAAAAATCTTTGAGTGACTCTATTAAGAAGAAATTACACCAGTGATGTTCTGGTAAATTATATTTCTAGAATGAAAATCCCATGTAATTGTATTTACAAAACTTTGTGGTTCCATTGCTCCTCCAAAGACCAGGCAGGAAGCACTTTTAAGTACACAATCATCCTGCACTGGATATGACTTTCAAGACCTTAATACACCATCTTTGGGAGCCTCCAAATATAGTGTACATACCTTCTCTTGATCTCTCTTCATATTTTTTTTTTCATTTGCTGTCCTTTACTCTGTGATATCTCTCTTCTTGTTTAGGTGTTGGAATTTCACTAATCATTGAAATTTGGCAAGGAAACTCTCTCCCCTGTGAAGTTTTGTTGCCCATCATACCTACAGAAAATATGAAATTATTGTAAAGATGTTAGATATATTTTACCTGCTGCCAGAAATTCTTTGTGCTTCTATTGTAAAATAAATTTCAAATTGTAGCATTTGTATATGCTGATTTTATTTCTTTAGTGCAGTCTGCTGAATTATCATAGATTTGTTTTGTTGTCATTTTGTAACATGACATGCATAATTCTGAGCAACAAATATGCCTACAATAGATAAGCAAAATGTTTATTTAATTAAAGTATGTCAAGTTTCCCTTCTCCATATGCAGGACAGAAGCATATTTACTTTCATTCAAGAATAGAATATGGATCCGGACAAACCTTGATTTCAGTTTTGGAAAACAAACAAACAAACAAAACCTAAGAGGTCTAAGAGAGGGTTTGAGCAGGATTGAATTGTTGGACAAGAAGCTTCAGTGATCTCTAGTTGGTTTCATTAGTGTCTGACATTGTGTGGACAGTGTGGATGCAGCAACATATGTATTCAGGTTCTCCATGATACTAAATGTGCAGTAGTTTAGGGGGAATTAGAGATTTTTGAATATGATTTCAAAAGGAGGAAAATTTATCTTTAATTTTTCAAAGGCATACTAAGGAAAAATAATAAGAATAATACATTAAAGTAGGAGTAATATGAATGAGTATCATTATAATTGATAAATACAAAAGAAAATTAGTATAGAAATGTTTATATAAATTTGTAAAAATTTAACATGGATATTAAAAGCAGAGCCAAATAATCACTATCCAAATCGGTTAAAACAGAGAGTCATAATCTCAGACTGATAGTCAACCCAACCAACAAAATTCATTACATAAAATAAGACTTTGGCCTTTTTGATAATATAATAACAGGTTTATTTGTGAAAAACTGGATTTCAGTTCTATGAATCAAGAGTGAAATGGGAAAAAAAGAAAGGAAAGAATGAAGGGAAAAATGGAACTAAATGAGTCCACATCAAATTGTGTAAACCGGGACATGATGACCTTCTTTTGAAGAGAATCAAAGCATAACTTTTTTTTTTTAATAAGAACTTGAGAAATGATTGAAAATTAATAGAAGATAAATAATAGTGTCATCAATTAATACCTCATGTATACATAATGCCTTGGACATAATAATATGTACAATGATTTGTTATTCATTAATCGCATCATTTACTACACACTACTATTTTTTCTATTATTACCTTCTTCTTCTTCTTCTTCTTCTTCTTCTTCTTCTTCTTCTTCTTCTTCTTCTTCTTCTTCTTCTTCTTCTTCTTCTTCTTCTTCTTCTTCTTCTATATTTGGGTATTTCACTTAATGCATCCTAATGACACTTTCTAGTTATCCCAAGTCCACAGCCCCATAATCTTGTGGTGGCTTTCTCTCAGAAAAAAATGTTAAGAAGTAAAAAAGAAAGAGAAATATTAATTTTATTTTGTGTTGCCATATACACACTGGAGAATGGTTAAACTTTCAGGGGCCAGCCGCTTAATGAAAACTAAGTCCCTTGCCATCCACATTCCTACCAGAAGCTGTCAATTGTGAAGAGCTACACTTCAACGTCCCTATCAGAATTATTTAGAGTTTTCTTCAATGATTTCCAGTCTCAATTCTTTGTTTGTGGATAGAGAGTAGGGGGTAGGATAAATATTATTATAGGAGCTTTGTATGTCTCTCATTCTCAACCATGAATCTTCAGTGATTGATACCACTGCAAAAGAAGCACTGTTCCCCTTTATAGTCATGGTCTGTGCTGCTGATAAGGGCCATTTTGAGGTTCTTAGTTCATGCTATGGCTGGCATTCATGTTTTATGATGTGTGGGAGACCATATTACCATGATCCTTATTACCACCAAAGATCATGTGGGTATATGTAGCCCATGCTGCCACCCAGGTTCATGTTCATGTCCATATCTTCTGTTGACACTGGGATTGTGTTGATGTGACCTGCATTACCTTATTCTTAAATTTGAATAGATAGCAGTAATATCCTGTCAGAAATGAAGTCTGGTGAATTATTTCCACCCTTGAGCATAGAACCAAAAAAAAAAAAAAAAGCCTGTATCTTACCACAAGGACACTTGCTTAACCATGTTCATTGTTGCTACATTTATAATAGCTAGAAACTAGAAATAAACTAGATGTTCCTCAACTAAAAAAATGGACAACGAAACCTGAGTACATTTACATAATGATTTTTCAATTACTCAATTGTACATGGATATTATCTCTTAAATTAATGATAATCATGCTACCATCCACAGATCAAGAAAGGCTAAGTAACAAGAAAGAAACATGGAACTCCTTAGGAAGGAAAAAATATAATACTATCTTTATAGTAGGATGGGACAACTACTAAAAATGTGGTCAGGTCATATTGTATGAGAGAATAATACATTTTTTTAAAAAGGCAAGAAGAAAAGGAATAAAAAAGTCTAACAAGTTGTCAGAAAAAGAGAAAAGAAAAAGAAAGTAGCTGTTTTTTTTCATACACTATATTTTGATTGAAGTTTCCCCTTCCTCATCTGATCCTCTCTGATGACCAACCTATTTAAAGGCACATCCTTCCTTTCTCTCTCTTATTAGAATACAAACAGGAAACCAAAAAAAAAAAACCCTTATAAAATAAAACATGATAAAAATAAAACAAACTGGAATAGGATGAAGCAAACATATAGTCATGAGAAAAATAGTCACCGAAAATGGACAAGAAACACATATAGACAAAAACACACACATTCACACAAAAAGTCCCACAAAAACACAACATAAGAACTCACAATACGTACACAAAATTCCTGTAAGAAATAAGAAAAAAACAAAGAAAGGTAAAATAAAATAATGTCAAGACAAAACATTGTGAGACAAGAAGCCTCCAAAAGTTTCGTTGAAGTGTTTGTGTGTGTTGAATGTCTACCACAAGGCATGGTGTCTGTCTGTAAGGGTGGTTTGCATAAATAGTGAGACTGTATTGAGAATACCTAATTTTTCATTTATTAACAATTAGCAATTGGAGATAGCTTTTTTCATAGGGAAGGTGTCTTGTGTCTACTTCCCTAGTCAGCTCTGGGATTCCATCTGAATTAGACCTGTGCAGGAACTGTGTGTGACACCATTGACTCTATGACATCATGTGCTCCACTCCATGTATAGCTAGAAGTGCTTGTTTAATTGCTATCCTCTGTTTCCACTGGCTCTTGCAACCTTTCTTCCTCCTCATCTAGTGAGTTTCCTGAACCTAGAGGGTAAAGATTTAATGGAGATATCCCATAGAGGACTGAGGGTCCTAATGCCTCCAATGTTGTTCTGAACTTTGTTCTGTTGTGAATCTCTATTTTTGTTCTTTTCTATTGCAAGAGCAAACTTCTTTGACAATGGCTGAACAAGGCACTGATTATAAGTATAGTAGAATGTCATCAGGAATCATTTTATTGCAACATTTCTCTAGTATAGTAACATGTAATAGGAATGTAGTGCATTTACACAATAGAATATTAACTGCTGTTAATAAATGGATGGAGCTAAAAACAAACAGAAAAACAAACAAATAAACAAACAAAAATCATTCTAAGTGAGGTAACAAAGGCCTAAAAGACTGGGGAGATGGAGCTCCTGGATATCTCTTTTTACCAAATGAAGCCTCCAGTTCTAGGAATGGTTTTCATATAATTCAGTTATTAGTCAAAGTGGTTTCATGGACGTTCAAGAACAATCCAGTATATTTCTGGGGGGTATTGTTTGCTCTCTACAACTTATGATAATACCCTGTTGCTGAAAAACACTTTTACACAAAATATTGAACACAGAGAAGTCAAGCTTATACCTACCTAGAGACTTCCTCCCACACCGTTGACTAGAGTTCATGTTACTAGAAGATATAGTTTGTGTTCCTGGAGGAGAAGGGAAAACACCAACCCAGCTACAAACCCTCTAACCCTTTGATTGGCAATGGTGCCCTACCTGTAAGATGCACTAGTGCCATAGTGTCACAAGCTTATATCAGTAGCCTACCAATATTTGATTAGATTTAAGGTACACTTCATGAGATAGAATCCATACCTGACACTTTTTCAATGACCAAGAACATGATACAGGTATTTAGGAAAAAATCCAAATTAATTTCACTTTGAAACATTTGGATTCTGTTATTTGCTATTTATAGAGACAGAACTTTGAAAATAATGCTTATTTAGTATCTATGGTTCATCTCCAATTACAAATTTATAAGGCAAATGCCCTGTTTAGAGGAAGCAATTATTATAATTAAGTAAAAAGCAACTCTTTAGATGCTCTCTATATATTTCAGCAATAGTCATACCTCGTGAGAGTTGGAGATGAAGGTAAATAGCATAAGTCTATTATTCCATTTAGTAAAGCTGGTTCATGCTGCATATTAAGCTAAAATTCCAGGCTATGTTTCCAATATCTGAAGTATGAGCATCTACTCTGCTAGTCTGTTCTGTTAATAAGTCTACACAGAAAACAGTAATATTAATAGTATGGCAGAAAAAGAACAAAATAGCTAGCCAGGCATGGTGGCACACACCTTTAATCCCAGCAAGGATGCAAGGCAGGTGGATTTCTGAGTTTGAGGTCAGTCTGGTCTACAAAGTGAGTTCCAGGACAGCCAGGGCTATACAGAAAAACCCTGTCTCGAACTCCCCCCCCCAAAAAAAAAGGAAGGACAAAATAGAGTGGGAGATTAGTGTATTTTATGTCTAAGTATTAGAAGTCTGTGTTTATCAATTAAACAAGAAAAGTGCCATTACAACTTAAAATCTACATAGTTCCTGAGTATAGAACTAAAGTCTTGAATGACTCATTCTTTGTCTTTACTATCTTTCCAAGAGAACATGATTAATTATATTTTCTTATAATTTTTTTCTGTCTCAATTACTATTTCTGTAAAAGTTCCTGTAATGTGAAATTAATTGCCATTTCCTTCTTATTTGTTTATTTATTTATTTATCTAAATCTCATTTCAAGTTATTCAGATAAAATTTAGCCATTTTCACATTTGTGTTGAACATTTTATAACTCTAGATTCCTAGTTATTATTCCTTATCAGTACAAATATATATATGTATATATATACATATATATGCGTATATCATGTTGAGTTATCTTTTCATTATATTAAGAGTTTTTTTAATTATTTGAGGATTTATTTTTATTGGCATTTATTTATTTATTATTTGAGGATTTCATTTTGTTTTCAGTGTGTTTTGATCCCATCTTAACCCTAACTCTTCACTTCCAAACACTCCTCATTTCATCTTCATGTACTCCTATTTTATTTTATAATCCACTGACTAGATTTAGTATTGCCCTATAAACATGTGATATTTTCTTTGTTCAGGTGTATGTTGTTACTATTCATTCTACCCATGCATGTTGAACCTTTACATAGATGACACATTTTAATAACAAGAAAAAGTGCCAAAGATTTAGAACATATACTTCAAGAAAATAAATTCTCCAAAGTTCTAAGATTTCAGGCCCAGACTTTCACCATGGTGTGACTTTGATGTTTAGATCACAGACTCCTGGGGGACAAGGGCAGTGGATCTCTAAGACCTGTCCAAAATTCTTTCAGTCTGACCTTGAGAAAAACATTTCAGATTCTTCTGTACATTCTTTTCTCTAACCCCACCTCTCTCTCCCCCTCTCCCTCTCCCCCTAATCTGTATGTATGTGAGTGTATGTTTCAGAAGTAACTCCCTTTCCTAGATATTCTAAAACATACTTCTTAACTATCTATTTTAATGTCATCTTGTTTCCTGTATATACATTTACTGTTGTACCTTAATAACATCTCATGCATATTTTTAATTTTTTGTACAATATTTGTCAAAATGCTTGGACTGATGATTTAACTTAAAAAATGCTATTTAGATTTTGCACCATAGCAATGCATGTAATTTGCTCTTTTGGTTGTTTTATTTTTATTTTATTTTTCCTTTATCTATAGCAGAAATGTAAAATTTTGAAATATGGTCACCCCCATAAATGGATATAACAGTATTGTTTGAATGAGCTATTAGATACTTCAATTATGGAAAATAGGGAATGTTTATCCATCAGAAAACACTTATGCCAATGTTCCCTGAAATTAAGGCACAAAGAGTAGACTTTCATCATTAAAAATGTGATGCTTTTCCTTTGCTAGATTAAAGATATCTTTTTTTTTATGGTGGAAACACAAAAGTAAATGACTTGAAAATATGGATTTCAACATTCTAGGAGGAGAACCAATAATTTAGACAATATGGGCCTGCAAGGCCAAAGTAAAACTATATTGAAAAGCCAATGTAGTCAGCTAAGCTTATCTTACCTGTCCTACATTTTTCTCTCTAATAAAATTTTATCTGTAATGAAAATTATATCTATATAAAATAAGAAGATAACCAAGAAATAAAGTAAAGATTAATCAAATTTACTTGATAAAGATGATGAGACAAGAAGCCTAAGGAGTTTGACAAAGCATAACTCCTCTATAACTAGACCTGCTGGGTATCAGCAATGTCTGCCTTTCCTGTTACTTTTAAAATTTATCACATGCAGATGAAACAAGTGCTCAGGATTCTCATTAAAACAAGATCTCAATAGTATTGTCTAAGAGAACTTCTGATAATTAACAAGATCCTTTTTGTAACTACTGTGTGACATTTCTTGACAATATATGAGCAAAAGCCTGTATATCCCAGGTGAGACATCCCCCCAGCTCCTAAGTAATAAAACTGGAAAAACAAAAATTCGTGTCTATCAATAGGATACAGAAAGGAATCCTTTTATTACCTGCCATGGGCTCAATATTAATCTTAGTGTATACTTCTAACTTATGCCATGAGTACAGTATATTTCACTGTAAATTTTGAGAGTAATTATTGTGGTCAGCAGTCCTCAGAAGTGACTGCAGAAGTTAAACCACTGTGTTTGCATAAATGCTACGTTTCCTGCATATAATCCTGAGGAAGAGTAAGTTAGGTTCAATTCTAATTGGAAGCCCTTCTATGAGAAAGAACATTGCCTTGAAGTCAACTTCTGCATTATTCTGTAATAAATCAATATATTCTTGAAATATTGGTGCTAGATTTTTGACATCTGTCTCTAGCTATCAATCTTAGGTGGACATCTTACAAACTAAGTGTTGTCTTTTGTATTGTTTTGGTACTACACCATAACCAAGGTAACTTACAGAGGAAAGAGTTTATTTGAGGTTTACAGTTTCAGACAGTTAGAGTCATAGTCATAATGGTATAGAAAATGGCATTAGGCAGTCAGGCATGGTGCTAATACAGTATCTGTGAGGATATATCAGTTCCACACGCATAAGAGAAAGAGAATGACAGAGAGAGACAGACAGAGACACACAGAGAGAGAATTGGAAAGGACTTGTGCTTTTGAAACCTCAAACCACCAATGTGACGCACTTTCTCCAACATGATCAAAACTTCTAATTCTTCCCAAATAATTCCACCAAATTAGAACAAATATTCAATCATAAGATCTTGAGAGAGCCCTTCTCATTAAAATCACCAGAAGAGATTTTTATTTGCTTGCTTGTTTTATTGTTTTGAATTTGGTGTTTGTTTTGGGGCTCATTTTTCTATGGTTAGTTGGTTTCTGCTTTTGGTTGGATGGTCTGCTTAGTTTTTATTTTGTTTTGTTAACAACAGTTTTGTGATGTCAGTTTTAGCCATTATTTTTATTAGGTCCTTTGCTAGCATATTGCTATTCTGTATTCTCTTGTTGATTCTCTTTGTGTATTATATTAAATTTTTAAATTCTTTGCATAATATGAGTCAATCTCTGCTAAACTCAGGCTTTTCTTTTTAACTTCCTTGCCTTCATCAATTCTTATAGATTATCCAAACTAACAAAATCAGAAAGTAAAAGGGAGATATAACAACAAAAATTGAGGGAATAAAAAAAAATCATATCCTACTACAAAAGCCTATACTCAACAAAACTGAAAATCTGGATGAAATGGACAATTTTCTAGACAGATACCAGATGCCAAAGTTAAATAATCAGATAAACTATCTAAATAATCCCCAAACCCTTAAGGAAATAGCAGCACTAATTAAAATCCAGTTGTCTTTCAACAGAGGAATAGACAAAGAAAACATGATACAATGTTTACACAATGGAGTACAACTCAGCTATTAAAAACAGTGACTTCATGGAATTCTTAGGCAAATGGATGGAATTAGAAAATATCATCCTGAGTGAGATAACCCAAGCACAAAAGAGACACAAGGTAAGTACTCATCTATAAGTGGATATTAGTCCAAAAGCATGGAATAACCAAGATACAATTCACAGATCACATGAAACTCAATAAGAACACTTTTTAGGGTTTAATGAAAAGGAAGCCACAACATACCCAAACTTATGAGACACAATGAAAGCATTTCTAAGAGGAATACTCATAGCTCTGAGTGCCTCCGAAAAGAAACTAGAGAGAGCACACACTAGCAGCTTTACAACAAACCTAAAAGCTCTAGAACAAAAGGAAGCAAATTCACCCAAAAGGGTAGACAGCAGTAAAAAATCAAAATCAACCAAGTGGAAACAAGAAGAACTATCCAAAGAATCAACCAAACTAGGAGCTGGTTCCTGAGAAAATCAACAAGATAGATAAACCCTTAGCCAGATTAACTACAGGGCACAGGTACAGCATCCTAATTAACAAAATCAGAAATGAAATCGGAGAGAACAACAGATCCTGAAGAAATGCAAAACACCATCAGATCCTTCTACCAAAGGCTATACTCAAAAAAACTGGAGAACCTGGATGAAATGGACAAATTTCTAGACAGATACCAGGTACCAAAGTTAAATAAGGATCAGGTTAATGATCTAAACAGTCCTATATCCCCTAAAGAAATAGAAGCAGTCATTAATAGTCTTTCAACCAAAAAAAGCCCAGAACCAGATGGGTTTAGTGCAGAGTTCTATCAGACTTTCAAAGAAGACCTAATTCCAGTTCTTCACAAACTATTCCACAAAATAGAAGCAGAATGTACTCTACCCAATTCATTCAATGAAGCCACAATTACTCAGATACCTAAACCACAGAAAGACCCAACAAAGATAGAGAACTTCAGACCAATTTTCCTTATGAATATCGATGCAAATATACTCAATAAAATTCTCGCTAACCGAATCCAAGAACATATCAAAACAATCATCCATCCTGACTAAGAAGGATTCATTCCAGGAATGCAGGGATGGTTTAATATATGGAAATCCATCAATGTAATCCATTATATAAACAAACTCAAAGACAAAATCCACATGATCATCTCCTTAGATGCTGAGAAAGCATTTGACAAAATCCAAAACCCATGCCTGATAAAAGTCTTGGAAAGATCAAGAATTCAAGGCCCATACCTAAACATGATAAAAGCAATCTACAGCAAACCAGTAGCCAACATCAAATTAAATGGTGAGAAGTTGGAAGCAATCCCAGTAAAAACAGGGACTAGAAAAGGCTGCCTACTTTCTCCATAACTATTCAACATTGTCCTTGAAGTCCCTGTGAGAGCAATTCGACAACAAAAGGAGATCAAGGGGATACAAATTGGAAAGGAAGAAGTCAAAATATCAATTTTTGCAGATGATATGATAGTATATATAAGTGACCCTATTAATTCCACCAGAGAACTCCTAAACCTGATAAACAGCTTCAATGAAGTATCTGGATATCAAATTAACTCAAACAAGTCAAAGCCCTTCTCTACCCAAAGGATAAACCATCTGAGAAAGAAATTAGGGAAACAACACCCTTCTCAATAGTCACAAATAATATAAAATACCTTTGTGTGACTCTAACAAAGGAAGTGAAAGATCTGTATGATAAGAACTTCAAGTCTCTAAAGAAAGAAATTAAAGAAGTTCCCAGAAGATGGAAAGATCTCCCATGCTCATGGATTGGAAGGATCAATATAGTAAAAATGGCTATCTTGCCAAAAGCAATCTACAGATTTAATGCAATCCCCACAAAATTCCAACTCAATTCTTCAATGAATTGGAAAGGGCAATCTCCAAATTCATCTGGAATAACAAAAAACCTAGGATAGCAGAAACTCTTCTCAATGATAAAAGAACCTCTGGTGGAATCACCATGCCTGACCTAAAGCTGTACTACAGAGCAATTGTGATAAAAACTGCATGGTACTGGTATAGCTACAGTCAAGTAGACCAGTGGAATAGAGTTGAAGACCCAGGAATAAACCCACACATCTATGGTCACTTGATCTTTGACAAGGGAACGAAAATCATCCAGTGGAAAAAAGTCAGCATTTTCAACAAATGGTGCTGGCACACCTGGCAGTTATGTAGAAGAAAGCGAATTGATCCATTCCTATCTCCTTGTACTAAGGTCAAATCTAAGTGGATTAAGGAACTCCACATAAAACCAGAGACAGTGAAACTTATAGAGGAGAAAATGAGGAAAAGCCTTGAAGATATGGGCACAGGAGAAAAATTCCTGAATAGAAGAGCAATGGCTTGTGCTGTAAGATCGAGAATTGACAAATAGGACCTCATATAATTGCAAAGCTTCTGTAAGGCTAAAGACACTGTCTATAAGACAAAAAGGCCACCAACAAATTGGGAAAGAATCTTTACCTATCCTAAATCAGATAGGGGACTAATATCCAATATATATAAAGAACTCAAGAAGGTACACTCCAGAAAATCAAATAACCCCATTAAAAATGGGGCTCAGATCTAAACAAAGAATTCTCACCTGAGGAATACTGAATAAATGAGAAGTACCTGAAAAAATGTTCAACATCCTTAATCGTCAGGGAAATGCAAATTAAATCAACCCTGAGATTCCACCTCACACCAGTCAGAATGACTAAGATAAATAATTCAGGTGACAGCAGATGTTGGCGAGGATGTGGAGAAAGAGGAACACTCTTCCATTGTTGGTGGGATTACATGCTTGCACAACCACTCTGGAAATCAGTCTGGTGGTTCCTCAAAAAATTGTACATAGTACTACTGGAAGATCCCGCAATACCTCTCCTGGGCATATATCCAGATGTTCCAACTGGTAAGAAGGACACATGCTCAACTATGTTCATAGCAGCCTTAGTTATAATAACCAGCAGCTGTAAAGAACCCAGATGCCCCTCAACAGAAGGATGGATACAGAAAATATGGTACATTTACACAATGGAGTACTACTCAGCTATTAAAAAGAATGAATTTATGAAATTCTTAGGCAAATGGATTCACCTGGAGGGCATCATCCTGAGTGAGGTAACTCAATCACAAAAGAACTCACATGATATGTACTCACTTATAATTGATTATTAGCCCAGAATTTTAGAATACCCAAGATATAAGATACAATTTGTGAAACACATGAAGCTTGGGAAGAATGAAGACCAAGGTGTGGATACTTTGCCCCTTCTTGGAATAGGGAACAAGGCACCTATGGAAGAACCTAAAGCGACAGAGTTTGGAGTTGAGACGAAAGGATGGACCACCTAGAGGCTGCCATACCTGGGGATCTATCCCATAATCAGCCTCTAAACGCTGACACCATATCATACACTAGCAATATTTTGCTGAAAGGACCCTGATATAGCTGTCTCTTGTGAGACTATGCCGGGGACTAGCAAACACAGAAGTAGATGCTAATAGTCAGCTATTGGATGGATCACAGGATCCCCAATGGAGGAGTTAGAGGAAGTACCCAGGGAGCTGGGGGGATCTGCAGCCCTATAGGTGGAACAACAACATGAACTAACCAGGACCCCCCAGCCCCCAGAGCTCGTGTCTCTAGCTGCATATTTATCAGAAGATGGCCTGGTAGGCCATCAGTGGAAAGAAAGGCCCACTGGTTGTGCAGACTTTATATGCCCCTGTACAGGGGAACGCCAGGGTCAAGAGGTGGGAGTGGGTGGGTGGAGGATTGGGTGTGGGAGGGTGTGGGGGACTTTTGGGATAGCATTGGAAATGTAAATGAAATAAATACCCAATGATAAAAAAAGAGAAGAAAAACCAAAGTGTGGATGCATCTTCTCTTAGAATGAGGAACAAAATACTCATTGGAGGAAATGGGGAGACAAAATGTGATCAGTGACTGAAGAAAAGTCCAACCAGGGCTGGAGAGATGGCTCAGCCATTAAAAGCTATGCTCACAACCAACAATATAAGAAAAGGCCTACCAGAGACTAACTTACCTGTGGATCCATCCCATATACAGTCACCAAATCCAGACACTATTGTAGATACAAAGAAGTGTATGCTGACAGGAGCCTGATATAGCTATCTCCTGAGAGGCTTTGCAAGAGCCTGACAAATACAGAGACAGATGCTCAAAGCCAACCAGTGGGCTGAACATGTGGTCCCCAAAGAAGGAGTTAAAGGACTGAAGGAGCTGAAGGGGTTTGCAACCTCATAGGTAGAACAATAATATCAACCCACCAGACCCCACAGAGCCCCCAGGGACTAAACCACCAGCCAAAGAATACACATGGAGGGAACCATGGAGGGAATACACATGGCTCTAGTTGCATATGATGCAGAGCCTTACTGGCCATCAATGGAAGGAGAAGCCCTTGGTTCTCTGAAGGCTGGATGCTCTAGTGTAGGAGAATGCCAGGGCAGGGAGGCAGGTGTGGGTGAGTGGTTTGAGGAACACCCTCATAGAATCAGGGGGAGGTAGAATGGGATAGGGGGTTTCTGGGAGCATATAAATCATAATATATATGTATATGTACACATGTATGCATATATATAATTTTACTGTCACAGTGAGAGAGAGAGAGACAGAGAGAGAGAGAGAGACAGAGAGACAGAGAGACAGAGAGACAGAGAGACAGAGAGACAGAGAGGGCTCTCCAGGATTCATTAAAAGATAGCTTTTCTCTAAAAATAAAGAAAAAGGAAAACAGAGGTAGGGTTCTGTTTGTCAGAATACCTGGTTTAAGGATATGTTTTCATAGCTCTTTTATCCAAATCAGTGAAATTTTATATGCTATTTCTTAGCACTTGTATACTCACTGGAGAAGCACTTTGGATTTATTTTAAGCATGTTTTAATTGAACTCACAAGGTAGATGTTAAGTGGAAGATGCCTAGCTTCAACCCTCACTATTCTCAACAGATCTTCTTTAGCAAATATAATTTCCAGCATTATACTTGAACACTTAAGAGTCAGACCATTACTAGGGTATTGATTATCTGGTCTAATTTCAAAAATGTTTTGTCTTAGGGAATTGGGGATGGGGGCTATACCTAAGGAAAGGTAGATAAGAATGATAATTTGCTTAGCACTCAAAAGCACATATCTCAGTAAGTTGTTATGATTGGTGTTCTATGTGACTTCAATAGCAACATCTGAGATCACTTATCACCCCTTAGTAGAAATGCAATAATAATGATAATTAAAGTACTCTAAATACCAAGGGAATCATCAAACTTGTGGAGACAAGACGTCTGGACATGGCAGCCTGCAACAGGATACTTCCAGTTTCCATCTGTGCACAGAGCTGATCCTGCGCCACAATGCTAAATATAGAAATACCACAAGGAGAGAGCTGGTCTCTCAGGAATGTGGACATACCTCTGAGCACAAGTAAGACCACCATATCTGCTCAGAGGAACCTGCCCAGAACCATTAGGACACAGGACCTGAGAAGCATCCTGGGAAAGGATCCTTCTGGTTTCCATCTGCACCCGGACCTGATTCTGTGCCACAGTGCCCTGAGCTGACCCTGTGCCACAGTGATCCATACCCAAATTCCTCTTGGAGAGAACTGATCTTCTAGGAGTACTGACATGCAGGCTTGCAGGAGAGAAAAGCCACAGTTAGAGACAACAGGACTAGCTAACACCAGAGATGATCAGATGACAAGAGGCAAGGACAAGAATATAAGCAACAGAATCCAAGATTAGTTGGCATCATCAGAACCAAGGGCCACCACAGCAAGTCCTGGATACCCCAGCATACAGGAAAAGCAAGATTCTGATTTATATTCAAATTTCATGATGATGATAGAGAACTTTAAGAAGGCATAATTAACTCACTTAAAGAAATACAGGAGAACACAGGTAAACAGGTAAAAGAAGTTAAAGAGGAAAAACAAAAATTCCTTAAAGAATTACAGGAGAAAAAAAAAAACACACTTGTGAAGGAATTGAACAAAACCATCCAGGGTCCAAAAATGGAAATAGAAACATGAAACAAATTATAAAAGGAAACAACCCTGGGGGAAAAAAAAAAACCTAGGAAAGAGATCAGGAGTCATAGATGGAAGAATCACCAACAGAATACAAGAGATGGAAGAGAAAATCTAGGGTGCAGAAGATACCATAGAAAACATTGACACAATAATCAAAGAAATGCAAAATGAAAAAAGCTCCTAACCCAAAATATCTTGGAAATCCAGTACTCAATGAAAAGATCAAACCTAAGGATAACAGGTATAGAAGAGAGTGAAGATTCCCAAATTAAAGGGCCAGTAAATATCTTCAACACAATTATAGAAGAAAACTTCCCTAACCTAAAGAAAGAGATGTCCATAAAGATACAAGAAGCCTACAGAACACCAAACAGATTGTACCAGAAAAGCAATTTCACCTGTCATATAATATTCAGAACATAAAAAGCACAAAAAAAAGAAAGAATATTAAAAGCAGTAAGGGAAAAAGGTCAAGTAACATATAAAGTCAGATTTATCAGCATTACCCAGACTTCTTACAAGAGACTATGAAAGCTAGAAGATCCTGGGCAGATGTCATACAGACCCTAAGACAACAAAAATGTCAGCCCAGGCTACTATGCCCAACAAAACTCTCAGTTACCATAGATTGAGAAAACAAGATATTCCATGGCAAAAACAAATTTACACAATATCTTTCCACAAATCCAGCCATTCAAAAGATAATAGATTGAAAACACCAAGACAGGGAGGGAAACTACACCCTAGAAAATGCAAGAAAGTAATCTTCTTCAACAAACCCAAATGAAAACAGCCACACAAACATTAAAATAATATCAAAAATAGTAGAAAGCAACAATCACCATCCCTTCATAGCTTTTGACATTAACCAACTCAATTCCCCAATTTAAAGACATAGGCTAAGAGACTGGATACACAAACAAAACCCACCATTTTGCTGCATATAGGAAACTCTTCTCAGTGTCAAAGACAGTCACTACCTCAGAGTAAAGGGCTGGAAAATAATTTTCCAAGCAAATGGCCCGAAGAAACCATCTGGAGTAGCCATTCAAATATCGAATAAAATCAACTTTCAACCCATAGTTATAAAAAGTATAAAAAAGGACACTTCATAAACATAAAAGGAAAAAATCTACCAAGAAGAACTCTTAATTTTCAACATATGTGCTTCAAATGCAAGGGTATCCACATTCATAAAAGAACCATTATCAAAGCTCAAAGCACACATTGTACCTCACACAATAATAGTGGGAGACTTCAACACCCTACTCTCACCAATGGACCAGTCCTGGAAACACAAACTAACAGAGACACATTGAAACTAACAGATGTTAGACCAAATGGATTTAAGAGATATCTATAGCACATTTCATCCAAAAAAAAAAAAAAAAAAAAAAAGAAAAGAAGAAAGAAAGAAAGAAAGAAAGAAAGAAAGAATATTCCTTCTTCTTAGCACCTCATGGTACCTTCTGAAAAACTATACTCAGTCACAAAATAGGACTTAACAGATACCAGAAGACTGAATTAATTCTATGCACTCTATAAGAACACCATGGACTAAGTCTGGTCTTTAATAGCAACAAAATCAACAGAACAGCCACATACACATGGAAGCAGAACAATGCTCTACTCAATGATAAGTTGGATAAGGGAGAAATAAAGAAAAAAATTAAACACTTTAAAAAATTTAATGATTATGAAAGCATGAAGGCAAAATATACCCAAACTTATAGGACACTATGAAAGCAGTGCCTCCTAAAAGAAACTGGATAGAGAATAAACTAGCAGTTTAACAGCACACTTGAAAGCTAGAACAAAATAAAATAAAATAAAATAAAATAAAATAAAATAAAATAAAATAAAATAAAATATACCCAAGAGTAGTAGAAAGCAAGAAATATTCAAACTCAGGGCTGAAATAAACCAAGTAGAAACAAAACGAACTATATAAAAATCAACAAAATGAGGAACTGGTTCTCTGAGAAAATCAACAAAACCGATAAACCCTTAGCCAGACTAAACAGAGGGCACAGAGACAGTATCCAAATTAACAAAATAAGAAATGAAAAGGGCAATATAATAACAGAAGCTAAGGAAATTCAAAAACATCATCAGATCCTATTTCAAGTCTATATTCAACAAAACTGGAAAATCTCGTTGAAATGAACAATTTTGTAGACAGATAGCAGTTATAAAAGTTAAATCAGGGAGACTAGTTTGTGCAGGTAAGAGGGTGGACTACATAAGCGACACAGTTTCTGGGACAGACCCCGTTTCAGGCTCCGGATATCTGGGCACCTTCCCTGCCAGAGGAGAGGTGATCACCCTGGAGGGCTCTCCTGGAGCACCTGGGGAAGACATCTTGGATCCCTCAGAGACTAGTATGCACAGGTAAGAGTGCTGACTATAGAAGTGACACAGCTTCTGGGACAGGCCCTGTTTCGGCATTCATCTTCAGTCAGGAGGCAGGTCCAAATGGCAGATATCTGTGCACCTTCCCTGCAAGAGGAGTCCTGGCCTGCAGAGAAAATTCTGACCACTGAGATTCAGGAGAGAGTTAGACTCCCAGGTCTGGTGACAGAGGCTAACAGAATCACAGGAGGAACAAGCTCTAACCAGAGATAACTATAACAACTAACTCCAGAGATTACCAGATGGTGAAAGGCAAACATAAGAATCTTACTAACAGAAACCAAGACCACTCAGCATCATCAGAACCCAGCACTCCCACCTCAGCCAGTCCTGGATATGCCAACACACTCGAAAAGTAAGACTCAGATTTAAATTCATATCTCATGATACTGGTAGAGGACATTAAGAAGGACTTTAATAACTCACTTAAAGAAATACAGGAAAAAACTGCTAAAAAGTTAGAAGTCCTTAAAGAAATACAGGAAAACACAACCAAACAGGTGACAGAATTGAACAAAATGATCCAATACCTAAAAAGGGAAGTAGAAACAATAAAGAAAACAGAAGTGAGACAACGCTGGAGATAGAAACCATAGGAAAGAAATCTGGAACCATAGATGCATCAGCAACAGAATACAAGAGATGGAAGAGAGAATCTTAGGTGCAGAAGATTTCATAGAGAACATGGGCACAATAATCAAAGAAAATGCAAAATGCAAAAAGATCCTAACTCAAAACATCCAGGAAATCCAGGACACAATGAGAAGACCAAACCTATGGATAATAGGAGTAGATGAGAATGAAGATTTTCAAAGTAAAGGGTCAGCAAATATCTTCAACAAAATTATAGGAGAAAACTTCCCAAACCTAAAGAAAGAGATGCCCATGAACGTACAAGAAGCCTACAGAACTCCAAATAGACTGGACCAAAAAAGAAATTCCTCATGACACATAATAATCAGAACAACAAATGCACTAAATAAAGATAGAATATTAAAAGCAGTATGGGATAAAGGTCACGAAACATATAAAGGAAGGCCTATCAGAATTACAGCAGACTTCTCACCAGGCTATGAAAGCCAGAAGATCCTGGACAGCTGTTACACAGACCCTAAGAGAACACAAATGCCAGCACAGGCTACTATACCTAGCAAAACTCTCAATTATATATGTGACCCCCAAAATTCCACTAGAGAACTCCTAAACCTGATAAACAGCTTCAATGCAGTAGCTGGTTATAAAATTAACTCAAATAAATCAATGGCATTTCTCAACACAAATGATAAACGGACTGAGAAAGAAATTAGGAAAACAACACCCTTCACAATAGTCATAAATAACGTAAAATACCTTGGTGTGACTCTAACTAAGGAAGTGAAAGATCTATATGATAAGAACTTCACGTATATGAAGAAAGAAATTGAGGAAGATCTCAGAAGATGGAAAGATCTTCCATGTGCATGGATTGGCAGGATTAATATAGTAAAAATGACTATCCTGCCAAAAGGAATCTACAGATTCAATGCAATCACCATCAAAATTCCAACTCAATTCTTCACTGAGATAGAAAGGGCAATTTGCAAATTCATCTGGAAAAAAAAAAAAAACCAAGGATAGCAAAAACTATTCTCAACAATATAAGAACCTCTGGTGGAATCACTATGCCTGACATTAAAATGTACTACAGAGCAATTGTGATAAAAACTGCATACTATTGGTACAGCAACAGACAGGTAGATCAATGGAATAGAATTAAAGACCAAGAAATGAATCCACACACCTGTGGTCACTTGATCTTTGACCCCATCCAGGGAACAAAAGAGCATTTTCAACAAATGGTGCTGGCACAATTGGGGGTTATCATGTAGAAGAATGGAAATTGATACATTCTTATCTCCTTGTACAAAGCTCAAGTCTAAGTGGATCAAAGACCTCCACATAAGACCAGAGACACTGAAATTGATAGAAGAGATAGTGGGGAAAAGCCTCGAAGATATAGGCATAGGGGACAAATTCTTGAACAGAACAGCAGTGGCTTGTGCTGTAAGATCAAGAATTGACAAATGGGACCTCATAAAATTGCAAAGCTTCTGTAAGGCCAAAAACACCGTAAATAAGACAAAACGGCCACCAACAGATTGGGAAAGGATTATTACCAATCCTAAATCTGATAGGGGACTAATATTCAATATATACAAAGAGCTCAAGAAGCTGGACTCCAGAAATTCAAATAACCCTATTAAAAATGGGATTCAGAGCTAAACAACGAATTCTCTCCTGAGGAATACCGAATAGATGAGAAGCACCTGAAAAAATGTTCAACATCCTTAACCATCAGGGTAATGCAAATCAAAACAACCTTTGAGATTCCTCCTCACATCAGTCAGAATGGCTAAGATCAAAAATTCAGGTGACAGCAAATGCTGGTGAGGATGTGTAGAAAGACAAACACTCCTCTTCTTCTGGTGGGATTACAAATTTTTACAATCACTCTAGAAGTCAGTCTGGAGGTTCTTCAGAAAATTGAACATAATACTACCGGAAGATCCAGCAATACCACTCCTGGGCACATACCCAGAAGAAGTTCCAACTGGTAATAAGAACACATGCTCCACAATGTTCATAGTAGCCTTATTTATAATAGCCAGAAGCTGGAAAGAACCCAGATGCCCTTCAACAGAAGGATGGATACAGATAGTATGGTACATTTACACAATGGCGTACTACTCAGCTATTTAAAACAATGGGTTTATGAAATTCTTAGACAAATGGATGTATCTGGAGGACATCATCCTTAGTGAGGTAACCCAATCACAAAAGAAGTCATTTGATAGGCATTCACTGATAAGTGGATATTAGCCCAGAAACATAGAACACCCAAGATACAATTTGCATAACACAAGAAAATCAAGAAGAGGGAAGACCAATAGGTAGATATTTCATTCCTCCTTAGAATAGGGAACAAAATACCCATGAAAGGAGTTACAGAGACAAAGTTTGGGGCTAAGACAAAAGGATGGACTATCCAGAGACTACCCTACCCAGGAATCCATTCCATAATCAGTCATCAAACCCAGACATTATTGCATATGCCAGAAAGATTTTGCTGAAGGGACCCTGTTATAGCTGTCTCCTATGATGCTATGCCAGTGTCTGGCAAATACAGAAGTGGATGCTCACAGCCATCTTTAAGATGTAACACAGGGCCCCCAATGGAGAAGCTAGAGAAAGCACCCAAGGAGCTGAAATGGGTCTGCAACCCTATAGGTGGAACAACAATATGAACTAACCAGCACCCCCTGATCTCATGTCTCTAGCTGCATATGTAGCAGAAGATGGCCTAGTTGGCCATCACTGGGAAGAGAGGCCCCTTGGTCTTGCAAACTTTATATGCCTCCGTACAGGGGAATGCCATGACCAAGAAGTGTGAGTGGGTTGGTAGGGGAGCAGGGCAGAGGGAGGGTATAGGTAACTTTCGGGATAGCATTTGAAATATATATATATATATATATATATATATATATATATATATATATATATATTATATAGAAAATATTATATATATATAGAAAATATTAAAAAAATAAATAAAATCTAAAAAAAAAATCAGTTGATTTACTCAAAAGTTTAATGATGATATACCTGGGTGATGTGAAAAATAGTCATATATGTGTCTAATATAATAATCCAATAATCTTTGTTCTCTAAAATTTTATTAGATTTACTATTCTTCCGTATGAAACTAAAAAAAAAAAAAAAGCTTTGACTTTTATACCTGTTTTCATTATATAAAGATGTGCCCCAGAAATACACATATATTTGTATCCTACAATGTTTAATACATGATGAAGAACTTTTATTTGGTACATAAAATAATGATTAATTTTCTTTAAAAGATCTATAATGGAAAGAATATCCTAGGTGATGATATCATATTTATTCTGAATTAATTAATAAGTTGCACAATGGATTGAGAGAAATAAAAAGTTAAATCAGGATCAGATAAACCATATAAAGAGTCCCATATCTCCTAAAGAAATAGAAACAATCATTAAAATTCTCCCAACCAAACAAAGCCCAGGACCAGGTGGGTTTAGTGCAAAAGTCTATCAGTCATTCAAAGAAGAGCTAATACCAATAGTCTTCAAACTATTCCACAAAATAGAAACAGAAGGAACACTACCCAATTCATTCTATAAAATCAGGTACACTTATATCAAAACCATAAAATGACCCAACAAAGAAAGAGAACTTCAGACCAATTTTCTTTATGAATATCAATGCAAAAATATTCAATAAAATTCTTGCAAACTGAATGCAATAATACATAAAAAGTGTCATTCTCCAAGATCAAGTAGGCTTCATCACAGGGATAGAGGGATGGTTCAATGTATGTAAATATATAAATATAATCCACTACATAAACAAACTCAAAAAATATATATCATTATATTATCTGCAAATAGTGATAATTTGACTTCTTTTTTTTCCAATTTTTATCCCTTTGACCTCCTTTTGTTGTCTAATCCCGCTGTCTAGAACTTCAAGTACTATTCAGAACAGGTAGAGAGAGAGAGTCAACAATCTTGTCTAGTCCCCTATTTTAGTGGGATAGCTTCAATATTCTTTCCATTTAGTATGATGTTGGCTACTGTTTTGGGGTTACTTTAGTGACACCAAAAATTCCACCAAAGAACTCCTAAACCTGATAAACAACTTCAGCAAATTGGCCAGATACAAAACTAACTCAAATAAATCAGTAGCCTTCCTATAATCAAAGGATAAATGGGCTGAGAAAGAAATTAGGGAAACACCCTTCACAATAGTCAAAACAATATAAAAAACCTTGGTGTCACTTCTACCAAACAAGTGAAAGATCTGTATGACAAGAACTTCAAGTCTCTGAAGAAAGAAATCAAAGAAGATTTCAGAAGATTTAAAGATCTCCTATGCTTGTGGACTGGCAGGATTTATATAGTAAAAATGGCCATCTTGCTGAAAACAATCTACAGATTCAATGCAATCCCCATCAAAATTTCAACTCCATTCTTCACAGTTAGAAAGAGCAATTCTCAAATTTCTTTGGAATAATAAAAAACCCAGGATAGTGAAAACTGTTCTCTACAATAAAAGAACTTGTAGGAGAATCACCTTCTCTACAAAAGCATAGTGGAAGGTCCTTGGATCCCTGGCAGTGTTTCACTCAGAAAGGAAGTAGGTAACTCTCTTGATAGCCACACATCATATGAGAATGAGGTGGTTTTGTTTCATTGACAAGCTTCATGACTGAACGTTATTGTCTGAAACTCTCTAATTTTCTTTGTCAGGATTTAACCTCTCCCTTGTACAAGAATATCTACCTTGCAAACCCACCATCCCTCACTAAGACTTCACAATAGGCTTAGAGTTTAAACCTGAATGCTTGCTGACAGTAATCTGGTGTGACTGTTCTATGGGAGTTTCTTCCAGCACTTGACAAATATAAATGCAGATGCTCACAGACAATCACTAGACTGAGCTCAGGAACCTTGATTGGGGTACTAGGGGAGTTGGGGAAGCTATGTGAGCTGGGAGGAAGGACTACAGGAGCAGGGGAAGATTGGAATCCCAAAGAAGATCAAAGTCCTCGAGCCAGACCACCCAGAGCTTCCAAGGACTAGAACACAACCAAAGAGTGTTCATGGAGGAATCCATGGCTCCAGATACACATGTTGCAAAGGATGGCCTTGTCTGACATCAGTGGGAGGGGAAGCCCTTGATCCTGTGGAAGTATGATGTCCCATCATAGGGAAATGGTGGAGCGGTGGGGCGTGGGAAGGGAGAGGGTTAGTGGATGAGGGAGCACCCTCATAGAAGCAAAGGAGAGGAGGCAGAGGGCAGATGGGATAGGGGGTTGTGAAGTGGTAAATGAGAAGATGAATATCATTTGAGATGTAAATGAATGGAATGATTAATTTTTTTAAAAGTTAAAAAATAATTTGAGCCTCTAAAACTGTAATCTTAGTACTTTCTGCTATAATACAAATCTCCTGATTCTAACTGCATATGTATCAAAAGATGGCCTAGTCGGCCATCACTGGAAAGAGAGACCCATTGGACTTGCAAACTTTATATGCCCCAATACAGGGGAATGCCAGGGTCAAAATGTGGGAGTGGGTGTGTAGGGGAGTAGGGGGATATGGGGGACTTTTGGGATAGCATTGGAAATGTAAATGAGGAAAATACCTAATAAAATATTAAAAAAACCAAAATGTGATTTTAAAAATCTTCTTGTATTCTGTGGGGGTATTTTTGTTTTTAATGTTGTTTCTTATGTATATGGAAGTCTTTTAGTTTGATGAAAATGGTGCAATTTTTATTTTTTATTTTTTGCCAGGTTTTATAATCTGGAACATATTTAGTAAGATCAATATTAGACAGTTTTTGTTCCCCACCATTTTTTCTCTAGCATATTTGTAGTATGAGGTATTCTTTTTTAAATCTTTAATATAATAGATTACTTTAAAGTATTATAGTAAAATCATAACTATATAGCTGTCAAATTTCCATTTTTAGTACAGCAGGAAAGTATGTATTTTGAGCCTGATAATAATATACAAGTCGTTTAGAAGAATGACAAACATGTATGTTATGTGTGTGTGTGTGTGTGTGTGTGTGTGTGTGTGAGAGAGAGAGAGAGAGAGAAAGAGAGAGAGAGAGAGAGAGAGAGAGAGAGAGAGAGAGAGAGAGACTGCACATCACTAATAGGTCAAACAAGAAATTTACTGGGTGTTATGTTCTCTCACTCACCACTTTATTCCCTGGAAATAGGGTCTCTCACTGAATGTGTATCTAGGCTAAAGGCTAGAAAGTTCCAGGGACACTACTGCCTCCCAATCTTCATTGTATTGTCACTATAGACACAAACATGGTGACACTCAAATTTGTCCATGGATGATATGGATTAAAACTAAGGTTCTCCTATCATGTGACAGACTGTCTCATCCATTAAGCATCTGTCCAACTCTACATGCTGAACTTAAGCTCTTTGTTCTTCAGTTTCTTCATGGATTAAAGTGAATTAATAGTATATATTTTGTAATATTTGTGTGATATTAAATGATAAAGATTAATATGATATCACAGAGTATATTGTTACTATTAAAATAAAATTACTTTTTAAAACATTATTTCATAAATATTAGCATGTTAATACTTGTCAATATAAAATATTTTGTAGTTTTTTTTCTAGTAACCAACTACTGTTAGAAGTCACAGTTCTAAGATAATGAAATATAATAATTTGGAAAATGAGATTTTTCTATCATGATAATTGGCAAATAATATGAAAATTTAAAGTAGGCATGTAATAACTTAAAATGACTAAGAACTACCAAATATAAGGAAGACAAAGACTTAAACGTTATAATATTGTAGTTATATTTATCAAAACAGAATTTTGTTAATGTTTAACTTTAAATCCCAAAGGATAATGATCATTTTACTTTATATATGTCCTTTATATTATCATGTTTTAGACCTTATACACTCTGAGTAAACTTTATTTGTTTTTGCAAAACTCAAATATTGCATTATTCTAAGAAGTGTTTATTGCTGACCTTAATTGCTGGATGTTCATAGTTTAAGGGTCTAAGGACAGGCAACACAGCAGATGTCCTGTGTTCCATTCCCTTCCAGCATTTTTTGGTCTCCAGTACTCACACTCACATTCAGGTAAAATGTATGATTGTGGTAATAAAAATATCATCTCTTAGATGAACTTTTATGCAAAACACTAGGTAAGGAAACTATGGCCTATTATTTTAAATAATCATGTATCATAAAATTTAAAGCAGAGGTTGAGAGTCACATCTTAATAATTCCCCAAATGTGAAATGTAAACTTTTCCAATATCATAATATGAAGTTTCATTAAAGTTTAACATTTGTAGTAGTATCATTTAAATAGCTTTATAATGATTTTCCTTATAAAATTAGACATCTTCATAGACATACATAAAAGTTACAGCCTGTTTCAAATATGGCTCTCAATTCTAAGTGAAACTTTTATTGAATGAAACATAATTTAAATTCAACTTTACATAATGTAGCACTGGTATCAGATATAGAAATGCCAAACTATATGAATTGATTTTATTCATATCTATTTAAAATTTTAGATTTTTTTCAATGAGTGGATTGGAATTGCAGCATGGATGAAGATATAAGTATGTGGATAGAATCTCATATTTAAAATTCCAGGACTAAAAATGTTATTAATACTTGAACCATTATTTTATATAAAATTGTGGCCTTTAGTACCAGCCTCTTAGCTGAGATCATATTCTCTGTGTCACAAAGACTCTGTGTGTAAATATATCAAGCACAGAGCAATACCTCTTTATACTTTGGACCTCTCTGCATGTATGCAACATATACTAGTTAAGCACTAATTAGAGCAAGTATAGTACCATAGCTTGAAGGACATAAAAAATTCAGACTTTTAAGGAATTCACATTGGAAATGGACAGTTTCTGTCCTAGATGTAAATACAGTGTAATGCTTTTTCTTTATATTTATTCCATATCCATAGTTTGGTATTACTCTTTGTCTCTCTATAGAATACAACACACATACCTGACAAGCTTCCATTTCATGCCCTCTAGTGAAAATCAGCTATCAGGCATTTGTCTGCTATTCACTGTGAGAGTCATTATTTTATATATTTAAATTTCAAAACATTTTTTCCTGAGTTTCCAAAAAACATTCTGGTACAGGAGCCAAAAAGGACAGAAGCCTTGGTACTCTGCTGTGTAACAAAAAGTAAATTCTTATTAGCAGACACTGGTCACCTGGTACTGGATATTGATAACTAGGGGTTGGTTAATACTGCCTCACTTAATTTAAACAATATGAAATTTAATATGAAATGGGCTTCTACTTGTAAGGAATAGAACTTAGACACAAATAAGACAGCAGAAGCACAAATTTGCTTCTCCTATGTTAATAACCTTGGCTTAAAACAGATAGTGATGGAGAGGAGAAATTCTAAAGAGATTTCTAGTCCTCAGGGAGTGTACTTAAAGCAAGTACCTGATAGATACAGTGAAGTTTCCATTGAAGTGAAGCCCAACTCCTTAATTTCTACTTCTTCCCAAATGGCTAAGAATGGAAAGTGAAAGAGAATCAATCTCTGGCTCCAAAGTGTCAATAACCAATGTCAATCACATCCATCAGAAAATGAAACACTGGCCATAATTTTAAGAGGGAGAAAACAGAAGGAACAAGCAGGGAAATTCACATGTATTCATGTATGTGTCTCCAAAACAAGCTTTTCCTTTTATTTCCTATAGAAAGACATTGATATATCATTGTCTACATGTGAAATTAAAGACAATGAATTACATGTCATTTTCTTGTCTGTAGATAATCCAGTACAGGGACAAACAAGAGAACCAAGAATTTAGTGAACGTTAGAATATATTTCTACCTACTTAGAAGAGCCAAACGTAAAGATGTTTCACCCCCAATCTACTGTTGATGGCAATTTTATACATTCTACACATGCTTCCCTCAGAAGGGGCAAAACTTTGATTCATAAATCAACTAAGTGTAACATGTTTAAAGTTTTGAAAAAAAGATGATTTCCATTTTATTAAAGACAGGATGTTTGTAATATATAAAATAAAATTTCTAATTATGAAAAAGGAAATCATTCCAATATGTGCAGGGTACATGTGTGTCTATAGTTCTTCCATTAAGGAAAATTAAAAGGGTTGTGATTACTGCTATAATTTTTTCTCTATTTTTGGGTGTGGTCTAATTTTGCTTCTCTGGTTATAGAGTGACTTGTATCATTGCTTCACCATACCTTTTGTTCCTTTCTCTGCCTTTGCTTCCTGCAGGTCTTCTGGAGGCCCAAAGCCTTGTGAGTGGCTCAGTTTTCCTGCTTAGTTTCAGGAAATATAAACAAAACCAGATAACGTAACTATGAAATTTCTGCTTCCTTTCAAATTGTCATGTATTGAGAAATCACTTAATTCAAAATCTATCTCATATTTGTGTTAGGAAATGGGAAAAAGAAATTGTTTTAATGTAACTTGATCATTGACAAAGGAGCTAAAACCATCCAGTGGAAAAAAGACAGCATTTTCAACAAATGGTGCTGGGTCAACTGGCAGTTAGGATGTAGAAGAATGCAAATTGATCCATTCTTATCTCCTTCTACAAAGCTCAAGTTTAAGTTGGTTAAAGAACTCCACATAAAACCATAGACACTGAAACTTATAGAGAAGAAAGTGGGGAATAGTCTCGAAGATATGGGCACAGGGGAAAGATTCCTGAGAACACAAATGACTTGTTCCATAACATCAAAAATCCACAAATGGTACCTCATGAAATTGCAAAGCTTCTGTAAGGCAAAGGACACTGTCAATAAGACCAAAAGGCAAACAACAGATTGGGAAATGATCTTTACCAATCTTAAATCTGGTAGGGGGCTAATATCCTATATATATATATCTACTTATCATATACAAATATATGTATATATGTATATATATGTGTGTGCATATATATATGTATATATATATATATAATTTAGTGAACTTCAGAATCTATCTATCTATCTATCTATCTATCTATCTATCTATCTATCTATCTATCATCTATCTATCTATAATAGATATGTATGTATAACTCAAGAAGATGGTCTCCAGAACCCAAATAACCCTATTAAATTTGGGGTAAAGAGCTAAACAAAGAATTTTCAACTGAGAAATACCAAATGGCTGAGAAGAATCTAAAAATTGTTCCACATCCTTAATCATCAAGGAAATGCAAATCAAATCAACCCTGAGATTCCACTTCACACCAATCATAATGGCTAAGATCAAAAACTCTGATGACAGCAGATGCTGGCGAGGATCTGGAGAAAGAGGAACACTCCTCCATTGCTGGTGGAATTGCAAGCTGGTACAACCACTCTGGATATCAGTTTGGTGGTTCCTCAAAAAATTGGACATACTACTACAGGAAGATCTAGTAATACCATTCCTGAGAATATACCCAGAAGATACTCCAACATGTAATAAGGATACATGCTCCACTATGTTTATGTTAGCCTTAATTATAATAGCCAGAAGCTGTAACGAACCTAGATGTCCCTAAACAGTGTAATGGATACAGAAAATGTGGTACATTTACACAATGGAGTACTATTCAGCTATTAAAAAAATGAGTTTATGAAATTCTTAGACTAATGGATGGATCTGGAGGATATCATCTTTAGTGTGGTAACCCAATCACAAAAGAACACACATGATATGCACTCACAAATAAGTGGATATTAGCCCAGAAGCTCAGAATCCTTCTTAGAAGGGGGAACAAAATACCCATGGAACTTCCTTACTGAGACAAAGTCAGAGCAGAGTCTGAAGGAACGACCATCCAGAGACTGCCCCATGTGGGGATCCATCCCATAAACAACCACCAAACCCAGACACTATGGCAGATGCCAACAAGAGCCTGCTGACAGGAGCCTGATATATCTATCTCTTATGAGGCTATGCCAGTGCCTGGCAAATACAGAAGTGGATGCTCACAATCATCTATTGGACAGAGCACAAGGTCCTCAATGAAGGAGCTAGAGAAAGTACCCAAGGAGCTGAAGGGGTCTGAAGCCCCATAGGAGGAACATCAATATGAAATAACCAGTACCTCCAGAGCTCCCTGGAACTAATCCACCAATCAAAGAAAACACATGGTGGGACATGTGGCTCTAGCTGTATATGTAGCTGAGAATGGCCTAATTGGTTATCAATAGGAGGAGAGTCCTTTGGTCCTGTGAATGTTCTATGCCCCAGTATAGGGGAATGCCAGGACAAAGAATGGGAGTGGGTGGATTGGGGAGCATAGGGGATGGGGAGGGAATAGGTTGATTTTCAGAGGGGAAACTAGAAAAGGGGAAATGTAAATAAACGAAATATCTAATATAAAAAAGACATGCTGGAAAAAAATGTGATGGTCAAAAAGACAAATATATTTATAATACTTAGCAACACTTTTTTTAACAAAAATGTCATAACATTTGCTTCTCCATTAAGATCTTAAGAAAGTTTAATGCACAACTTAGCTTGAATAATTAAATAAGCTGATCATTTTCGAATTTTAAAAGGGAAAACTAAAATTTGAACCAATCAGCAATGTTAATTCTGTCTTCTCCTATTAAAAAGTGCTTTATTCTTTACTAGAACAAGGTGGTAACATTTCAGACTCTGGAAGTTAAGCTTTTCTTGGCAATTGAGAACAATGTTATAGTTTGAGGAGATATTAAGGAAAGTATAAATATTTTATAAATATAATATATGTATATTAACAGGATGAATATTAGATTATTGTTGAAATATCAAAGCTTGCAAGGAAACAAAATTTATAATATTTAATACATCAACATTTTGAATTAAAAATAATATAAATTTGGTCTATTGCATAGTTATATCATAATTTCAAAATAACAAGAACAGTGATGATAATAATAAGAATCGATAACAAGGGCAAATATCAAATGATTATATCCTCAGATTCTTTAAAAATAATTGAAAATATTAACATCTGTACTTTATTAGAGTCTACTCACTAAACAGCAATGAGTTATAGAATGTTTTCATGAAAAATATCATGTAATGAGAGTATTCATCTCTAATATTGTTTCTTAACTCCTTGCTACTATTCTTTCTTATTATAATTGATCCCTACTTTATAACATTCTATAATGAAAAGGAATTAAAGAGAAACTTAGGTGGCATATGTCTTTAATCCCACCACTCAGGAGACAGATACATGCATATCTCTGAGTTCAATGTTAGTCTACATGGCAAGTTTTAAGACAGCCAAGCTTAGACAGTGAAGGAGGTTATCAAAACAAGAAAAGTGGTGAGGATGTGGTAAAACAAGGTGGCATTTTCCAGCCCAAACAAGCAACAGAACTTAAAAGCTTCTACAACGTGCTTCTGGTCTTATAATCAAGGAAGAGATTATGGAATTCCCCTCCATGACTAAAGAAAGTCACTGTAGTTAGATATGTAGCAGGATGCCCTCGCATGGAGGCTCAGGGAGGCCATGGTGTGAAGTTGTGAGGATGAACCTGAATTTCATTGAGACCTCAAGAGATAAAAATGGCAAAGCTGTATTATACCTCTTTTTTTTTTTTTTTTTTTTTTTTTGGTTTTTCGAGACAGGGTTTCTCTGTGTAGCCCTGGCTGTCCTGGCACTCACTTTGTAGACCAGGCTGGCCTCGAACTCAGAAATCCGCCTGCCTCTGCCTCCCGAGTGCTGGAATTAAAGGCGTGCGCCACCACACCCAGCTTGTATTATACCTCTTAAGGAAAGCTGCTACACAGAATAGAAACAAACCAAGATAAAGAAGTGTGTTGCAGTAAACAAAGATGGAAGAAGTTGGAGGTCTGAAGCACATTTCTGCATCAAACATAGAGAAATCGAGTTTAAAGGTTTGACTAGCTAGCTTTTAGTCTTTTTTTTTTTTTTTTTTTAAGTATTACTTCACTGTGTTCCCTCCCCTACATTTTGGAACAGTGATGTATATTCTGTGCCAATGTATGTTGGAATCATGTGACTTTGCCATTTGATTTTATAGAGGATTATCATTAAGATATTGAGTGTGTCTCAAAGGAGACTGTCCTTTGGAATTTTAAAAATTGTTGAGAATGTGATACATTATGGGGACTTTTGAAATTGGACTAAATGCATTCTTCATTATATTATGGCTACAAGACTATGGGGGCCAGAGAGTGGAATGTGGTAGTTTGAATAGGTATGGGCCCCATAGATTCCTGTTAGCCATAGAGAGTGGTAGGAAGAGATCAAGATATAGAACTCTCAATTCCTCCAGCCCAGCCCCAATTACATATTAGCATTTATAAGAGTTGCCTTGGTCAGCATGTCTCTGCACAGCAATAAACCCCAAACTAAGACCATCATCATATATATATGTATGTGTATCTTGTATGCATGTATATATATATATATATATATATATATTTCAAGTCACATATGTATATAAAGAAATTATATACATAATATCCATATATATATATATATATATATATATATATTTCCATATATGGAAATGTTCCTTTGTTTCTATATATGAGCAGAACCACATTTAATTTTTTGGTTGTTATGTTTAGTGTCATGACTTTTATTTTCACATATTTTGTTAAAAACGAGAAATAGTTGTCTGTTTGGCTGAGTGAAATCTTACTGTGCATGTATACAGCAATATCTTTACTAATATTATCTGTTTAAGTCTATGTAAGCTAGTTTATTCCTTGGCTGTTGTGAATAGTGTTCCAATAAATATAGATGCACAAGTATTTTCATATAACACTAATGGATTATTTGATTATATGTTCTAGGTTGGTAGAACTTAAATATATCAGAGTTCTATTTTTTATCTTTTGAGAACTCTTTATTCTAAATAGTGTCCAAGATAGTTTATATTCTACAGTCAGTATATAACGATACTAATTTCCTCCCATCCTCACCAGCATTCATTGACAATTTATAATTGTTCTTTGTTAGAATACTCTATTCATATACATTTCCCATTGTTTGATTGTGTTTTGATGAAAAATATTTGAGGGTTTGTTAGTCCTAGATTTTGAATCCTTTTCAAGTTAATAGCTGCTGAAGTATTTGTTTTAATTCTGCTGTTTATATTTCTTTAGATCATTCTTTTTTTGTGTGAGTAGTTTCTGAGCCCCATACAATCCACCTTTTCAGTTCTGCATGCTTTTTTATTGATTATTTTATTTATTTAACCTGCTAAGGACCCTTTTACAATCACATTGCTTGTTGAGACTTTTCTTCAACAAATTTCTCTAATTTTTTTCATATTTACCAAAATGCATAGTGTTTCTATTACATGGGCTTATTTCTGCATTTATAGTTATTTATATTATATTTTTTATGCATGTGAACATATCTGTAAAGAAACAGTGTGTGGATAGTAGAATATTTTAGAAAAAGGCATTATGATACCTGTAAACTTGTTTATTTAACTGAGAATTTTAAGATATTACTACAATAATTTTTCCTTTTCTTTCTGCCCTCCAGTACTTTTCATAACCCCTCTTGTCAATTTATCCTATTGCCATCGGAATTCATCTCAAATTGCTGTCTTTTTCTTTTAATTAATATTGCTATATATACATAAACCACATACACATATATTTGTACATTTACATATATTTACATATGCATATACAAACACACACTCACACAAATATGAAGTTACTTTAAACCAACTTTTGACTGAATAAACAAAATTCTACTTATTTGTTAAGAATGTATTAATAACTAGAGAATACTTGGGGCTTGGATTTTAAATCACATTCACAGATAAGGAAGACTGGAGATAAACTGTAACAGTGAAGCTAGTGTTTTTGGAGGAATATGAATCCCACATACAACATTATGCCCAAAGAGCAGGGGACAGCATGCACAACTCAATCTAGACTAGAGCAGAAACAGGGAAAGAGTGGGTCCTTTGTGAGGCCACAGAGCACATCTGACCCTGCCTGTCCCGCTGCAAACCCAGTGCACAGCTGTGGTGTCATTTGAGCTGGGGCTGAGTTCTTGCCCACACCAAGTGGCCCTTCTGTTGACACTGATCTGAGGACATTAGTTGTAGAGGGTGTCCACTGATTACCAATATTAGAGGAAGCCACACAGATAATCTGCTTCTCTAGGAGTACAGCTGTGGGGGAACTCCACCTCCTTAGGCTCAGTCCAAAAACTTCGTGTTGGCATTTGCAGCAAACATGGCTCCGTGGACTTCTGGCATCATCTGGCATATCAGGTCCAGTCAGCTTTCCAGAGCATTGGAAACCTT
Source organism: Mus caroli (assembly GCF_978045245.1). Lineage (NCBI taxonomy): Eukaryota > Metazoa > Chordata > Mammalia > Rodentia > Muridae > Mus > Mus caroli. The sequence goes on along the minus strand of NW_028227262.1, from coordinate 104,786,317 downwards.
TATCTTGTGATCCCTATTATAGATTTCAACTCCACCAGCTCTAGAGAATATAACCACACCTCTCTCCTGCAGCAAAAGCCTCACGCTAGAAAGCAATCTTCTTATTCAGGGCTGAGGATTAAACCCAGGTATGGGCTTTCCCATTGTTTTGGCTGATTTTCTGTCAAGTTGATACAACTAGAGCCATCAGAAAGTGAAGAGGCGGGTGGGAGAAACACCTTTATAGAAGCATAGGGAGACAGGTATGGGAGAGGGGGTTTCTGGAGGGGAAACCAGGAAAGGGGATAACATGAAATGTAAATAAATAAAATATCCAATAAAAGGAATAGAAAAATAAAATATAAATAAAGCAAAGTTTGAATTTTGAAAAAAAAAGAATGTACTTTGTGTGTGTGTGTGTGTGACATGTGTGTAAATACAACCTACTGAGTCTGTTTAGTGTTGCTTGTATATATATATATATATATATATATATATATATATATATATATATATAATTTCAGTACTGACCCCTTAGTATTAGATTAATCCATTAGGTAGTTGATCACTAGGAAAGATAATTCCTTCTTTCTCAGCAGTAATTAGCTGTCTAGTGGTGGATCCCTTGAGATTTCCCCATCCACATTGCACATCTGCTACAGTTGTCATTGCTCAGGTCTTGTTTAAACAGTCATAATTTTTAGTTTTTCTTGGTGAGGAAATTTGCCATTTCTAGGACTCAAAATCTCAACAGATGCCCTAGTCCTCTCGCTCTTACATGGCTGGAACTTTTGATAGTATATTTTGCAAACCTTTTTAGTAAACTACTTTTTTTAATAAGCAAAAAGTTTGAATCATATTAAATCCTTACAATAGCTCATCAATATTTTAGTTTCTTAATAACAATTAAAACTTTTTTTTTTTTTTACTTTTTTGAGGTGGCTTGATTTTTTTACTTCCTCCTTCCCTCAACCAACAAAAAAAGACAATTAACAAAAGTACAAGGATTTGGTTTACAAAAATCAACATAGTGCAGTACTAACATGTGTACAGTAATATTATCATGTTGTTTTGAGTTACATTTCTTTGATTAGTAGTGGGTAGGATCACCATAAAGTGCACTTTGTAGTTACTGAATTTTTTTTTTATTTTGGTTTTGCTATTTACTTGAAGGGGCCAAGGCCTATTATACAATTTTGCAGAATTCCTAACTTTGTTGTGAAGCCTTCTTTAACTTTATTGTCTAAGTAGGTTAATCAGTATGAATTAATGAGCACAAATTAATCAATTAGTATCAATTAATGTGTACATATCTGAGGTTGTTTTCAATTGACCAATTATTGACTGGATATAACAAGTCCTACTTATTTGTTAAGAATTTATTTCCTGTGTTAAAATATTTTCAATACCTATTATTCTTTGCTGTATTAATTACATAATTATTTTAGTAAAGATGACTACCAGGTATGAAGTTAGCTTAATATTCAGCCTGCATCTTATTTTTTACTTATTAAATTTATCAATGTGATGGGTAGTATTAACTATCAGTTTGACAAGATCTAAAATGTACCTAGAAATTCTGGGCGTGTTTATGGGCAATTATCTAGATTATATTCCTTCATATAGGAAAAATCTATCTCAGTTTTGGACAGGTTCGTTCCCTGGCCAGGAACCTGAATGAAGAATTAGACACAATGAATTAAGAATGGAGATTGAGTAGAGACTTTCACTATGTTTTTATTTATTGATTGTGGATATGCTGTGACAAGACATATCAAGTTCCTGATGCCCTGACTGACTACCTGCCTCAACAAGGACTGTACCTTGAACAGTGAGATAAAATAAAGACACTCTCCTCACTATTTTTGGAGCGGGGAATAAGGACATTTTATCACAGCTATGGGAAAGAAATGGAAGCAGTCAGAGACCATCATAATTTTCCAAAACTTTAGAATGTTCAATTAGAAATAAAATCAACATTCTTTTACAATTACATGTGTATCATGTAGAGACAACCAACTGAAGACAAATAATCAACTATGCACTGACAGTGATGTAATTGCTGTGCATGGTAGTTATTCAAGAACTGATTTTTACTTTTCTTAAAATGTAAAATTTACTAAAATTGCTATAGGACATTAAATTATTGAATAATATTTTTAAAAAACCTAAAGAATTTATATTGAATTTACATAATCAGAGAACATTGGACTCATTACTCCATCACATGACTGTTAACTGTCTTCAATGTCATGTTTCTGGAGTTTGATAATGCATTAGGAAGTAAAACAATAAGCTTTGCATGCAAACTCTATTCTGTATCATTATAGATAAGAGGCATTATTGCTTTATGAATTAAATTATTTAAAAGTACATTGTAGATGCTCCTCAAAATTACTACAGTGGATCATAGGAATGGTGTTATTTACAAAGATCAAAGCTAAATTATGTACTTCTTTGAAACGTTGTCAATATCAGTGTATTTTTATTTGTCTCCCACATACTGATGCCTATAACTAAGGACAAAGGTAAATGTTATCCTCAAAGCTCCTTTGATAAGCTCTGTTTGGATGGAGGAAATTTTGAACCAACAGCATCCATCCCCTTGAATGTGTGATGCTCTCTTCAGGAATCGTCACAGAAACATATATTGATCCTATTACCTCATTACATTTGCTTATAATTTATAATCTGATAAGATTATGGTTTTTAAAGCTTCAACCATTGTAGGATTGAACATTTTTTTATGCTCAAAAATCACAAGAATTCAGTTTAGTTGTTTTCAAAGTAGCATTTATCAAATGTATTCCACTAAAATTTAGAATAATTAAATTGAATATTTTTGTATTTTCTTCCTTCCTTTTATGTTACATTGTCAATAAATTTAAGTAGAGCTACAAAATTTTCACATTTGTCATCATTCATTTTATTTATAAATAATCTCCATTTATACTTTTGGAATTATTTAAATTTCACATATCCTCTTTGTAAATTTTAAGATATTGTTTTTATTTATTATTTGGGAAATTCATGAAATATATGTTAATTTTATTGTTTCCCTTTCCCAACCCCTTTAATATCCTTTTACATCTTTCTATCTATCTAATCTCATATTCTTTAATTGCTCTTAAAAAATAATCATTTGGAGTCCAATTTACAATAGTTGACTATTTCTGAGCATGGGGCCTGTCTCAGAGTAATTATGGATTTGTGTATTTGTATGTATATTCATCATGTGAACATACATCTGTGTATATGCATATATTTATTTTTTCAGCCTGGACCATACACAATAAACTATAAAAAGCCAAGGAATACCAAAAAGAGAAAGGAATAATATTCTTCAGGGAAGAGAACGCCAATAGATTATTAACCAATATTTTAAAATTTAGATGGTTCATTCAAGTAACACCATAATGATTATTTCATATTTTCTGGTATTTTAGCTCTTTAGAGATTACTGTAATGTGGTGAAACAGAAGCCCATGGAAATGAAACAAAAAAATGGAACAGTTCTTAAATGTCCCATTTTAACTTATGAGTCCTATTCAAAGTGAGTTAATATAGAACATAAATTAAAATTTGTTTCTCCATCTGATATCATTAACATATTCAGAATTTCAAAACATTCATTTCAGGTGAATACTTGTATTTAACATTAGACAAAAAAGGTTTGCCATATGATATTAGTTAGAATACTCTGTGGGTCTTGTGACATTCTAAAAAAGGACAAGAATTAAGATAATTTTAGGCCAAGGAAATTAAAAAAGAAAGGATATGAACTAAGAATTAGCTAGGCCTTAGCTAAACATAAAAATATGGCTGGAAAAAAATGTTCAAAAGTGGAGAAATCTGCCACCCACTGAGTAAGCCCTAGACTCTCCTTTAGGTAGGACACAGTGCTCCTCTGATATATTATATATTCTTCTAGGCACCAGCATTTTGAGTGAAAAGTAGACACAGGACAATAAGCCAATAAATAAATATTTTAATGAGCAGAGTTTTAAACTAATGAAGATATTAATGACCATGGAACATGCTTATACCTTACTACATCAAATACCACAGTTTCTATGAAGGTAGACAGTAGTAATTAATGGAAATATAGTTTTCCACATGGTACAGCTGAACAAAATGTAGAACAAATGGAAACTACTTCTTGTTTGCTCTCAAAATGCAATGTATTAATCGGATTGTTTTATTCATTTTGCCATGAAAGTATTCTAGTGCAAATCTTCATGCATTTTCCCCATATATCCCAAATTCAATATTAATTTGTAATTATTATTGATTGCCTTTCTACTATTTTCTTATATTGTGTTCAGCTCCTCTAACTAAATTCAAATGTCTAGTGCTCCTACTTCCAGTTCTATGTATGCTACTCCCTCTAAGTATTGAAGCAAGACTGACATTTCAAACACACTTTTTTGATCTGAAAAGAAAAGCCATAGAATGAAAGAAATAATTTCCTTACCACAGATATGAATAAAGACTCTGTATCTATAGCAAATTGTATGCTCTGAAAACTCTTAACAAGAAAGTCAACTATATAAAAGATGCAATGAGACAGTTTGCCAAAATATATTAATTTCTTGAAATATTATACTTAAATATTAATAATAACTAATAATACATTTGTGGGATTGTGTCCACTATTGATGTCTAGTACTCCTAGATAGTAATTAATTTAAATACATTAAATTTAAATACATTGAGACTGCAGTAATGTACTTATATGAGCAAGTAGAACAATTGACATGTGGAAAGAAAATCATAAAAATCTCGATTTGGATTAGAGAGAGAACTCAGCAGATAAAAGCACTGACTGCCCCTCCAGAGGACCTGGTACCGATTACCAGCTGCTAAATGACAGTCATCTGTAGCTCAGGTCCCAGGGGATAAACACCCTCTTCTGATCTCTTCATGCACTGCATCTATGTGGTAAGCAGAAACACATGGAGACAAAACCCTCAAAAACATAAAATAAAAAATAATAAAACTCTAATAAAAACAATTCCATTACTTGGTATAATTATCTGAAAAAAATTAAATGCAATGAAAAAGACAGAGTTGCTACTATACATTGAATCTAATTCTCCTATTACCTGGAACATAGACCAACTCTCTAGTGTGGAATGGACCTCTTCTTTTTAAGTGTATAATTTGTACTGGCTAGTATTACTGCATTGTTCTTCATTCAGTTCTTAATGAAAGTACACATGCAGTTAAAATCATGTAGTCTCCAGATCCTTTTGTATTTATTTTTACATAAGCCACAGGGTTGAGATTTAGTCATCATTGCTCTGATGGGTACAGCTTCAATTTTCTTCATTTTTTTTATTTTATAACTATAATAAGCTTTCTTATAAATTCTCATTACCTCTCAACGTTAAACATATAATCTAGTCTCTTTAAAAAAGAAATAAAGCAATGTACCATTTAGATTGGAATAGATTTTTTACCAGAATAGTTTTTCAATAAGTTTTATTTTGGAGATCAGTTCATTTTTAATTTAAACTTATTAGGAATAATGTTACAACTTAACAAATGTTTTCTATCTTGCCCTTCCTCTTGTCTGTCTCACCATATAAATTTTCATAATTTCTATAGCAAATTGTATCAGTAGAATGACAACTACCCCTCAAGTTTAGTTCATCTTTTGTCTCTGAATATCTGTCACTATAAGTGTCTCTTTGCCAGGGACATCTTACAATGGTCTGTCAATCATATGCACTAAACCATTCTGTTTTAAGTTCCTCAGACTGTCCCTTCTTATCTGCACCACAGATTCATGATAATTAATTGCCTTTATGAATTCAAAAGTTTAAATAAAAAGTAACAATATTCACTAAAATTAAACAGTATTTTCTAAATTAAAACAAAATAACACAAACAAAATGTAGCAATGGAAATTTAATCTTCTGGGCATTGTTTTTACCACTTGAGTGAAACTGTTAAATAAAAAAAAAAAAAAAAAAAAAAAAAAAAAAAAAAAAAACATACTTTATATCCACTGGCCCCTAGTCCTAGCATCAGAAACTAGTTCTTCTTGTTGTTTGTTTGTTTGTTTGTTTTTTCTCTTTTTAAAAATTAGGTATTTACTTCATTTACATTTCCAATGCAATCCCAAAATTCCCCCACATGCTCCCCCACCAAATCCCCCACCTACCCACTCCCACTTCTTGGATCTGGAGTTCCCCTGTACTGAGGCATATAAAGTTTGCACGACCAATGAGCCTCTCTTTCCACTGATGGCTGACTAGGCCATCTTCTGATACATATACAGCTAGACACACGAGGTCTGGGCGGGTACTGGTTAGTTCATACTGTTGTTCCACCTATAAGGTTGCAGATCCCCGTCCCTGCCCCTTGGATACTTTCTCTAGTTCCTCCATTGGGGGCCCTGTGATCCATCCAATAGTTGACTGTGAGCATCCACTTCTGTGTTTGTTAGGCCCCAACATAGTCTCACAAGAGACAGCTATATCTGGGTCCTTTCAGCAAAATATTGCTAGTGTATGCAATGGTGTTAGCGTTTGGAAGCTGATTATGCGATGGATCCCCGGATATGGCACTCCCTAGATGGTCCATCCTTTTGTCTCAGCTCCAAACATGGAACTCCACATAAAACCAGAGACACTGAAACTTATAGAGGAGAAAGTAGGGAAAAGCCTCGAAGATATGGGTACAGGGAAAAAATTCCTGAATAGAACAGCAATGGCTTGTGCTGTAAGATTGAGAATCAACAAATGGGACCTGATAAAATTGCAAAGCTTCTGCAAGGCAAAAGACACCGTCAATAAGACAAAAAGGACACCAACAGATTGGGAAAGGATCTTTACTTATCCTAAATCAGATACGGGACTAATATCCAATATATATAAAGAACTCAAGAAGGTGGACTCCAGAAAATCAAATAACCCCATTAAAAAATGGGTCTCAGAGCTAAACAAAGAATTCTCACCTGAGGGATACAGAATGGCTGAAAAGCACCTGAAAAAAAATTTCAACATCCTTAATCATCAGGGAAATGCAAATCAAAACAACCCTGAGATTCTACCTCACACCAGGCAGAATGGCTAAGATCAAAAATTCAGGTGACAGCAGATACTGGCGAGGATGTGGAGAAAGAGGAGCACTCCTCCATTGTTGGTGGGATTGCAAGCTTGTACAACCAACCACTCTGGAAATCTGTCTGCTGGTTCCTCAGAAAATTGGACATAGTACTACCGGAGTGTCCTGTAGGCAGGTAGGCAGCAAAATGCTGGGTCCTACTCATGTAGCTAGTCTATTAATCTATATCTTTTTATTGGGGAATCGAGTCCATTGATATTAACAGTTATTAAAGAAAAGTATTTTTTGCTTTCTGTTATTTTTGCTGTTAGAGTTGGTATTCTGTTCTAGTGGCTATCTTCTTTTAGGTTTGTTGAAGGATTACTTCCTTGCTTTTTCTAGGGCGTGATTTCCCTCCTTGTGTTGGAGTTTTCCCTTTATTATCCTTTGAAGGGCTGGACACATGGAAAGATATGGTGTGAATTTGACTTTGTCATGGAATACTTTGGTTTCTCCATCTATGGTAATTGAGAGTTTTGCTAGGTATAGGAGCCTGGACTGGCATTTGTGTTCTCTTAGGGTCTGTATAACATCTGTCCAGGATCTTCTGGCTTTTATTTCCTCTGGTGAGAAGTCTGGAGTAATTCTAATAGGTCTGTCTTTAGATGTTACTTGAACTTTTCCCCTTAATGCTTTTAATATTCTATCTTTATTGAGTGCATTTGTTGTTCCAATTATGTGTTGGGAGGAATTTCTTTTCTGCTCCAGTCTATTTGGAGTTCTGTAGGTTTCTTGTATGTTCATGGGCATGTCTTTCTTTAGGTTAGGGAAGTTTTCTTCTATAATTTTGTTGAAGATACTTACTGTCCCTTTAAGTTGAAAATCTTCATTCTCATCTACTCCTATTATCTGTAGGTTTGGTCTTCTCATTGTGTCCTGGATTTCCTGGATGTTTTGACTTAGGATCTTTTTGTATTTTGCACTTTCTTTGATTATTGTGTCAATATTTTCTATGGAATTTTCTGCACCTGAGATTCTCTGTTCTAACTCTTGTATTCTTTTGCTGATGCTTACATCTATGGTTCCTGATTTCTTTCCTAAGATTTCTATCTCCAGAGTTGTCTCCCTTTGGGTTTTCTTTATTGTTTCTACTTCCAATTTTAGATCCTGGATGGTTTTGTTCAATTCCATCACCTGTTTGATTGTGTTTTCCTGTAATTCTTTAAGGGATTTTTGTGCGTTCTTTTTAAGGACTTCTACCTGTTTAGCAGTGTTCTCCTTTTATTCTTTAAATGAGTTATTAATGCCCTTCTTAAAATCCTCTACCATAATCATGAGATATGTTTTTAAATCTGAGTCTTGCTTTTCGGTGTTGGGGTATCCAGGACTCGTTGTGGTGGGAGTACTGGGTTCTGATAATCCCAAGTGATCTTGCTTTCTGTTAGTAAGATTCTTATGTTTGCTTTTTGCCATCTGGTAATCTCTAGTGTTAGATATTCTAGCTGTCTCTGACTGGAGCTTGTTCCTCCTGTGATTCTGTTAGCCTCTGTCAGCACTCCTAGGAGTCCAACTCTCTCCTGAGTCCCAGTGGTCAGAGCACTATCTGCAGGCAATCTCTCCTCTTTCTGAGAAGGTGAACAGAGGTCTGGATCTCAGCTATCCCTCCTGGCTGAGGATGAAATATTGAAAGGCCTCTGTCCAAGAAGCTCTGTTGCTTCTGCTGCCTGAGTGCTCTCCTGGGAGGACTGGTCTCTGAGAGACCTGGGATACAAGATCTTAATTTATTTTCTACTCCAAGTTCTTTGTCTCAATTTTATATTATAGATAATGCTGATGTTGAGATGTTTTTGCCATGATATACCCATCAGCATCATTTACTCCCACATCAATGGTTCAATAAATATACAGGGATTATTGGAGTATTGAGTGTAGAGTTTTATTTTGCTCAAAGTTTACAGGCCATTGGTTACTCACCACAGCCCTGCCATTACTGCACTTGGGATCACCTCTTGCTCAGCATGTTTGGTTTTTAGTTTGTGTTTCCTTTAGTGTTGTTTTTTGCTTGCTTGTATTTGGTTTGCTTTTTTTTATTTTCTGGGTTCATAGCTGGATAAGACAATTGCTGGTTTTTTGTCACTCAGAAGTCTACATAAAGTACAGTATTCCGTTTTATTATTATGGCATAAATCACTTTAATGGATTTTCTGACTGGCATTATTTGCTATAGAGAAAATTAATTAACAGCCTATGCTTACTTTATCAATTTTATGACTTTTGTTTACTCTAATAATGTTACATTATCATTCTCAAGTTTTAAAAAGAGGCATCAATGTTTATATATTTATTGTTCCTCTTTTTATATTTGTATCTGTTTTAAAACATTTTTAACTTTACTGTGGTAAAAAATAATCTGAAGATAATTTCACCATCAAATATATCATGATTTAAGCAAACATTTTAAGAAAACTTGTGATTACAAAACTTCTAAAATACTTTGTTATTAATATTCTTGACAATTACTCAGATAATTATCATCTTAATGTTCTTCAGTTGTTAAAGCTATTGGAATTGTTTAAGGTTGGGACATACTTGATTGTAAAACATTTGTTTATATGTGAAGCTGTAAGTATTAGAAACAATAGGAAACAAAGAGTAACATAAGTTTGTTTTCCAAGGCCAATGTGCTTGTATTCCTAAAGGAAAAACAATAAAACAAATTGAGTGTTTCAATGTCAACTAGGTCTATCAACCAGCATTACAAGTGTGTATGTCTAAGACACCTCCAGGTTATAAAACAAATCCCTAAAAGTTCAGGCTTATTGCTTTCCTACTGCGTCACTGTAAAATCTTTGAATCCCATAGGGAACCTTTTATTTCAAAATCAATTCTGGTGCTGTTTGGAGTGAATGGCACTAACCCTGGGCCAATGCTGAAGCAGTTACAAAGGATTACAGGTACTGGAATTCAGCTGCTATGAAGCTGTTCAAAAATCCAAGAACAACCATAAAAGCTACCTATTATGTAATAAATAGAGGAACCATGCACCGATTCACCTATTCCGTATTAATGGATACTGTCATCAGGGCTTCCTTGGACCTTGCAGGAAAGTATTTTAGATTTTTCAAAGTGGGAATTTAAGTAAACACTCATGAAAAACACCTGCTCTGCAGTTGTGATACACACTTCTAGAAAGAAGAAAATGACTGTAAGTCTACCACTGCCATGAATAAGTTTTTGCAAATATTTACAGTGGGTGGCTATATGGAGCTTGAAAAAGAGAACTGATGAGACCTAAAGTATTTATTTATCTTCAGCTGCCTGGGATTGAGTGTGAACAGGGACAGGGGGAACACACCAAAGGTCAATCTCCAGCAAACACTTAGGAGATATTTTCTTGATTTCAATAGCTTCTTTACTGTTAAGAGGGGTTTATTTCTTACAAATACTATTCTAGTGGGGAACAAAAAGGACAAATGGAAAATTCCTCCCAGCCTTCAACAATCTATTTTGTTCCCAGGTGTGCCCTTTGTGCATGAGTGTGAATGTGTTGATCCCTGTGTTTCTGAAAGTTCAACACTCAAAGTTCAGAACCTTCAGTGGGTTAACTGGTTTTACTCCTAAAAGTATCTACATGATGTTTTAGCTGTCCAGGTAATATGATGAAAAGTCAAGGTCTTAGATCATCCTGGTGGAGTTATTATGAGAATAACTGGCATCTGATAGAAGAGAAATGACTCAGGAGGAAGGGAATAATCTATACTTTCCAAGAGAGCCTTCCAGAATGCTGCCAGTTATGGCAGGACTGTACAGAGTAGGGCAGATAACTTCTTTTATTTGTTTGGATTTTTAAGTTACTTTTGTTTGCTTCACATGTAGTAATACAGACACAGGGGTAGTCATTGAAAAATATATATTGTGTGTGTGTGTGTGTAAAACAACTGTGTGCACACAATTGAGCATGTAAGGATACATATATGTATGGTGTACTTGTAGTCATTAGAGGACTACCTCAGATATCAGTCCTCATATTTTGCCTTGTCTGAGATAGGGTATCTGTTTTTGTTTTTGTTTTTTTTTTTCTGCAGTGTGTTTTAGGGTAGTTGAAACTCTGCTTCTGAGGATGAGTTTCAACAAACGTCTCTACCTTTGGTATATATTTGGTATGTATTTGGAAACACTGTACTTGCAGGGACTGCTTAGATGCATGCAGGTTATATATGTGTTCTGGGGATTCAAACTCACATCACTATGGATGCATGGTAAGTGTCTTACCCACTGAGCAATCTTCTTCTGAGCCAACACCAGAATATTTTATGTTAGCTTTACTTCTTCTTTTTAAAATATTCAAATATCCTTTTTTTTACAGTAACAACCAGATTTTTAAATTTATTTTTTGAGATTGTAACATAATTATATCATTTACTCCTCCAGTTTCTTTCCTCTAAATTCTCCCATGTACCTCCTCCTTCTCCCAATCTCTTCTAACTTCATAGCTATGATTTTAGGGCTGGCTATTTGACATTGGATGGTATGATCAATTGGTATCATACCAATTACTATGATCTTCCCTGGAGAAGATTATTTCTCCTGTTCTCAATCTTTCTTAGTTGCCTGTAGTTCTTTGTTAAGGCCTCATGAGCTTCCACCTTAGGATGTCCTTAGTGCTGTCCCTTTTCAGGCAGTCATAGTAAAACTCTGTGGGTACAGCCTCTCTAACAAACTCTCTGTTCCTCTGGCTCTTAAAATCTTTCATCTTCCATGGTGATCCCTGAGCCTTTGCTCCAGGAGCTGTGTTCTATGTGGATCTTCTGGGATTTCATTCTGCAACTCTCCATTTTTGATCTTTTTTTTTAATTAGGTAATTTCCTCAATTACATTTCCAATGTTATCCAAAAAGTCCCCAATACACTCCCCCCCCCAGTCCCCCACCCACCCACCCCCACCCCTTGGCCCTGGCATTCCCCTGTACTGGGGCATATAAAGTTGGCAAGTCCAATGGGCCTCTCTTTCCAGTGATGGCCTACTAGGCCATCTTTTGATACAAATGCAGCTAGACACAAGAGCTCTGGGGTACTGGTTAGTTCATAATAATGATCCACCTATGGGGTTGCAGTTCCCTTTAGCTCCTTGGGTATTTTCTCTAGCTCCTCCATTGGGGACCCTGTGATCCATCCAATAGCTGACTGTGAGCATCCACTTCGGTGTTTGCTAGGCCCCAGCCTAGTCTCACAAAAGACAGCTATATCTGGGTCCTTTCAGCAAAATCTTGCTAGTGTATGCAATGGTGTCAGCGTTTGGAAGTTGATTATGGGATGGATCCCTGGATATGGCAGTCTTTAGATGGTCAATCCTTTCTTCACAGCTCCAAACTTTATCTCTGTAACTCTTTCCATGGGTGTTTTGTTACCAATTCCAAGAAGGGGCACAGTGTCCACACTTTGGTCTTCATTCTTCTTGAGTTTCATGCGTTTAGTAAATTGTATCTTATATCTTGGGTATGCTAAGTTTTTGGGCTAATATCCACTTATCAGTGAGTACATATTGTGTGAGTTCCTTTGTGAATATGTTACCTCACTCAGAATGATGCCCTCCAGATCCATCCATTTGCCTAGGAATTTCATAAATTCATTCCTTTTAATAGCTGAGTAGTACTCCATTGTGTAAATGTACCACATTTTCTGTATCCATTCCTCTGTTGAGGGGCATCTGTGTTCTTTCCAGCTTCTGGCTATTATAAATAAGGCTGCTATGAACATAGTGGAGCATGTGTCTTTCTTACCAGTTGGAACATCTTCTGGATATATGCCCAGGAGAGGTATTGCTGGATCCTCTAGTAGTATTATATCCAATTTTCTGAGGAACCGCCAAATTGATTTCCAGAGTGGTTGTACCAGTTTGCAATCCCACCAACAATGAAGGAGTGTTCCTCTTTCTCCACATCCTCGCCAGCATCTGCTGTCACCTGAATTTTTGATCTTAGCCATTCTGACTGGTGTGAGGTGGAATCTCAGGGTTGTTTTGATTTGCATTTCCCTGATGATTAAGGATGTTGAACATTTTTTCAGGTGCTTCTCTGCCATTCGGTATTCCTCAGGTGAGAATTCTTTGTTCAATTCTGAGCCCCATTTTTTTAACGGGGTTATTTGATTTTCTGGAGTCCACCTTCTTGAGTTCCTTATATATATTGGATATTAGTCCCCTATCTGATTTAGGATAGGTAAAGATCCTTTCCTAATCTGTTGGTGGTCTTTTTGTCTTATTGACGGTGTCTTTTGCCTTGCAGAAGCTTTGCAACTTTATGAGGTCCCATTTATTGATTCTCGATATTACAGCGCAAGCCTTTGCTGTTCTATTCAGGAATTTTTCCCCTGTACCTATATCTTCGAGGCTTTTCCCTACTTTCTCCTCTATAAGTTTCAGTGTCTCTGGTTTTATGTGGAGTTCCTTAATCCACTTAGATTTGTCCTTGGTACAAGTAGATAGGAATGGATCAATTCGCATTCTTCTACATGATAACCGCCAGTTGTGCCAGCACCATTTGTTGAAAATGCTGTCTTTTTTCCACTGGATGGTTTTTGCTCCCTTGTCAAAGATCAAGTGACCATAGGTATGTGGGTTGATCTCAGGGTCTTCAATTCTGTTCCATTGGTCTACTTGTCTGTCGTTATACCAGTACCATGCAGTTTTTATCACAATTGCTCTGTAGTACAGCTTTAGGTCAGGCATGGTGATTCCTCCAGAGGTTCTTTTATCCTTGAGAAGAGTTTTTGCTATCCTAGGTTTTTTGTTGTTCCAGATGAATTTGCAGATTGCCCTTTCCAATTCGTTGAAGAATTGAGTTGGAATTTTGATGAGGATTGCATTGAATCTGTAGATTGCTTTTGGCAAGAGAGCCATTTTTACAATGTTGATCCTGCCAATCCATGAGCATGGGAGGTTTTTCCATCTTCTGAGATCTTTTTTAATTTCTTTCTTCAGGGACTTGATGTTCTTGTCATACAGATCTTTCACTTCCTTAGTTAGAGTCACGCCAAGGTATTTTATATTGTTTGTGACTATTGAGAAGGGTGTTGTTTCCCTAATTTCCTTCTCTGCTTGTTTATCCTTTGTGTACAGAAAGGCCATTGACTTGCTTGAGTTAATTTTATATCCAGCTACTTCACCGAAGCTATTTCGGTGAAGGCTTAGGAGTTCTCTGGTGGAATTTTTAGGGTCACTTATGTAAACTATCATATCATCTGCAAAAAGAGATATTTTGACTTCTTTTTTCCGATTTGTATCCCCTTGATCTCCTTTTGTGGTCTAATTGCTCTGGCTAGGACTTCAAGTACAATGTTGAATAGGTAGGGAGAGAGTGGGCAATCTTGTCTAGTCCCTGATTTTAGTGGGATTGCTTCCAGCTTCTCACCATTTACTTTGATGTTGGCTACTGGTTTGCTGTATATTGCTTTTATCATGGTTAGGTATGGGCCTTGAATTCCTGATCTTTCCAAGACTTTTATCATGAATGGGTGTTGGATTTTGTCAAATGCTTTTTCAGCATCTAACGAGATGATCATGTCGTTTTTGGTCTTTGAGTTTGTTTATATATTGGATTACATTGATGGATTTTTGTATATTGAACCATCCTTGCATCCCTGGGATGAATCCTACTTGGTCAGGATGGATGATTGTTTTGATGTGTTCGTGAATTCGGTTAGCAAGAACTTTATTGAGGATTTTTGCATCAATATTCATAAGGGAAATTGGTCTGAAGTTCTCTATTTTTGTTGGGACTTTATGTGGTTTAGGTATCAGAGTAATTGTGGATTCATAGAATGAGTTGGGTAGAGTACCTTCTGATTCTATTTTGTGGAATCGTTTGTGAAGAACTGGGATTAGTTCTTCTTTGAACGTTTGATAGAACTCTGCACTAAACCCATCTGGTCCTGGGCTTTTCTTGGTTGGGAGACTATTAATGACTGCTTCTATTTCTTTAGGGAATATGGGACTGTTTAGATCATTAACCTGATCTTGATTTAACTTTGGTACCTGGTATCTGTCTAGAAACTTGTCCATTTCATCCAGGATCTCCAGTTTTGTTGAGTATAGCCTTTTGTAGAATGATCTGATGGTGTTTTGGATTTCTTCAGGGTCTGTTGTTATTGGATTTCTTCAGGGTCTCCCTTTTCATTTCTGATTTTGTTAATTAGAGTACTTTCCCTATGCCCTCTAGTGAGTCTGGCTAAGGGTTTATCTATCTTGTTGATTTTCTCAAAGAACCAGCTCCTCAATTGGTTGATTATTTGAATTGTTCTTCTTGTTTCCACTTGGTTGATTTCACCCCTGAGTTTTATTATTTCTTGTCGTCTACTCCTCTTGGGTGAATTTGCTTCCTTTCGTTCTAGAGCTTTTAGGTGTGTTGTCAAGCTGCTAATGTGTGCTCTCTCTAGTTTCTTTTTGGAGGCACTCAGAGCTATGAGTTTTCCTCTTAGAAATGCTTTCAGTGTGTCCCATAAGTTTGGGTATGTTGTGGCTTCATTTTCATTAAACTCCAGAAAGTCCTTAATTTCTTTCTTTATTCCTACCTTGACCAAGGTATCATTGAGAAGAGTGTTGTTTAGTTTCCACGTGTGTGTTGGCTTTCTATTATTTATTTTGTTATTGAAGATCAGTCTTAGTCCATGGTGATCTGATAGGGTGCATGGGACAATTTCAATATTTTTGTATATATTGAGGCTTGTTTTGTGACCAATTATGTGGTCAATTTTGGAGAAGGTACCGTGAGGTGCTGAGAAGAAGGTATATCCTTTGTTTTAGGATAAAATGTTCTGTAGATATCTGTCAGATCCATTTGTTTCATAACCTCTGTTAGTTTCACTGTGTCCCTGTTTAATTTCTGTTTCCATGATCTGTCCATTGGTGAAAGTGGTGTGTTGAAGTCTCCCACTATTATTGTGTGAGGTGCAATGTGTGCTTTGAGCTTTACTAAAGTATCTTTAATGAATGAGGCTGCCCTTGCATTTGGCGCATGGATATTCAGAATTTATAGTTCCTCTTGGACGATTTTACCTTTGATGAGAATGAAGTGCCCTTCCTTGTCTTTTTTGATGACTTTGGGTTGGAAGTCAGTCTTATCAGATATTATAATGGCTACTCCAGCTTGTTTCTTCCTACCATTTGCTTGGAAAATTGTTTTCCAGCCTTTCATTCTGAGGTAGTGTCTATCTTTTTCTCTGAGATGAGTTTCCTGTAAGCAGCAAAATGTTTGGTCCTGTTTCTGTAGCCAGCCTGTAATTCTATGTCTTTTTATTGGGAAGTTGAGTCCATTGATATTAAGAGATATTAGGGAGAAGAAATTGTTGCTTCCTTTCATTTTTGTTGTTAGAGTTGGTGTTCTTTTTTGTGGCTGTCTTCTTTTAGGTTTGTTGAGGGGATTACCTTCTTGCTTTTTCTATGACGTGGTTTCCATCCTTGTATTGTTTTTTTTCTGTTATTATCCTTTGAAGTGCTGGATTCGTGGAAAGATAATGTGTGAATTTGGTTTTATCGTGGAATACTTTGTTTTCTCCATCTATGTTAATTAAGAGTTTGGCTGGGTATAGTAGCCTGGGCTGGAAATTGTGTTCTCTTAGTTTCTGTATAACATCTGTCCAGGCCCTTCTGGCTTTCATAGTCTCTGGTGAAAAATCCGGTGTAATTCTGATAGGCTTGCCTTTATATGTTACTTGACCTTTTTCCCTTACTGCTTTTAGTATTCTATCTTTATTTAGTGCATTTGTTGTTCTGATTATTATGTGTCGGAAGGAATTTCTTTTCTGGTCCAGTCTATTTGGAGTTCTGTAAGCTTCTTGTATGTTCATGGGCATTTCTTTCTTTAGGTTTGGGAAGTTTTCTTCTGTAGTTTTGTTGAATATATTTGCTGGTCCTTTGAGTTGAAAATCTTCATTCTCATCTACTCCTATTATCCGTAGGTTTGGTCTTCTCATTTTGTCCTGGATTTCCTGGATATTTTGAGTTAGGATCTTTTTGGATTTTGTATTTTCTTTGATTATCGTGCCGATGTTCTCTATGGAGTCTTCTGCACCTGAGATTCTCTCTTCCATCTCTTGTATTCTGTTGCTGATGCTCGTATCTATGGTTCCAGATTTCTTTCCTAGTGTTTCTATCTCCAGTGTTGCCTCAATTTGGGTTTTCTTCATTGTTTCTACTTCCCTTTTTAGGTCTTGGATGGTTTTATTCAATTCCATCACCTGTTTGGTCTGGTTTTCCTGCAATTCTTTAATGGATTTTTGTGCTTCCTCTTTAATGTCTTCTACCTGTTTAGCAGTGTTCTCCTGCAATTCTTTAAGGGATTTTTGTGCTTCATCTTTAATGTCTTCTACCTGTTTACCAGTGTTCTTTTGTATTTCTTTAAGTGTGTTATTAAAGTCCTTCTTGATGTCCTCTACCATCATCGTGAGATATGCTTTTAGAACCGGGTCTAGCTTTTCCGGTGTTTTGGGGTGCCCTGGACTGGGCGAAGTTGGAGTGTTGGATTCTGATGATGGTGAGTGGTCTTGGTTTCTGTTAGTAAGATTCTTACGTTTACCTTTCGCCATCTGGTAATCTCTGGGATTAGTTGTTATTGTTGTCACTGTTTAAAGATTGGAGCAGACTCTGTGTTCCACTCATCAGAAGTCTCAAAATCCTGTGGTGGGTGTTGTGGGTAGCTGGCGGGTGTCAGCAGACCCTGTGCTCAAGCTACCCAGGTGCTGTTCAGACAGGAAGAGGCTTGTGGCCCTACTCAGGCCGGATTTCTGCCTCCCCAACCAAAGCAGTCTCAGGTCACGCATGCGTGATTGGACTGGAGCAGAAGCTGTGTTCCACTCATTAGAAGTCTCAAAATCCTGTGGCGGGTGTCATGGGTATCTGGCGGGTGTCAGCCGACCCTGCGCTCTAGCTACCCCAGTGCTGTTCTGACCGGAAGAGCTCAAATTTCTTTATTATGCCTATGTCTACAAGCATTTTTGTTCTTCACATACATAGAGATGTCTTTGGAGGACAGAAGAGGGACACAAAACACCTGAAAGTGAGAACTGAACCTTGGTCCTGGGCAAAAGCAACAAATGCTCTCAGATACTTTCTTTTTTCTCTAGAAAACTGTGTATCTTTGTTTAATTTAAATACTCAATAACTTATTGCAGGTAGTCAATAACTTTTTTTCCCATTTAAATTTGGTTATTTGGGTTTTTGGAGACTAACTACTTGAGTTCTTTATATATTTTGAATATTAGCCCTCTGTTGAATGTAGGGTTGGGAAAGATCTCTTCCCAATTTAAGGGTTGTCATTTTGTCCTACTGACAATGTCCTTTGCCTTACAGAAGCTTTTCAGTTTCCTGAGGTCCCATTTATCATTTTTGATTTTAATGTTTAGCCACTGGTATTCTGTTCAGGAAATTTCTCTCTGTGCCAATGAGTTCGTGGCTCTTTCCCAAATTCTCTTCTATTAGATTCAGCATAACTGGATTTTTGTAGAGGTTCAAGATCCATTTGGACTTTGTGCTAGGTGATAACTATTTATGTATTTCCAGTCTTCTACATACAAACTGCTAGTAAGACCAGAACCATTTTATAATGGCCATCTTACCAAAAGCAATCTACAGCTTCAATGCAATTCTCATCAACATTCCAACACAATTCTTCACAGACATGGAAACAGTAATTCTCAGCTTCATATGGAAAACAAAACAAAACAAAACAAAACAAAACAAAACAAAACAAAACAAAACAAAACCTCAGGTTAGCCAAAACATTCTCAACAATAAAAGAACTTCTGGGGAAATCACCATCCCTGACTTCAAGTTGTACTACAAAGCAATAGTAATAAAAACTGAGAGTTATTGGTGCAGAGACAGACAGGTCAATCAGTGGAATAGAATTGAAGATGCAGAAGTAAACCAACACCCCTATGGACAAATGATCTTTGGCAAAGAATCCAAAACCAGACAATGGAAAAAAAAAAGCATTGCCAATGTCTTATGTACCACTAAATCATATGTCTCTCATACCTAAATGTTGGCAAGATCACCAGTGATAAAGCCATTTGAAAAACACAGATTTTACTGTGGGAATTTTTCAAATTCTTTTCGTGAAGTAATTTCTTGCATTTCATGATGATATAATTGCCTTGACCATAAGAATGAAGGGCATATTGGTAAAAATTCTTCTGTATTTGAACTTTATACATATGGGAAATGTGTAAAGAAATATAAAGAAGATGCAACCCCATAGGAAGAGTAACAATATCAAACAACCAGATCCCCAGAGTTACCAGGGAATAAACCACCAACCATGGAGGGACCCATGGCTCTACCTGCATATGTAGCAGAGGATGGCTTTGTGTGGCATCAAAGGGAGGAGTGGCTCTTGGTCCTCTGAATGCTTGATGCCCCAACATAGGGGAATGCCAGGGTGGTAGGGCAGGAATGGGAGGGTGGGTGGGGGAACACATTCCTGGAGACAAGGGGAGAAGGCTAGGATGGGGTATTTGGAGAGGAAATCCAGAAGGGGGAATAACATTTGAAATGTAAATAAACAAAATAACAATGAAAACATTTTAAAAGGTAAAGTTGTTTTTATAAAGAGTTAAAAACATGAGATACTACTTCTAATTTAAGGCACCACTAAGTTCTATACATATTCACTTTTAACTATTGTTTACAATTCTCACCAATTAAAAATATCACTTTTGCTGGGCAGTGATGGCTTATGCCTTTAATCCCAGAACTTGGGAGGCAGAGGCAGGTGAATTTCTTATTTGGAGGCCAACCTGGTCTACAAAGTGAGTTCCAGGACAGCCAGGGCTATACAGAGAAACCCTGTCTTGAAAAACCAAAAAAAAAAAAAAAAAAAGAAAAAAAGAAAAAAAAAAAGAAAATAAATCAATTCCATGACTGTGAATTTGTTATATTTTGCATTTCAATTTCTAAGTAAAATTATTTGTAGAAAAAGCATTTACTCACAACATGTGTGTTGAATCCTAAAACAATGTCTGTTTCTGGATTTTCAACATATTATTCACAAGCTGTTGAGTGTTTGTATATCATCAATATAGGGACCTTATCTAATTCAATAGTTTTCCTTGTTTGTCATATGCATACTGTTTATTTTCTTTTGAATTGCAGCACATCGTTTTCATCCCAATTTCTTCTTGCTTATCTTCCTGTTATTTTTCTTTTAAAAAGTGTCTATACAAAATATTTCCTTTTCTTAACTACTAATGAGACTTATTTTTTTTTTCTCTAAAATTACTTCCAAAATTTTGTTGGAATTTTCTACAATTTTTAATTGTGTGTGTGTGTGTGTGTGTGTGTGTGTGTGTGTGTGTGTGTGTGTGTATGTAGAAGGTGTTAGACTGCCGAGACAAGAGCTATAGGGATATATAAAGTCACCCTGTGGGCACTGAGAACCAAACTTATGTCATCTGCCCTTTAACATTGAACTACCTCTCGAGTTCTCATATATCTTCTTAGAAAAATTCTTGTGTACACTTATTTATAAGAATGAACTTGATGTTTCATGAATATTTAAAAGTTTCATCAGGTAAATTTGTGGTAAACTCTAAATTTTGAGTTTTTTGGGGGGAAATGTGCCCATTTTTAAGAGGTATAAAGTGAAACAAAACACTGATATGACTTATTTACCAGGTTTGAAAATGAAAACAAATTGTGTAGTATGATCTCAAGTCCCACTTTTACTTTCTATTATCAAGTCATACAAAATGTGTATATGTGTACATATTGTATACTTATAAACATAGCTATATTAAAATAAAATTGACTGTTGAACTAATTCTGTACAAATTATTTTGCAAGATTTTCATTTAATATTAACTACAGCACTAAATTCACTAAAGCAGTAAGTTTTGATATTTCTAAGTATGAAGTTGGAGGAGGGTTTTTATTTATGCATCCCACACTGATTACTGCTTACTGTTAGAATGAAAATTATTCCTAACCTTATCTATTATACATGTGAATACTGAAAGTTACTTAATTTAAATGTGGAGATAAATATAAATGATGCTTTGTAATCAGCGGTACTAATCAGTTCTTCAAACTTTTTAAAAGTATATTATATAAATAATGATTTTTCCCACATCTATTGTACAATGTCCTGTTATCTGACACATATACTTCCATCTTTGGTTTTATTGATATAGGAATTCTAAATGATTAATTGTCACAAATATTTGTTACTTAGTCATAAAGACCAATCTTATTCCCAGGGCTTAAAATTTATAATTAAATGGGCTTTGCTAAGTCTTTTCAAAAGACTACTAATTATCCCTTTTATTTCTTTCTCAACTGATAAACAATCTGTTTAACTTGATAAATGAAGCATTTGTTGTAATAAAAATCAATTAAGAATTAATTACTGTATTTCCATGACAATACTGATGCATTTTAACACATGCTTCCAATCTATTCAGTGATTTAAAAATATTTGAATCAAAACCATAAGACCATGTTTTAAATTGTTGTGCTTGGGGAAAATGTGATCTTGTAATCCAATGAGCTTAGTCAAGTATTGTCAAAGCAATTGACCAAATAAATTCTATTATGTCTCAGTAACAATGTATTATTAGTTAAGCCATATTTTGTCAACCATTAGTCTTCCAAATTCCAACTCTTCATATCTCTAGAGTGAAATTGTATTGATTTTTTTCCAGGTATTAAAACTCCCTTCTAAAAATGAATTTCATGTTCACATTCATTCTTCTCTTCTTCCTCTTTTCTGTTTCATTTTCCTTGCTTTGAAAGAGTTTCACCTACGTGAGTTAAGGGAAATATTTGTCAATGCTTTAGAAGTTGAGGAATCCTAGGTTCTCTCACTTCTGATCTTACCTTTTCATGAGTCTGTGCACATGTGCATGTACATGTAGTCATGTGCCTGTTTGCCAGGCAGGATAAAGGGCCTCATGCATTCTTCTTGATGCCTGAGGCTATCAAGATTTCCTTTTCCGTCAGGCAGGGGTAGTTTATTGAACACACACACTAAGACAGATCAATCAGGACTGTAGCTCAGAATTTGAGGGCTGAGTTTACAACCCTGAACATTTTTCTGTGTCCTCTTACAAAGGAAAAAAAAAACAAAAACCCTACAATGAACTCACAAGCAAGTACTAGAAGTACTGCTTTGTAGTTCAAGCCATGTTAGACATAAGAGTTCATATGGACTTTTCTTTTTATAGATATAAATATAGATATAGTTATAGATATAGATGTAGATGTAAATATAGATATAGAGATAGATATGCAATTTGTATATATATATATTTTTATTGGATATTTCTTTATTTACATTTCAAATGGTATCCCTTTTCCAGGATTCCCCCCAGAAATCCCCTATTCGCTCCCTCTTCCTCCTTCTTCTATGAGGGTATTCCCCCACCCACCCACCCACCCACCCACTTCCACCCTTCTGTCCTGGCATTCTCCTACACTGGAGATTTGAGCCTTCACAGGACAAGGGGCTCTCCTCCCATTTATGCCCGACAATGCCATCCTCTGCTATATATGCGGCTGGAGCCATGGGCCCCTCAGTTTGTACTCTTTGGTTAATGGTTTAGTCCCTGGGAGCTCAGGGAGTGGGGTCGGAGGGGTGTCTGGTTTGGAGATGGCTCAGCAAAGAAAAAAAATTAATTTTTGAATTTAAAGCCATTTTTCCATGGTTGAATAGTATTTACTAGAAACTTAAATGTGTCCAATGACCAAACAGTACCACAATGTATGTAGTACCTAACACAGGGTTCATAAAAAGAAATAACAGGAAATGATAGGTTTCTCATTAAATATATTGGAAAAACATATGGTAGACTTAAAATATATAATTGTTGTATGGTTTTACATATAGAATATATTATATATAACATCTTATATAAGCTTTACCAAATACTATACACACATAGGAGAGCCATCATAGTTGTATAATTTATCAAGCTGAGATCCAAAATCCCACTGCAAAGAAATCTTGTTGTTCTTTCAAGTTCTATATTGTGTTTTATGTACAATCTTGGAGGATGTATTCATGGCCAAGTCTTTAGTGGTGGACTGCATTATTTAATAATTCCATGGCTTCACATTTATTTAGCTACTTACTGTGTGTTGAGATGATAGTAACAGTTTTCATTACTTCTAAAATTTATTTTGAGATTCTCATCACAGTGCTGTTTCTTTTGTTTAATCTTGCAGTAGTTCCAGTCAAATGTGTTCAGCTCTGGTATA
Organism: Mus caroli; assembly: GCF_978045245.1. Taxonomy (NCBI): domain Eukaryota; kingdom Metazoa; phylum Chordata; class Mammalia; order Rodentia; family Muridae; genus Mus; species Mus caroli. Next base: position 104,763,037 of record NW_028227262.1, on the reverse strand, counting down.
TTTCTGTCTAAGCCTTATTCTTTTTTTCTTCTCATAATGTGGTTTCATTTCAGCTACCCCTTCAGATAGAAAATGGAGACTTCAGTCTGTCTAGCTCAGGTTTTTACTTTTATTTTTGTAATAGATTTCCTAGCTATCCATTCAATTGCTGGCTGATGAAAGTTTGAGAATACATTTCTTTTTTGGATCTTTTCACATAGCTGTGATGTGTTAGAAAACTCATGTAGAAAAATATGACTTACAGAGACGTATGGGTGTAAAATCAGTCTGAGACCACCTAATTCTTTTTTCATCTAATATGAATCCTCACCATCACAGTTGATTACTCGCTTTCCTTCACAAACCATTCCTCAGCTCTAGCTTCTTTTAAAATAGCATTTCCCATCCTGTGTTAGTTACTGAAAAAAACACAAGGATTTTGTTTGTTTGTTTTTTTCTATAACAATGGAATTCTGTTTGGAAGAGGCTTATTTGTTTATTTAATTTTACATCTTGGTGGGACAGGTTGATGCCTAAGGTAAAGGGGAGTTGCTTAAAGATGAATTACATATTTGAGAAACTACCTATGTATATGATGTGATATAGTTCAATGTAGTTTGGATATATTTGGAACAACTGGAGAAGCTTCATGTGCTTATTGATCTTATGAACAAAAAAGGAGTAATGGAATCTCTTTCATGTATCATTTGACAATTTTAAAGTTCATTTATAACCTTACCTGATTCAAACTAGAGATGGTATCACAGCTTTGATGTAAAATTATATGCTTCATGAAAGTGTGGTTTGTTGGGAGGCTGGTAATGGATTTCTCAGCTTTCTGCATGCTTTATGAATACAGGCACTTGCTTCTTTTGATCCAGGCCATATTTCTGTGGATGCTTGCAGAATAAAATCCTCTGGAAGACAGAGGTTAGCACCACTTTCCTTTGAGCAGGGGGCAGGTCTGTTTACTTGCTACAATGAAGCAAGCCAAATGTTCCTATCGCATGGAAAGGTCAAACAGGATTTTGTGCTGTGCATTATAAAGAACTTTGGTTTTCTGAACTTGGCATTCCTTGGAGGCCATGCAAATGTGCTGCCCTTGAGACTGCCAAAGGGCAGTCTGTGTCTCAAGAGTAAACAGTACAAATTTGCTGGAGTTCATGAAGGTGTGGCAGGCTTACTTCTTAATCTGAAGAGTAAAAGTCTCAGGCCTTTGCAGTTGCTGACAAGCCTCAGGCACACAGTCTGCAATAGAAATGTGGAGTATGAATGCTGGTTAATGTGGTCATTGTGAAATTAGTGGGTTTTTTTTTTTTGGGTGTTGTTGTTTGTTTGTTTTGTTATTAAATTATGATTGACTTCAAATGACACTTAAAGATCTTAAATATGTATAAGCAAGCTCAGTGATTTTAATCTAGAAATTATTAAGCAGGACAACAACTCTTATAAAGTGACTATAGAATGCTGTCTATTTTCTATATCCTGAATGGCATTACTATTATTGATTTAATTAGATGTATTCATAGAGTATTGTGACATTGCTTATGTTATGTAATAATAGTATACTTAGCATTTTCTCGCTCAGACCTATGGAACAAAATATTATAGGATTCAATAGAGGTTCAAACACATCTTCATCAAATTAGAGTAGTCAATAGCAACTTCTTTTTCATTCTGTTTGTAGACTTACAGTTCTTGCTTGTAATTATTTATGAAATATTTACTATCTTCTTGTAAGCTCTAGCCATTCTACAATGCTTTCAATCACTTACTCTATTTAGTGAACACTTCTCATCTTTGATTTACTCTAACTTAGCTAAACTATTAAAATTCCATTTAGGAGATAAAAAATACGATATCTCTTATGTTCTTTTTTCAATTGATTTATTTATTCACTTTACATTCCAATTGGTACCCCCCAATCCTGGTCTCTTCTCAGAATAAATCGCTCTTTCCCCCCTCTCCTTCTCCTCTGAGCAGGTGAAGCTTCAGTTGAGTATTCTCTCACCATGGAACATCAATCTCTGTGGGTCTAGGCACATCTTCGCCCAGTGAGCACAGACAACACCTGGACATGGGACTTGCTTTGTCCCAGGCTGACCTTGAATATATTATTTGGTATCTTTTTATAATTGAATAATTTTCTATGTTAAAGATGGACCATAATTCATTTTTCTTTTTGTTTTAATATATTGATTCATCATTTTAATCATGCGTCTTTCTGTTTGTTGAAATGAATCTGGGTTCCTACAGGCAGCCGAACACATGTAGGAACCCACAGATAATAGAGCTCAAGAATACACTAATCTGCCTAGTACAAATGGATGCTAGATTTGTTACTCCATTTTCCTAGAAGAGAAGTATGAACCTTTGGCTGCTGAAGGATCTCACCATCACTTTACATTTTCTCTCTCCCATCAAAAAATATTTATTTGTTTATTTATATTTATTTATTTATTTATTTATTTATTTATTTATATGCATGTGTTTAAATGTTTTGTTGGCCTCCTGTGTGTGTACCCTATGTATACCTGATGATGCAGGACTGGAGAGGGAAATAATTTCTGAAAATGGAGTTATTAATGGTTATATGTGTGTTAGAAATTGAACCAGAACTTTCGAAAAGAGAAACAAGAGTTCTTAATAACTGACTCATCTTCCCAGCCCTGATATTTCTGATATTGATATCGACATATAATCAGCATATGTCATTCTCTTTTTAATAAACAGTGGTTTATTTCCAACAGGTTTTGGTAAATATGTTATAAACCTTCTCATATTATAAAGATCTGAGCATCTCTGAAGGAAGAATCCAGACTCAGTATGCAAAAGCAAAAAGCATTTATTTTGCAGAAAAAAAGCAGCATGCAAGAGTCAACCATTCATACAAAATGGCTTACCACTAGAGAAGCTCACAGGCTCCATTTAAACACAGTTAAGGGAACATCAAGAATGGTTAGGTCATTTTTAATGTGATTGGCTAAGTAAGTAGCAGTTACATTAGTACATTTCTGATTACTTGCTATATTAATTTTACTATTTTTGGTCAGGTCTTAGAGAAATCCCAGGAACTGTCTCTGTTCCTGGGATGGCTATCTCAGATAGATGGCATGGCTATTACTGATTAATGGCCCTTTGTTTGTGCTTTATCCAAGAATCCTTGCCTGCTCTTTGGAAAAACTGAAACTTAAGGCCTAACATGGCTTCCTGCTATAAAACTGAGTGTGTTACATCCTCTCAATACCTCTATGTTTTCTTGAAATTTATATGATTTAACTCTGAGCCCTAGGCCTCAAAATGTGACTGTGTGGATACATTATTTAGTTAGATAATTAACAGTAAATGAAGTCTGTGGTTTGACTTCAATATAAACATTCCCTCTTAGTCACTTAAACAAGAATTTAGGCCTTAGACCTGTGCAAAGGAGGACACAGACAGAGCTCAACAGAAGTCAGGGGAAAAACCAACCTTGCAGGCAGTCTTAAGAGTTTCTGTTTTTTCAGAACTATCAGGAAACAAACTCATCTTGTTTAAAAAGAAATAACCTGTGGGATCCTTAGAAACTTAATAAATATGAATAATTGATGAAATATAAAGTATTGAAAAGTCTGAAGGTTATAGAGTGTTATATTTGAATGTGTAAGAAACTTCCACAATTTTTCTAAAGTGGCTGAGTCTGATAGAAGTTAATCCAGAAAGATGTAAACTCTATTTTCTTCAAATCCTCAATATATAGTAATGATTGCTATAACTATAGCCACTTGATCTGACTTCCTATTGCATTGTGTTTTCAATAATACTTCCTTAGTGATAAATGATGTTGGGGAGCACTCTATATACATCTGTAATATATTGTCATTGGTAAAGCATACTTTATGTGTTTCTCCCACATATTCTCATACTGTTATCTCTGAAAGTGTTTGGAAATACTATTGTGCCATGTATTTATATATATTACACATATGTATATATGTATATATATGTATATACTTATATATACATATATATACATATACACACACACATATATATACACATACATATACACATATATACATCTTTTAACATATATACTAAATATATTAATTGAATATAAATTAATAAATAGAAAATAAATATATGTGAAAACACATAAACATACATTGATATTAGTCATTCTCTAAAATGTTTAGAAACGGCATTAGCCAGATAAATATGTCATAAATAGTGACATCCCAAATACATTGATTTATAAAGGGTCTTATAGGGTTTTAGTCATGTTGGATATAAGTCAAATTCCTTATTTAATACTTGTCTTATATATTAGTCAAATACAGGTGAATGATGAATAATGGCAGTCTAAACTTCTCCATTCTCTATTTCCATGATCATCAACATAGACTTTTGCCTTTGATAACCCTACATGCCTCTATTTTTTAAAAAATATATTTAGAGATTACATTTATGTTACTTCCTCTCCACACCCTCCAGTACCCTACTTTGCTCTCTTTCAAATCCATGGTCCTTTTTTTTAGTATTTGTTTTATATATTTGAATATATATGAATATATATTACACCAAAAAAAAAACCACACACAAAAATATACCCTGAGTGAAATGGAGATGTAGATTTGTAGAGAAAGATAGAAACAACAATATTTCATCATATCACTTCAACAAAACTGGGGACAAGTTACAGAACCACAGGAGGAACAAGCTTACAGAACCACAGGAGGAACAATCTCCATTCAGAGACAACAAGAACATCTACCACCAGAGATAAACAGATGGCAAAAGACAAACACAACTATCTTACCAATAGAAAACAAGACTAATGGGCACCATCAGAACCCAATTCTACCAGCACAGCAAGTACTAGATTACCCAACACACCGGAAAAGCAAGATGGAGATTTAAAATTACATCTCCTGATGCTGATAGAGGATTTTAAGAAGGACATAAATAACTCTCTTAAAGAAATACAGGAGAACACAGGGGAAAAGGTAGAAGCCCTTAAAGAGGAAACACAAAAATCCCTTAAAGAATTACAGGAAAACACAACCAAACAGGTGAAGGAATTGAACAAAACCATCCAGGATCTAAAAAAGGAAGTAGAAACAATAAAGAAATCACAAAGGGAGACAACTCTGGAGATAGAAAATCTAGGAAAGGGATCAGAAGCCATAGATACAAGAAATAGAAGAGAGAATCTCAGGTGCAGAAGATACTATAGAAAAAATTGACAGAACAATCAAAGAAAATGCAAAAATATCCTAACTCAAAAATTCCAGGAAATCCAGGACACGATGAGAAGACCAAACCAAAAATAATAGGTATAGAAGAGAGTGAAGATTCCTAACTTAAAGGATCAGTAAACATCTTCAAAAAATTATAGAAGAAAACTTCCCTAAGCTAATGAAAAAGATACCCATTAACATACAAGAAGTCTATAGAACTCCAAACAGATTGGAACAGAAAAGAAATTTACCCATCTCATAATAATCAAAACAAGAAATGCACAAAACAAATAAAGAATATTAAATGCAGTAAGAGAAAAAGGTCAAGAAACATATAAAGTCAGACCTATGAGAATCCACCAGACTTCTCATCAGAGACAGTGAAAGCCAGAAGATCCTGGGCAGATGTCATACAGACTCTAAGAGAACACAAATGACAAATGCTATTATACCCAGCCAAACTGTCAATGACCATAGATGAAGAAACCAAGATATTCCATGACAAAGTCAAATTTACACAATATCTTTCCAAAATTCCAGCCCTTCAAAGGATGATTATTGTCAAACTCCAACACGAGGGAAACTACACCCTAGAAAAAGCAAGAAAATAATATTCTTTTAACAAACGAAAAAGAAGATAACCACTAAAAGCAAAACTCAACCTGTAACAACAACAACAAAAGAAATAAAAATCAGGAAGTTGATCTGAGCAAGCAGAGGTCCTAAATTCAGTTCTCAACAACCAGATGAAGGCTCACAATTATATGTAAAATCTTAAAAAAAAAAAGACATAGACTCACAGACTGGGTAAGTAAACAGAACTCAACATATTTCTCCATACAGGAAACCCACCTCAGGGAAAGAGACAGACACTCCCTCAGAGTAAAAGGCTGAAGAACAATTCTCCAAGCAAATGGACCCAAGACATAAGATGAAGTAGCCATTCTAATATAGAAAAAAATTGAATTTCAACTTAAAGTTATCAAAACAGATAAGGAAGAAGGTGGGCATGGTGGCACACATCTTTAATCCCAGTACTCGGGAGGCAGAGGCCAGCCTAGTGTACAGAGTGAGTCCCAGGACAGCCAAGGCTATACAGAGAAACCTGTCTCGAAAAACAAAAACAAACAAACAAACAAACAAAACAAAACAAAAAAAAAAAAAGATATACATGAAGGGAGAAATCTACCAAGAAGAACTCTCTATTCTGAATATCCATGCTCCTAATGCAAGGGCACCCACATTCACTAAAGAAACGTTACTAAAACTCAAAACACACATTGCACCACAAACACAATAATGGGAAACTTCACCATCCTACTCTCAGCAATGGGCAGATCATGAAAACAGAAAATAAGCAGAGACACAGGGAAATTACAAAAGTTATGAAACAAATGGATTTAAGAGATATCTATAGAACACTTTAGCATACAAAAGAATATACCTTCTTCTCAGCACCTTATGGTACCTTCTCCCAAATTGACCATATAACAGGTCACAAAGCAGGCCTCACAGAAACAAGAAGATTGAAATAACCCCATTCATCCTATCAGATCACCATGGTGTAAGGCTGGTCTTTGATAACAACATAAACAGTAGAAAGCCCACATAGACATGGAAGCTGAACAACATTCTACTCAATGATAACTTGGTCAAGGAAAAAATAAAGAAAAAATTAAAGAAGTTTTAGAGATTAATGAAAATGAAGCCACAATATATCCAAATGTATGGGACCCAATGAAAGTATTTCTAAAAGGAAAATTCACTGCTCTGAGTACCTCCAAAACGTAACTGGAGAGAGTAGCTTGACAGCACACCTGAAAGCTCAAGAACATAAAGAAGCAAATTGAGCCAAGAGCAGTAGACAGCAGGAAATAATTAAACTCAGGGCTGAAATCAACCAAGTGGAAACAAAAATAACTATAAAATTAATAAACCAAAACCAGGAGTTGGTTCTTTTAGAAAATCAACAAAATAGATAAACCCTTAGCCAGACTAACTAGAGAGCACAGAGACCTTAAATAACAAAGTTCAAAATGAAAATGGATACACAACAAGAGAAACTGAAGCAACCAAAAATCATCAGATCTTACTACAAAAGCCTATACTCAACAAAACTGGAAAATTTGGATGAAATGGACAATTTTCTAGACAGATACCAGTATTTGAAGATGATATGATACTATACTTATGAGATTCCAAAAACTCTACCACAGAACTCCTAAACCTGATAAACAACTTCAGTAAATTATCTGGATATAAAATTAATTCAAACAAAATCAGTTTGCAAATTCTACACAAATTATGAACAGTCTGAGAAAGAAATTAGGGAAACAACACCTTTCACAATAGTCAAAAATAATATTAAATACCTTGGTGTCACTCTAAGCAAATGAAAGATCTGTATAATAAGAACTTCAAGTCTCTGAAGAAAGAAATTGGAGAAGATTTCAGAAGATGGAAAGATCTCACATGGTCATGGATTGGCAGGATTAATACAGTAAAAACGCTTTGGTCTTCATTCTTCTTGAGTTTCATGTGTTTTGCAAATTGTATCTTGGGTATTCTAAGTTTCTGGGCTAATATCCACTTATCAGTGAGTACATATCATGTGAGTTCTTTTGTGATTGGGTTACCTCACTCAGGATGATACCCTCCAGATCCATCCATTTGTTCAACACAGCCTTATTTATAATAGCCAGGAGCTGGAAAGAACCCATATGTCCCTCAACACAGGAATGGATATAGAAAGTTTGGTTCATTTACACAATGGAGTACTACTTAGCTATTAAAAACAATGATTTTATGAAATACTTAGGCAAATGGATGGAACTAGGAAATATCATGGAACACACATGGTAGTATGCACTCACTGATAAGTGGATATTAGCCCAGAAGCTCAGAATACCCAAGATACAGTTCACAAACCACACGAAACTCAAGAATAAGGAAAACCAAAGTGTGGATACTTTGATCCTTCTTAGACGAGGGAACAAATTACCCATGAAAGTAGTTATAGAGACAAAGTGTGGAGTAGAGACTGAAGGAATGACCATTCAGAGACTGCCATACCTGGTGATCCATCCCATATTCAATCACCAAACCCAGATACTTTTGTGGATGCCAACAAGTGCTTGCTGGCAGAAGTCTATCACATCTGTCTCCTGAGAGTCTTCACCAGTATCTGACAAATACAGAAGTGGATGCTTGCAGCTTACCATTGGACTAAGCATAGAGTCCCCAAAGAAGGAAATAAAGAAATTACCCAAGGAGCTGAAGGGGTTTGTGGCCCCATAGGAGAAACAACAATATGACTTTAGCAGTACCCTCAGAACTCCCTGGAACTAAATCACCAACCAAAGAGTACACATTGTGGTACTTGTAGCTCCAGATGCATATGTAGCAGATGATGGACTATGTATGTTTCATGTATTTTGCAAGTTCATCAAATGGTGCTGGCACAACTGGTGGTTATCATGTAGAAGAATGTGAATTGATCCATTCTTATCTCCTTGTACAAAGCTCAGATCTAAGTGTATAAAAGACCTCCACATAAAACCAGAGATACTGAAATTAATAGAGGAGAAAGTGGGGAGAATCCTCAAAGATATAGGCACAGGGGAAAAATTCCTGAACAGAACAGCAATGGTTTGTGCTGTAAGATCAAAAGTTGACAAATGGGAACTCATAAAATTGCAAAGCTTCTGTAAAGCCAAAGGCACTGTCAATAAAACAAAAAGGCCACCAACAGATTGGGACAGGATTTTTACCAATCCTAAATCTGATAGGGGACTAATATTCAATATATACAAAGAGCTCAAGAAGCTGGACTCCAGAAATTCAAATAACCTCATTAAAAATGGGGTACAGAGCTAAACAAAGAATACTCAAGTGAGGAATACTGAATGGCTGAGAAGCACCAGAAAAAAAATTTTCAACATCCTTAATCATCAGGGAAATGCAAATCAAAACAAAGTTGAGATTCCAACTCAAACAGCCAGATTGGCTAAGATCAAAAATTCAGGTGACAGCAGATGCTGGCAAGGATATGGAGAAAGAGGATCATTCCTCCATTGCTGGTGGGATTGCAAGCTTTTGCAACTACTCTGGAAGTCAGTCTGGCAGTTCCTCAGAAAACTGGAAATTGTACTACTGGAAGATCCAGCAATACCTCTCCTGGTCATATACCCAGATGTTCCAACTGGTAATAAGAACACATGCTCCACTATGTTCATAGCAACCTTATTTATAATAGCCAGAAGCTGGAAAGAACCCAGATGCCCCTCAACAGAGGAATGGATACAGAAAATGTGGTTCATTTACACAATGGGGTACTACTCAGCTAATAAAAACAATGAATTTATGAAATTCTTGGGCAAATGGATGAATCTGGAGGATATCATCCTTAGTGAGGTAACCCAATCACAAAAGAAGTCATTAGATATGCACTCACTGATAAGTGGATATTAGCCCAGGAACATAGAATTCCCAAGATACAATTTTCAAAACACAAGAAAATCAAGAAGGAAGACCAACGTGTGGATACTTCATTCCTCCTTAGAATGGGGAACAAAATACCCATGAAAGGAGTTACAGAGACAAAGTTTGGAGCTAATACAAAAGGATGGAGTATCCAGAGACTACCCTACCTGGGGATTCATCCCATAATCAGCCACCAAACCCAGACACTATTGCATTTGCCAGCAAGATTTTGCTGAAGGGACCCAGATATAGCTGTCTTGTATGAGGCTATGCCAGTGCCTGGCAAATACAGAAGTGGATGCTCACAGTCATCTATAGGTTGGAACACAGGGCACCCAATAGAGAAGCTAGAGAAAGGACCCAAGGAGCTGAAGGGGTCTGCAACCCTATAGGTGGAACAATAATATGAACTAATCAGTACGCCCAGAGCTCATGTCTCTAGCTGCATATATCGCAGAATATGGCCTAGTTGATATTGCAAACTTTATATTCCCCAGTACAGGGGAATGCCAGGGCCAAGAAGTGGGAGTGGGTGGGTAGGGGAGCAGGGCAGGAGGAGTGTATAGGGAACTTTTGGGATAGCATTTGAAATGTAAATAAAGAAAATAACTAATTAAAATTTTTAAAAAATTTAAAAAAGAAAAAAAACGGTAACAAAAAAAATCTTCTTATGTGCCTTTACCATTTCATTTCTCATTAAGAATGAGTGAGATTCCTGTGGCTTGGATTATCCTTGACAGTGCATGAAACTCAAAACTCAAATGTAATTTTTAGGGCCATTATCATCTTTAAACTGAATAAAACCATTATGTATTGGTGACTTAATGTGGCCACTTGAACCATACTAACTTGTTTTCTAGAGCTAGCATTCCATCTAAAGTCATGACTTTTAAAAATTCCTTCTTTAATTTCTTAGTTCCAAATGACCCCTACTAGAAAGAAATTCATGACTATGGATATGGAATAAAGACATTCACAAAATCTTTTGATTCCATAGTGTACTTGGTTTTATAGCTTATGATTAGTAATATCATATAATCTATTACTCTAAAGCACATGCCCCAAATTGTCAGGTCTATCTATCTATCTATCTATCTATCTATCTATCTATCTATCTATCTATCTATCTATCTATCTATCTATCTGTCTATATACATATATTATATTATATATAGTATATACATAAGGTGTGCATGTGTATATGTGTTTTATAGTTTCATGTATGTTTTTATCATTTCCACCCAACTCCTCCAATTTGGCCAAAATGACATCCAAATACACCTAAGTTTCTTCCATTTTTTTCCTTTCATTAAGGCCAGGTTGTGCTGCCCAACTATTCTTGGATATGTAGCATCCAATTGTAACAGTGGCAACTTATAAAGGACTACACTTCTAGAGATAATGGATCCTACTTTCCCAACAACTGACAATTTCCAATAGTTCCTTGGCTAGGTGTGAGACTACTTGTTACCAAATTCTTTCTCCATGCTTAGGTTTAATCTGGCTTCGGTTTGCAGTGGTCTTGAGCAGGGTGTCATAACCACTGTAAGTTAGTTATGTGCAACTGCCCAGCTGTGTCCTATGGACACTGTTTCCTTGTAGTTATCTACTTTAAGCCTTTTGAAAATGAATCCAATACATTCTCTCCAAATAAAGAATAGAAAAATTTCTCAAAGCAATAACAAATTGGGTATCCCTCAAGTCTCAGTCATTATAAGAGCATTAAATACATTTAGAAATACTATGAGATGTTTTTCCAAGAAATTATTCTAAAATGTGATACTCTTTATATGAAAATTTTTACCTCTATACATAAGTATTTTGCAGAATTCTGTCTGCTATCCATTTGAGAAATTTAAAGAGGCTTTCTAAAAGCCATTTTAAAGTTCTTTATATTCATATAAAAGTTGAAATATACTGTCATAAAAGCTGATGACATCACAAAGAAGTTATGCAGTTACTAAATGTTTATATGCTTTTAGCTTATAACAACATTTTTTGACACTCAAAATTAATATGTTCTTGACATACTGCTTTATAAAAATATTCTATCTGCACATTGCTCATATTTGTCTATTCCAAGCCTGTCCTGGCCTTCTAGCCCAGGGCAAATAGAATAAATGTGAACTAATAATGGTAGTGCATTTTTGTAAAGTGTAATCAACCATAAAAGCAGTAAATTGAACACACAAGAGTCATCATTACATGATTCATTACATTGGCAAATCAGCCTCCTACATATGTCATAATCTATTCAGAGGAGAGCAGAACCTGATGTAAACAAAGCCAACTTGTCCTGGGGGTAACCATGTCCATTAGGGGGTGTTTGTTTGCAGGAAAATTTGTTTTCAGTATTTATGTTTTTCTTTTTTCCTAATTCCCAATATGCACTGGTTTTTAGGATAAATCTTTTGATAGTTTTAGCAGCGTTGAAGATATAGATCTCTCAAAGACTGAGCCACAAACGACAGAATTTATACCGTCTGGACCAAGGACCTGCACATATGTAGTAGGCATGCAGCTCAGTCTCCAGGTGGGTCCTTTGACAACTTGAATGTGGACTGTCCATAAAGCTGTAACCTGACTGTAGCATCTGCCTTGTCTGGTCTCAGTGAGAAAGAATGTGCCTAATTTTGCAAAGACTTGATGTACCAGGTTTGGGTGGATCTCTCAGATGAAAAGGGGAGGAGGTGGCATGGAGAAGGGATTCTGTGAAAGGGGACCAGGAAGGGGACAGTGTTTGGGATGTAAATTAATTAATTAACTGATTTTTAAAAAGACACCGGCTGGAGAAATGGCTTTTATTTTATTTCTATATTTTTAGCCTCACTTTTAAGCACATTGATATAAGTATAGTTTTCATTTTATTACATCATAATAAAACTGCATTTTTAAACTTGTTACAGGAGTATTTGTGAGGCAAGTAAATTTTCTTCTACACATTAACCTATAGAATGAAATGCAAGTGGCCTACTGTGTCTAGTAATCTAAATACTGGTACCTCTGTTTTCCTTGTGTTACTTTCTTATCCTATCTTTAGTATTTAATTTTAAGTGCTTAAATCTTCTTTCCTGGGAAACTAATGTTATATGTAGCTATAGCAATGTTTGCTTATTTCTTCTCTACATGATCATCTAATATTAAATTACTCTAATTTTCAGCATTTTACTATTTTCTCTGTGGTCACTGTCCTGCTTTATAAGATATTTGATCATTTCATATATATATATTTGATTTTTGAGACACTGTTTCTCTGTATAGCCCTGGCTCTCCTGGAACTCACTCTGTAGATGAGGCTGGCCTCAAACTCAGAAATCTGCCTGCCTCTGCCTCCCGAGAGCTGGAAAAAGGCTTGCACCACCACTGCCCAGTTCATTTATTTATTTATTTATTTATTTATTTATTTATTTATTTATAGACAGGGTTTTATTTTGTAACCCATGCTAGTCTAGAACTCATGTTCTTTGCCTAAATAAGCTTTTTGAAATACCTTTTTGTGATCAAAAGTTGACTTTGAGAGTGGTTGAGTAATGGCTTTGTCAGCAAAACACTGTTGACAACTTGCTCCTGTAATTCTAGCACTGGGTTTGGCAGAGACAGGAGATTTCTGTGATTCCTTGAAAATCCAGTGTACTGTAATTGCTGAGCTTCAAGCAACAAGAGCCCCTGTCTCAAAGACGATCAAGAGATAACTGATGATGTTATCTGAAGTTATCCTCTTGCCTCCATAAGTAAACACACTTACATATATATGCCTGTGCACACACATAATCTTGAACATCTATTAGAATTCACATACAAACACTCAATTTGTGCCCTCTAAAGATGGTGTGTCACACCAATAATGCCAACATAGGGTAAGTAGAGGCAGGAGGAGCATAAGTTCAAGAATGCCAGGGGTACAAAAAAATGAGTAAAAAAAAAAACCCTGTAAAATACCCTAATAGATCTTGTAATATTTATTTGGCTTTAGTGAGGCCAAATTACATAAATCCTATCAAGGTATTTAAATAGATCAGGGCTTCTGCTTACTTTCAACTAGGGAGCTCTAAAGAGCATGTAGAATTATCTCTACTCCTAATTTACTGTTGTTTCCATTGAATTCTTTCTGCAGCACCGCTGATATTTCTTTATGCTCATTTATCTTCCAGAGTGTTTCCCTATGATTGCACTTGGCAAGAATTTCATATTGAGCAATAATCAGCATTACAGTGCTGAAGTTGGATAGAACAATTGAGCACACGTTACCATTTATTAATTAAATGTACAATGGTCCCCTTCCAGGTTTTTATAATGATCTGGAATTTACCCCAGAAATTAATTAAATTCTCTTTTACAATAACAAGGGGTATGATTTGTGGAAACTTATGTAGATGAATTCTAAATTACTACAGTGTTAAAAGAATAGAACTTAGAGTGAAATTTAGAAGAAACTGCAAAAGGAAGCTGTATTACCAATTATTTTGAAGTAATTATTTTAGTTACATTGATTTTTTTCTATGAAAGTATTTCCTAGAGATATATGCTGCTTATGTTCATAGCCAGAACAACTAGTAGTGTATTCAAAAGTAAAATTGCTTTATTTAGTCAGAAATCATGAGCAAAGGAGCTTTCTAAATGAAATCCAGTAAGTGGGAATTAAAACAAGTAGTATGTTTGTAAGTATTCCTATTATTGGTACATCATATATAAAAGTTATGTGCACCTGAAAAGGGGTATCATAATTATATTGAATGTTGCTCCACATAGAAACATTGTCACAGTTTTAAAATTATGCCAATTACATCTTCAATTACATTTTCCGAATAGTAGAAATTTGGTAAACATGAACTTTTCAACAGGATTCAGTAAGGCTCATTGGGATAGGTTATATTTCCCTAAAACACATGATTTTGGTAAGAGATGAATTGTGTATAATTGCATATGTTTATATATACATATATGTGTGTTTATGTATATTTGTGTGTATGCATAAAGAATTATATATGTGAGTCTATACGTATACAGTATATCTACAGTATATATAAAATATATGAATTTTCATTTATATGCATCTAACATATCAAAAATGAAATGATAGTCTGCATTAAAAGTACATAACAATTCAATTCAATTCTCTTTCTCTCTCTCTCTCTCTCTCTCTCTCTCTCTCTCTGTGTGTGTGTGTGTGTATGTATGTGTGTGTGTTGTATAATTCTCTTGCTGAAAAATATTTAAGGAGAATAAATTTGAGGTAAGTAAATTTATAGAACATTTTCCTAATATTATTCATTTCTGTGACTATGAATATTTCCTACTTTTTCTACCCAAGACTAATAAACAGTTATGTATGTGTATGCATATTTACTTCATTTGGTGATCTATGATGCTTGCTATTATTTTCTCCTACTTACTAATATGATTTTTTGAGGAAAAAAATGTACCTGCAATCTCACTAATTCTTTTAAAATGTGATTTGATGAGGTTTGCTGAACACATGAAATTGTGCAAAACCACTAGAAACATGATAAACATTCTTAAGATTCTCCCATCATACTTGAGAGTTAGTGCCTTCTAGATACTATGAAGACACTATTGCCATTCTAAAAGGTTTGTTTTTCAGGAAGCTATATAAATTAGGAACCTTTTCTCAACCGCCTTCCACTTAGCACTATAAGAGATTCACGAATGTGTTGAATGTGCCAAGAATTCATTATTGATAAGACTTCTGAATAGTGGTTCCATGGATGACTGTTAGAGAGGGCTGACCACCCCAACAATACACATGGTTATTTTAGTAAGTTGCCTTCAACATGCTTCTCTACACAACCACATGGTGCTCCTTTTGTGAACTCAAGAGTCTGTAGTTTCTCATGTGTTGGCAAGTGTTTAGGGTATCTAACTACTTCATAAGTTCCTGGTGGAAATGTTAAAGAGCTGAGTGAGTCTGGATGTGGAGTCAGCAGGAAGTTGCTTGTCTTTTACATGCAGCAATACTCTTTTGGATATTATTTCATATTTTAATAATGTTCTTGTCTTTTAATAAGTGTATTTGCTATTTGCTTATTTATAAAATAAAACTTTGAAGTCTTTGTCCTTTTAAAATTCTATGTTAATTTTGTTTCCTATACTACTCACAGGTTCTTCGTACGTCTAAATAAATGTGGCTTACCAGTGAAGCATTCACATTATTTTCTTTCAGTTCATAGCTTGTTGTTATTCATTTTAAAAATATTTTTGTTTTAAAAAGCAGAAGAGCTTAATTTATATGATGTCTAACTTTCTGCAAGAAGTCGTGATTTTGTTTTTCTTAGAAAATATTAGCCTACATAAAAGAATTTTGGAGTGGAGGTGGGTATGGAGAGATTGGTCAGAGGTTAGGAGCACTTAAGTCAGTTGCCAGCACTTACATGGTGGCTCACAGCCATCTATAAGGGGATCTAATAGCCTCTTCAGCCATGCAGATACATATGCAATTAGAGCACTCATCCATAAAATAAATGAATTAATAAAAATGAATTTTAAAAATGTTTTCTAAAGTTTTATTCTAGATATACAAACATTAGTTACATACTGAATATTTAAATCTGTTTTGAGTTAGTTTTGTACAGACTGAAATGTACAGGTCAAACTTTGTTACATTAATTACAGATAATTGATTTAGCAACATGTATTGATAATACTCATTTCCTAATTACACTGTCTTTGCAGCTTGTAGAAAATCAGGCTTTCACATATGCATGCACTTTTTTTCCAGATGATATGCAGTGAGTGAGTCTATGTTTTGCTATTATGTTAAGTGCCATGCTATGCAAACTACTCTCATTTCCAGGACATCTTGATGTCAAAAATTATACACAGTATCTTACTTTATGACTTTCTAACAAAACTGCTTGTTTTTTTTTATTCTCATTGTTTTAGAGGAAAAAGATACCCTACAAATACTGAGGTTTGAAATAAAAATACTGCATCTCACCCTGTTGTTTTATTATGTGTGTTTCGTTGTTTTCAGGAAACAGGTCTTTTTCTCAGTAAACAATTTGTAAAATTATCTAGTTTTGGTTAGAATTTCATGAACATCTTGTGTATTTTTGTGCTATCTTCTATAGATATGAAAGTTTAGACATAATTTTCATGATTTGCATGCATAATCATGGCTCATTTTTATATAGTACACTTTTAGCCAGTGTTCTTGCTCAAAAGTGCTATCATCTTTATAAATGAAGTTAGAGACAATACAGTGACATCATTTATGTACTGATGGCAAGGAAAAAATCCTATGAACTAAGATTTCTGTAATCAGCAACCTTGAACAGTATTATGTTGTCATAAAGAAGGTGGTAAATAAAAATAATGTATCATCTTGGCTCCGGGACTCCGCCAAGCTTAGTCTCTACAGGTCAGAGTGGGGACCACGGGAGCAGACGGCTTCTGGGACAGGCAGGAGCCACAGAGCCGCTGAGGCAGCACCCTTTTGGGGCCGCAGACTTCCGGCACCCTCCCAGCCGGAGGACAGAGACCTGCCCTGCAGAGAGTGCCATCTTGGCTCCGGGACTCCGCAGAACTTAGTCTACAGGTTAGAGTGAGGACCACAGAGGCAGACAGCTTCTGGGACAGGCGGGAGCCACAGAGCCGCTGAGGCAGCACCCTTTTGGGGCCGCAGACATCCGGCACCCTCCCAGTCGGAGGACAGTGACCTGCCCTGCAGGGAGCGCCATCTTGGCTCCGGGACTCCGCCGAGCTTAGTCTCTACAGGTCAGAGTGGGGACCACGGGGGCAGACGGCTTCTGGGACAGGCAGGAGCCACAGAGCCGCTGAGGCAGCACCCTTTTGGGGCCGCAGACTTCCGGCACCCTCCCAGCCGGAGGACAGAGACCTGCCCTGCAGAGAGTGCCATCTTGGCTCCGGGACTCCGCCGAACTTAGTCTACAGGTTAGAGTGAGGACCACAGAGGCAGACAGCTTCTGGGACAGGCGGGAGCCACAGAGCCGCTGAGGCAGCACCCTTTTGGGGCCGCAGACATCCGGCACCCTCCCAGTCGGAGGACAGTGACCTGCCCTGCAGGGAACGCCATCTTGGCTCCGGGACTCCGCCAAGCTTAGTCTCTACAGGTCAGAGTGGGGACCACGGGGGCAGACGGCTTCTGGGACAGGCGGGAGCCACAGAGCTGCTGAGGCAGCACCCTTTAGGGGCCGCAGACATCCGGCACCCTCCCAGTCGGAGGACAGTGACCTGCCCTGCAGGGAGCGCCATCTTGGCTCCGGGACTCCGCCGAACTTAGTCTGTACAGGTCAGAGTGAGGACCACAGAGGCAGACAGCTTCTGGGACAGGCGGGAGCCACAGAACCGCTGAGGCAGCACCCTTTTGGGGCCGCAGACATCCGACACCCTCCCAGCCGGAGAACAGTGACCTGCCCTGCAGGGAGCGCCATCTTGGCTCCGGGACTCCGCCGAACTTAGTCTGTACAGGTCTGCTGACAGAGGATACTCAGAATCCCCAGAAGAACAACCTCTGAACAGAGACAACTATAACAACTCCAGAGATTACCAGATGGCGAGAGGTAAAGGTAAGAATCTTACTAACAGAAACCAAGACCACTCACCATCATCAGGACCCAGCACTCCCACTTCGCCCAGTCCAGGGCACCCCAACACACCTGAAAAACTAGACCTGGATTTAAAAGCATATCTCATGATGATGGTAGAGGACATCAAGAAGGACTTTAAAGAACTACAGGAGAACATGGCTAAAGAGTTACAAGTCCTTAAAGAAAAACAGGAAAACACAACCAAACTGGTAGAAGTCCTTAAAGAGAAACAGGAAAACACATCCAATCAGATGATGGAAATGAACAAAACCATACTAGACCTAAAAAGGGAAGTAGACACAATAAAGAAAACCCAAAATGAGGCAACACTGGAGATAGAAACCCTAGGAAAGAAATCTGGAACCATAGATGCAAGCATCAGCAACAGAATACAAGAGATGGAAGAGAGAATCTCAGGTGCAGAAGATTCCATAGAGAACATGGGCACAACAATCAAGGAAAATGGAAAATGCAAAAACATCCTAACTCAAAACATCCAGGAAATACAGGACACAATGAGAAGACCAAACCTACGGATAATAGGAGTGGATGAGAATGAAGATTTTCAACTCAAAGGACCAGCAAACATCTTCAACAAAATTATAGAAGAAAACTTCCCAAATCTAAAGAAAGAGATGCCCATGAACATACAAGAAGCCTACAGAACTCCAAATAGGCTGGACCAGAAAAGAAATACCTCCCGACACATAATAATCAGAACAACAAATGCACTAAATAAAGATAGAATACTAAAAGCAGTAAGAGAAAAAGGCCAAGTAACATATAAAGGCAAGCCTATCAGAATTACACCAGATTTTTCACCAGAGACTATGAAAGCTAGAAGATCCTGGACAGATGTTATACAGACACTAAAAGAACACAAATTCCAGCCCAAGCTACTATACCCACCCAAACTCTCAATTAACATAGATGGAGAAACCAAAGTATTCCACGACAAAGCCAAATTCACACATTATCTCTCCACGAATCCAGCCCTTCAAAGGATAATAACAGAAAAAAACCAATACAAAGACAGGAACCACGCCCTAGAAACAACAAGAAGGTAATCCCTCAACAAACCTAAAAGAAGACAGCCACAAGAACAGAATGCCAACTTTAACAACAAAAATAACAGGAAACAACAATTACTTTTCCTTAATATCTCTTAATATCAATGGACTCAACTCCCCGATAAAAAGACATAGACTAACAAACTGGCTACACAAACAAGACCCAACATTTTGCTGCTTACAAGAAACTCATCTCAGAGAAAAAGATAGACACTACCTCAGAATGAAAGGCTGGAAAACAATTTTCCAAGCAAATGGTCTGAAGAAACAAGCTGGAGTAGCCATTCTAATATCAGATAAGATTGACTTCCAACCCAAAGTCATCAAAAAAGACAGGGAGGGGCACTTCATACTCATCAAAGGTAAAATCCTCCAAGAGGAACTATCAATCCTGAATATCTATGCTCCAAATACAAAGGCAGCCTCATTCATTAAAGAAACTTTAGTAAATCTCAAAGCACACATTGCACCTCATACAATAATAGTGGGAGACTTCAACACACCACTTTCACCAATGGACAGATCATGGAAACAGAAACTAAACAGGGACACAGTGAAACTAACAGAAGTTATGGATCAAATGGATCTGGCAGATATCTACAGAACATTTTACCCTAAAACAAAAGGATACACCTTCTTCTCAGCACCTCATGGTACCTTCTCCAAAATTGACCACGTAATTGGGCACAAAACAGGACTCAACAGATACAAAAACATTGAAATTGTCCCATGCATCCTATCAGATCACCATGGACTAAGGCTGATCTTCAATAACAAAATAAATAATAGAAAGCCAACCTTCACGTGGAAACTGAACAACACTCTTCTCAATGATACCTTGGTCAAGGAAGGAATAAAGAAAGAAATTAAGGACTTTTTAGAGTTCAATGAAAATGAAGCCACAACATACCCAAACTTATGGGACGCAATGAAAGCATTTCTAAGAGGAAAACTCATAGCTCTGAGTGCCTCCAAAAGGAAACTAGAAAGAGCACACATTAGCAGCTTGACAACACACCTAAAAGCACTAGAACAAAAGGAAGCAAATTCACCCAAGAGGAGTAGACGGCAGGAAATAATCAAACTCAGGGGTGAAATCAACCAAGTGGAAACAAGAAAAACTATTCAAAGAATCAACCAATCAAGGAGCTGGTTCTTTGAGAAAATCAACAAGATAGATAAACCCTTAGCCAGACTCACTAGAGGGCACAGGGAAAGCATCCTAATTAACAAAATCAGAAATGAAAAAGGAGACATAACAACAGATCCTGAAGACATCCAAAACACCATCAGATCCTTCTACCAAAGGCTATACTCAACAAAACTGGAGAACCTGGATGAAATGGAGAAGTTCCTAGACAGATACCAGGTACCAAAGTTGAATCAAGATCAGGTTAATGATCTAAACAGCCCTATATCCCCCAAAGAAATAGAAGCAGTCATTAATAGTCTCCCAACCAAAAAAAGCCCAGGACCAGATGGGTTTAGTGCAGAGTTCTATCAGACCTTCAAAGAAGATCTAATCCCAGTTCTTCACAAACTATTCCACAAAATAGAAACAGAAGGTACTCTACCCAACTCATTCTATGAAGCCACAATTACTCTGATACCTAAACCACAAAAAGACCCAACAAAGATAGAAAACTTCAGACCAATATCCCTTATGAATATTGATGCAAAAATCCTCAATAAAATTCTTGCTAACCGAATCCAAGAACACATCAAAACAATCATCCATCCTGACCAAGTAGGTTTCATCCCAGGGATGCAGGGATGGTTCAATATACGGAAATCCATCAACGTAATCCAGTATATAAACAAACTCAAAGACAAAAACCACATGGTCATCTCGTTAGATGCGGAAAAAGCATTTGACAAGATCCAACACCCATTCATGATAAAAGTCTTGGAAAGATCAGGAATTCAAGGCCCATACCTAAACATGATAAAAGCAATCTACAGCAAACCAGTAGCCAACATCAAAGTAAATGGTGAGAAGCTTGAAGCAATCCCTCTAAAATCAGGGACTAGACAAGGCTGTCCACTTTCTCCATACCTATTCAACATTGTACTTGAAGTCCTAGCCAGAGCAATTCGACAACAAAAGGAGATCAAAGGGATACAAATTGGAAAAGATGAAGTCAAAATATCACTTTTTGCAGATGATATGATAGTATATATAAGTGACCCTAAAAATTCCACCAGAGAACTCCTAAGCCTGATAAACAGCTTCAGTGAAGTAGCTGGATATAAAATTAACTCAAACAAATCAATGGCCTTTCTCTACACAAAGAATAAACAGGCTGAGAAAGAAATTAGGGAAACAACACCCTTCTCAATAGTCACAAATAATATAAAATATCTTGGCGTGACTCTAACTAAGGAAGTGAAAGATCTGTATAATAAAAACTTCAAGTCTCTGAAGAAAGAAATTCTAGAAGATCTCAGAAGATGGAAAGATCTCCCATGCTCATGGATTGGCAGGATCAACATTGTAAAAATGGCTATCTTGCCAAAAGCAATCTACAGATTCAATGCAATCCCCATCAAAATTCCAAATCAATTCTTCAACGAATTAGAAAGTGCAATCTGCAAATTCATCTGGAATAACAAAAAACCTAGGATAGCAAAAACTCTTCTCAAGGATAAAAGAACCTCTGGTGGAATCACCATGCCGGACCTAAAGCTCTACTACAGAGCAATTGTGATAAAAACTGCATGGTACTGGTATAGTGACAGACAAATAGACCAATGGAATAGAATTGAAGACCCAGAAATGAACCCACACACCTACGGTCACTTGATCTTCGACAAGGGAGCTAAAAACATCCAGTGGAAGAAAGACAGCATTTTCAACAAATGGTGCTAGCACAACTGGTTGTTAACATGTAGAAGAATGCGAATCGATCCATTCCTATCTCCTTGTACTAAGGTCAAGTCTAAGTGGATCAAGGAACTTCACATAAAACCAGAGACACTGAAACTTATAGAGGAGAAAGTGGGGAAAAGCCTTGAAGATATGGGCACAGGGGAAAAATTCATGAATAGAACAGTAATGGCTTGTGCTGTAAGATCGAGAATTGACAAGTGGGACCTCATGAAACTACAAAGCTTCTGCAAGGCTAAAGACACCATCAATAAGACAAAAAAACCACCAACAGATTGGGAAAGGATCTTCACCTATCCTAAATCAGATAAGGGACTAATATCCAATATATATAAAGAACTCAAGAAGGTGGACTCCAGAAAGTCAAATAACCGCATTAAAAAATGGGGCTCAGAACTGAACAAAGAATTCTCGCCTGAGGAATACCGAATGGCAGAGAAACACCTGAAAAAATGTTCAACATCCTTAATCATCAGGGAAATGCAAATCAAAACAACCCTGAGATTCCACCTCACACCAGTCAGAATGGCTAAGATCAAAAATTCAGGTGACAGCAGTTGCTGGCGAGGATGTGGAGAAAGAGGAACACTCCTCCATTGTTGGTGGGATTGCAAGCTTGTACAACCACTCTGGAAATCAGTCTGGCGGTTCCTCAGAAAATTGGACATAGTACTACCGGAGGATCCAGCAATACCTCTCCTGGGCATATATCCAGAAGATGTCCCAACCGGAAAAAGGACACATGTTCCACTATGTTCATAGCAGCCCTATTTATAACAGCCAGAAGCTGGAAAGAACCCAGATGTCCCTCAACAGAGGAATGGATACAGAAATTATGGTACATTTACACAATGGAGTACTACTCAGCTATTAAAAAGAATGAATTTATGAAATTCCTAGCCAAATGGATGGACCTGGAGGGCATCATCTTGAGTGAAGTAACACAATCACAAAAGAACTCACACAATATGTATTCACTGATAAGTGGATATTAGCCCAAAACTTAGGATACCCAAGATTTAAGATACAATTTGCTAAACGCATGAAACTCAAGAAGAATGAAGACCAAAGTGTGGACACTGTGCACCTTCTCAGAATTGGGAACAAAACACCCAGGGAAGGAGTTACAGAGACAAAGTTCGTAGCGGTGATGAAAGGATGGACCATTTAGAGACTGCCGTATCCAGGGATCCATCCCATAATCAACTTCTAAACGCTGACACCATTGCATACACTAGCAAGATTTTGCTGAAAGGACCCAAATATAGCTGTCTCTTGTGAGACGATGCTGGGGCCTAGCAAACACAGGAGTGGATGTTCACAGTCAGCTATTGGATGTATCACAGGGCTCCCAATGGAGAAGCTAGAGTAAGTACCCAAGGAGCTAAAGGGATCTGCAACCCTATTGTTGGAACAACATGATGTACTAACTAGAACCCCGGATCTCTTGTCTCTAGCTGCATATGTATCGAAAGATGGCCTAGTCAGCCATCAATGGAAAGAGAGGCCCATTGGACTTGCAAACTTTATATGCCCCAATATAGGGGAATGCCAGGGCCAAAAGAATGGGAATGGGTGGGTAGGGAAGTGGGGGGCGCTATGGGGGACTTTTGGGATAGTATTGGAAATGTAATTGAGGAAAATATGTAATAAAAATATAAAAAAAAAAAACAAAAAAAAACAAAAAAACAAAAAAAGAACACTAGGGTGATGAGGCAGGAGTGAGTAGGTGGGTGGAGGAACTTCTTCCTAGAAGCAGGGGGGAGGGGACATGAGATAGGGGGTTTGCAGAGGGGAAACTGGGAAGGGGATAACATTTGAAATGTAAATCAATAAAATGACCAATAAAAAGAAATAAAATAACCAGAAAAAAAAAATAAAATAATGTATCAGTAACTAAGAGATGAATATGTGACGACAACAACATCAATGAAACCTTCATTAAATTCCTCCTGGCTGGAGGGATAAGCCTCAAGAAAAGTTCTAGTCGCTCTTACAGAGAACCTGAGTTCAGCTACTAGCATCCATACTGGATGACTCACAACCACCTCTAACTCCAGGAGCAAGGAATCCAGGGTCTTCCTCTGAACTCCTGGGGCAGCCCAAACAAGTGGCATGCACATATATAAACGCACAACTATACACATAAACAAAGTGAAATATTTTTCAAAGTATGGAAATGACTACTTCCCTTCAAGGCCAGGGACAGAAAAAGAGCACCGTCAGCTTGTGATGTTGCCTAGTGTAAATACTGAAATTTTCTTTAAAACGAAAATTACTGGTAGCTAATTTTTATCCTTGCATTGGTTAAAATAGTAGATATTTGCTAACATTTTCTAAAAATTACTTTGAGAAATCCAAGGTCTAACTTTTACTAATGCATACTTATAAGGATGCACAACCTCATAAGGACCTAAGGATGACCCCACTGCTCTTTGTGAGTTTATTGTTTGCTTTTTATTTTCTCTCTCAATTGTTAACCTCTCGATAAACTATGTTTGAAGAATGTTGTTTTATTTTACATAGGAAAGTTCAAGACATTTCCGAATTTCACTGGTGTTTTTGGTTAAATCATATTTAAATGACTAAGCTATATACAGTCATTTTCCCTCCCATTTTGTAATTTGATGGGAATTGTAAGAACTTTAATGAATGATTTTTCTGGACTCACTTTTGTTCTCAATTTTAATGTTCCATCATCTATAGTTTGGCACCTCAGCTCATTTTGTAAGTTTATTTCTTTAAAAAGACATAGTTCATGTTTCTATTATGAAAATTAAAAAATCAACATGGACTCTTTCATGCATAAGGAACTCATCATAATCATATAACTCAAGAAAGTGAGGTAATTGAATTAATTCTTGCTGTCTTAACACTGTATATAAATAAAGGCTAGAATACCTTATACATACAGAATCAGGAGACGAGGCCTTGAATAGTCCATAATTACCTCTCAAAGGCCATTTTGTTAAAGATATTGCATGAAATCACGTCTGTGATACTGTACATACAAATTATTTCAGCATTATAAAACACATAAATCAAGTGGCTTGAGCCTTTTATTAAATTTAATACAGTTTGAGTTTTTCCCCCTAGAGGTTCCCATCTATCAGGGCTTAGTATTCGTATTAAGGGATGCAAGCATTGTTTTGAAGAACAAAGTATGAAATATCCTTACTGAACTGACAACTTTAATAAATCTGGATTATTAGTATTATCATTACTGTTATTATTTACATATGTATCGAGTACAAATAAACTTCTAATTTCTGCCTTTCCTGTTAAGCATATGGTTATGAAAGCACTTGTTGTTACTCTGTATTTTCTAGGCTGGAGTCCATGGAAGATTTGTCCTTTTCCAGAGCACGTCAGAAGCTTTAGATTACTGATTAATATACAAACACATATTCTCAGAGCCACAATATTTAGGTGAGAAGAATATTTAACATTAGAGTATACATTTTGCAGAAATACAATGAATACTTTTGCATTATCCAGTTTTTCGTAAATTCTAGATTGTGTACATTCTTCTATCAAAGATCTGGTAATTTTTCAAATAGGTTTCTATTAATAAAATCCACTTCAATGCATAGACCTTGACTTCATTTTATCTATATAGACTCCAATAAACCATGTTTTGTCTTTGGGTAATTGTGAATATACAGAAGATATTAGATAATTTTTCTTTTTATTTCTTTCTTTTTTATCCTTTTTGTTTTGCTGTTTTGTTTTGTTTTGTTGTTTTTTGTGTGTTCGTTTGTTTTTCTGAGACATGGTTTCTATGTATAGCCCTAGCTGTCCTGGAACTCAGTTTGTAGACCAGGCTGGCCTCGAACTCAGAAATTTGCCTGCCTCTGCCTCCTGAGTGCTGGGATTAAAGGCGTGTACCACCAAGCCAGGCAATTTTTCTTTTTTATTAATCATTTTATGTGTTTACATTTCAAATGATATCACCCTTCCTGGTTAGCCTTCCACAATCCCCCCTCTCCCTTCTTCCATTTCCCTCTATGAGGATGCTCCTCCACCCACTCACCCACTCCAACTTCACCACTTTAGCATCCCTCTATACTGGGCCATCCTCTGCTACATATTCAGCTGGAGCCATGGACCCCTCAACGTATACTCTTTGGTTGGTGGTTTAGTCTCTGCGAGCTCTGGGTGGTCCAGATAGCTGATATGGTTCTTCTGTGGGATTGTAATATCCTTTAGCTCCTTCAGTCCTTGCCCTAGCTCTTGCACCAGAGTCCTCAATCCAATTGCTGGTTGTGAGTATCTGCATCTGTGTTGGTCAGGTGCTGGTAGAACCTCTCAGGAAAAAAGACATACCAGGTTCCTGCCAGCAGGTAATTCTTGGCAGCACCAGTAGTGTCTCGATTTGGTGTCTGCAGATGGGATGGATCCCTAGGTGGGACGGTCTTTGGATGGCCTTTCCTTCAGTCTCTGTTCCATTTTTTTGTCTCTGTCTTTCATTACACAGGAACATTTCTGGTTTAACAATTTAGAGATGAGTAGGTAGCCCCATCCCTCAACTTCAGGCCATATCTATGTACTGGAGGTGGTCTCTTCAGTGACTATTTCAGCTAAAGACATCCTCCCTGCGTCCTGAGAGGCTCTCATTCTCTGGCATCTGGGACTTTCTAGTGGCTACCCCCCCAGCTCCTCATCCCCCACTGCTACATATTTTTATTTAATTTCCTGAACTTTGTACTTCTCTCCTGTCCCTTCCAATACTGGTTCCTGCCTCCCTTTTTCCCTCCCTCTCCTCTCTCCCCCCAGGTCCCTCTCCTACCCCCAGAGATTGTGTTCCTACTTCTATGTAGGATTTCAGCATCCATTCTTTGATCTTTCTTCTTCTTAAGCTCCATATGGTTGTGGGTTGTATCATGGGTATTCTTAGCTTTTGGGCTAAAATCCACATATCAGTGAGTACATACCATGTGTGTTCCTTTGTATCTGGGTTACCTCATTTGGGATGATTATTTTCTAGTTCCATCTATATGCCTGTGAATTTCATGAAGTCATTGTTTTTAATTGCTGAGTAGCTCTTCACTGTGTAAATATACCACATTTTCTGTATTCATTCTTCTGTTGAGGGACATCTGTGTATTTTTTTTCCAGCTTCTGTTTGTTATAAATAAGTCTGCTATGAGCATAGTGGAGCATGTGTCCTTGTTATATGTTGAAGCATTTCTTGGGTATATGCCCAGTAGTGGTATAGGTGAGTCTTTAGTTAGATCTATTTCCAATTTTCATAGGAACCACCAGATTTATTTCAAGTGTGGTTGTACCAGCTTGCAATTCCACCAGCAATGGAGGAGCATTTATTTCTTTTTCTCCAGATATTTGGCAGTATCTGCTGTCACCTGAGTTGTTGATCTTAGCCATTCTGAGTGGTATGAGGTGGAATCTCAGGGTTGTTCTGATTTGTATTTTCCTGATGATTACAGCAATTTGTGATTCCCCTGATGAGAATTCGTTTTTTTATTTTTTTATTTTTTTTGACAGATGAGAAACATCCTCCTTTATTGCTCTACCATGTAGGTGGCTGGCACAGTCCAATTCTTTTTTTTTTAATTTTTAATATTTTTATTACATATTTTCCTCAGTTACATTTCCAATGCTATCCCAAAAGTCCCCCATAGCGCCCCCCAATTCCCTACCCACCCATTCCCATTCTTTTGGCCCTGGCATTCCCCTATATTGAGGCATATAAAGTTTGCAAGTCCAATGGGCCTCTCTTTCCAATGATGGCCGACTAGGCCATCTTTCGATACATATGCAGCTAGAGACAAGAGCTCCGGGGTTCTGGTTAGTACATCATGTTGTTCCGACAATAGGGTTGCAGATCCCTTTAGCTCCTTGGGTACTTTCTCTTTGTTTAGCTTTGTGGTACTGAGAGCCAGTGAGATGGCTCTCGAGTAAAATTACTTGCTGCACAATCCTGAGGACCTAAGTTCAATAGAGAATCCCATGGTACAAGGAAAGAACTGTTCTCCCAAAAGTTGTTCTTTTGTTTTACAGAGACACTTTAGCCCATGAATACATTTGTGTGTATTTACTATGCACTACCACCACAGATACAAACACACACAATTTTAAGTAATCATTCAGACTGAATCTACTTTTGAATTTTACCCTTTATTTTCTTAAATTTCCATATTTGTCCATTGAGCTATTTGTCCTTTGTAAGTTACATACCTCCCTCTTTTAGCCTTTTCCTTCCTACCAGTCACCTACTTGCTTGACTCTTGCTTCTGCTTTCAAGCTGTGTATATATATATAAGTGGTTGTATGAATTCTATTTAAAAACCTAAGAAGGCTCCTTCATTAGGGGCCCTGTGGTCCATCCAATAGATGACTGTGAGCATCTATGTATGTATTTGCCAGGCATTGGCATAGACTCACAAGAGAGAGCTATGTAATGGGAAGAGAGGTCTTTGGTATTGCGAAGATCATATGCCCCAGTACAGGAAAATGCCAGGGCCAGGAAGCAGGAGTAGCTGGGTTGGGGGGCAGAGCGGGGTGAGGGTATAGGGAGCTTTGTGGGTAGCACTTGAAATGTAAATGAAGAAAGTATCTAATAAAAAAATGTAAAAAAAAAAAAAAAAAAACAACAACAACAACAAAAACCTAAGAAGGAAAAATGGAAGAAAGCATCTTAGTTTCCTTTCTGAGACAAATCAACACAAATATCTCTCTGACCTCCATTTCTCTACAACAGTGTAACTTTCTATTCTGACATCCATTTCACTATACTATAACTTTCTCTCACTTTATGACATGAAAACTAATATATATATATATATATATATATATATATATATATATATATATCCATTAATTTGTTATTGTTATTATTGATGTTAAATATCTAGGTTTTATCCAAAATTGCTAATGTAAACAATGTTGCTGTAAACAATGTATAATTATCTCTGTGATTTGTAGATAGGAGAGCTGTACCTTGGTCATAAGGTAGAATGAATTTTAGTTTTCTGGGGGCCTTCCATATTTTGCCTTGATAAATACAATTATAAGACAGAATCACTATTTTTAGACACAAAGTTCCTCATCTTTGAAACAAATGCCATTTTTAAGGTTTCACTTGATTGACATGTGTGTGTGTGTGTGTGTATGTGTGTCTGTGTGTCTGTGTGTGTGTGTGCAATGTACTTGTTGCACATGGAGATCAGAGGTCAATGTTAGATCTTTCTTCAATTGTTCTCCACCTTTATATTTTGGAACAAGTGACCCTGAAATTCACTGATTCATTGTCCAAAGAGCTCCAGTAATCCACCTCCATCATCATGCCATTCCAGTGCCAGGATAGCAGAAATGTTCTATGGTGTTGCCTTTTCCCTCCATTCTGTAGACCAGAACAGCAGTCTGAATGCTTGTAGACTAGAAAATTTACCAGTGAATTATCTCCCCAGAGCCTTAAAAGTTTTTGAAATAAGTTTTAACACTTTACTTTCTGCATAAAAGTCTCCTTAGTAACAAGAGACCCATGAAGACACAAATTAAAAGAATGAAAAATACTTCAAGTAAAAAACTCTGAAAGAAAGGAGGCATATTTATAAATGGTGCAATAGCCAACAATCCCAAGGAGACACAGGATTTACATACACTTTCATATAGTTGTTCAATGATTTTTACTATGCAAAAGTAATTAATTATGAGAAAACAGGAAATATGTACAAGCTATTACACATGTGCAGAACAAAATCCTTATGTAATGTCAAAATGAAGAAACACTATCCTCAAGAAAGAAGTAAATATTTAGTGAAACTACAAGGAAATGGACAAAAAAAGTCTTGTCCTAAGGTAGAGGTAGATTAAGATTCATTCCAGGACATCAAACATTTCTGCAAACATAGGCTGCAAAATAGACATTCCTAGCTCACAAATATAATGCTAATTCCAATATTTTATGATTTATGAAATATCAAGAAGTAACAGTAAAAATATAAATAGCAATATTTTAAGGAAGCTAGCTGTTTTATTGACTCTCTCAAATTCAGAAGAAATAATGTTGCCAAGTATGGCTGAGAAAGGCTGATGTTAATTCTAAGAACTCTTTGCTCATGTGATTGATATGGCCCTGCTTTATCGGCTCTGTAACCTTTGGAAGATGTTTCTACACATAGAAATTGACTCCATTTAAGGAGACTGCTATATCAGTCCTGTTTCCCCAAGTCAACTTTCTAAGAAATTGGGGGGCTGGTGAGATGGCTCAGTGGGTAAGAGCACCCGACTGCTCTTCCGAAGGTCCAGAGTTCAAATCCCAGCAACCACATGGTGGCTCACAACCATCCGTAACAAGATCTGGCGCCCTCTTATGGAGTGTCTGAAGACAGCTACAGTGTACTTACATATAATAAATAAATAAAATCTTAAAAAAAAAAAAAAGAGAAGAAATTGGGGAGATATTCAAGGAACTGAAGGGGATGGCAACACCACAGGAAGATCAAAAGTTTCAACTAACCTGGATGCCCTGGGATGTCCTAGGTGACTGAACCAACCAAAGACACCAAGCACTGGCTGGTCCAAGGCTCCCAACATATATGTAGCAGATGGATGCCTTGTCTAGCCTCAGTGGGAGAGGATGCACCTGAACCTACAGAGACTTGATGCTCCAGTGTAAGCTCTCTCTTAGAAGCAAAAGAAAAGGGGGAGAGCTCTGAAAGAGGAGATAGGAGTAGGCAGCATTTGGGATGTAAATAAGTAATTAAAATTCAAACAAAAAAAGAAAGGGAGGAAGAAAGGAGAGGAGAGGAGAGGAGAGGAGAGGAGAGGAGAGGAGAGGAGAGGAGAGGAGAGGAGAGGAGAGGAGAGGAGAGGAGAGGAGAGGAGAGGAGAGGAGAGGAGAGGAGAGAAGAGAAGAGAAGAGAAGAGAAGAGAAGAGAAGAGAAGAGAAGAGAAGAGAAGAGAAGAGAAGAGAAGAGAAGAGAAGAGAAGAGAAGAGAAGAGAAGAGAAGAGAGAAAAAAGAAAAGAGAACAAAGAAGCAGTCAGCATGTTGTTGCTCCTTGTCATAAAGTTCCAGAGAGACTGACTCCAGTGAGTTTTGTTAGGAAATGTAACAGTATTCCTAGAACATGCCCTTAACTACAATTTTCTGAAAGAGAACTACTAAAAAGTCCATACAATAACTTCAAATCTCTGTAAATCACCCTCAACTAGATTTCATGTAGACTATTACTATATAACATTTTATTAGGCAGTTGCACAGTCTCTGCAATCAGCCTGGACACATTAGAACAGAGAGTGGCTTTGCTCTTTTAACATCTCTTGGGATTTCTAGAAATCAGTTCAGCATAGATTTGAATATATTAATTTCCTAGGAAGGGTGCTTTCTTTATTCTCTTATCTGGAGGACACTTTTGATTTCTTATCTGATGACAAAGAGAATGCCCTGCAGTAAATTTTAGATTAAATTTTGTTTTGTGTTATGTTGGCATCCCTGTTAATTTTTCATGAAATTTTCTTAGACAATAACATATTGTAGGAGAATAAACTTTTATAATGAAGTAAACTTCATATGCTAAGATCAATTTCTTTTAGAAGAGACCATTTTCTGGTACTAGTAAAATAGTGCTGATTTTTATTTAATTTGTATTTTGGTCTTACTTCAAGATTTAAGTTGTTATAAAACTAACAGAAAAACAGGATGAATCCTATTAAAAAACTAAAGTCAAACACATAGTGTTTAAAATAAACTTTAGAAACATGCTTTTGAAATTATAATAACTCTTTAAAGTATTAAAGTATTTCATCATTTTATTATTTATAGATGACTTCAACATTAGAAGATAAAAAGTTTAAGGCTGAAACTTACATTCAAGTCTTTGCTGAAGTATTGATGTGATAGGCCTTCTTCTTTGCAGAATGTCACCTTTGGGATTTTGGATTAGATAAGCAGTTCAACCTTTTAATGGACTTAATGGACCATACTAGTCAGAACATGGAAAATAGTGGTGCTAAGGGTGACTTGAACTGTGGGAGACCTGCGCACAACATTTCAGAGGAGAAGAATATTAGTATGTGCTCTAGAGATCGTTCTTGTGATATTTTAGCAAGGAATGTTTTTGCTTTTTGCCCTTGTCCAAAAGTCTGCATGAGGCTAAACTGAAAATTTATAGATCAACAACTTTAGGAGAGGACATTTCAAAACAACATAGCATTGAGTATATGGTTTATAGTGAGTGGTCAGTCTTATGCAGATTTATAATGAAAAGGGGTAAACTGAGCACATAAGAATATAAAGTGTACAGTTGAGAGAGAAAGGAGCACCAGGAAGTATAAGCAGATTAAAGAAAAGGCTAAGTGGAACAAAGGGAGTGGTGATCTCAGCAAGACCCCACTCAGATAAGCTTCAATTTTGTGACAAGGAAGTAAAGAACAGTGAAAAGGAATTAATGAAAAGTTTAAGGCTAGGTGTGGTGGTAAACATCTTTAATCCCAGCACTGGGAAGAAAGAGACAAGATATTTGAGTTAAAGGCTAGCCTGGTCTACAGAGTGCATTTCAGAACAGCCAAGATTAGGCATTGATGGACAACATAGAAAGTAGAATGCTGGTGAAACTATATTTGTACAAGGGCTTCATGTTCCAGCCCCAGAAAACAGAAGAACTTTGTAGCTTTGACCCCATGGTTCTTGTTTTAGAGTCAAGCATAGAAAAAAGAGACTATAGTATCTCCCTCCTTGACTAAGGAAAGTATCAGAGGTGTCCCTTCATGGAGACCCAAAAGCCATTTCATGAAGCTGTAAAGGTGAAACCTGTATTGCCTTGGAGACCTCAAGGTGTTGGAGATGCCAAAGCAGTCGGCTACCTGCTGAGAAAAGCTGCTAACAGGGAGTAAATGCAGTCCAAGAGAAAGAATTGTGTTGCAGTCAAGAAAGATGGAAGGAGTTGGAGATCTGAAGAGCACTTTGATATCAGACATGCAGATACAGAGTTTGGAGTTTGGCAAACTGGTTTTCAGTTTTACTTTCCTCCAGTATTTCCTCATGATGTTCCCTTCCCTTCATTTTAGAAGAATATATATATATATATTCTGTGCCATAGTATGTTGGAAGTATTTTGCTCTGCTTTTTTATTTGATTTTTACAGGGGGTTACAGTTAAGAGATTGTATAAATCTCAAAAGAGACTTTTAACTATGGTCTTTTAAATAAGTTTGAGACTGTGATTGACTATGAGAACTTTTGAAGTTAGACGAAATACATTTTGCACTCTGATATGGCTACAAGCCTGAGGAGACCAGGGAGTTAAATGTGGTGGTTTGAATAAAATTGGTACCTTATTATCCTATAGAAAGTGACACTACTAGAAAGTGTGGCCTTGCTGAAGGAAATGTTTCACTGAGGGTTTTGTGGATTCAGAAGCTCAAGCCAGGCATAGCAGATCACTCTTTCTTCCTGCTGCCTATTCTCTAGAGAAAGAGAACTCTCAGTTCTTTCTCCAGCACCATGTCTGCCTTTAATACTGCCATGCTTCCCAACCTAGTTATAATGGACTAAATCTTAGACCTGGAAGTCAGCCCCATTTAAATGTTTTCTTCTAAAGAGATGCTCTATTCATGCTGTGTCACAGCAACAGAAACCTTAACTAAGTTAGCCAAGAAGCAGAAGCAACCCACATATCTATCATTGGATAAATAAAATGGTTATGTCAGATTTAACACAAAAAGAATTGCAAACTTAGAAGATGTTGTGCTAAATAAACTAAACTAGCCATGAATGGCAATTGCTTCCTGACTCAATATATAAATGTCTGAACTGGCCATCTCTTATAACCAGGGAAAATTTCCAATGGAAGGACTGGGTCATCCTCCAACCACAAAACCATTAACCTTCAATTTTTCCTGCCTACAAATTGTGCTGGGGTAAGGGTGGTGCAGAAATTGTGGGAGTGGCCAACAAACCAATGACTGGTCCAGCATGAGATCTGTAGCATGAGAGGGAGCCCAGCCCTGACACTGCCTGGATGGCCAGAACCCAGAGACTGATATCCCAGAGACCCATGAGAGAATCAAATATAAATGAGAAACATAAAAGTCAATGATTTCATTCCTAATGATACTTTACTATACTTACCGACTCTCATCTAGCCCTGTTGTCATTTGAAAGACTTCATCAAGCAACTGATGGAAACTGATGCAGAGAGCCACAGCCACACATTAGGCAGAACTTGGGGAATCCTATAAACGAGGGTGAGGAAGGATTGTAGGAGCCAGAGGGGTCAAGGCCACCACAAAAAATATGCAGAATCAACTAAGTTGTTACAATAGGAGCTCACAGAGACTGAGCTACCAACCTGGGGTCCTGTGTAAGACTGAGCCAGGCTCTTTGCCCATATGTTAGAGTTGTGTAGCTTGATCTTCTTTTGGAAATCTTAAGAGCAGGAGCAGAAGCTTTCTCTGACTCTGTTGCCTGCCTTTGGGACACTTTCTCTCTACTGGGTTTCCTTGTCTACCTTTAATCGAAGTGCCTCGACCTACTGCAACTTGATATGCCATG
Organism: Mus caroli; assembly: GCF_978045245.1. Taxonomy (NCBI): domain Eukaryota; kingdom Metazoa; phylum Chordata; class Mammalia; order Rodentia; family Muridae; genus Mus; species Mus caroli. The sequence continues at coordinate 104,728,316 of NW_028227262.1, read as the reverse complement.
GCTGGTTGATGTTCATCTAGGCTGGCCCTTTTTCTGAAGAGACAAGGAGGAGAAATGGATGTGGGTGGAGGAGAGATGTAAGGATAGGGAGCTGGAAGAGTGTAGGGAGGGGAAAGTAGTCTGAATATAAAATAAAATAAAAATTGAAAAATAATAGTTAAAAATTAGAGCTGCTTAGAAGTGATAAATTCATAGAACAGAAAACAGGATGATGGCAGCAGTGGTTGAATTGGGGTGAAGGAGTTGTTTAATAGCAATTGCTTATTTTAACAAAATGAAAGGCATTCTAGAGACTGGTTTTTTTTTTCAATGCTTGGAATTAACATAACTGAATATAAAGTCATTGACATAATAGGTTTTATAATGCATCAAAATGTTCTGAAAATTTGTAGAGCTTGTTTTGCTGGATATGGGAAGAGTGTAGTTCACAGGTGAAGAGGGACATGTTTGCTCTTCATTTTTTTCCATGATCATTTTTTAATTTATTCTTCTCTCATGTATTACATCCCATCTCAGTAGCAGTTCCCTCCCCTCCTTTTCCGGTGTCCCTCAGCTTCTCTCTCCCCCCTGAGATCTCCTCCTTTTCAGTTTCCCTTCAGGAAAAATGTTCTTTATGTTATCTTTGAGTTGTGTCATTCAGATTGTGATCAATTTCAATTCATTAATAGTGCATAGGTGTCACATTAGGGAGAGAATCTGTACTTCCCTTTTGTGTAATTTAATGAAGAGTAGGTCCATATTTGAATTCTCTACATTGGAGTCACTGTGTTTTTATTCCTCGCAATTGAATTGTGTGTTGTTCTTTGTGGAACAATACTGAAAGCATCATGTGGGGGAAGGAAAAAGGAGACTTTAGAGACATTTTTAAGAGTATACAAGGGATTGATCAGTGACTTCAACTGACCCCAACTGACCCAGATAACAAGCACTACAACAAACTTTCTTGTTTATTAAGCAATATCCACAAGTTCTGTCCAAGCTTTATGGTGGATATTTATCTTATAAGGCCATTTTGTCCTATTTGCTGTTTTCAGAAAATTATTATAACATACATGTAGTACTCTTGGGTCAGGGGCATGGAAAAGTACATAACTTCAGATTACAGCTACACATTAAGTTAGGTTGTAAAAGTTGATTACTTGGGAAATACTGTGCAAGTAAAGTTGGTTGTTACATTGTTCTGTTAAAAGCAGGTTAAAGAAGCAGTTTGAGCACACACTAAACTAAGTGTCTTAAGTCGAGTAACCTTAAGTTGTATTTTTAACTTTGTCTATAAGGTCCAGCAAAAGGTTTAGTCTTTTAAAATATACTATATAGTTTAATATTACTTAATTGGCACAATGGATATTTAAGCTATTTATGTTTCAAACATCTGTAACTGACATCAACGTAAATATAAACATTTAATACTGTGGTTAATTGAATATAACTACATGGAATAGGACTGAATGTCAATAATAGGCCTGGGAAATTAGATTTTTAAATCATAGTCTATTACTCAAATTTCAACAACTGTGTACTAGTTGGCCAGCTTATAAAAAAAATGAGAGTACTTTTAAAATAAGTGAAATATGAAGTTATAAACAGATAGTAGACTATAAAGCAATGGAGGAACAGTTTGGATTTATGGGCATAACCCTGGAAGGAACGAGTGGCAAAAATAGAAAAGTAGCCACACAGTGATGGCTCACGTCTTTAATTGCAGCACTTGGGAGGCAGAGGCAGGCAGATTTCTGAGTTCGAGGCCAGCCTGGTCTACAGAATGAGTTCCAGGACCGCCAGGGCTATACAGAAAAACTATATATATATATATATATACATATATATATATATACACACACACACACACACACACATATATATATATATATATATATATACACACACACACTCACACACACATATATATATATATATATATATATATATATATATATAAATTGTGGGCTCTACAACAACTTACTTGATAAATAAATATGCATTGATGGCTCAGTTTCTAAAGACACAAAATGATTTTTTGATTTCTTTATTAAAGTATATCCAATCCCTATCCTTCCAATATTGCTCTGCAGATATTTTTCCTAGTGTCTTAAATAAAATAAGAAGGTTGTAGAACAATGGCCATAGGTTATAGAACAATGTTGTTAGTATCTGCAAGAGAACACATGATATTTGTATTTCTATAATTAAAGAGCTGTTTTTATGACTTGCTTGACTTTATCTTTGTGATAGTTTTACTTTTCACAATTAGGTTTGCACGGGAATTTTGTAGATTTATGTGCCAAAATCCAGGTATCTTCAAATAATACATCCACTGGTTAAGGTGAATAAGTATATTATGACATGACCATGATATCTATTACTAGTTATACTATGAGCATCAGTCATATTACAATGCATACAACAAACAGATGGACAGTATAAATGCATTCATACAGGCAATTGAGAACACACCGGGTCACACTGATTGGTTCCAATTGCTGTTCTACACTGAGAAAGGATACTTTATAGTACTATCAGTTTTGTTGTTTTAAAGGGTTAACAATAAACCTTAAAGATTAAACATTAAAGAGTCAAGAAGAATATTATCCAATTTGGTGTGAAAATTAGCTAAATTTTATTGTTTGAAATTTATGTGGACTATGAAGCAAATACTCAATCTACATGATTTATACATGGCTTTAAAAAAACAAAAAAAAACAGGAAAACACCTAAAATGAAGCATCATTAAAAAGAGTGTCCATCACATCTAGTTAGCTTCTTAGAGAAGACAATCTGGAGTAGTCTGCACCAGATAAGGAGTAGGAATATTCTTTAAGCCATTCAGTTAAAAAAATTGGTCTGTTTTGCATATAAACATAAGATTTTCTCAGTTGTAATATCTGGCTACCTATAATATGTAATAAACCAGGTGGTTACATATTATAAAATTCTGTGGATCATACCACTGTCTAATATGGCATATAAGGTTCTTTTTAATGAGGTGAGGCCTAATTTCACCATTTCTGCCCTTACTATTTCTCCTTTTATGACACAGAGATTGCTGTGGAGTTAAATAGGTATAACTTTCCATACATCCCTCACAATGGTATTCATTGATTTTTTTCATATGTTAAAGTTGTAAATGTGCCAAAAGAGATTGGAAGACAATAAAATATTAATCTATAAAGATGTATTTTGTCTTATAATTTTTTAATAAATGACATGTATACACTTGAAAATATAAATGTAATACACGTCCACTTATTATTAAAATATAAAAAAATGTAAGCTGAAAACAAATAAATTAAGATTAGGTAATTTATAATTGCTCAAAATACAAATATTTTGTAAAGTTTTACAAATGGAAGTACATTCTATCTACAAGTATTTTTTGATTCAAATATAATTAACAGCAATACTTACTACATTTACTAAGGTAATTTATATAGTAATTATTAAAGCAGTGTTTCTCCATGTGAATTATATTTGGTCTACACAATATTTACTGCTTAATTTAGTCAATGTTTTCACTAGCAAATTATTTATAGAATTTATGAATATAAACTGGATGTATTAAATAATACCAATCATTTGGGAATATATTAAATTATTTAGATGTTCTGAAATTTAATGCAAAATATTCTTTCTTAAATTTTCAGCTGTCTGCTTTTATCATGAGTCTTTCTGCATCATAAAGGGCAATAAACAACATTTCAGTATTTATGAAAGAATTCTAAACTTTTCCAATATAGATAAATTTCTAAAATGCTTATAAAATCATGAACATCCTATTTGTAATTAAGTTTTAAAATCTGTGTATGGAATACCCATTGTCAAAATTATTCTCTTTGGACCACTAAAATCCTGCAACCTACACATGAAGTTCAATCTTCTTGGAAAATAATAAAGGAACAAAAAGAAGCTAGCATATTGCAAATGAAGAATTTACTATTACTCTTAACACTTAATGTTGCCATAATACTGCATTCTTATATTTACAATCACAGTTCAGTGAATGGTGGCATGCTTGGTTTGATATGTTTATTCTGTGGTTGCCTTTACTGTGAAAAACTTAGAGAAGGTAAGGATACTTTGTAGACCCCAACAATGCTAATGACTTTTGTTCTGTGGCATTATGTGTGCAACACTTTTATGAACGACATAAGCATCAATTTGTGTAAGTAAAATCTAACAAAGTTAAAGAAAAGGACCAAAGGGTGAGGTTTGGGGGCAGCACTAGCGTAAAGCTTTGAAATAGTCTAAATGTGCAATATTAGGATTTTGAACCATGACAGAGGCATCTTAAATCAAAGAAAAGGATACCTAAAAGGAATTTAGCAGTAAATGGAAAGAATTTGATCAGCCAAATGTGAATTTACATTAGCATGTCCATAGCCATGCAGCCACCTTATGCTCTGAAAGAATGAAACCTCTAGGAAATGCACTCACAGAAGTCAGTTTTAATTTAAGGAGGCTAAACAGGAGCTGGACCATGGGATTAGAGGTTTATCACATTTTTATAGAAATGTAACATATAGATCCTAGTAATAGAGATTTAATTTAATGTTTGATTTTGGAAGAGGCAATATTTGTGAATGTTACACCATGGTGTTTGACTATACCTCTCTCTAAAGAAAGAAATCAATTTATATACTTGGCCTATGTTAGAGAATATTGTGGACAACTGTGTTTGTGTGTGTGTGTGTGTGCATGTCCTCATTGTAAGCTTGTTAGCAATTTTACAACAAGCAGGTCTCAGCATTTCCAACAACAAATCTTTTCCCTATTGTCAAGACTGTTTTTATACTGCGTACGAATTGCTGGCTATTAATTATCTTCCTAAATATTACATCAAAAGACTCTCAGTCCATCACAATATGAAAGACTGCCATCAGCAGGATGTCTGAAGTAAGATGTGCTACAGATGTTTTTGATACACCAGGGGATAGATAGACAATAAAAATGGTTAAGTTAGTCCTATTTGACCCATATTTTATTACATCAGACTGTTACCTGATAGAGACAACCTCTTAATTAGCAAAGTGTTCCTTAGAAAAAGGAATCCATATCCACTCTATCATTCTAAGGTTTTCCCAGTAACGTGAATATATGTTGTCCTATTACAGGAGATGTTAAGATTTCCAAATAAAAATTTATTACATTGTATCTCTTTGTAGCCTGGGGATGTAGGCTTCAGAGCAAGAGAAAGAGAATACTGCCAGGGAAGATAAATGGAACTATGAAATATCTCCTTAATTCAAAAGAAAATGAATCATTATTCATAATAAATTTATCTGGAAAATATTAACATAGCAGTTTGTATCAAAAATCTGGTCTGTCTTATTTGAATGGAAAAAATAGTTTTCCTCTTGGGCATATTTTATCATTTAAATTATAGAAAAATGTGATGAGTGCAATATTGGAAATAATAGAAGCTGAAATTTATCCCAAACTAGATTAGGTAAGACTATTGTTCCAAATGGAAGGTATCTCTGTTAAACAGATGTTGGGAAATGAATTTATTTCTCCAATATATACCATATAGAAAATTTTAGGTATCATTTAAGATTAACTGGTTTGTCAAATTTTTCAATTACGTATTTCAAGAAAAAGAAATCACGGAGGTCAACTTCCTGGGGCCCTGTATCTGAGGAAGCCAGTTCATTTATGAAAACCATGATCACTGAATGTACATAGGGTGTGCCATATTCTCCGTGTTTTTCACAATTTAGTCATGACTTATTGAGATTGATAGAATCATTCACAAGACCAAGCATCTTAGTACTTTATGTACACCATGGTAAAGATTCATAGGCATTTATTTTAAAAATTTTTTTGTTTCTATGCCACTTTACCGTTTATTAAATATGAAAGTAAATTTACATAGCAATGATGTTGATATTATTTTTCATAAAGAATTAAAGTTTGGATGAATATTTGATAAAAAAGGAGGGAATCTTGGGACTAGACAGTTGGCTCAGTGCTCTTGCAGAGAGCAAAGTTCAATTCCCAGTACTCACATGACAGCACACAACTGTTTATAACTCCAGTTCCCAGAGATCTGACACTCACACAGATACACATGCAAGTAAAACCAACAATGGTTATTTAAAAGAATCAGAATAATTGTTTTTATTTCAGAATTAGTCAGTATTTTGATTTTATATTTGTGAGCATTTACATCAATTTACATCATTTTCCCCCCTAAGGAAACAAACCATCTGAAGTAGGGCCTTCTCAAAAAAGAAATGGAATATCCTAATTGTATGTCAAAATTAACTAACTACACACACACACACACACACACACACACGCACACACACACATATATAATCACAAAACAACTTAAATAAATAAATCCTTCTAACACTTGAAAAATATGTTAATTTGATACTTGTGTATCAAGATTGTTGTTAGAACACAAACAACATTATTTACCATACCAAAACAATTATGTTTTTAAGACCCAGAGACTTCATGAGCACAACAAAAACACTTCAATTATTAAGATGTATACAAGAACAGGCTAGACTGGAATCAATCTGAATGGGAGTGTCTCAGGAAGTGTGTACTAGATTCATATGGCATGATGGTGCATACAGCCACTCTGTGCATGCTGCCTGTTCAGAATCGAGGCTATTGTGAAACAAATACTACAAAGCCAAGCCCGACTGAACCACAATAATTCCTAGCCTGCATTTACAACGCTCTTTTCTACATGATTAGTTAGTCACTATTCAAGGTCTCAGTCCACAAATACAGATTACCCATTATTCTTGTAATTCATTCTGTGTGAAATGACTTTTTAAGATTTACTCTTTAGGTTTGGAATCACAAATTGAGAGGAAAGGAATAATTTAAATAAGCCTACAAATCATTAAGATGCAAGCAAAGTGTTCATACAACCCTAATTTATAACCTCATTTTATAGTCTTTGCTAAGTCACATTTAAGACTTGACTGGAGCAGACACTACAAACATGGAAGTGCAGCCCATCTCTTCTTTACTATCCACTGTCTGTAATGCTTCAGTAATATTATGTTGGCCTGAAAGCTTTCTTTCCATGGACAGGATTGTCAGTGGAATTCTAAGTGGGACAATGTTTTATCACTAAGAGGAAAATAATATCTGTTATTAAGACTCATGGACTCTGAAGAGGTTATTCCAGACCTGTGGGAAGTGAGATTTCCCTGACTAAAGGAAGATAGTTAAATGGCCATAGAAAATCATATTCTTTTATATTAGTTTTTACATTTCTAAATCCTTTTATTTATTTGTAATACAGAATAACAGAATATGTATTATTAGATTGACTAAAGGTTGGAGTTTCTTCATGTTGTCACTATTAAAGAGCTATTAGATCTTTTTGGATCATTTTTGTGATGATTAAAGGTAACATCTTTATATCACTCATTATTTTGTGAGTGTTCATATGATTCATGATGTGGATGTATAGGTCAAGGAACAATTTTTTGAAATTTATCTCTCCTATTTCAGTATTGGGAATAGAATTTGAGTTGAAAAGCTTGATGGAAGGCACATTTACCTGCTGAGCACCTTTCTCACACCCAAATGTTATCTTTCTCAGGATAGCAGAGCTATAGTAACCAAGAAGTCACAGTATCTGCATATATTGGCACTCAGTCTATGCAAGTTGGTCAAACCCTACCACTCATCCATGAATGGAAAAGGGGATCACAGAACCACACCACTTACTGTTCAAGAATTGCCAATGAAGTGATTATGTAAGTGCGGTGTGTGTGTGTGTGGGGGGGAAGTCATGGGGTAGTATTATAGTCAACTGAATAACAACTAATGATCCTACCAGGGTTTGAAGGATAATTTCAAAACACTGGTGACATATGGCCTTAGTTAAACTCTGTGGAAAAACAAAACAAAGAGTTATGATTGTGGGAAAGAAAGATTATACAGAAGAAGAGGGACTCAAATGGGTAGGAGGTAAATAGAGGGTGTTGGGGAGTAACGAAAATGTACTATATATATGTATGAAATTGTCAACTAACAAAATTTATTGACAAAATACCTTAGCAAAAGGTGTCTTTTATTTGTGCTGTCACTGGTCTAGTGGTATTAGAACCATTCTGTCACTATAGGATGAATGGAAATAACAACTTCATATTGATATAAGACAAGTAGTTTCTAATGTTTTGCTATTCCAAGAAGACTAAGTATAATACAAACCAAAAAAAAAATGATAACTATTAAATTCACAGGATGTCGTTAAAGTATCTGGAAGAGAGTATCTGTGCCAGTGTTAAAATCACTCTTTTTTTTGTATGTATTGCATATAGTCCACTCACTTGGAAACAATATTAAAAAGAAACCAGTTAAATATTAAAGGTTTTTCATAAAGTAAAATAACAAATAGATAAATTTTGTCATCTATTATTAAGAGAACAAATATTTCCAATGAGTTTACTTTCACTGTAGAACAATATATAATCTTTACTATGTTTAACCTTAGTCAGTAAAATAAAATAAAATCCATTCATAACCTTAGGATATTTTTCAGATGTAAGTAAAATTTACTCAGTTATCATATATTTTATTTAGAGTAGACTACAATATTAAAACTATGAAAAATGAATTTAAACACTGGAAATTACTTTCTTTTTCCGAAGATATTTTTCAGGGAATGCTATATCTCTTGACTAAAGTATATTTGACAAAAGAAACACTATTATTGGTCAGTTTTAAATATTAAGATTAAATTAATAACTCCCCAATATTAAGTATCTGCTAAATACATTCATCAATTTGTCTCTTTTTATTGTAAATGCATGTTAAACAGAGAAAGGCTTTTATAAAAATTGAAAATAGACATTTGTTTAAGCATAAACAAAATATCAGAGCACTGAATTTCTCAATGCATGAAATTTCTAAATGATGCAACAAATTGAGAAGCTATTGGTTTAGATTCAGTGAGTATATTATGGGAAAGGATAGAAGTCTTTCAATACATTAATTAAAATGCATGGTATACAATTTAATACTTTGAGAAAAATCCTAAATTGCACAAATTGAGAAGGCACCTGGTAAATCTCAGACATGTTCCTGAGTCAATGAAAGATTTTAGCATGCTGAAAAACAGTGACTAAGAGGCAATTATTTTATTGTGGTGGTACATACCTCTAATCCAGCAGACAGGAGGCTAAAGGCAGGGGCCTTTGTTGTATATGTCATCCTGAGTCACATAGTACAAAACAGCAACAAAAATAAAATAAGCACCAGTGAGGGAGAGTGAGTCAAAAAATCTACTACATTATATAACAACAATATATACATGATACAATGTTGAGGCCTGGAAGCCCCTGTAATCTCAGCCTCTGTTTGTCCCTGGGCCATTAACTAACACTCTTTGGCTTCTTGCACTATCTTGCTTCAGTTCCTTAATTGACATTTTACAATGAACCCTTTCCTTTTACAATGAGGGCACTCCTTTCTGGGACATTTCTTTGACTCTATTGTGTTACTGAGCACCACCTGTTTGGCCTGTGTACCAGAACAGATACCTTTGGTGGTTTTCTTTTTTTTTTTTGGGGGGGGGGTATTTAATTTACATTTCCAATGCTATCCCAAAGTCCCCCACCCGCTCTCCCAACCACTCCCCCAACCACCCACTCCCACTTCATGGCCCTAGCGTTCCCCTGTACTGAGGCATATAAAGTTTGGGCGACCAATGGGCATCTCTTTCCACTGATGGCCGACTAGGCCATCTTCTGCTACATATGCAGCTAGAGACACGAGTTCCTGGGGGTATTGGTTAGTTCATATTGTTGTTCCACCTATAGGGCTGCAGATCCCTTTAGCTCCTTGGGTACTTTCTCTAGCTCCTCTATTGGGGGCCCTGTGATCCATACAATAGCTGACTGTGAGCATCCACTTATGTGTTTGCTAGGCCCTGGCATAGTCTCACAAGAGACAGCTCTATCTGGGTCCTTTCAGCAAAATCTTGCTAGTGTATGCAATGGTGTCAGCATTTGGAAGCTGATTATGTGATGGATCTCCGGATATGGCAGTCTCTAGATGGTCCATCCTTTCATCTCAGCTCCAAACTCTGTAACTCCTTCCATGGGTGTTTTGTTCCCAATTCTAAGAAGGGGCAAAGTGTCCACACTTTGGTCTTCATTCTTCTTGAGTTTCATGTGTTTAGCAAATTGTATCTTATATCTTGGGTATCCGTTTGTGGTTTTCATATTTAAAAATCCTTTATTTCCCAAGAGTAAAAGTCTTGGACAGGATTTTTGTCTTGTTCCTGTCCTTGGTGTATTCTGAACCCAAATTTGTTGTTGCAGCTTTCTTCCCTTTAGAACCCTGTTGTTTAAGTCCTGCAGGTCAGGGAAACACACCTCTAATTGGAAATAATATAACAATCTTAGAATTGGGAACAAAATACTCATGGAAGGCATTACAGAGACAAAGTTTGGAACTGAGACTAAAGGAAGGACCACCTAGAGACTGCCCCACCCTGGGATGCATCCCATAATCAGTCTCCAAATGCTGACACCATTGCATATGTCAGTAAGATTTTGCTGAAAGGACCCTGATATAGCTTTCTCTTCTGAGGCTATGCTGGTGCCTGGCAAACACAGAAGTGGATGCTCACAGTCAGCTATTAGATGGAACACAGGGCCCTCAATGGAGGAGCTAGAGAAAGTACCCAAGGACCTAAAGGGGTCTGAAACCCTATTGGTGGAACAACAATATGAACTAGTCAGTACCCCCAGGGCTTGTGTCTCTAGCTGCATATGTAGCAGAAGATGGCCTAGTTGTCCATCATTGGGAAGAGAGGCTCCTTGGTCTTTCAAACTTTATATACCTCAGTACATGGGGAACACCAAGGCCAAGAAGTAGGAGTGGGTGGGTAGGGGAGAGGGGGTGGTATGTGGATTTTTGGGATAGCATTTGAAATGTAAAATAAGAAAATAACTAATTAAAATATATAGCAATCATAAAGCAACATTTCTGCAGCATTCAAGGAAAAGTAGGTCTCACTTCAGGGCACTGTGCCTAGTAAGAATATCTCAAATGAAAACCGAATGACAATTTATGTATATGCACACTCAAAGGTATTATGACTACAAGGCTTATACTACAAGTAACCTCAAGCACCAAGAAAATACACCTAGACAGACGTGATTTTGAAAAAAAAAAAAGGAATGAGTGAAATAAAACGCTATCTGTACAAGAACATATATAGATTTATTTCTCACAACCCAAATATAATTTAAAGACAATTTAATTTTAAAATCAGCTGAAACATGAATAAGTTAATATTGTATGAGCAGTATAATAAGAAAAATAAAATGTGAAACATTTTCAAATAAAATGCATTAGCAGACTGCATAAAATGAAAGGGATAAATTATAGAATCCAATTATAAAGTTTGAATGCTCTATATGAATTGTAATGTAGTTGGAATCGTACTGAGATAATTTATCATATATACCATAACCAACAAAGCATTCGTAAAGATGACATCAGAGATGCTGATATTAGGAAGTGAATGATTTTCAGCTGTGGGTTGGATTTTAAACCTATGTTTCTGTTCTGAACATGCTGGGATTTTGTCTATCTTAAGCTTACATAGTTCTTGAGCATTCTCTCAACCACTGTGAATTCCTATTACAGCTGTCCTGCTGTGTCTGGAAGGCATTGTTCCCTGGTGGTCAGCCATTGCCTCTGATACTTAGAATCTTTCTGCTTCATCATTCACAAAGACCCCTGAACCTTTGGAGGAGTGGCATGTTAGGGGTGACTCATTTACAGTTGAACATTCTGCAGTTTATTATTTTAGCATCTTAACCAGATGTGGTTTTCTGTGTTAATCTCCATCCTCTAGGTTTAAAGAAAAGGAAAAAAATACAAAGAGTTCAAAGATTTGGGTGAATAGGCAATGGCAAGTGGTTTCTAGAAGAGTTAAAGAAGGGAAGGTGAAGGTAATCAAAATGCAATGTAAAAATTTACAAAGAATTATTTAAAAATGAGGAAAAAGAATTGAACAGGATGCATACAAAATGAACTCATAAAAATTCAGTATTAATATGCAGGGAGAAAGAGAAAAGTTTCAGATGACTGAAGGGTAAATTAATAGTAATAAAATACAGAATTCTTGTCAGATAGATTTTGTAACAGTTAATGTCTAAAAAGCATGATTAAAAGAAAGAGATGGTCAGAATGCATGAAAACACAAGATCTGTATAAGAACTGTCTTATACAAGGATGATATACAAGACACAGCACTGGAAATGAGAGGAAATGGAATATGATTAACATTAATCAAAAACACTGAAGTTGACCTATTAACACAAGAACAAATGGACTTCAGAGCAAAAATATAACCAAAAATGAGGTAACTATTAAGGTGTGAGTTAATATGGCATATTTAACAATTTAAATGCTTTTATACTTGACAACTTTGAAAAAGTAAAAGAATGGCTCATGGCATTGCAAAAACAAAACAAAACAAAAAGCAGAAAGAAACAAAATTATGGTAAAATTTGAGTCTCTCCTTGATGGTACATAGGAAAAGTAGAGCATGGACATGCAGATTTTTAACAGGTAGTCATCAAGCTTTAACAACGCAGAGATTTACTCTGTAAATATTAGCATCAGAATATGCATTCAACTCCATAGAACAATTTAGAAGAAGAGATAATATTTGGAGCAATGAATATCCATACTTAAATAATGAAAATATAAATATGCATACTTAATACAATACAGTTTATATAAAAGCAGTTATTTCTCTTGGCACAGAAATCAATACATGTAACTCCCTATGAAAACCTCTTTACATTTGAAAAAGAAAGCAATCCTTATAATTAACCTGCATGTCAAATTTGATATAAAAGGGGAAATTGATTTGCATTTAAGCTGAAAGAAAAATATTAAATTGGATAGCCTACCAATAATTGTGAAATATTTAAGTTTTACTTTAAAAGATCACAAAATCATTTCCTAAGAGATAAAGATCTTAAAATCGTAACTGTATATACCACTTTAGTAAACAGAAATGTAGACGCAAGATACAGATATATTAATTTCATTAGGGAAGATAGAAATAGCGGATCTGAAATATGTGCATCTATTATGAATCAGGAAATAGAATACTTATAATATCAATATCAAAGGCAATAGCTGAATTCTTCAGACATTATGTAGATACTACAACCTTTTGATGAAGCATTGAACTGAGATAAATGAAGAGATTTTGGAAGACAGTACTATTTCCTTTTCCCTACACCAAATAAAGCATAAATTTGAAGCCCTATGGCCTAGTTCCTCATCATGAAACCTTCCTTTAAAAAGGCCAGTAAGGAAATAATCACCCTAAAGTGAGATTGTGTGTTCTAAGCCAGTGTAACAGAAGTTCTTATGAAAGTTAAACTAGCATACAAGTATGCACACAAAGATAGTCATGAGCCTGTAGGACTGTTGTGATGCATATTGAAGTGAAGAATTGGGAAGTCTAATCAGAAAGACTCTTGGTCCAAGAAAAGACAGTCAGGATTCTCTCTCAGGTATATATATGGAAGTCTTCGACTGAAGGTTTTAAGGACTGGTAAAGGAGCAAATGTTGTTCACTCCCCAAATTTGTGGTACTTCAGTTTTGCAGTACTAGCAAATAAAGCAGTATATCTCAAATCTTGATAAGAACAATTGAATAACATAGAATAACTGTGTCTACTAAAAACAATTTGAAAGTTAGATATGTTTATATTCCAGATAATGTTTATATTCCAGTCAAATATACATCTTTAATCTTTTATGATCCATTTAAATAAGTTAATTTTCATAAAGATAAATTGGTTCCTAAAATATTCTTCAATTCTACATTCAAATGAAAACTGTAGTAAATTTTTACCAAACACTTAGAAAAGAAAATCTAGCAACTTAGATCTAAGTTTCAGAGTATGAAAGAGGAGGGAATACTTGCTTATGCAGTCTATATATCCAACCTTTTCCTGCTGGCAAAACTCAACTGGTTATTATGATACCAAGCCAAGAGAAAACACAAGGGTGAAAATTATAAGGCAGTAAGCTACAGAATGGCTTTTTACATGAAATAGCTGAAGGGGTTTTTAACCACAACTCTATCAAGTCAAAAATTTCAATGCAAAAAGAGGACCATACATGGAAACTAATTGATGGGCAGAACATAACCTGCAAACTCAGCCCATGTGTTGTAGGCACTGACAGCTGATCTCTATAAACCCCTAGGTCTACAGAAGAGAAGAATCCACACTGCTGAAGCAATGGCAACTGGTGAAGTCTTACATCATAAAAATGTAGTAGGGGCTAATTAAAAGACAATCAGCTTTTCAACTCCAATAATTCAGAGTGATAGTATTGTAAGAACTAAGCTGTTAGTTATTGAGGGAACTGAATATTGTTAGGTGGCTAGTGAGGCTACTGCAAAGGAGAGAAAATAGGGAAATGTGAATAGAAAGGGAAACAGTGGTGACAGGGAAAGAGAGCAGGTCCAAAGAAAAGATATCAAGAGCAGATCATTGCGCAGAAATGGAGAATAAGTGGAAACAGTCCTAGCACTCCAGAGAATGAAATAGTGATTCTGAATCACTAAAACACCCTGTGTTTTGGCAAAAATCTATATTGATAAAAATATAGAGGAAAAGCATATGAACAGAACAAATCACACCTTACCTTAATATTAAACAAAGGAAGTATAGAGAGGAGAAAGCAACTGAGCACTGTGCTCTGTCTCTGTAGTACTTAAATCCTGCTATACCTGGGCAATCTCAGCTGTGACTATCCTGTGACTTTGTACTTCTTTCTTTATGAGGAGATAAATGTGAGCCTTTGTTTATATGGACCACTTTAGTCCGTGTCTGAGACCTGCTTCTTGTTTCAGGGGAACCTGTATGCTTCTGATTTCATTTTTTCCACCCTCTGGCTAGTAGATTTCAGTTGTGCTGGTCTCTGACTATACTTCAGTACACTGGCATGGTTGTTTTGAGGAGTCAGTGAAAGTGTAGGCATATCTTTCCCTTGGCATAAGCCAAGTAACAGGCTCAGTGACTGGCTCACCCTTTGGAGGACTCTTCTGTTCTTTCTGGCCCTCTCCACTGAGTTCTCACACAGCTGCAGGATAGCTTCCTTTACCCGAGTCACTCTTATTTCCCCTATTTTCAGGCATCCTATCCTATCCCATACCATCCCAACCTATTCTATTTTATGCTGTTCTGAAGTTCTTATTCTTTTCTTCTCATAACAGAATTTATTTATTTTTCTATTTAGACTTTTCCATCATAAGTTCATACACAGGTAACTTTTATTCCATTGTATTAAAACTAAATTCTTTTGTTTGAGTATTTAAGCTTATATTTTTTCAACATTTTACATGGCTGAGTATTGATTAATCACAAGCATTTATAGGATTTTAAAAGATATAAAAATGAATACAGTATATTTATGTCAAATAGAATCATGTATTCAACTGGAAATAGTATATGTGTGTGTATGAGAGAATAGAATAAAATGATACATATCTTAACAGGAATTTGTAAATCTAAGTGATAAAGATTAAATTAATGTTATTTTTCTGTTGTTACATTATTTATTAGACAAACAGTAGATAATAAAATTCAGCTAAACTGTGACTGGTTGTTTTAAAATAATTTAATAGAAATAGACTTATATCATGGTTTTCTTCTGTCTTAATTCTCCTATGATCCTTCCACTCTAGAGTTGACAGGAAAGATGGAGAATCTAGTGAAGAACTAATCCAGTCTAGAAAGGGGCAGTAGTAGATTTTTCTAACATTTATGACCTCACTAGCCCTGGGAAGATGGCTAATTTTCCAGCATCAGGCATGGTTTACTTCCTATGGAACAAATCTTAAGTCCAATTAGACAGCTGCTGGTTACCCCCAACATGTGACTAACACTTAATGAGCCTTTATTGGTATCTTGCCATGCTGGTCATTGCTTTAGCTCATAAGTGTATGTTATTTAATTGGTCCTCCCTTTGGCATCTTACAGAGTGTTTTCTGGGACTATAAATGCTAGACAATGAAAGAAACATACATGTTAGATCTCAGGTTAGATCCAGTTTGAGGAATCTGAGTCCTGTGTCCTAAGTTTGAGGTGACTTCAACAACAGGGGCACACCTTTGGCTTGTGGTAATATGTTTGATCACATTTTGAATCTGAAATTGTGGACTGTAGGAACCTGTTGCTAATTGTGGCTCAGCCTTTGATCCAGAACTTTTAGTTTATTGTAAACAAGTACTGGAAGGTCAGCTGCATGCTTTCTCTATGTTTCTGAGCTAGCAGACTTTTACCACAGCTTGGCTCATGAGGCCTCACTTGGTAAAATCAAAAGGCAGGGATTTTATGTCTAAAATAACATTAGCCCCCAAGAAGAAACAAGATAATCTATGAGTACTGGAAACACTGTCAACCCAGATGTTTTAAGTTTCATTAATATGCATATATGTAGTATAATTTTTAAGTACATTTAATATAAATTCTTGAGGCTTTATCAAACAAATATCATTAGTATTATTTGTCTCTTAATTCTCCATCTTCTTTCTTTACTGACCCTCCTGCTTCTTCCTAGTGGGAGCCACCTCGTAATTATTAAGCTTTCTCACTTCATATCAGGTGTGAGGCGCTATTCTCTTCTCAAATCACCTGACCCTTTCCTATAGTTCCTTTATACTTCCCTGGTTTCTTTGCATACTTCTCAATATATACTTTTAAAAATATTGTTTATTTCATGCATATGAGTGTTTTTTCCGTATGAATGAAAGTGGATTGTGTTGCTGCTAAGTGACCACATAGGTCAAAATAGGGGTGCTGGATCCCATGGAGCTAGAGTTACAGATGTTTCTAAGATATTTTGATAGTGCTGGAAACCAAACCCAGGTTTCTGGCAAGAGAAGCAAGTGCTCTTAACTGCTAAAGCATCTCATTAAAAAGCTCTCTTGTGGACATTATAGATTAACTGAGGCTCATGCTACAGCTACAATTATACCTGCATCTTGATTCCATTCACTGAGAGATAACAGAATATGGATTTATTTATTTTCAAATAAGTTTTAATGCATATATATATAAACTTTACAGCATGAGATTGCAAGCTATATACAGACATTAAAACGATTACTCCAGTTCAGAAATTAGCTGAGCATAATATTCCCCGGGCTGACCTATTTTGGGGCAAAGCAAAGCCACACTTTATGGAGCAGACTATTAACCACTTTTGTATACATGATACTGTTTTCTTCATACATTTCATCTTCCAAAGAACATAAATTATTTCTATTTGAAAAGTATCTTTTTCAAATCATGTTAAGGAATTTGTTTTAATCAAAAACCACATAGCCTAAGGTAGTGATTATTCTAAATTAAGATTCAAAAGCAGCATATGAATAAAGTAATATTTAAGCCAATTACAGTGAATTTTTATGTATAAATTCTTATTACATTAATTATAAAACTTCTCTGACAACTAGCAAATATGAGATAATGGGTAATTTATTGTACTCATATGATAAACTATACATACACACAAACTACATATATATATATATATACTACATATATATATATATATATATATATATACATATATATATATTCACACACACACACAAAATATCAAACAATGCAAGAAAAGGGTCTATTTTATTTTAGTACTTAAACTCCAGGCAAAAGTAAATGTTGAAACAACATAACAAGTAGGTTTTTCCTAGGCAATTTGGATGAAAGAAGGTTGCAGTTTGTGTCATTAAAGTCATTTGAACTATACTTTGTACTTTTGCTTAGTATCATTAGCAGCTAACTCTCAAAGTCTCCAGTAGTTGAAAGAAGTGTTTTAAATTAGATGATTATATAATAAGAAAGGGAAAACAAATATGAATTAACCTAATAGGCAGCATTACTTTGAGCAAAATTAACATTGGAAAAATAAATCTAAAATAGCATTTATTTAAGATATAAATAAAAATAAAATTTTCTACAAAACTTAATTGTTGGTAGAAATAGAGTGAATGTGACTAGTAACCTTATTGAAAACTATTAAATATAAATATATACAATGTATATATTTCCAGTAGATATAATTGGATATAATTGTTTTTACTATTTCCATTTAATTATTTAATTAATGTGTGTATGTGTGTGGGTGCATGCAGGTGTCACAGAGTGCACATACAGTGTGGGGAATTGCAGGCTGTTCTCCAGTCGAGCTGAGGTCTGAACCCCGATAATTCACCTACATTACACTGTAGGCGTTCCCTCATGCTCCTGGAACCCTGTACCCTGCCTAAGTTACTCCCACAGCCACCACAAGAGAAACATGGTCAGTAGTCATGTAAGCAATGGCCCAAGCTTCTGACCTTCAGGCTAAACTCCTTCCCAGTTACCTAGGAACAGTGAAGACCATAAAAGGGGGTGCTCAGCCCATACCTCGCTCTCTTACTCCTTTGTCCTCTCACCTCTCTCTTCTCTCACTTCTCTCTCCTCTTCCCTTTCTCTTTGTTCTCTCTCTCTCTCTCTCTCTCTCTCTCTCTCTCTCTCTCTCCTTCTCTTCCTCTTTTCTACCATCTCTCTTTCCTCTCTATTTCTATAATAAAGCTCTAAAACCATAGAGTCTCTGCTCTGTTCCAAGTTCCACTGCCCACTCTGGTCAGTGTTGGGAACTTCTTCCCTCTTCCCTCTCTCCCACAACCCTGGTGGCTTTAGCAAATTAGCTCTGGGAGGGGGATGGTCCCCAGGCAGGGCTGCCCCTTGACCACCCCCTGAAGCGTGGGATAGAGGAATGCCCACCCAGGGATGAGTGGATAGGGTAGATAGCAGCCCTCCCACACCTGACTGAACAGAGAATAGGGAAACTCTGGTGGGGTGTGGGCATATTTTTTCCTTCCATTCTTCCCCAGGCCCCCTTCTTTATTTTGTTCCCAACAGTACAGAGCAGAGGATACTTTAAGGAAGGTGGGAGTCAGTTTGCTCCTACCATGTATGTTTCAGGAATGGAATTCATATTGTCAGACTTGGCAGAAAGTAAGTGTACCTGCTGAGCCATAATACTGGTCTAATTTAAATTATTTGTAAATGTTAATAACATTATTTAAATGATTTTCATAAATGAATCTTATGAAACTGATAATTAAACTCAGAAATTTACAAAACTAATAGGGAAGGATCATGTTTTTAAAATAACAAAAAATTATAATAATTCAAAGTCAGAAAAGTCAAAGTAGAATTCAGTTACTACTATATCAAAATAGCTAATGTTTATAATTATAGAGTAATATAACCATGCATGAAGTAATTATCATTGCAGCGGAAGTAATAGTTTTAACTTAACAGTTAAAGATAAGGCAATAAAATAATTTTTAAAAGCTTCAACTGAAAACTATTTTTTTCTACTTTGGCTGCCAAAATTACTTAGTTTCTATAAAATTTAACAAGAAAATATACCAAAGAAGCTACAGTCTTCTTGGCAATATATAGCAAAATTTTTTGTGCCATGTGTACATTATACAAAATAATTAATTAAAAATTATCTTGTTAAAAACAAAATCTAGATATAATTACTTTAAAAAGGAATTAAATTTGTTCAATCTGAAAAGAAACCAAAATATAAAGATACTGTTTATCTATGGACTCACACTTGGAAAAAATTATATAGATATCACTATAATAATTCAAAGAAGGCTGAAATCATCATATTACTTTTAGACAAAAACAATGTAGAAAATGGAGGTACTGTTATAAAATATAAAGAAGGAAGGGTAGTGGTTAAAAGGATGTTCTCAACAAGAAAAAAATTCTTCATGTGTGCACTAAGAAGAAATTATTATAAGACAAAAAAAAATCAAAACTAGAGATAAAGATAAATCCACTATCATAAATATATATTATAACATGACTTTTAAAACATAATATAATTGAGAATTTGTCTTAGCTTAAATTGCGATGATGACACCATGGTCAAAGCAACTTAATATTTTGAGTGTTCAGAATTCTAGATGGTTAGAAACTAAGGTCATTTCAGGAATGATGGCAAGAGGCAGGTATGTATGGTGCTATAGTAATAGCTGAGATTCCACATGTTGAGACAACTCTGAGGCAGTGGGGTGGGTAACTTAACTAAATATGTACTAAGGTTTAGGACATCTTTCTCATGATGAGAAACTTGACAGGGGCATTCTTTTTAACTTACTTGCACAAATTTATATGGCAAATTTACTTTTGAAATTAATAAGAAAAGGAAATAATATGTACAGAAATTATAGGAATTAAAAACACTGTTCATAGATGGCAAGATCTCCTACATAGAAAATAAAGATATGCATGAATAAAGAACAAGTGTCCACCAAAAACAAAGTCTGCCTTACATCAGTAGGCCTAACATGGAAGTCGCAATATATAAGCAGTGAAATTAGTACAGTAGAATAGAGTCACATGGTTTATAAGAATATCAAAATATATCATTTATCTGAATAAGGCTGGAAATATATAGATAAGCTATGTAGGATCTATATGTTCACGATCAGATGACAAAAATATACCTAAATTCATATAAATATATTTATTTCCATATATTAAAAAACACTATTTAAATGACAGTTCTTCTGATGAGGATCCATCTTTCGCATAAAGATTTAAATCATTGCAGATAGAGCATATGTTATAAATCAGACAATGTCACAGAGCCAAGACAATATTGAAGATAAAAAGCAAAGTAGCAAAATTCCCAGATCTTGTTAACATTTATGTGCAGAAAACTTAAAAACATTATTAACTGAGGACCAAAGCCAATGAAACAGACAAAGACAGTCTTCTAAACAAATTTTACTAAAATTATACACCTATTTAGAAATATGGACCATGGGTGCAGATAACATGCTTTATTAAATTTACTCTAGATTCATCACAGAAAAATTGTCATTTCTAGTAAAAAAAATAGAAAGAAAATCTTATAAATCGTTGGTACTGGCAAATCAAATTAAAACTCATATCAAAACATGATTGATCATGATTAGGCTGTTTTCATTTCAGATATGCAAGGATGGTTCAATATACTTAAATCAATAAATATCATAAATAGCTTTAATGACAAAAATCACATGGTGATCTCATTAAATCCAGAAAATCCTTCTATAAAAGACAAATCCTTTTATGGTAAAATTAGTGGAGATAATGAAGGAGAAAGAATGCTTCAATAAAATACAGACTATAGCCAAACAATTGTACACCAATAGCCAAACTGTTAATAAGGATGATCATACTTTAAGCTCAAACCAATGTAATGGTTTAGTTTTTTTATTACTTCTTTTATATTTTGTATTATAATTTCTTCCTTTGCAGTTTACATTAAAATTCTCATATATATTCCTCATTACTCTTTCAAATCTCTTACTCTGCTTCTACTAACTGTTGATGTGTGTGTGTGTTTATTTTTACTTCTCAGTGACTTCTGCCGCTTTTAAGACATATATACAAGCCTCATTGCTATTTATGTATAGTATTAGAAGAGTCAGCTTTCTATCCTACATTAGTCTCTAAAAGCAACTGTAGATCCTGTAGCTAACCCTTGGGAAGATAAATACATATGGATACAAAAACCTCTCACGTAATCCTGATGAGCCCCAGGATGTTGTAGTCCTTTTTTAAAAGCCAGAGACTGTCCCACTTGGGAATCCATCTCATATACAGTCACCAAACCCAGAGACTATTGTGGATCCCAAAAAGTGCTGAGCCTAATATAGCTGTCTCCTAAGAGGCTCTGCCAGAGCCTGACTAGTACAGAGGCAGTGCATGCAGCCAACCATTGGACTGAGCACAGCGTCCCCAATGGAGAAGTTAGAGAAAGGACTGAAGGAGCTGAAGGGGTTTGCAATCCCATAGAAAGAACAACAGTATCAACCAACCAGATCCAATTGCTTGCCCAGAGCTCACAAGGACTAAACCACCAACCAAAGTGTACACATGGAGGGATTCATGGCTCCAGCCACATATGTAGCAGACGATGGCCTTGCCAGGCATCAATGGGAGAAGAGACCCTTGATCCTGTGAAGGCTCAATGCCCCAGTGTTCTTAGGGTTTTTTCAGCACTCTGTCATTCTTGTGGTCTGTGGATATTATAGGAGACATGACTATTAACTATGTCCCTCCTTTGAAAGCTTGCAAGGTGCTGTCTAACAACATTGTAGCTAGTTTCATGGAGGAAGCTCTTATGCTTCTTATACCTGGAAGTAAGCAAGGGAAATAAGCAGTAGCCTATATTTTGGAAGTCTCTTGGAAAATCTTAGTCACCAACTCAAGGGAGAACTTCTTATCTTTGGTCCTGGGATTTTTGTTAATTTGTATATGCCTCACAGGAAAAACATTTCATCTCTGTGAGAAAAGTGTTACTCAAATTATATTCAAATCTGTATAAACTGAACCTACATATATCTTAGGCATTGTAAGTAGTCAATAGTATTCTTCATATAACTTTTTCCGATATCCTTGCTGTTATTTAATCTCCTCTCCCCTTCTTTTGTAATTATCTTCCCAACTCCAACTAAAGACAAGTTTCAACTTTCAGATCATTTGCAACTGACATTCCAGCACAGTTGCTTTCTCCTTTTACCCTCCAAATTTTTGCCTTTTTATTTTCCTGCAGTTACATGAGTTGATTTAGTCCTGTCTGAAGATCTGGAAATAGGAATAAGTATAGAGGTTTCACATGTAACATCTGTCTTTCTCAGTCTTGATTATATCACTTAATAGGATCTTTTTATTATCCCATCCATTCATCTACAGGTTCATGATTTTGTGTTTCTTTACAGCTGAGTAGTGTTTCATAGTGTAGACAGGCCACGTTTTTGTTTTATCCTCATCAGTGAATGCACATCAACCCAATGAAGGACATTTGGGCTGTTTCCTTTTCTTAGAAATTGTGAACAGGCCAGCAAGAAACATGGCTGAGTTAGCATCTGTGAATGTAGTGTCCTTCAGGCATTGGGAAAGAAATGGTTTAGCTGTGTCATATGGTAGAATTATTTTTAGATTTTCAATGATTTCCTATAAAGATTACCAGAGTAATTTTCACCAATTACCAATCACATCTGCATTTATCATGGGTTCCCCTTTCCTCACATCACCTGCTTGCTCTTTGCAATTTTGATTGAGGTGAGGTGAAATTTTGAAGTTTTTGTTTTGCTATTTTAGCCATTCCTTTTTCTAGTGAATATATCTCTTCCTTTGCAGTTTAAAAGTTGCCATGCTAGAAGACCATAATCCACTTAGTTGGGTTTACTTTTTATTTATTTGAGGCCATTGCCAATAGGAATGTGTCTATGATCTGTTTTGTGTGTTTGTTTTCTGTGAATTGTGCAGTATATTCTGTATCCTGCCACCTTGCTAAACTTATTTATCATTTCTAGAAGTTTTGTTAAACAAGCTTTGGAGTATGCATATTATCTCTACAACCTTTTTTTTTTCCTATCTCTATTTCTTTAATTCTTTTCTCTTCTCGTATTACTTCATATCATGCTTCAGGCTGAATGTTAAAAAATGAGTATGGGTCATGGATAGTCCTGGCTCATTTTTTATCTTTAGTTGGATTCCTTCAAGTTCTCCACTTAGGATAATGATGTTGGTTTTTAGTAGCTTTTATTATGCAGAAGCAGGATCCTTCTCATCCTATACACTCTAGGACGTTAATCATGGACATGTGATACATTTTCTCACTTCTGCAATTATTGAAATGATCATGTGGTTTATATTACATTTATTACTTTCATACGTTGAATTGCCCATGCATTTCAGAGACTAAATGAATTTGGTACTTCTGATTCTGTCTCAAACTCATGTATTTCAGAGATAAAGCCAAGACTAACCTGATCATGGTAGATAATATTTTTGATGAATTACCTCTGAGTTAACTGGCTTTATAACAGAAGTTTGAGAGTACTCCTTTTGCTTGTTTTTATTAATAATTTAAGAATACTTAGATGTATAATTTTATTTTTGCTAGAATTCTGTAGTGAATCCATTTGTGCCTTGACATTATTTTATGGAAAGAGTTTGTTCACATTAATAAATTTATTTTCCTTGCACCCCAATCCAAGCTTCTCCTCCTTTTTGCCTCTGAGTCCCATGTTCTCAGCTCCCCTTCACTCAGGATTCTATCTGCAAGTATAGCAGAATATCATTACTAGTATCAGAGGCAAGATATCTCTTATGCTATGGGTCTCAGTTGGGCAATTCATCGGTTGGCCATTCCTTCTATTTCTGCTCCTCTTTTATCCCTGTGAATCTTGTAAACAGATTAAATTGTGGGTCAAAGGGTTTGTGGCTCTGTTGGTGCCCCCATCCCATCATTGGAAACTTTGCCTAGTTACAGAAGAAGGCCATGTCATGTTCACTGTTCCCTTTTGCTAGTAGCTTAGCTAGGGTTATCCTCCAGATGGCTGAGGATTTCCAGTGTTCTAGGTTTCTAGCTCATACAAAAGATGCCCCTCCTACTGATTACAGTTCTCTCTCCCTCTGTCTTCCACATACTCGAACTCTCCTGTTACTTCCTTCTCCCATCTACCATAGGATTCCTTCCCTCCAACCACACCCAATGGCTATTTTATTTCTCCTTCTCAGTATATTCAAGCATCCTCTCTTAAGCCCTCCTTGTTATTTAGACTTTTTTTTGATTTATTTATTTATTATATGTAAGTACACTGTAGCTGTCTTCAGACACTCCAGAAGAGAGTATCAGACTTCATTACAGATGGTTGTGAGCCACCATGTGGTTGCTGGGATTTGAACTCAGGATCTTTGGAAGAGCAGTCGGTGCTCTTAACCACTGAGCCATCTCACCAGTCCCCTTATTTAGACTTTTTGAGTCTGTGGATTGGAGTATGGGTATCCTGTACTTTTTGACAAATATCCACTTGTAAGTGAGTATATATAGTATTTGTCTTTCTGGGTCTAGGTTACCTTACTCAGGATGCTCTTTTCCAGTTTTCTAGTTCCATCCATTTGCCTGCAAATTTCATGATGCTGTTGTTTTTGATACCACAGAATGGTCCATTATTTAAATGTAGTACATTTTCTTTATCCATTCTTCAGATGAAGGACATAAAGGCTTTTTTTTCCAGTTCCTGAGTAGTAAAAATAAAGCTGCTATGAACATACTTGAGCAAGTCCTGGTGGAATGGTGGAGCATCTTTTAGGTATATGTTGAGGAGTAATATAGCTGGGTCTTA
This sequence comes from Mus caroli, assembly GCF_978045245.1. Classification (NCBI taxonomy): domain Eukaryota; kingdom Metazoa; phylum Chordata; class Mammalia; order Rodentia; family Muridae; genus Mus; species Mus caroli. The sequence continues at coordinate 104,703,088 of NW_028227262.1, read as the reverse complement.
AGGTGAAACTATTCCCAATTTTCTGAGATATCATCACATTGATTCTTAAAGTGGTGGAATAACTTTGAACTCTCACCAGCAATGCAGCAATGTCACCATTTTTTCATGACTTCACCAGCATGTGCTGGCCTGGGTTTTTGAACTTAGACATTCTGATAGATCTAAAATGGTCTCTCAGAGTCATTTTGATTTTCATTTCATTGTTGACTAAGGAAATTGAGTATTTCTTTAAAGATTGGAGGGCATCATCCTGAGTGAGGTAACACAATCACAAAGGAACTCAATATGTGCTCATGGATAAGTGGATATTAGCCCAAAACTTAGGATATCCAAGATATAAGATACAATTTGCTAAACGCATGAAACTCAAGAAAAATGAATACCAAAGTGTGGACACTGTGCCCCTTCTTAGAATTGGGAACAAAACACCCATGGAAGGAGTTACAGAGACAAAGTTTGGAGCTGTGACGAAAGGATGGACCATCTAGAGACTGCCATATCCAGGGATCCATCCCATAATCAGCTTCCAAATGCTGACACCATTGCATAACCTAGCAAGATTTTGCTGAAAGGACCCAGATAGAGCTGTCTCTTGAGAGACTATGCTAGGGCCTAGCAAACACAGAAGTGGATGCTCACAGTCAGCTATTGGATGGATCACAGGGCCCCCCAATAGAGGAGCTAGAGAAAGTACCCAAGGAGCTAAAGGGATCTGCAACCCTGTAGGTGCAACAACATTATGAACTAACCAGTACTCCGGAGCTCTTGACTCTAGCTGCATATGTATCAAAGGATGGCCTAGTCAGCCATCAATGGAAAGAGAGGCCCATTGGACTTGCAAACTTTATATGCCCCAGTACAGGGGAATTCCAGGACAAAAAAGTGGGAGTGGGTGGGTAGGGGAGTGGGGGTGAGGGTATGGGGGAACTTTTGGGATAGCATTGGAAATGTAAATGAGGAAAATACCTAATAAAAATATTTTAAAAAAATTCTCTGTTTAGATCTGCACCCCATTTTTAAATGACTTATTTTGTTAGGTGATGTCAAGTTTTTTAAAGTTCTTTATATATTTTAGATATCATCCCTCTGTTAAATGAAGTATTGATGAAGTTCTTTTCCCATTCTCTTGGCTGCCATTTTATCTACTGATGGGATCGTTGGCTTAACAGAAGCTTTTCTGTTTCATGGGGTCTGATTTATTAACTGTTGATCTTAGTACTTGAGCTGTTGTTATTTCAGAAAGTTGTTATCTGTGTCAATATGTTGAAGGCTATTTCCCACCTTTTTTTCTCTCAGAGTTAGGACATTCAGTTTTATACTGAGATCTTTGTTCTAATGGGGTTGAGTTTTGTGCAGAATGATAGACATGGATCAACATGCATCTTCTACATGAGACATTCAGTTAGACCAGCAACATTAGTTTAAGATGCTTTCTTTTTTCCATTGTATAGTTTTGTCTTCCTTTGTCAAAAATAGTGTTCTATGTGTATTGGTTTACTTCTAGGATTTTGATTTAAATCCATTGATCAACTTGTATTTATTTTATGTCAATACTATGTAGTTTTTAATACTACTGTTCTATAGTGCAGCTTGAAATCATGGATGGTGATACCACCAGAAGTTCTGTTTTGACTACCCTGGTTATCTCACATTTTCATATGAAGCTGAATATTGCTCTTTCAAATTTTGTAAAATATTGTCTTGGAATTTTAATGGAAATTTCAGTGAAGCTGTAGAAGACTTTTGATAAGTGGCTATTTTTACTATGTTAAGTATACCAATCTATAGTCATGGGATAGATTTTCATCTGCTGATATCATCTTCAATTTTTTTCTTTAAAGACATGAAGTTTTTGTCATGCAGGTCTCTCTCTTATTTGATTAGAGTTACACCAAGATGTTTTGTATTATTTCTGGATACTATGAAGGGTATTATTTCCTTAACCCTTAAAACCTTAAAATTATTCTTTCTGAAACTTTATCACTTGTATAAAAAGGGTTACTGATTATATTGAGTTATTTTTGTATCTAGCCATATTTCTGAAATTGCTGATCACCTGTAAAGTTTTCTGTTGGAATTTCTGCAGTCACTTATGTATACTATTATATTATCTGCAAGTAGTGATGCTTTGACTTCTTCCTTTCCAATTTCTATCCCCTTGATCTCATTTAGTTGTTTTATTGCTCTAGCTAGAAGTCGGGAACAATATTGACTAGTTTGGGGGTAGTAGCATGCTTGTCTTTTCCCTGATTTAGTGGAAATACCTTAGGGCTCTTTACATTTAATTTGATGTTGGCTATTTGCTTTCTCTATATTGTCTCTATTCTGTATAGGTGTGTATCTTGTATTCCTGATTTCTTTCTCAGGACAATGTGTTGAATTTTGTCAAAAGCATTTTGTTTTCAGTACCCAATAAGATGATCATGTAGATTTTTTTCTTCCAGTGTTATTATGGTATAATATATTGACGGATTCTTAGATGTTGACCCATCCCTGAATCCCTGGGATGAATTAAGCCCACTTAATCATGATGGATGATTTTTCTCATATGTTCTTGGACTATGGATTAAAAGTATTTATTGACTATTTTTGCATAAATGTTTATGAGGGAAACTGGTCTAAAATTCACTTTCTTTGTTGAGTCTTTGGTTTAGATAGTGGGAAGACTGCTGACTTATAAAATGAGTTTGGAAAATAATTCCATTTCAGTTTTGAGGATATTGGTATTATCACTTGAAAAGTATGATAGAACTCAGAACTAAAACCATATGACTTTGAGCTATTTTTTTTTCAGGGAGGCACTTAATGACTGCTTCCTTGGGGGCTGAGGATGTGGAGGAAGAGGGACATTCCTCTATTGTTTGTGGGATTGCAAGCTGGTACAACCACTCTGTAAATCAGTCTGGCAGTTCTTCAGAAAATTAGACAAAGTACTACCTGAAGATCCAGCAATTCCTTTCCTGGGCATATACCCAGAAGATGTTCCAGCTTGTAATTAGGACACTTGCTCCACTATGTTCATAGCAGCCTTATTTATAATAGCCAGAAGCTGGAAAGAACCCAGATGTCACTCAACAGAGGAATGGATACAGAAAATATGGTACATTTACACAATGGAGTACTACTCGCAATTAAAAGCAATGAATTCATGAAATTCTTAGGAAAATGAAAGCATCTGGAGTACCTGAGTGAGGTAACCCAATCACAAAAGAACACACATGCTATGCACTCACTGATAAGCGGATATTATCCCAGAAACTTGGAATATCCAAGTTATAATTTGCAAAGCACATGAAATTCAAGAAGAAGGAAGACCAAAGAGTGGATACTTCACTGCTTCTTAGAATGGAGAACAAAGAACCCATGGAAAGAGTTACATTTAATACATAATGCCTCTAAATTTCATTAGTTCTGTGTTTAGTTTCTATATGGATGAAATTTCCATTGGTAGGAGTGGGGTTGTGATATCTCCCACTAATAATATTTGGATTTCAATGTGTAATTTGCACTTGGAGCATAGGTAATCAGAATTGAGATGTCATTTTTGTTTATTTTTACTTGCATGAGTACAAAGTGTCCTTCCCATATCTTTTGATCAATTTTGGTTGAAAGTATATTTTAGTAGATATTAGAATGGCTACTCCACCAGATCCATCCATTTGCCTAACAATTTCATAAATGTATTGTTTTTAATTGCTGAGTAGTACTCCATTGTGTAAATGTACCAAATACTCTGTATCTATTCCTCTGTTGAGGGACATCTGGGTTCTTTCCAGTTTCTGCCTATTATAAATAAGGCTGCTATGAACATAGTGAAGCATGTGTCCTTATTACAAGTTGGAACATCTTCTGGGTATATGCCCAGGAGAGGTATTGTTGGGTCTTCTGGTAGTACAATGTCCAATTTTCTGAAGAACCGCCAGACTGACTTCCAGAGTGGTTGTACAAGCTTGCAATACCACCAGCAATTGAGGAGTGTTTCTCTTTCCCCACATCCTCGCCAGCATCTGCTGTCACCTGAATTTTTGATCTTAGCCATTCTAACTGGTGTGAGGTGGATTCTCAGGGTTGTTTTGATTTGCATATCCCTGATGATTAAGGATGTTCATTTTTTCAGGTGTTTCTCAGCCATTCGGTATTCCTCAGTGAAAAATTCTTTGTTTAGATGTGTACCCCATTTTTTAATGGGGTTATTTGATTTTTGGCGTCCAGCTTCTTGAGTTATTTATATATATTGGATATTAGTCCCCTATCTGATTTAGGATTGGTAAAGATCCTCTCCCAATCTGTTGGTCACCTTTTTGTCTTATTGACAGTGTCTTTTTCCTTACAGAAGCTGTGCAGTTTTATGAGGCCCCATTTGTTGATTCTTGATCTTACAGCACAAGCCATTGCTGTTCTGTTCAGGAATTTCTCCCCTGTGCCCATATTTTTGAGGCTTTTCCCCACTTTCTCCTTTATAAGTTTCAATTTCTTGGTTTTATGTGGAATTCCTTGATCTACTTAGACTTGAGCTTTGTACAAGACGATAAGAATGGATCATCCACATTCTTCTACATGATAACAGCCAGTTGTGCCAGCACCATTTGTTGAAAATGCTGTCTTTTTTTCCACTGGATGGTTTTACCTCCCTTGTCAAAGATTAAGTGATCATAGATGTGTGGGTTTAATTCTGGGTCTTCAATTCTATTCCATTGATCTACCTGTCTGTTGCTGTACCAGTACCATGCACTTTTTATCACAATTGCTCTGTAGTGTTGCTTGAGATCAGGCATGGTGATTCCCACAGAGGTTCTTTTATTGTTGAAAATAGTTTTTGCTACCCTAAGTTTTTGGTTATTCCAGATGAATTTTCAAAATGCCCTTTCAACATCCTGAGTGAGATAAGCCAATCACAAAAGAACACACATGATATGCACTTACTGATGAGTGGATATTAACCCAGAAACTTAGACTACCCAATATACAATTTGCAAAACACATGAAACTCAAGAAAAAGGAATACCACAGTGTGGATACTTCATTCCTTGCTAATGGGGAACAAAATAGCCATAGAAGGAGTTACAAAGACAAAGTTTGGGGCTGAGACAGAAGGAAGTACCATCCAGAAACTGCCCCACCTGGGGATCCATCACATATACAACCATCAAACTCAGACACTATTGCATATGTCAGCAAGATTTTGCTGACAGGACCCTGATATAGCTGTCTCTTTTAAAGTAATGCCAGTGCCGGCAAATACAGAAGTGGATGCTCACAGTCATCTATTGGATGGAACACAGGGCCCTTTAACGAGGAGCTAGAGAAAATACCCAAGGACCTAAAGGGGTCGGCAACCCTATAGGAGGATCAACAATATTAACTAACCAGTAGCTGCCAGAGCTGTGTCTCTAGTTGTATATGTAGCAGAGGATAGCATAGTTGGCCATCAATGGGAAGGAGAGTCCCTTGGTATTTCGAAGATCATATGCCCCAGTACAGGGAATGCCAGGGACAGGAACTGGGAGTGGGTGGGATGCACAGCATGGTGGGGGAAGGGTATAGGGGACTTTCAGGATAGCATTTAAAATGTAAATGAAGAAAAAATCTAATAAAAAAGAAAGAAAAATAATGATAGAAAACAGTATCAGAGATAAACAATAAAAAAATGGCTACTCCAGCTTCCTTCTCTGTCTGATTGCTTGAAAATTTTTCCATCCCTTAACTCATAGGTATTGTCTCTCTTTGTTGCAGAGGAGTGTTTCTTATATGTAGTAGAATGATGGATCATCTTTTCACATCCATTCTTTTCATCCGTGTCTTCTTATTGGGAAATTGAGTCCATTGATTTTGAGAAATATTAATAGCCAATGATTGAAAGTCCCTCTAATTTGATGTTAGTGGTGTGTGTGCATGTGTGTGTTTGAGTGTGTGTGTGTATGTGTGTTTATGCTTTCCTTCATTTTGTTTTTTCATTTGCTAGTATTTTAGTTATTTCCTATGGGTTTTTTTTGGGGGGAGGGGTTACTTAACCTCTTTTTTGTTGAGGTTTTCTTTTAATACCTTCAGAAAGGCTGGATTAGTGGAGAGATTATTATTATTATTTTTTTTTTTGTCATCGAATAGCTTGGTTTTTCCTTGTATGGTGATTGAAAATTTTGCTATGTATGGACGTCTGGGCTGGCATCTGTGGTCTCTTTAGGAGTGAAAGATCTGCTTAGACCCTATGACTTTAGAATTTCTGGTAAAATGTCAGGGGTGATTCTGATAGGTATGATGCCCTTATATGTTATTTGGCCATTTTACCTTTCAGCAGTTAGTCTTCTTTCTTTGCTGTGTTCATTTAGTGTTTAGATTATTATGTGACAGGAGGATTTTCTTTTCTGATCCAACTTATTTGGTGTTCTGAAAGCTTCTTGTATGTATATAAGCATCTCTTTCTAGAGGTTGGAAATTTATTTTTATAATTTTGTTGAAAAAAATTTTGGTTCTTGCTCAGAATCTTGTATTCTTATTATTCTTGGATTGGATATACCAGGTTTCCTGGATGTTGTTTGTCAGGCATGTTTTAGATTTACCATTTTCCTTGACAGATGTATTGATTCCCCCTATTGAATCTTATATACTTTAAATCCTCTCTTCCATCTCTTGTATTCAGTTGGAGATGCTTTTATCTGTAGTTCTTGTTCTCTTCTCCAGGTTCACCATCTCTAAGATTCCCTCAGTTTGTGTATTTTTTATTGCTTCTATTTTCATTTTCAAATCTTGAATAGTTTTACTTATTTCGTTCACCTGTTTGGCTATATTTTCCTGTATTTCTTTAAGGTATTCATTCATTTTCTCTTTAAAGGTCACTATCATCTTCATAAGATTGGATTTAAGGTCATTTTCTTATGCTTCAGTTGTGTTAGGATACCCAGTGCTTGCTGTGGTGGTCCCTGATGGTGCTATATTTCCCTGGCACTTGTTGATTGTGTTCTTATGCTGGGCTTTAGCCATTTGGGTTTTGCAGGTATTAAGGTTTAGATACTAGTTTCTGTTTGTTATTGGTGCTAGCAAATCTACAGAAATGTGGGCAGAATTGTGGGCTGAAAAGTGGAGTGTAGGGGATGGGACATATTTTGATTCTACTTGGCATGCACCAAGCTGACTCAGCAGGCAGAAGATTTGGGAGTTATGTTTCTCCTGGATGAATCTTTTGCCCTTAGGCCTCTAGAAATCCAGACTGAACTGGTGGAAAGCTCTTCATTTTTAATTCAATTTCTTCATTTGTTTTTTGAGGTGTGAGAAGTTACTTTTTTTTTTTCTTTAGTCGTTTTTACACTCTAGTCTTTATACCCCTCCAGGTCATCCCATACCTCCTCTACTGTCTCCAAGAGAATGCCTCCCACCCCAACTCCTTCCCCACCAGACCTCCCCAATCCCTTAGGCCTCAAGTCTCTAGAGGGTTAGGTCCATCTTCTCTCACTGAGGCCAGACCAGGCAGTGCTCAGCTCTATATGTGTAGATTCATTACTCTTAATGCTTAATTAAACAACCCTATTTATGTATCACTAATATCACAATTTATATTATTTATTGTCAATGCAATACTTTCAGAGCCAGTCGATAATGATAAAAGATTTTTCCCATTATTTCTAACCTTCTGAAAGCATAGCTACTTGTGACTGGTAAACGTCAAGTAGATACAAGTCCGAAACCATCATGGTACTTCCCCTATCCTCTAGGATGCTCCCTCTCTCTACAACTCTTAGCTCCAAGCCCTTTTCCCTGTCCAATCACAGATCTCCTATGCACTAATGTAATTGGACAGGGAAAATCCTGAGACAACCACCCCTTGAGCTGATTCCCAATTTGGGCCTGTTACTGGATCTCCTTTCCCTTAGGTTCTTAGGTTGTTGATATCTTTTTCATTCAATTTTGGTGGCTTAGCTAAATTATAAGTTCATTCCTTTCTTTTACATTAGTCAATTTAAAGGGGTCCAGATATTTTTCATGCTTCTTTATAATAATCAGAACTTCTTTAATTTCTCTTGTAATGTTTCATTTTATATATCTTGTTCAGTTAATTTGTGTATTATTTTCTCTTGGATACTATAAACTTTGACTATTGAGAAGGAGAGAAGGATAGATTCTAACTCGTGGCCTGCTAAAACACTAAAATCAGCATTCCACACTTTAAGTAGGGACAGTCTATGTCTAAATATTGGAAATAGATTAGTGAGCTTCTTGACCCCTACATCAGGCCTGGGATAAATTTCCAGGTTGTTTTCTGTAATGAGATGAAACTCAGACAAGAATGAACTGAGAACTTAAACAAGACATTTACAGGACTACAGAGAGAACCTAGCTGTTCTTAGTACATGTATCAAGGATTTATCTATCTTCAACTCAGTGTGCATGAGTGCTCCAGTGTTTGGAAACTGCATAATGTAAGCACACAGAGAGGAAAAACTTTGGAGCTACAAAATGATATGATTCATAGGCAGTTGGGAAATTTTTCACCTACTAGTCAATGGGAAGAAAACACAAGGAAATTATCACAGGAATTGAGAAAATCTTTACTAAGAGTAGATGAGGTTCTAGTCCTGCCTAGCAAAGCCTAAAACAAGAGATAAACATACTTTTCAGTAGACAATACTCAGTAACAATTCTAAATCAAATTTATAGTGAAGCTATGGAAAGGCAATTATTCACTACTGTGTTCATTTATATGTGATCCAACTATGGAGAGGGGGGGTGGGAGAGAGAGAGAGAGAGAGAGAGAGAGAGAGAGAGAGAGAGAGAGAGAGAGAGAGAGAGAGAGAGAGATTGGTGATAAATTGACATACCACATGAAGAAGCCAGGCTGATAGTCAATCTAAATTTGTCTTCAAAGTACAGAAAAAAAAATTAAAAAGCAAAACAAATGCATATAGAATTAAACACATCTATAAAATGAATTTCCAGAACAAACTTAAAGTCATAAGTTTGCTAGCAAAAATAACTTGTTGCCTTCACACATGGTAAAAAAAAAAAAAAATGGTGATGTAAATGTCACAACATGAAATTCAAACCTAGGTAAGGACAAAAATCCCAAACACAGAAATGGAGTATGTAAACATAACTACACTTGTCTGATGTTACAATCCCATGACTCCTGAGGTTTAAAAAATTGCCATTGTACTATGAGATATATAATGTATATGTGACAGCATAATAAAAGGATTAGTAGAGAAAAGTAGACCAAAACACTTTTAAGATTGTTTTATAATATGTACAGTAATACAATAACATCTAAAGGTAGATAGGGGTTAGTTAAAATGCACAATGCAAGAAGAAGCAAATACTTAAATCTAAAAGTAAACAAAAGAATCACATCTAATAAGCCAACATTGAAGAAAAATGAGGTGCTGGTACAATGTAAAAAAAAAAAACCCTAAGGAATATTTTAGTTAATTTAATTAATCTTTGGTGTACCAATGAGTTTTATTGGGGTTCACCTATGGGGTTATGTGTGAGCAGAAATTTTAAAGAAGGCAGAAATGGATAAGAACATGGATAAATAAAAAATTAAACATACAAAATTACTATTATGACATTCAGCATTTTTAATTGTCTGAAATTAATAAGCAGCAAATGTTAAAACATAATAAAGAAATAAAACCAATAGCACCAAGAAAATGATTAGAAAACAAATGTTTAGATGAGCCTAGTGACACAGGCTTATGAAAGAAGCTACTAGAGATGCTGAGGTAAAATAAACAAGTTCTAGGCCCTCCTGGGCCACACAGGGAGCTTAAGTCTTACCCCACTAATTTAACAAGATACTGTTTTAAATTTTTAAAAGTGAAAAATGAAAAAGTGAAAGATGAATGTGTAGATGAGAGGAAGATCATTTTTATAGAATAAATACAATGAATATACAAATACTCACTTTGATCCCTGGATCTATCAAAAGTCAAAAAGGAAAATAAAATTTTCAAAAAGAAAGAAAAGGAATAGGAATAAAAAGGAAAGAAAAGGAAAGACAAAAATACATGTAAAAAATCTTAAAAAGAGAGGAAGGAATTAGGGAGAAAGAAAGGAAGATGAAAGAAAGAAAGAAAGAAAGAAAGAAAGAAAGAAAGAAAGGAAGGAAGGAAGGAAGGAAGGAAGGAAGGAAGGAAGGAAGGAAGAAAGAAAGAAAGAAAGAAAGAAAGAAAGAAAGAAAGAAAGAAAGAAAGAAAGAAAGAAGAGACAAACAAAAATAAAAGAAAAAGAGCAATAAATATAAAATGACCTTCCATGTTCACTAATAAATGTAGATTTCAAATATATATTTGAAATTTTATTCAACATCATTAACTATAAAGTTTTACAAGCCGAAAACAAAATGTAATGAGACTATGAATCTTTCACAATATCTAAAACTACAGCACCCTTATTAGATTGCTGGCAGGGCTATAAATATTCAGTACTTTTAAGAAACTACAGTGATAAAAATAGTTTAGAAAGCACCTTTGAGGTTCATTCAAAAACAAAATGGAAGTGTATACTCTGCTTTCTCCATGTGCGGTTCTCTGTGTTAATTACCATCCAGTGAATGAAGAAGGTTCTCATATGAGGGTTGAGCGCCACATCTATACACCAATAAGTCATAGCTGTATTGTAGCTATGCTCATTTAACAGGATATTAGTAGTAGTTTTTCCTGTATGGTCTGTGGTTCATCTAGTCTCAGGCTTTTGGCATTATTAGTGCTGTCAGATCTTTCATAGAGAAACCCTTAACCTCAGTTAAAAATGGCTACCTATGCTCATTACATTTGCAGCACTATTGCACAGGTGGGCATATCATAGTGGCAAGTCTCTCTGTAGTTGACAGGGTTCATAGTCTAGTAACCCTGAGCATAGTCAGTACAAGCACAGCTTCTATGTGAGCAGCATTTATCTGTATTTGTCCATGATCTCATAGGCCTCTACTATCTTCGACATTGGCACTTACCAATAGCACTGAGGGAATGTCCTGCGATATTCATTATTAGTACAGCTAATAGACAAAAAAAAAAAAAAAAAAAAAAAAAAAAAAACAACAAAAAAAAAAACCTGAATGAAACTTTCATAGATAGCAGTCAAATGGGTAATACTTCTAAAGACAGGCTATAAATCACACGTCATGAAGCTAACAATGGGAAAATTGAGAAACTAGATAAACAGGATTTTTCAGATAAGTTATTAGTGGCAAATAAGAAATACAAATATTTTTCTCATTCATAGTAAGTAATGCTGACAAATGTGGTCATAAGATTTCAACTTTCATTAATTAGATTATAGGAATGGAAATTAAAGTATGATAAATTACTATAGCAAAAATCGTCTATGAAAATTGGTACTTTCATATTCTATTGATGGAAGAACAAAGAGGTTCAGCATTTTTAGCTGGTGTGGCTTTTGACGCTGTCAGGCTGACAGTAATCTGTCAAATTTTAAAATGTGCATTTTAAGTCTATCCTACAAAAATACTCATAAATATACATAAATGCAAAATTATAAGAATGTTATTGCTCTATTATTTATAATAGCAAAAAGCAGAAAAATACTAAGACTGTCATGAGGAAAATGGGTAACAAATTATGGGATATGCATGACTTAAATTATTTGAAAATCCTTAAAAATATGAAATAGCCCTACGGAACAGAAATGTATGTGACTATTAAATTCAATGCCTATAGTTATAGTGAAAGTAATCCTATACATGCAAAAAACATTACATGATTATAATTATCTCTATCTCATCCAGCTCCCTGCATCCATGTATGTCTCAATGGGTAAAGATAGTCACAGGCTCTGGACAGTGATAACTTTGAGATAGACAAATTTCACAAATAATTTTTGTGAGAATTGTAGAAGTTTATGGAATGGATTTTACATTATGAATTTATTTTTAAGGAAGACAGGATCCTTCAGTGACTGAAGTAATATATGCACATGTTTGGAGAAATTCATGTTTGAGAAACCTGTTTGAAGAAATGTAACAGTTGCTTTTGGTTTTGCATGAATATTGCAGACTAATATTGTACCATTCCTTAGCCTCATTGGGCCCTTCTCTAACTCTCTTTGTAGAGAACGTACCTGGAGAAAGAATTGCTAACCAGAGCAAGTCTGTGTGAGTCCATTAGGCATTCTTTTTGTGGAAATATTATACACAGGTTATAGCTGATTTTGTATTATGTATAATTGGGACTCAATGGGCTGGCATTTTGTGTTCTAAAATTGTTCCAATAGTTGAACAATCTAAGTCCTGAGCTTAAAGTACCGTGCTCCTATATTATGCTCTTGTACCAGAAGCCTTTGTAATATTTTAATGATATTTTATTTTTAACTTTTTGTTCCTTTTTTTGGTGTTGTTGAAAATAACTAATTCATGTTCACAAATCAACATATGATTAATAGAGTGTTGGTGAATTATGGCCAAATATGTCTCTTTGGAGTTGCCTGGCTCACTGGCACCTTCTCGTTCCTGGTGGTTTAATATACTGCAATTTTTAAGAGGGATGATGCTAGAGGCATACAATAAGATGGCCAGCCCAGGGGAATGGGGATGGATGTGTTTTACTGCTGTAAACAGACACCATGACCAAGGCAACTCATAAGGACAATGTTTAATTAGGTCCCGTGTAGGTCAGAGAGGTTCAGTCCATGATCATCTAGGCAGAAGCATGGCAGTGTCCAGGCAAACATGGGAGTGGAGGAGCTGACAGTTCCAGCTCTTGTTTTGAAGGCAGCTAGCAGAAGATTGACTTCCAGAAATCTAGGTTGAAGGTCTCAAAGCCCACACCTACAGTGACACACCTACTCCAACAAGGTTATACCTAAGAGTGCCACTCACTGGACCAAACTTATACAAACCATCACATTCCACTCACTGGCCATGAAGGGATTGTTTAAACACTTGGGTCATACCTACTCATAGCACAACAAAAAATACATTTAGTCTCGCATCCAAAGTCCTCATACTTTATAGCAGCCTCAACAATGTTAAAAGTTCAAATTTCAAAGTCTCTTCAGAGATTCATTCAATCACTTAACTGTAATGCATAAAGCAAGACTGGAAACCATCTGGGCAAACTCCAAACTCTGCATCTCCATGTCTGATGTCAAAGTGGTCTTCAGATCTCCAATTTCTTTCATCTTTCTTGACTGCAATAAATTTATTTCTCCTGGGCTGGTTCCCTGCACTCTTAGCAGCTTTTCTCAGCAGATAGCCCACTGTTCTGACATCTTGAACATCTTGAGGTCTTCAAGGCAACTTTAATGTTACAGCATCTTATTTTAATATCTGGGATCACACATGGTCTTCTGGGCTCCTCCAAAGGGCTGACATCACTTCTCCAGCTCTACCTTCTGTAGCACTCTAAGCTCAGGTTGATCTACTCCACTGCTGTTGCAGTTCTTGGTAGTCATCCCATGGTACTGGCATCTCCAATACACTAGGGCCTTCCACTGTATCTAGCCTTTACCAATAGCCTCTCATAGGCTCTCTTCATGCTGCCAAGCCTCAACTCCTTTACATGACCCCTTTCTTCCTGGGCTGTCAACTGCAACTGGGGCTGCACTTTCACCAATGGCCTTCTATGACCTCTCACAGTGCCAAGGTTCAGCTGTTCTACATGATGCCTTCATGCCTTCAAATCCAGTACCACCTGGGTAACTCTTACACATTACCAAGTACAGCTGTAGTATAAGGTAAAACTTTGGCTATCTGTGGAATACAGTTTCTTGGTGCTCTCAAAAAATACTTTCCAGAAGATTTCACGTCAGTGATTCTGGTCTCTTCTTAATCACCGCTATTTTCTTAGCTCCAGCTTACCAGTATCAATTGTCCCAGTAGTCTCTTCAATCCTTTCTTTTAAAAAAAATATTGGATATTTTATTTGTTTACATTGCAAATGTTACCCCCTTTCCGGGTCTCTCTTCTGTAAACTCCCTATCACATCCCCTCCTCACTCTGGTTCTATGAGGGTGCTCCCCCACTTACCCACCCACTCCCATCTCACTGCCCTAATATTCCTGTACACTGGAGCATCAAGCCTTCACAGGACCAAGGGTGATGCCAGATAAGGCCCCCTTCCCCTAACTCCTTTATTAGGGTCCCTGTAATCAGTTTGATGGTTGACTGTAAGCATCCACCTCTGTATTTGTCAGGCTCTAGAAGCGCCTCCCAGGAGACAGCTATATCAGGCTCCTGTCAGCAAGCACTTCTTGGAATCTGCAATAGTGTCTGGGTTTGGTGTCCGCATGTCAAAGGATCCCTAGGTGGGGCTGTCTCTGGATGCCCTTTCCTTCAGTCTCTGCTCCACTCTTTGTCTGTATTTCGTTTAGACAGGATCAATTCTGATTTAAAATTTTGGAGATGGGTGGGTGGCCCCATCCCTCAACCAGGGGGCCATGCCTATCCTGTGGATATGGTCTCTACAGGTTCTCCCTCCCCTTTGTGGGGTATTTCAGCTAATGTCATACCCATAGGGTCTTGGGGGTCTCTTACTTTCCTGGCGACTGAGGTCTGAGACTTTCTGGTTGCTAGCCCCAGTTCCCTACACACCCCCCCACTGCTATACACCTCTGTTCAATTTCCTGGCCCTCTGGACATCTCCTCCCATACCTGATTCTGTCCCTCTTTTTTCCTTTGCCCTCTTCTCTTCCTCCGAAGTCCCTCTCATCCTCTACTTCTCTTGATCATGTTATTTCTCTTCTAACTAGGACTGAATCATCCACTTTTTGGTCCTCCTTCCTCTTGAGCTCCATGTGGTCCATGAATTGTATAGTGGGTATTTCATGTTCTTTGCTTGATATCCACTTATTAGTGAATACATACCATGTGTGTGTGGGTTTTTTTTTTTTTTTTTTTTTTTTTGTGACTGAGTTACCTCACTCAGGATGATATTTTTTGTATCAATCCATTTGCCTGCAAATTTCATGAAGTCATTGTTTTTAATAGCTGAGTAGTATTCCATTGTGTAAATGTACCACATTTTTTTTTTATCCATTGCTCTGTTGAGGGACATCTGGGTTCTTTCCAGCTTCTGGCTATTATAAATATGGCTGCTATGAATATAGTGGAGCATGTGTCCTTATATCATATTAGTGCATCTTGTGGTTATATGCCCAGGAGTGTTATAGTTGGTTCCTCAGGTAGTACTATGTTCAATTTTACAAGGAACCACCAGATTGATTTCCAGAGTAGTTGTGTCAGCTTGCAGTTCTACCAGCAATGGAGGAGTGTTCCTCTTTCTCCATAACCTGACCAGCATCTGCTGTCACCTGAGTTTTTTGGTCTTAGCCATTCTGACTGGTGTGAGGTGGAGTCTCAGAGTTGTTTTAAATTGCATTTCCCTAATGACTAAGGATGTTGAACATTTCTTTTGATGCTTCTTAGCTATTCGAGTTTCCTCAGTAGATAATTCTCTGTCTATCTTTGTTCCCCAATTTTTAATAGGGGTATTTGGTTCTCTGGTGTCTAACTTCTTGAGTTCTTTCTATATATTGGATATTAGCCCTCTATCAGATGTAGGATTAAAGCCAGAGCCAAATGACTGAAACTGCTGAGTTCTGCTGCTTGCTGGGGCTGGAACATGCTTCCCTGTACCCCTTTATTCTATTACATTATTACTTGTTATCTTTCAACTCCTTCACTGCCTAAGCTTGCAACTGCCTAAGCTGAAACTTGCTTTGTAGATTGACCTTGAACTCAGAGATCTTCATGGCTCTGTCTTTTAAATGCTGAGATTAAAGTTGTGTACCACCACACCTGGAATTAAGCTCTTCTTCACCTAGAGCCTGCTCTATCCTGAATCTGGGTCTTGCTTTGTTCCGGGCTGATGTTGAACTAAGAGATCACCTTGACTCAGTCTCTTGGGATTAAAAGTGTGTACTACCTTGTTTTGACCTAAGCTTTTCATAACCACTATGCCTCAAGATCTCCATGCCAAGATCCAGGTCAGAAACTTGTGTCTTCCTGCCTCAAGATCTGAATCATAGGTGTGCCATCCAATTCTGGATTGTAGTTCATTCCAGAAATACAGTCAAGTTGACAACCAGGAATAACAATTACAGAGAGGAATAAAGCAACCCCATTCTCTCTGTTCTGCTCTTCCAAAGAACTGTTCAATTTCAATACACTATTTAATTTGTTATTGAAATATATTCATTATGCAAAATGTTCTTTGTCTGCCAATGTATTTTAAATCCTAAAACCAAAAAAGCATCTGTTATAAACATATCACTAAGTGTCATGTAGACTAACAGTTGTGACTTGATTTACCTAGAACTTAAAAAAAAAACTCTAATAACATAAGAGACATTCAAGTATTATTCATCCATGAATTTAATATGCTACTATTTGTTTTTACACTGTAGCACACATTTTCACTCTTTTTGAATTCTGTCATTTACAGACGACATTCATGATGACCATTCTCTCTTCGTTTTGTTGCTCTAAGTTTGGTTTTACTCTTGTTTGTTAATCATTGTATTCTTAAGTAAAATAACTTTTAAAAACCATACTGCTGATTCCCTAAAAATATCAATGCCGATTTTAAATATACCTTGAGGGAAAATTTTTGAGCTTAACGTTCAAAGTATTTTAGTCTTTATAGAAAGAAAAACGAAGCTCTTTAATGTAATTTTAATGCATTGTATAATGACTGCAATAAATCCTTATGCATTTTCTATCTACAAAAAAGGGAATAACATCATTTAATGTTCAATGTAATTTTTCAATTCATAAGGTTAAAAATATTCATTTTCCTATTCAAGCAATAAACTTCTTTGTTAATCAAAATAGTTGTGAAGGGACTTTTTTCTTAAGACTGCCATGAAAAATTTCAAAATCTATAATATATAAATATTTTTTTACATTATCAAGCTTTAAACAAAAATTATTTCTTAGACAATGTTCGCCATTTTTCTCTGTTGCTTTACACAATTGCAAAAGTTCCCATGAATGCTATTCTTTCCAAACTAACATCTAAAGTCACTTTTATATTGTGGCTCAAAATGTAAAATACTAAAATTATAGGAAATAAAGAAAGTGCATGGAAAGAAACAACATTATTAAAAATATTTTTAAAGTCATGGTAGATTTTCATATTGCATAATAATTTATCTCATAAATGAGAAAAATGGAATTCTGCCTTAATTTGAAAAGTAGACTGTAAGTTAAAATAAAAATACCAGAATAACAAACCATAGATAAATAAGGAAAGATTGAGCAGAGAGGAGGTGGAGAAAGGAATAGGAAAATAATTTTAACTTTTTCCAGACTCCTAGAAAGAGGGGCATGAAGGTAAATTTGCAATATGATGATTCTTCTGGGCAATAAAAGGCAGGGCTAATGGCTGTGACCTATCTTCAAGGCAGTGAGGTTAACTAGGCAGGTAGGGTGTTAAACAATGCTTGCAAAGTTATGGAATTTTGGCTATGTATATTGACCAGGAAAGGTATTATATTAAACACAGGTCTGAGCAAGAAAATCTTTTAAATAATAAATAACAGCAAGGAATGTTCTAAAGTTCCTTTCTTTAGGTAAAATTTATTATTTAGTAATGAAATGAAAAATGGTGGCATTCTAGTTTAGGGAATGATAGGGAATACTGCTTCTTGTTTCCTGCAAAACAGTGTTCAAATATGTCGTTCTTTCTGTTGGTCAAGGTAATATTTGCTGTACAAATACAGGTGATTCACATGCATCTTTTTTAGGAGCCCATGTTATATTTATTTTGAATTTAGATATGATTTTTTTAATAATTATATCATTTTCAATAAATAAAGATGTGAGACATGTTTTTCAAACACGGTTACAAAATATGCTTTGCTTAATTAATTGAGTCCAACTACTTAACTTTTCATGTTATAAATATATTTTATTAACATTTATAGTGTATTTCCACATATTTTGTATCAAATAAAATTATATTAAAATGTCTCTGTGTTAAGTATCTTATGTAGGCCATCAAATACAAAAGGAAAAATGTTTTCATTAGTTAAACTTCATGTACTTTGTATTGGGTGGGGGAGGGTATGGGGGACTTTTGGGATAGCACTGGAAATGTAAACGAAGAAAATACCTAATTTTAAAAAAATAAATTGATTGGAGGCTGGAGGACGGCTCAACAGTTAAAAATACAGATGTAATATTCTCCAAGTCCATTGTCCCACTTATATGTCAATTCCTATGTTAATAGACCCTCATGCATCAACCTATATGCACCTTGACTTTGGAAATATGAAGAACAGCAGAAAATAAATTTTTTTATAGAGCTTATACTGTGTGTAATAAATTCCACACTTTATCACCCAGTACTCATAGTCTCATACACCTTTGAAGACTGTTATTGGTTTTTGTTTGTTTTTGTTATTTCTTTGTTTATTTTTTTGGAATTGCATGTGGGTTTATCTATTTGTTTTTTATTTCATTTTATTAGATATTTTCTTTACTAACATTTCTAATTTTATCCCCTTTTCTCATTTCCCCTTCTGAACCCCCCCCATCCCTTCCCCACCACTTGCTCACTAACCCACCCACTCCTGCTTCCTTGCCCTCGAATTCCCCTACTCGTGGGATTGGGAGGAATTGAGCCTTCATAAGCCCCTCCTCTCATTGATGCCCCACAAGGCCATCCTCTGCTTCATATGAGACTGGAGCCATGTTATTGTTAATGACAAAATTGAAACCTGGCTCCTCTCTTGTTAACCTCCACATATTTTACCTAGACATCACTCTCCACAAACTATTATTTTTGAATGTGAGCTGTCTCCCCATACTCATGTGAATATTTGTTCCAAAGAAGGTAGTGCTCTTTAGGGAGGCCATGGTACTTTTAAGATGAGGAGTTTTGATGGAAAAGAGTCAGTTACTGTGAATGGGTTATGGGATATTGCAACCTGACCCACTTAAGCTCAGCTTCCTGCCAATGCAATCAGAACAATACCCCCCCCCGCCCTCATATTGTCCCTGCCATGATAGGATGTATCCTCTCAAACTTATACTAGAATAATCTATTTCTCCATTATTAGCTTTTTGTCAACTCTATCATCAGAGCAATAAGAAAAGTAAGTAGTATACAAATTGAGGCTTGCTGCATCTTAGTCCAGGAGTAGTGCTCTATGTTTCCACCATTCAAGGTCACAACCCAAAGAGCAGTCTCCACACAGACTAGCACTTCTCTTGGAAGGAGAAAAGAGGAGGAAGGTTCGATGATACATTTCAGATCCAGCCAATAAAATGGCTTTGTCAGATTTCAGGGCAAGTCTTCCCACCTCAATTTACAATCCAACCAGTCCTCCACAGACATGACCACAGGGCTAACAGTTCTCATCAATTTGTCTTAGGACTCTTATCATGTGTATCAAGTTAGCAGAACAACCCAAGCTGACTGAGAAAAATATGAGAATTATTTGGAAATGATTTTAGAGTGCGGACTTCTGATTTTATTTCTAAAGCTTTGTTCCTATTCTGCTACAGCTTCTCTCCCATATGTAGTGCTATGGTTTGATGACTTTGAAGATGTGATGGTTCTACAGAAACTACAGGGGGTAGAGCTAAAGATAGACTTTAATCCGGTTTCAGTGACAAATCTGTTTAGATGCTTGAGGAGGACTATCCTAGGGTTGGAGAGTAGTTCTGAGGAAGGTGAGTCTGAGATCCTTGAAACAAATGACTCAAACTGTGGGTCCAAGTTGCTGTCTGTGTTCTACTTGAGACAGCATTCTAGTCTGAAGTTCTGCTTTCTCTGGAGCTCTCCAGACAGCTCTCTGTGTTCTGCTTGAGAGAGTTCTCCAAACAGTTCTCACTTACTATTCTAAAAGATTCTCTGAATAGCTCATCTCTTGCAGACCATAAGCCCAGTCTTTTTTTTTAATTAGGTATTTTCCTCATTTACATTTCAAATGCTATCCCAAAAGTCCCCCATAACCCCCCCCCCCCACTTCCCTAACCCTCACTCCCAATTTTTGGCCCTGGTGTTCCCCTGTACTGGGGCATATAAAGTTTGCAAGTCCAATGGGCCTCTCTTTCCAATGATGGCCAACTAGGCCATCTTTTGATACATATGCGGCTAGAGTCAAGAGCTCCCGGGTACTGGTTAGTTCATAATGTTGTTCCACCTATAGGGTTGCAGATCCCTTTAGCTCCTTGGGTATTGTCTCTAACTCCTCCATTGGGGGCCCTGTGATCCATCCAATAGCTGACTGTGAGCATCCACTTCCGTGTTTGCTAGGCTCCGGCTTAGCTTCACAAGAGACAGCAATATCAGGGACCTTTCAGCAAAATCTCGCTAGTGTATGCAATGGTGTCAGCGTTTGTAGGCTGGTTATGGGATGGACCGTGGATATGGAAGTCTCTACATGGTACATCCTTTTGTCTCAACTGCAAATTTTGTCTCTGTAACTCCTTCCATGGGTGTTTTGTTCCCAATTCTAAGAAGGGGCAAAGTGTCCACACTTTGGTCTTCAAAAACCTGGATGAAATGGACAAATTTCTAGACAGATACCAGGTACCAAAGACAAACCAGGATCAAGTTAATGATCTAAATAGTCCCATATCGCCTAAAGAAATAGAAGCAGTCATTAATAGTCTCCAAGGCAAAAAAAAAAAAATACTCCATTATATAAACAAACTCAAAGACAAAAAAACACATGATCATCTCGTTAGATGTGGAGAAAGCATTTGACAAAATCCAACACCCATTCATGATAAAAGTCTTGGAAAGATCAGGAATTCAAGGCCCACTCTTAAACATGATAAAAGCAATCTACAGCAAACGAGTAGCCAACATCAAAGTAAATGGTGAGAAGCTGGAAGTAATCCCACTAAAATCAGGGACTAGACAAGGCTGCCCACTTTGTCCCTACCTTTTCAACATTGTGCTTGAAGTCCTAGCTAGAGCAATTCGAAAACAAAAGGAGATCAAGGGGATACAAATTGGATAAGAAGAAGTCAAAATATCACCTTTTGCAGATTATATGATAGTATATATAAGTGACCCTAAAAATTCCACCAGAGAACTCCTAAACCTGATAAACAGCTTCGGTGAAGTAGCTGGATATAAAATTAACTCAAACAAGTCAGTGGCCTTTCTCTACACAAAGAATAAACAGGCTGAGAAAGAAATTAGGGAAACAACACCCTTCTCAATAGTCACAAATAATATAAAGTACCTTGGCGTGACTCTAACTAAGGAAGTGAAAGATCTGTATGATAAGAACTTCAAGTCTCTGAAGAAAGAAATTAAAGAAGATCTCAGAAGTTGGAAAGATCCCCCATGCTCATGGATTGGCAGGATTACATTGTAAATATGGCTATCTTGCCAAAAGTAATCTACAGATTCAATGCAATCCCCATCAAAATTCCAACTCAATTCTTCAATGAATTAGAAAGAGCAATCTGCAAATTAATCTGGAATAATAAAAAACCTAGCATAGCAAAACCTCTTCTCAAGGATAAAAGAACCTCTGGTGGAATCACCATGCCTGACCTAAAGCTTTACTACAGAGCAATTGTGATAAAAACGGCATGGTACTGGTATAGCTACAGAAAAGTAGACCAATGGAATAGAATTGAAGACCCAGAAATGAACCCACACACCTATGGTCACTTGATCTTCGACAAGGGAGCTAAAACCATCCAGTGGAAAAAAGACAGCATTTTCAACAAATGGTGCTGGCACAACTGGTGGTTATCATGTAGAAGAATGCGAATTGATCCATTCCTATCTCCTTGTACTAAGGTCAAATCTAAGTGGATCAATGAGCTCCACATAAAACCAGAGACACTGAAACTCATAAAAGAGAAAGTGGGGAAAATCCTCAAAGATATGGGCACAGGGGAAAATTCCTGAATAGAACAGCAATGGCTTGTGTTGTAAGATTGAGAATTGACAAATGGGACCTCATGAAACTGCAAAGCTTCTGTAAGGCAAAAGACACCGTAAATAAGACAAAAAGGCCACCAACAGATTGGGAAAGGATCTTTACCTATCCTAAATCAGATAGAGGTCTAATATCCAATATATATAAAGAACTCAAGAAGGTGGACTCCAGAAAATCAAATAACCCCATTAAAAAATGGGGCTCAGAGCAAAACAAAGAATTCTTACATGAGGAAAACCGAATGGATGAGAAACACCTGAGAAAATGTTCAGCATCCTTAATCATCAGGGAAATGCAAATCAAAACAACCCTGAGATTCCACCTCACACCAGTCAGAATGGCTAAGATCAAAAATTCAGGTGACAGCAGATGCTGGCGAGGATGTGGAGAAAGAGGAACACTCCTCCACTGTTGGTGGGATTGCAAGCTTGTACAACCACTCTGGAAATCAGTCTGGTGTTTCCTCAGAAAATTGGACATGATACTACTGGAGGATCCCCCAATACCTCTCCTGGGCATATATCCAGAAGATGTTCCAACTGGTAAGAAGGACACATGCTCCACATGTTCATAGCAGCCTTATTTGTAATAGCCAGAAGCTGGAAAGAACCCAGATGCCAGGATTCCTTTTTTAGGTTTTCTGTCTCCAGAGTTGCCTCCCTTTGGGATTTTTTATTATTATTATTATTGTTTGTACTCCCATTTTTAGATCCTGGATGGTTTTGTTCGATTCCATCACCTCTTTGGTTGTGTTTTCTTGTAATTCTTTAAGTGATTTTTGTGTTTCTTTTTTAAGGACTTCTACCCATTTGCCTGTGTTCTCCTGTAATTCTTTATGGGATTTTTTTTGTTGTTGTTGTTGAAATACAGGTTGTTCCTACCTGTTTATCTGTTTTCTCCTGTATCTCTTCAAGGGAGTTATTGATGTCCTTTTTAAAGACTTCTACAAACATCATGAGATATTATTTTAAATCCCAATCTTGCTTTTCCGGTGTGTTGGGGTACCCAGGACTAGCTGTAGTTTGGGTTCTGATGATCCCTAGTAGTCTTGGTTTCTGTTGGTAAGATTCTTGCATTTGCCTTTCACCATGTGACAATCTCTGGTATTAGATGTTCTTGCTGTCTCTGGTTGGAGCTTGTTCCTCCTGTTAGTTTGTAAGCCTTTGTCAGCACTTGTGGGAGACCAGCTCTCTCCTGGCAAGACCAGTGCACAGATGGCTGTTGGAATAGCCCCAGCTCCTGGGTGCAGATGTAGGCATGTATGACCCTGTCCCAGCTGCTCTACCACTTCTGTGGCCTCTATACTCCTGAATGGACCCACCTTAGAGAGTCACCAGAGAGAAAGTGGTGATCTCACATGAGTCCCGGGGTCAGAGCCTTAAAACATATTGTTAAAACATATAAAAGCCTATTTTTTCTATGTAGGTAATATGACAAATATGCCACTTCAAAAGGTACTTGAGAACATATAAACTTTTTAAGGTAAAATATTGTAAAGAAAGATACAATTTAACAGAAAGATTTAGTTTTACTATTGTTATAATTATTATTTCTTATTACTATTTTCTGTGGTACTGACAAGGTTGAAATCAGATCTTTGTTTATGCTAGGCAAGCATTTTACCACAGAACTATATCTCAAGCTGTCTTTTAAAAATTATTTTTGTTTTGAAACCAGGTCCCAGTAAATTCTTTTTATTTATTTATTTATTTTTTTATTACATATTTTCCTCAATTACATTTCCAATGCTATCCCAAAAGTCCCCCATAGCGCCCCCCACTTCCCTACCCACCCATTCCCATTCTTTTGGCCCTGGCATTCCCCTGTATTGGGGCATATAAAGTTTGCAAGTCCAATGGGCCTCTCTTTCCAGTGATGGCCAACTAGGCCATCTTTCGATACATATGCAGCTAGAGACAAGAGCTCTGGGGTACTGGTTAGTTCATCATGTTGTTCCAACTATAGGGCTGCAGATCCCTTTAGCTCCTTGGGTACTTTCTCTAGCTTCTCCATTGGGAGCCCTGTGATCCATCCAATAGCTGAATGTGAGCATCCACTTCTGTGTTTGCTAGGCCCCGGCATAGTCTCACAAGAGACAGCTATATCTGGGTCCTTTCAGCAAAATATTGCTAGTCTATGCAATGGTGTCAGCGTTTGGAAGCTGATTATGGGATGGATCCCTGGATATGGCAGTCTCTAGATGGTCCATCCATTCATCACAGCTCCAAACTTTGTCTCTGTAACTCCTTCCATGGGTGTTTTGTTCCCAATTCTAAGAAGGGGCACAGTGTCCACACTTTGGTCATCATTCTTCTTGAGTTTCATGCGTTTAGCAAATTGTATCTTATATCTTGGATATCCTAAGTTTTGGGCTAATATCCACTTATCAGTGAATATATATTGTGTGAGTTCCTTTGTGATTGTGTTACCTCACTCAAGATGATGCCCTCCAGGTCCATCCATTTGGCTAGGAATTTCATAAATTCATTCTTTTTAAGAGCTGAGTAGTAATCCATTGTGTAAATGTACCATATTTTCTGTATCCATTCCTCTGTTGAGGGGCATCTGGGTTCTTTCCAGCTTCTGGCTAATATAAATAAGGCTGCTATGAACATAGTAGAGCATGTGTCCTTCTTACCAGCTGGGACATCTTCTGGATATATGCCCAGAAGAGGTATTGCTGGATCCTCCGGTAGTACTATGTCCAATTTTCTGAGAAACTGCCAGACTGATTTCCAGAGTGGTTGTACAAACTTGCAATCCCACCAACAATGGAGGAGTGTTCCTCTTTCTCCACATCCTCGCCAGCATCTGCTGTCACCTGAATTTTTGATCTTAGCCATTCTGACTGGTGTGAGGTGGAATCTCAGGGTTGTTTTGATTTGCATTTCCCTGATGATTAAGGATGTTGAACATTTTTTCAGGTGCTTCTCTGCCATTCGGTATTCCTCAGGTGAGAATTCTTTGTTCAGTTCTGAGCCCCATTTTTTAATGGGGTTATTTGATTTTCTGGACCAAGTAATTCTTATACTGTCCTGAACTAATTCTATAGTCCTGCTTACCTTCAACTCCCAATTTCTCCTGCCTTACCCTCTCCAGTAGCTTACAGGCTTAGGACACCAAGCATAGGCAACTAAGTATTCTGTAAATTAAGTAAATGTTCATTTCCCTGTCTCTATTTTGTTTTTGCAGTTACATATCATTTTCCTTTAATGTTTCCCTATAATGTGTTAGGTATTACAAAGGCTAAATCAAATCCTTTGTTCAAGAACTTTCCAAAAGGCACAATTTAGTTCAAACATGAGGTTGAGATGGAGTCAGAAGTATCAAGTTTATATGATCTTTGTGCTTTGGTGGGAACTATGATGTATGTAGCAAGCCAGTAAACATATCCTGGTAGAAACAGGGAAGCCCCTACTACATCCAGTACACATCTAAAGAAGAACTTCAGTGGACAGCCACACCTATTCCCATGGTATTCCCCACACCAGCATAGTTATTCATTCAGAAGCCTTCTTTTATTTTTTTCCTTTTTTATTGCATATTTTCTTCATTTACATTTCAAATGTAAATCCCCTTTCTGCTCCCCCCCCATTCCCAAATAAAAAACACCTAGCCCACCCCCCACCCCTCTGCTTCTATGAGGGTGTTTCTTCACCCACCCACCCCATTCATGCCTACCCTGGCGCATCAAGCCCTCACAGAATAAAGGGCCTCTCCTCCCTTGATGCCCGACAAGGCCATCCTCTGCTGCATATGTGGCTGGAGCCATGGGTCCCTCCATGTGTACTCTTTAGTTGGTGGTTTAGTTCCTGGGAGTTTGGGGAGTCTGGTTGATTGATATTGTTATTCTTCCTATGGGGTTGCAAACACCTTCAGCTCCTTCATTCCTTTCTCTGGAGTTCACTGTCCTCTACTAAGGACCCCGTGCTCAGTCCAATGGTTAGCTTCAAGCATCCACCTCTGTACTTGTCAGGCTCTAGCAATGCCTCAGCTATATGAGGCTTCTGTCAGCACAATAGTGTCTGTGTTTGGTGACTATTTATGGGATGGATCCCCAGGTGGCACAGTCTCTGAATGGCCTTTCTTTCAGTCTCTACTCTACACTTTGTCTCTGTATTTCTTCCTGTGAGTATTTTGTTCCCCATTCTAAAAAGGATCAAAACATCCACACTTTGGTCTTCCTTCTTCTTGATCATCATATGCTCTGTGAATTGTATCTTGGGTATTCCAAGCTTTTGGGCTAAAATCCACTTATCAGTGAGTGCATATCATATGTGTTCTTTTGCGATTGGGTTACTTCACTCAGGATGATATTTTCTAGTTCCATCCATTTGCCTAAGTCTTTCATAAAATCATTGCTTTTAATAGCTTCCTAGTACTCCATTGTGTAAATATACCACATTATCTAAATTCATTCCTCTGTTGAAGGACACCTGGGTTCTTTCCAGCTTCTGGCTTTTATAAATAAGGCTGCTATCAACATAGTGGACCATGTGTTCTTGAAATATGTTGGAACATCTTTTGGGTATATGCCCAGGAGTGGTACGGCTGGGTCCTCAGATCATAATATATTTAATTTTCTGAGGAAATGAAAGACCAATTGCCAGAGTGGTTGTACTAGCTTGCAATCCTACCAACAACAGAGGAGTGTCCCTTCTAATGACAAATCCCAGCCTTGAACAAAACCTCAGCTGCAAAACACATTTTATCATTGGCTAAAGTGGCCAGTAGAGATCTAGAGTTCACTGTCATCCCAGAGGCTTTGCATTGCAGGGTACTGAGCAGGAAAACACCCTGATAGCCCCTCTTCCTGTGTTTGTGGTGACTATTCTGACTGAGAATATTATAGAAACATCACTCAAAGCAAAATCAAGTGGATGTTTGAGTACTGCTCCCAGTGACTCCTGAAATCTCATTTTTAACTGGTTTACACAATTTAATTTTGCCTGGAAGAACAATAACTGAAAATAGAATGTTAAGATTTTCAGTTATCTTCAGATAAAACAAGCAGACAAACAACCCACCTCTCCTCAAGTTATTTGGAAAAAGTCTCTAGATTTAAGTTGGAAAATTTACTTCTGCTTTTACAGTTAACACTCACCAAATGAAAAATACTGATCTTTTTACCAATCCTCCCCCAAAAAATTCTCACATTTTGTCCCAGGCTTTCCCATGTCCTGAGTAGGCTGCAGGCCTCAAACACATCTCCAATTCTTGCCTTGATCATTCTTCGTCTCCATGTACCAAGCACAGAGGTGAAAGAGAAATGTGGCTATAGCCAGTTTGCTGTTTGTAACTTAGTACCAACACACAGTTTAGAAAAGAAGCTGTGAATTAATACTTAGAAAAATTACACATAACAAAATTACTATCTTTATGTCTCTATTTTCTTATTTTACAATAAAGAAAACGTCTTTAATGGTTTTTAATGTGAAAATCTCTGAGATAATGAAAAAAAAACAGTTGTTAGCATAATGACCCTAGATACAGTAACCAGTATACAGTCTGATATTTCTTTCTAAAAGGCTAATATTCTGACATTATTACTGGATAGTTACCCCATTCTGTTAACCTCTGTGCTATAATACTCAAAATTTAGTTAATTAAAATATGTCTGAAAATCTTCTATTGCACAGATATTGCTGACACAGTAGAAATATTTGTGCTAAGAAATTCAATAATACTCTTATTTAATACTAAGGTTATTGGACATTTTTATATTAATTAAATATTTACCAGGTCATTCTCATTGTATTATTTTCTATAATTCTTTCTATACAAGTACACATTTTCATCTTGCAAGAAACAACCAAAACTAATTTAAGAAATATTATCAACCATGTTAATAAAAATTTAGTGTTAATAAAAATAACTAAAATACAAAATTATTGGATATTTATATTTTATATAATGTATATGAAATGTCAAATATTAAGGAATGACATTTGATTTTGTTGTGTAACTGTATCATGCATCTTTTCTCTGAACTTTTATGTCTGATTAGTATCCTGCTTTATTTTGAACTCCATCATTACATCAAGTCTTTGGCTCCTAAATTCAGTTGTGTTCAACAGATGGAGAGTCTGGCATGGACATCAGGTTGTTTATCAGCTCCTGGCTCACTTTTGAAAAGGTAGCTTTCCTATGATTTTTCACTGGATTGAAGATCAAAGCTCTCCTCAATCTGACCCCAGTCCATCACTGTCTCATATCCAGTTTGAATATTGGATGGCCCTCTCTCCAGGTGCCTGCAGGTGTCAGGACATAACAACATCTCTGCAGTTAGTGATGCTGTGTTGAATTACCTGCTGAGGAATTTTATATTTGCCCACACTGTGGAAATGAATTATTTTTTACCAATGGATTGCTTCTCTCTAACTCAAATTCCCACTGAAATCCTAAACCACAATTTAAGGTGTTAAGATGTGGGACCTTTGGGTGCTGACTAGCTGATAAAGGTGGAGCTTTCATAAATGCAATTAGTCTCTAGTAAGAAAGCTCCAAAGAGTGGCCTCTGGGGCACCACGTGAGGGCACAGTAGATAGTTTCACACTTAAGAGCCTGGTAGTTTTCCCTTTTAGTATACCAAATTGGTGTATTGATCATGGAGTTCCCAATCTGAGAAATAGATATCTCTTGTATAAGAGCCACTCTATGATAGTCTTGTTATAGTAGATAGGATGGACTAAGGTAAGGCATTTTCTTTGAATAATCCTAAATATATCCCCTGTTTCCTACTAAAATACTATTTTAAAAAAACAGACAAAAATGTTGCACAAGTGTTTCTTTATATTTTCTACATAATTTACAAAAAAATACAAAACTTGGCATTCAAAAACAGTGAAAACTCTTTCTTGAAAATGTATACTTTTCATGAAGCCAAGGGCACCACTGAGCAGAGCCAAGGAACCTGACTAGTGTGTGGCAGCCAGAGGAATTGGAACATTCATAAGCAGAGCCCTCATGCCCAAGGCCATCCATGGATATGCCAAAGCTAGCAAAGTCACTGCTGCTATCTTGTTTCTTTTAGGAAGAGTGATTCTCCAGAACATGAAATAGAACATTGTAATAACCGTGATAAAAGTGATTTCCAGAAGCTGGTGATCAAAC
Organism: Mus caroli; assembly: GCF_978045245.1. Taxonomy (NCBI): domain Eukaryota; kingdom Metazoa; phylum Chordata; class Mammalia; order Rodentia; family Muridae; genus Mus; species Mus caroli. The sequence continues at coordinate 104,674,111 of NW_028227262.1, read as the reverse complement.
TGCTCCATGGTATAATTCTCGAAAATATTCTTCTAGATTGGAGATAAGGTAAGAACGTCCTCTGGGATCCATTTTAAGAAAGGAGTTGTAAATAAGGCTAGCATCCAGTCCTGCCACAAAAGCCCCTGAGAAAACCATATTGAACACTAGGTCTGCTGTTCTACTAGTAAAGTTTTGTCATGTGGGTTCCCTAACAATTTGAGGAGCAGGGGTTGTCTCTGATTCTGTTGTCTGCCATCAGATTCCCTTCTCCTAGGTCTACTGCTGCACAGGGTCTCAGTGCGAGAGGATGTGCCTAGTCCTACTGCAACTTGATATCCTAGGGACAGGTGGTACCCAAGCAAGTCTTCCCCTTCCTTCTCTGAGGAGAAGAGAAACTGGACTAGAGATGAAAGGAAGAATTTGGGGGGGGGTGCAATCAGCATATAAAAAGAATAAATAAATAAATTGATGAATATGTATACTTTTAATAAACTCTAATTAAAATATAATTACCTGACTTTTGCCTTCCCTTTCTTCTTTCCAACCCTTCCAATGTCCTTTCCATTTGACTCCTTTCATACACCCTTGACTTCTTTTCAAATTGACGAATTCTTTTTCTTTAATTATTACTGTTACATGTATACATAGATGCACTGATATGTAAATGTGATCTGCTGTCTGTTTTTGTTGTATATGTGTATAGTCCCAGGGCTAACTACTTTGTATTGGATAACCACTTAAGGAACATAATCTAAGAATAGGCTAATTTGTCCTCTCTCAGAAGGTATTACATACCAGTAGTTTGTAGAATGTCCAGACCTCATATGACTTTTCCCTTTCACATAAACCTGTATATTGATAGTGTCATTATTTAGAAAATACTATTCTTTTAATTATCCAGGAGTAGAAGGAAAAACAGAGTATACACTATGTTTTATATTAGAAATATATAGTCAAATTCTCTTTGGGTAACTTGTTATATCTTAATTATCTCTACTAAGGACATTGTTTTCACTTGTAAATTCAGGAGTGGTGATTTTAATCTATCTATTATTATCAAATACGGCCTGTAACCTTTGCATTGCTGGGTGAATTTTCAATGAAGCATAGATTTTAGTTTTATATCCTGCTTCTGATAAATCATAAAAGTTAGAATTCTTGGGGGTGAGGACAGACTTCTAGCTAGTCTGCTCCCCAGAAGACGCTATATCCTGAGGCATTCCAGAAGATTCTCTGCACTCAGAGCATTTGGTAAGAAACCTCCTGAAGTCCCACAGCTGCAGCTGGGAGCCCAGTGGACTCAGGGACCCATCACTCCCACATACCACTCCATTTTCTCCAGGTACTTTTTGCTGGGGCAGACTGCTAGCTAGTCTACTCCCCTAAAGACATCCCAGAAGATCTGCTGCATGCAAAGCATTTGATACAAAATCATGAGAGTCATACCAGGAGATCTGCTGCACTCAGGGCATCTGTCACCACAGCCTGAGGTGTCCCAGTTGATCCACTGCACACAGGGCAACTGAGCAACTGATTGCCAGCCTGTCTGCTCTCCTGAAGATACCACAGCTTGAAGGCATCCCAGGAGTTCCTCTGTACATAGGACAATGGGGCACCCAACACCACAGTCTGAAGACCTCCTGGGGGATCTGTGGCATGCAGGGCAACTGACACAACAGACTAAAAGCCTTCCTGGAGTTCTGTTGCACACAAAGAAACAGAAACCACAGTCCATACCCCCCTCACCCCCCGCTTCCCCCGGAAAACTTCATGAGAGACAACAGCTTCTCTGGGCTTCTGTAGACCCTTTAGTTGGAAGATCCCACAGGAGGTCTGCTACAGCCAGAGCCACATGCTTACCAGGAGACCTGAAGCAACCCAGGACAAAAGAGGCAGACTTTAAACAGGGTCACTCAGACCAGCAAACACCAGGAAAAAGAGATGGCAAGAGGCAAGCACAAGACCATAAGCAACAGAAGCCAATATATGTGGGCATCATCAGAATACAGTTCTCCATCCACAGCAAGCCCTGAATATACCAACACATCTGAAAATCAGAAAGCTGACCTAAAATTCTATCTCATGAAGATAATAGAGTCCTTTAAGGAGGACATAAATAATTCACTGAAAGAAATACAGGATAACACAATCAAACAGGTAAAGGAATCGAATAAAGCAATCAAAGACCTAAAAGTGGAAATAGAAACAAACAAACCAGAAACAAAAACAAAAACAAAAACCACAAGAGGAGGCAAACCTGGAAATATAAAACATAGATAAGAAGTCTGGAAATACAGATGTAAGTATCACCAAGAGAATACAAGAGATACAAAAGAGAATCCCTAATGTAGAAGATACCATAGAAGAGATTGACACAACTGTCAAAGAAAATTCAAAATAAAAATCTCCTAACTCAAAGCATCGAGTAAATTCAGGACACAATGAAAAGACCAAATCTAAGAATAATTGGTATAGACAAGAATGAAGTTTCCCAGCTCAAAGACCTGAAAATGTCTTCAACAAAATCATAGAAGAAAACTTCCCCAATCTAAATGGTATCTGAAAAGAAAAATCCTTTTGCCACATAATAATAAAAAACACTAAGCACACAGAACAAAGAAAGAATATTAAAAGCTGCAAGGGAAAAGGGCCAAGAAACATACAGAGTTAGACCTATTTGAATTACACCAGACTTCTCAGCAGAGACTATGAAAGCCAGAAGAGCCTGATCAGAGATCATGCAGACTCTAAGCCCAGGCTACTTTACCAAGCAAAATTCTCAATTAACATAGATATAGAAGCCAAAATAATCCAGGAGAATCCAAATTCAAAGAGTATCTGTCTACCAATCCAGCCCTACAGAAGGAAAACTAGAAGGAATTACTAGAAGGAAAACTCCAACACAAGGAAGGTACCTAACTCAAAGAAAAGAGAAGATGTTAAGCATCTTACAAAACAAACAAACAAATGAAAAAACAACAACAACAACAAAAAGAAAACTAAAACAAAAAAAAAAACCTAAAAGATGAGAACCACAAGCATATAAAGCCACCTTTAAGAACATATATAACAGAAATGAACACTCATCTGTCTTTAACACCTCTCAATATTAATGGACTCAACTTGCCTATAAAAAGATATAAGCTAACAGATTGGATAATCAAACAAGATCTCGCATTTTACTGCATGCAAGAAACACACTTCAATAACAAAGATAGACACTATCTCAGTGTAAAAGAAGAAAAGGGTCTTTCAAGCAAATGGGCCCAAGAAACAAGCTGGGGTTGTCATCCTAATATCCAGTAAAATCGACTGTCAATCAAAAGTTGTTGAGTGTGACGAGGAAGGACACTTCATAATCATCAAAGGGAAAATCCTCCAAGAGAAAGTATCAATTCTGAACATGCATGCTCCAAATGCAAGGAAACCCACATACATAAAAGTAACTTTAGTAAAGCTCAAAAAACACATTGAATCCCACACAATAATAGTGGGAGACTTCAACACCCCACTCTCAATGGACAGGTCATTGAAACAGAAACTAAGCAGAGATACACTGGAACTAATAGAGATTTTAAACAAAATTAGTTTAACAGTTATCTACAGAACATTTAATCCTAAACCAAAAGGATACACCTTCTTCTCAGAACTTCATGGTACCTTCTCCAAAACTGACCATATAATTGGTCACAAAATAACCTTCAACTGATATAAGAAGAATGAAATAATCACATGCATCCAAGTAGATTACCATGGCCTAAGGCTGGTCTTCAATAACAGCAAACAACAGAAAGTCCACATACATGTGGAAACTGAATGACTCTCTACTTAGTAATAACTTGATCAAGGAAGAAATAAATAAAGAAATTAAAGACTTCTTGGAATTTAGTGAAAATTTTGACATATCATACCCAAACTTATGGAAAAAAATGAAAGAAGTGCTAAGATGAAAATTCATAGCTATAAGTGCCCTGGTAAAGAGAATGGAGAGATCTTACAACTTAACAACACAAAAAAAGAGCTCTAGAACAAAAAGAAGCAACCTCCTCCAAAAAGGGGAGACAGTAGGAAGTAGTCAAACACAGGGCCAAAATCAACCTAATAGTAATAAAGAGAACAATACAAAGAATCAACAAAACCAAAAACTTTTTCTTTGAAAGAATCAACAAGACAAATAAACCACTAGCCAAACTAACTAAAGGGCTGAGAGGCAGTATCCAAAATAACAAAATCAGAGTTGAAAAGGGAGACATAACATCACAAATGGGGGGGGGGGGATTCAAAAAAATCATAAGACACTACTAAAAAAGCCTATACTCAACAAAACTGGAAAAATCTAGGTAAAGTGAATGCTTTTCTAGACAGATTTCACATACTGGAGTTAAATCAAGAACAGGTAAACTATCTAAACAGGCCCATATACCATAAGGAAATAGAAGTCATTCAAAGCTTCCCAACAACAACAAAATTCCCAGGACCAGGTGGATTTAGTACAGAATTCTACCAGACCTTCAAAGAAGATCTGATGCCAATATTCCACAAACTACTTCATAAAACAGAAACAGAAGGAACACTTCATCTTATGAAGGCAAAATTACTCTGATACATAAAACATACAAAGGCCCAACCAAAAAGAACTTCAGACCAATAATGCTCATGAATATTAATGCAAAAATACTCAATAATTTACTTGCAAACCAAATCTAAGAACACATCAAAACCTTCATTCACCACAATCAAGTAAGCTTCATCCCAGGGGAGGAAGGTTGGTTTAATATATGAAAAAAAATCCATTAAAGTAATCCACTGTATAGACAAACTCAATATGCCCCAGTACAGGGGAATGCCAGGACCAGGAAGCAGGAGTGGGTGGGTTGAGGAGCAGGGCAGGGGGAGGGTATGGGGGCTTTGGGGATAGGATTTGAAATGTAAATGAAGAAAATATCTAATAAAAGGGGGGTGAAAGAAAAACAATTCATATAAAAGAAAAAAAAAAGGAATCATATGATTATCTCCTTAGATGCAGAAAAAGCATTTGGCAAAGTACTATACACCTTCATGTTAAAAAGTATCTGAGAGAACAGCAATTCAAGGCCCATACCTAAACATAATAAAAGAAATATACAGCATACAAACAACCAATACCAAATTAAATGGAGAGATAGTTGAAGCAATCCCAATAAAATTGGGGACAACACAAGGATGCCCATTCTCCCCATATCTATTCAATATAGTTTTGAAAGTGATAGCTAGAACCTCAAGAAAACAAAAACCAAGGGGATACAAATTGCCAAAGATGAAGCAAAGGTATCATTATTTGCAGATGACAAGATATTATACATGAACAAGTCTGAAAATTCTACTGGAGAACTTCTCTAGCTGATAAACAACTTCAGCAAAGTGGCCAGATATAAAATTACCTCTAATAAATCAGTAGCTTTCCTTTATACAAATGAAAACAGGCTAAGAAAGAAATGAAACAACTCTCTCCCCAATAACCACAGATAATATAAAATGTCTTCGTGTAACTGTAACCAAACAAGTGAAAGTTCTGTATGACAATTACATCACGTCTCTCAAGGAAGAAATTAAAGAAAGTTTCAGAAAATGGAGAGAACTCCCATGTTCATGGATTGGCAAAATTAACATAGCAAAAATGGCCATCATAATGAAGGCAATCTACAGACTCAATGCAATCCTCATCAAAACCCCAAAACAATTCTTCAAAGACACGGATAAAGCAATTCTGAAATTAATATGGAAAAGCAAAAACAAAAAACCAAAATACCCAGAATAGGCAAAACAATTCTTTTTTTTTTTTTTTTACTTTTTATTAGATATTTTACTCATTTACATTTTCAATGCTATCCCAAAAGACCCCCATACCCTCCCACCCACTCCCCTACCCACCCACTCCCACTTTTTGGCCTTGGCATTCCCCTGTACTGGGACATATAAAGTTTGCATGTCCAATGGGCCTCTCTTTCCAGTGATGGCCGACTAGGCCATCTTTTGATACATATGCAGCTAGAGTCAATAACTCCGGGTTACTGGTTAGTTCATAATGTTGCACCTAGAGGGTTGCAGATATCTTTAGCTCCTTGGATACTTTCTCTAGATCCTCTATTGGGGGCCCTGTGATCCATCCAATAGCTGACTGTGAGCATCCACTTAGGTGTTTGCTAGGCCCCAGCCTAGTCTCACAAGAGACAGCTATATCTGGGTCCTTTCAGCCAACACTTGCTAGTGTATGCAATGGTGTCATCCTTTGGAGGCTAATTATGTGATGGATCCCTGGATATGGCAGTCTCTAGGTGGTACATCCTTTTGTCTCAGCTCCAAAGTTTGTCTCTGTAACTCCTTCCATGGGTGATTGTTTCCAATTCAAAGAAGGGAAAAAGTGTCCACACTTTGGTCTTCATTCTTCTTCATTTTCATGTGTTTTGCAAATTGTATCTTATATCACGCTATACTAAGTTTCTGGGCTAATATCAACTTATGAGTGAGTACATATCATTTGAGTTCTTTTGTGATAGTGTTACCTAACTCAGGATGATGTCCTCCATATTCAACCATTTGCCTAGGAATTTCATGAATTCATTCTTTTTAATAGCTGAGTAGTACTCCATTGTGTAAATGTACCACATTTTTTGTATTCATTCCTCTGTTGAGAGGCATCTCGGTTCTTTCCAGCTTCTGGCTATTATAAATAAGGCTGCTATGAACATAGTGGAGCATGTGTCCTTCTTACCGGTTGGGACATCTTCTGGATATATGCCCAGGAGAGGTATTGCTGGATCCTCCGGTAGTACTATGTCCAATTTTCTGAGGAACCGCCAGACTGACTTCCAGAGTGGTTGTATGACCTTGCAATCCCACCAACAATGGAGGAGTGTTCCTCTTTCTCCACATCCTCGCCAGCATCTGCTGTCACCTGAATTTTTGATCTTAGCCATTCTGACTGGTGTGAGATGAAATCTCAGGGTTGTTTTAATTTGCATTTACCTGTTGATTAAGGATGTTGAACATTTTTTCAGATGCTTCTCAGCCATTCAGTATTCCTCAGGTGAGAATTCTTTGTTTAGCTCTGAGCCCCATTTTCAATGGGGTTATTTGATTTTCTGGAGTCCACCCTCTTGAGTTCTTTATATATATTGGATATTAGTCCCCTATCTGATTTAAGATAGGTAAAGATCCTTTCCCAATCTGTTGGTGGTCTTTTTGTCTTATTGACGGTGTCTTTTGTCTTGCAGAAGCTTTGCAGTTTCATGAGGTCCCATTTGTCAATTCTCGATCTTACAGCACAAGTCATTGCTGTTGTATTCAGGAATTTTTCACCTGTACTCATATTTTCGAGGCTCTTCCCCACTTTCTCCTCTATAATTTTCTGTGTCTCTGGTTTTATGTGAAGTTCCTTGATCAACTTAGATTTGACCTTAGTAGAAGGAGATAGGAATGGATCGATTCTCATTCTTCTACATGATAACAACCAGTTGTGCCAGCACCATTTGTTGAAAATGTTGTCTTTCTTCCACTGGATGGTTTTAGCTCCCTTGCCAAAGATCAAGTGACCATAGGTGTGTGAGTTCATATCTGGGTCTTCAATTCTATTCCATTGGTCTACTTGTCTGTCACTATACCAGTACCATGACGTTTTTATCACAATTGCTCTGTAGTAAAGCTTTAAGTCATGCATGGTGATTCCACCAGAGGTTCTTCTATCCTTGAGAAGAGTTTTTGCTATCCTAGGTTTTTTTGTTATTCCATATGAATTTGCAGATTGCTCTTTCAAACTCATTGAAGAATTGAGTTGGAATTTTGATGGAGATTGCATTGAATCTGTAGATTTCTTTTGGCAAGATAGCCATTTTTACAATGTTGATCCTGCCAACCCATGAGCATGGGAGATCTTTCCATCTTCTGAGATCTTCTTTAATTTCTTTCTTCAGACACTTGAAGTTCTTATCATACAGATCTTTCACTTCCTTAGTTAGGGTCATGCCAGTATATTTTATATTATTTGTGACTATTGAGAAGGGTGTTGTTTCCCTAATTTCTTTCTCAGCCTGTTTATTCTTTGTGTAGAGAAAGGCCATTGCCTTGTTTGAGTTAATTTTATATCCAGCTACTTCACTGAAGCTGTTTATCAGGTTTAGGAGTTCTCTGGTGGAATTTTTAGGGTCACTTATATATACTATCATATCATCTGCAAAAAGTGATATTTTGACTTCATCTTTTCCAATTTGTATCCCCTTGATCTCCTTTTGTTGTTGAATTGCTCTGGCTAGGACTTCAAGTACTATGTTTAATAGGTAGGGAGAAAGTGGACAGCCTTGTCTAGTCCCTGACTTTAGTGGGATTGCTTCAGGCTTCTCACCATTTACTTTGATGTTAGCTACTGGTTTGCTGTAGATTGCTTTTATCATGTTTAGATATTGGCCTTGAATTCCTGATCTTTAAAAGACTTTTATCATGAATAAGTGTTGTATCTTGTCGAATGCTTTTTCCGCATCTAACTAGATGATCATGTGGTTTTTGTCTTTGAGTTTGTTTATATAATAAATTACATTGATGAATTTCAGTATATTAAACCATCCCTGCATCCCTGGAATAAAACCTACTTGGTCAAGATGGATGATTGCTTTAATGTGTTCTTGGATTCGGCTAGTGAGAATTTTATTGAGTATTTTTGCATTTATATTCATAAGGGAAATTGGTCTGAAGTTCTCTATCTTTGTTGGATATTTCTGTGGTTTAGGTATCAGCGTAATTGTGGCTTCATAGAATGAGTTGGGTAGAGTTCCCTCTACTTCTATTTTGTGGAATAGTTTGTGCAGAACTGGAATTAGATCTTCTTTGAAGGTCTGGTTGAACTCTGCACTAAGCCCATCTGGTCCTGGGCTTTTTTGGCTGGGAGACTATTAATGACTGCTTCTATTTCTGTAGGGGATATGGGACTGTTTAGATAGTTAACTTGATCCTGATTTAACCTTGGTACCTGGTATCTGTCTAGAAATTTGTCCATTTCGTGCAGGTTTTCCAGTTTTGTTGAGTATAACCTTTTGTAGAAGGATCTGATGGTGTTTTGGATTTCTTCAGGATCTGTTGTTATGTCTCCGTTTTCATTTCTGATTTTGTTAATTAGGATGTTGTCCCTGTGCCCTCTAGCTAAGGGTTTATGTATCTTGTAGATTTTCTCAAAGAACCAACTCCTCGTTTGGTTAATTCTTTGAATATTTCTTCTCATTTCCACTTGGTTGATTTCACCCCTGAATTTGATTATTTCCTGCCATCTACTCCTCTTGGGTGAATATTCTTACTTTTTTTCTAGAGCTTTTAGGTGTGTTGTCAAGCTGATAGTGTGTGCTCTCTCCAGTTTCTTCTTGGAGGCACTCAGAGCTATGGGTTTCCCTCTTAGAAATGCTTTCATTGTGTCCCATAGATTTGGATATGTTGTGGCTTCATTTTAATTAAACTCTAAAACGTCTTTAATTTCTTTCTTTATTCATTTCTTGGCCAAGGTATCATTGAGCAGAGTGTTGTTCAGTTTCCACGTGAACGTTGGCTTTCTAGTATTTAAGTTGTTATTGAACATCAGCCTTAGTCCATGGTGGTCTGATAGGATGCATGGGACAATTTCAATATTTTTGTATCTGTTGAGGCCTGTTTTGTGACCAATTTTATGGTCAATTTTGGAGAAGGACCAGTGAGGTGCTGAGAAGAAGGTATATCCTTTTGTTTAAGGATAAAATGTTCTGTAGATATCTGTTAAGCCCATTTGTTTCAAAACTTCTGTTAGTTTCACTGTGTCCCTGTTTAGTTTCTGTTTCCACGATTAGTCCATTGATGAAAGTGGTGTGTTGAAGTCTCCCACTATTATTGTGTGAGGTGCAATGTCTGCTTTGAGATTTACTAAAGTGTCTGTAATGAATGTGGCTGCACTTGCATTTGGAGCATATATATTCAGAATTGAGAGTTCCTCTTGGAGGATTTTACCTTTGATGTGTATCAAGTGTCCCTCCCTGTCTTTTTTGATAACTTTGGTTTGGAAGTCGATTTTGTTCGATATTAGAATGGCTACTCCAGCTTGTTTCTTCAGACCATTTGCTTGGAAAATTGTTTTCCAGCCTTTCACTCTGAGGTAGTGTCTGTCTTTTTCCCTGAGATGGGTTTCCTCTAAGCAGCAGAATGTTGGGTCCTGTTTGTGTAGCCAGACTGTTAGTCTATGTCTTTTTATTGGGGAATTGAGTCCATTGATATTAAGAGATATTAAGGAAAAGTAATTGTTGCTTCTTTTTATTTTTGTTTTTAGAGTTGGCATTCTGTTCTTGAGGCTGCCTCCTTTTTGTTTTGTTGAGGGATTACTTTACTGCTTTTTCTAGGGCGTGATTTCCATCCTTGTATTGTTTTTTTGTTTTGTTTTGTTTTTGTTTTTTTTCTGTTATTATCCTGAAGGGATGGATTCATGTAAAGATAATGTGTGAATTTGGTTTTGTCATGGAATATTTTGGTTTCTCCATCTATGGTAATTGAGAGTTTGGCCGGGGCTGGCATTTGTGTTCTCTTAGTGTCTGTATAACATCTGTCCTGGCTCTTCTGGCTTTCTTAGTCTCTGGGGGAAAAGTCTGGTATAATTCTGATAGGCCTGCATTCATATGTTACTTGACCTTTCTCCCTTACTGCTTTTAATATTCTATCTTTATTTAGTGCATTTGTTGTTCTGATTATTATGTGTCGGGAGGAATTTCTTTTCTGGTCCAGTCTATTTGGAGTTCTGTAGGCTTCTTGTATGATAATGGGCATGTCTTTCTTTAGGTTTGGGAAGTTTTCTTCTATAATTTTGTTGAATATATTTGCTGGCCCTTTAAGTTGAAAATCTTCATTCTCATCTACTCCTATTATCTGTGGGTTTGGTCTTCTCATTGTTTCCTGTATTTCCTGGATGTTTTGAGTTAGGATTCTTTGCATTTTGTATTTTCTTTGATTGTTGTGCCGATGTTCTCTATGGAATTTTCTGCACCTGAGATTCTCTCTTCCATCTCTTGTATTCTGTTGCTGATGCTAATATCTATGGTTCCAGATTTCTTTTCTAGGGTTTCTATCTCCAGCGTTGCCTCACTTTGGGTTTTTTTTTATTGTGTCTACTTCCCTTTTTAGGTCTAGTATGGTTTGTTCATTTCCATCACCTGTTTGGTGTTTTCCTGTTTTTCTTTAAGGACTTCTACCTGTTTGGTTGTGTTTTCCTGCTTTTCTTTAAGGACTTGTAACTCTTTAGCAGTGTTCTCCTGTATTTCTTCAAGTGAGTTATTAAAGTCCTTCTTGATATTCTCTACCATCATCATGAGATATGCTTTTAAATCCGGGTCTAGCTTTTCGGTTGTGTTGGGGTGCCCAGGACTAGGTGAGGTGGGAGTGCTGCATTCTGATGATGGTGAGTGGTCTTGATTTCTGTTAGTAGGATTCTTATGTTTGCCTTTTGCCATCTGTTAATCTCTGGAGCTAGTTGTTATAGTTGTCTCTGGTTAGAGCTTGTTCCTCAGGTGACTCTGTTAGCCTCTATCAGCAGACCCGGGAGACTAGCTCTCTCCTTAGTTTCAGTGGTCAGAGCACTCTCTGCAGGCAATCTCTTCTTACAGGAAAGGTGCACAGATATCTGGCCTTAGACCCTCCCTCCTGGCCAAAGAGGAAGGCCCAAAACAGGATCTGTCCTGAAGCTGAGTTGCTTTGGCCTGTCCCAGAAGCTGTTAGCTTCTGTATTCTACACTCTCACCTGTGCAGAATACTCTTGGAGGAGTCCTGGAACCAAGATGTCTGCTCCCGATGCTCAGGCAAAGTGCTCTGGGGCCAGGAGGATCCCTTTCCTCTAGCCGGGAAGTGGCCGGATGTCTGGGGCCCAAAAAGGGTGCTGCCTTAGAAGCTCTGTGGTTCCCACCTGTCCCAGAAGCTTTTACCTTCTGTATTCTGTACTCTCACCTGTGCAGAATATACTTGGCGGGGTCCTGGAACCAAGATGTCTGCTGCTGATGCTCAGGCCGCCAAAACAATTTTTAACAATAAAAGAACTGCTGGGGTACTCAGGATCCCTGACCTCAAGCCAAGCTTTACTAGAGAGTAATAGTGACCAAAACTGCATGTTATTGGTACAGAGACAGACTGATTGATTAAGGGAATAGAATTGAAGACCCAAATAAAATCATACACTTACACACACTTGATCGTTGACAAAGAAGCCAAAAATATACAATGGAAAATAGAAAGCTAATGGTTCTGGTCTAACTTGATCTCTGTATGTAGAAAAATGAAAATAGACCCATGTTTGTCATCTTGTACAAAGCTGAAGTCTACATGGATCAAAGACCTCAACACAAAACCAGATACACTTAATCTATTAGAAGAGAAAGTGGGAAAGAGCCTTGAACTCATCCGCACATGGGGAAATTTTATAAACAGACCTCTAATGGCTCAGGTTCTAATATCAAAAATTGTTGAATGAGACTTCATGAAACTGGAAAGCTTCTGTAAGACAAAAGACACTGTCAATGGGACAAATTTGCAACCTACAGACTGGAAAAACCCCCACATCCATTAGAGGGCTAATACCCTAAACATATATTTAAAAAACAAAAAAACAAAACAAAACAAAAACCTCAAGAACCTAACCACCAAAATCCAAACAACCCAATCAAAAAATGGGGTATAGAAATAAAAAGAGAAATCACAACAGAGGAATCATGAATGGCCGAGAAGCACCTAAAGAAATGTTCAAAGTCCTTAGTGATCAGAGAAATGCAAATCAAATCAAATCAAGTCAACCCTGAGATTCCACCTTATACCAATCAGAATTGCTAAGATCAAAAATCTCAGGTAATAAGACACATTGGCGAGGATGTGGAGAAAGGAACACTTCTCCATTGCTGGTGGGATTGAAAACTCTGGAAATCATTCTGGAGGTTCATCATAAAATGGGAAATAGATTACCTGAAGACCCAGAAATACTACTCTTGGGAATATACCCAAGAGATGCCCCACCATGCCACAGGGGAACATGTTCCACTATGGTCATAGCGGCCTTGTTGGTAATAGCCAGAAACTGGAAACAACCCAGATGTCCCATTACAGAAGAATGGATACTGAAAATGTGGTTCATTTACACAGTGGAATACCACTCAGTTATTAAGAATGAGAACATCCAGAGTTTTGCAAGCAAATGGATGGAGCTGGAAAATATCATCTTGAGTGCAGTAACCTTGACCCAAAAGAACATGCACAGTATATACTCACTAATATTATTTTGGATATTAGCCAAAAAAATGTACAGAATAACCAAGAGACAGTCCACAGAACTCAAAAAGTCAACAAGCTGATGGGTCCAAGTGAGGAGGCCTCATTCTCACTTGGGAGGGAGAAGAAAGCAACCACAAGGGAGAAGAGAGGGAAGGACCTGGAAGGGAAAGAAGACAGGTTTGGGGTGGGGTTAGTGGGGAACGTGATCTGGTATTAGGTGGGGAAAAAGGACTGAAGCTGTGAGAGCCATCAGAAAGAATGGAAAGAGGAAACCTAGGGATGTAGAAGGGTGGGGGGAATACTCCAGAATATACCAGAGACCTGAAAGTTAATAGACTCTCAGGACTTAAAGGAAGGGACCCCAGATGAAATGCCCTACAGTGAAGAGAGGAAACTTGTTGATCCCACCTCCAGCAGAAAGACAGGTCATTAAGTGAGGGATGGGGTTGCTATCCCACAGTCAACACCTCAGACCCATAATTGTTTCTGTCTGAAAAACTGTAGGGGTGGAAATGGAGAAGAGCCTGAGGGAAAGAAGATCCAGTGACAGGCCCAAAGTGGGGTACAGCTCAAGGGAAGGCCCCAAGGCCTGAAACTATTTCTAGGACTGTTGAGCACTCTCAAAACAGACTGAAAGACTCAAATGCAGATATTTGCACCTAACCAATGAACAGAAGCTGCTGATACCTGTGGTTTGATTAGGGAAAAGCAGGAAAAAGCTGAGGAGGATGGTGACCCTGTAAGAGGACTAGCAGTCTCAATTAATTTGGACCCCTGAGATCTTTCAGACACTGGATAACCAACCAGGTAGCAGAAATCACCTGATATGAGGCCCCCAAAACACATACAGCAGAGGACTGCCAGGTCTAGACGCACTCAGAGAAGATGTACCTAACCCTCAAGAGACTGGAAGGCCCAGGGAGTTCAGAGTTCTGGTGGAGTGGGGCAGTAGGGATATCCTTGTGGCGTCAGGGGCCCAGGGAAAAGGTATGGCATGTAGAATAGTCAGAGAGTAGACTGGGCAGGCAATAACATCTGGGGTGTCAAAAAACAATAGTAATAATAATTAATATGAATAATAATAGTTAGTATTATTGGACTTAAAATTCTTTATATTAATTGCTACCCAAATATAATCCCTACAAAGGAAAATCTAAGTATATGCATATTTATAAATAATTATAAGCTATTACTCAATTATAAAATATGTAAAAGGTCTTTGAGATTTAATTCTTGCCCTGAAGGGCCCCCTAGAGCATTCTGAATCAGCTAAGCAGAATTAGTTTGTAGAATTCAGGATTCATAACCAGGTTGGTGCAAATCATTTAGAGTATTTTCATATATACTGCTTCAGTGTACAGTTTTTGTTGAAAGGAGGAGTTCACAGTACATTTTCCTAAATCAGTATAATAGCTTTGAAAGTAAAAATTTGCTGAAAAAAATCTTTTACAAATATACATTGTAACTCTGAGAATATTGTGTATCAGTTGCCAAAAACTTATAAAGCATCGAAAAGAACAAAAACTAACACATAATTTCATGATGACGAAGACAATATGCATAGTATTTTCATAAAATTTTCAACAAACTATTTTACTATAACTAAATGTTAGATATAAGTGGTACTTTTGGCTTTAAATTTTTATAAAGATAAATAGATGAAATAGTTTACATTTAAACATACTAATATACTAACTTATATAACCATCAAATATATACAATATATACAATATCATGTATTTGGGTTCTTACGATACCAGAAATATAAATTCATCCATCTTTTACTTCAGTACTTTATACAACAGCTAAAATACAAAGCCAACCATGGTACCTGTGTACAAGTTGATACAGAAATTATGCTACCTATAATAAAAAAATATTATGCTCCTCCAAAGTGAATAGAATATTTTCATCACAGCAAAGCAGTTGGAGTTGGCAGCTGCTAACCCCAGATATACAGAGAAAAGTAAAGAGCAAGAACTGCATGGTCTCTCTCCTATATGAAAGCTGAAATATATTGAGTTAAACATATTCTAGCAAAACTAGTCAAACACAAGAAAATCAAGAAGAACGAAGACCAAAGTGTGGATACTTCATTCCTCCTTAGAATAGGGAACAGAACACCCATGGAAGGAGTTACAGAGACAAAGTTTGGAGCTAAGATAAAAGGATGGACCATCCAGAGACTACCCCTCCTAGAGATCCATCCCATAATCAACCACCAAACCCAGACACTATTGCATATGCCAGCAAGATTTTGCTGAAAGGACCCTGATATAGCTGCCTTGAGTGAGGCTAGGCCATTGCCTGGCAAATACAGAAGTGGATGCTCACAGTCATCTATAGGATGGAACACAGGGCCCCCAATGGAGGAGCTAGAGACAGTACCCAAGGAGCTGAAGGGGTCTGCAACCCTATCGGTGGAACAACAATATTAACTAACCAGTACCCCCAGAACTTGTGTCTCTAGCTGCTTATGTAGCAGAAGATGGCCTAGTCAGCCATCATTGGGAAGAGAGTCCCTTGGTCTTGCAAACTTTATATTCCCCAGTACAGGGGAATGCCAGGGCCAAGAAGTGGGAGTGGGTGGGTAGGGGAGCAGGGCAGGCGGGAGGTTATAGGGAACTTTCAGGATAGCATTTGAAATGTAAATAAAGAAAATAGCTAAGAAAAAAAGAAAAAAAATACTAGTAAATAATAGAGGTTGAGTACCATTATACGGAATTAAGAGGAAATCCCTTAGATTGTGACTGTACAGGTTTTAATGACTATACTAAGGAATGCCAAGCTAAATACAACAGGAACTTAGTTTGTACTGCAGCACTTTCATGTCATAGAGAAGTTCCTAGATACATATCAAATAGAATACAAAATAATGTAAAAGTGATCAACTGAGAATATATTGGAAATGTGGTATTTTAACATTGGGACTTTATTCCCAGTTAACAAGTAGAGCACAGATTCATGCTTTGGATGAAAATTGCTAAATTTGTCTTTTCTTTTTTTTTTTATTAGATATTTTCTTTATTTACATTTCAAATGTTATCCTCTTTCCTGGTTTCCACTCAGAAAACTTCCTACCCCCTACCCACCCACTACTGCTTCCTGGCCCTGGAATTCCCCTATATTGGGTCATAGAGCCTTCACAGGACCAAGGGTCTTTCCTCCCACTGATGATCAACTAGGTCATCCTCACCTACATATGCAGCTGGAGCCATGAGTCCCATGTTAGACTCCAGAGAACCAAATAATCCTATTAAAAATGGAATACAGAGCTAAACAAAGAATTCTCAAGTAAGGAATACTGAATGTCTGAGAAGCACCTAAAAAAATGTTCAACACCCTTAGTCATCAGGAAAGTGCAAATTAAAACAACCCTGAGATTCTAACTCACACCAGTCAGAAGCACTAAGTTCAAAAACTCAGGTGAGAGCAGATTCTGACTAGGTTGTGGAGAAAGAGGAACACTGCTCCATTGCTGGTGGGATTGCAAGCTGGTACAACCAATCTGGAAATCAGTTTGACGGTTCCTTGGAAAATTGGACATAGTACTACCTGAGGACTCAGCAATACCACTCCTGGGCATATACCCAGAAGATGTTCCAACATGTGATAAGGACACATGCTCCACTATGTTCATAGCAGCCTAATTTATAATAGCCAGAAGCTAGAAAGAACCTAGAGGTCACTCATCAGAGGAATGGATACAGAAAATGTGGTACATTTACACAATGGATTACTACTCAGCTATTAAAAACAATGAATACTTCTGCCTTTTCTAACTCCAATAATCTAAAAAAGGTATTTATGTTGCAAAGTATGAAGGACAAAGTCATTTTTAAGGTTCACTGAAATCAACATTTCTTTATAAAGAAAATGGCAATAAGTTTCAAGTATTTGATGTTAATAAGACACTGCACATCCATGATAACAACAAATAAGGATTTTAATGATACAAAAAACTAAAAATATTAAACTTTGGAATTTGAATTAGAGTTTTCTATACCACAACAGTTTTAGAAGAAGTAAAAAAAGAACAAATCATAAATTACCTAAAGAAAATTATAATGAAAGTATGAAATATATGACCTCTGGGGCAAGTGCATTGGAGTGGTAGTGGGGTGAGGGTAGGCATGGAGCAAGAGTGAGAAGTGTGAGGTCCAGCCAGATATTCCCAAACCTGAAAGTCTCATCTTGAGTTCAGAAGGAATAAGGATGGTTCCTGCTTTGTTCAGGGCCTGCATGCCACTGGGCACATGGCCCTATGACCCTCAGTGCTCCTACCCTTGACCCTCATCGTTATTACCCTTGAGGTACACATTCATATACCCTGATGGCCAAATTACAGGTTAAACATCCCCTCTCCCTATAAAGATATGTCCACTAAGTACCTGGAAGGCATCTTCATGTAAATGAAGCACCACAAAAGCCCTTAGCCCCCAACAATAATGTACACTCCTCTCAAAAAACACTACTAATTCCTCAAGTTTTATATTGTCCCTTCTACCCCGAAATAAAGACAGCTTGACACAGAAAGCCTTATTTTTTTCAATTTTTTATTAGATATTTTCTTCATTTACATTTCAAATGCTATCCTGAAAGTCCCCTATACCCTCCCCCCACCCTGCCCTGCTCCCCTACCCACCCACTCCCACTACTTGACTCTGGCATTCCCCTGTTCTGGGGCATATAAAGTTTGCAAGACCAAAGGGCCTCTCTTCCCAATGATGGCCAACTAGGCCATCTTCTGCTACATATGCAGCTAGAGACACGAGCTCTGAGGGTACTGGTTAGTTCATATTGTTGTTCCTGCTTCCCCAACTCCCCACTCCCCTACCCCCACCAGAACTGCAAAGGTACACAGATTCATGACATTCCACCTGGCTAATCCATGGGAAAAGACAACTCTCATGTCCATGGCACAAATGCAGAAAAAACATCAGCTAAAATTTTGATTCGTATAAAACTTTGTAATCATGTTTTGTTTTCTTTTGTTTTTATATATCAAGCTAAGCTGAGAATCAATGCGGAGACATGCTTATCTGAAAAATGTACCAACACAAAAGAGAATATGTAATTGTGCAATTATAATTTTAGTCTTTAATGCTTCCTGGCCAGTGGCAAATGATTGATCAAAGACTTCTCTTGCAACCTGGAGAATACTTCTTTGTACTAGTCTAACAGTGGTGTTGTTCTGGGTAGCTTCAAGACTGACAGAGACATGAATGGTGAAAAAGAGTATAGTAGGTCGGCTTATCCCCCCTCTTTCCTTTAGCACATTGGGTGTTAAAATAATAAAAAATTGCTTATAGTGTAGGCAGTTAAATATGCAGTTTGAATTTGAAATCTCTGCCACAGGCTCATGTTTGGAAAAACTTGGTCCCAGCTGGTGGTCCTGTTTTGGAAGCCTGCAAAACCTTTGGAATGTAAGATCTAGCTAGCAGCTGGGAACCAAATTTATATGTTGTTTAAAACTTCACACTGACCATTGTTCCATTCTCCTTCAATTATGTATTGTTATCTATATAATAAGTTATAGAAAAGAATTTAAATTAATCATTTATCTGTAGGTATCATCTTTATTCACTTAAAAATCATCCATGTTAAGATGTTTAGACATTTACCATTCAAAACATTATGTGTATAACCATCATATGCTGGAAATGTGATCAGTTCATCATGTAATATACACACAGAGATGAAATTAAAAAAATAAGTAAAGCATTTCATTATAAATTTATATAGTTATACCATCTTCATTATTAGGTGGCCAAAATATTTATTATTTCTGTTATATTTAACACTTTGATGAGGCTAAATCTATACATGATGGTTATAATATTTTACTGGAAAAGCTGGACATTAACATATGTAAAATTCCAGATACAAATATTTGTCATTAATGATGCTTTAAAACATGGACTCTTTGCTGAATATGTAACACTTTATGTAAAAATAAATAAAATGTATTTATTTTACATTTTAGAAAAACAAGGCTTAAATTCAAATCATAATTTTATAATTGGTAAATGAGTGCAATTGATGTTATAAATTAATCTAGTCTACATTCAAATACAATTCCTCTTATATTCCCTAGAAGGGTCAAAATCCCAATAGAAGAACTACTGTAATAATTTTATCAAAAAGTAGTTTCAGAGTTGATCCTTGAAAATATTGTTAGCACTTCTAACAGTTTATTTCACAGAGTTGAGGGACAGTTTGTACAGTAATGTACATTTCCCTCTATATTGTTAAACTTTAAAAGTTATGACTTTTGCTTGCATATCTTGGTGATAATACTAGACTCACATGCTTGCCAATGACTCAGTTTTGGTTAGTGTCCTTCAGTAAATTTGTGCTAACTTAATACATTGAAAGTCTTGCATTCACAACTCAATGCAGCTGAGACTGTCTGTGAAACACACATACACATATCAAGATAGTCAACAGTCTAGCAGAAATAATGGAGCACCTCAAAAGATTCCACTCCTACTCAGGACTTTTAGCAGTTAGTAGCTAACTTGGGAATAAAGAGTCATTGTTTTTTAAATGAATTTAGCCCCTCCTGCATTTCTAGTGATCTAGTAGATGTCCCTATACCCATATCCATATGGGCAGCAATAAGTGAATCAATAAGTTATAAAGGACAAAAGAATGGAAAATAAAAAGAAATGAAGCTGGAAAACAAAGGAAGCATAGTAGGGATGGATACAATAAAAACAAACTGTGTACACATATGAAATCATCAAAGAACAGAGGCATAAAATATTTTTTAAAAGAAGCAGAAAAATAGGAACAATGCAAAATGAACTTTTATTCTTTTAGAGTTTGGTTGTGAAATCTTTGAATCAAAGACTTCCAAACACAGACTATTTCCATAAGTGTTCTTCATCTTTTTGGAGATTTCAACACTCAGAAGTAGATCCTTCGGTATCAGCAGAGCATAGAACAGACTAACACATATGTATTTTACTATGCCTTTTTAAAATGGGGCAGAATATAAGATATAGAGCAGAATACAGAATGTACATATGCAGTGTGAGGGTTTGGTTAAATAAAATGAGTCAGCAAACAAGAAAAACATTAAATATCTCACCTCTCTCTGAAAATTCCACTCAATCCTTACCCTATGAGACAGATGTCATCACATTGCATTCTGCCTGCTCTACTCACATGAGTAAGTATATTACAGACTCTGTGTTGATTGAAAGACTCTTTTATCCATTATCAGCCTCCCTAAAATCCTATCATGCTGCTTTGTTCCTAATGGTGTCCAGAGCCATCTAGAATAGGCTAAAGACATGCCAGTGATCTCCGGAGATGGTGCATTGTATTGCCTGGTCTGCAATGGATGAGCTCCAAGAAGCAAGGCGCAAAGAGACTTCATCTCGGTATTGCTTCTTGCATTTTATATGCCTTTCCTGTCATTACTATTTAAATAGTATAATAATCCCTTGTCGTTAGCTCACTCTCTTGGGCAAATTTTCTGATGATCAATGAAAATGATGTACTATCTAATAACATTGCTGTGTAGATAAATCAATGATTTCATAAATACTAATAATAGGTCTATATAATTTCTAAATGTATACAGGTAATTTTGAGCCCTCTATAGTATGAAGTCTGCAATTAAGGCTCTGTAAACCTTCATGTGCCATGGGCCACTTTTACTGGGATAAAAACCAGCCTAGGAACAGATTTGCAATCAGAGAAGGCATTCCTTCTGGGCTGGCTGTGAAACTATCATCTGATAATTAAAAGTAATAAACTGGGACTGGACAATTTATTGTGGGTACAAAGACAGATGATGAAATGTTGACTGGATTTATCTATACAAAGCGTCAATACTAGTGAGACACAAGGCAGATGATTTGCCTCTTGACAAAACTGTGCTAACTTAAGGCATAAGAATTATTGTTTTGCAACATTATGAACTAACCAGTACCCCGGAGCTCTTGACTCTAGCTGCATATGTATCAAAAGATGGCCTAGTCGGCCATCACTGGAAAGAGAGGCCCATTGGACTTGCAAACTTTATATGCCCCAGTACAGGGGAATGCCAGGGCCAAAAAGTGGGAGTGGGTGGGTAGGGGAGTGTGGGGGGGCAGTGTATTGGGGACTTTTTGGATAGCATTGGAAATGTAAATGAGGAAAATACCTAATAAAAATATTTTTAAAAAAAGAATTATTGTTTTGAACTCCTAATGAACCTGTGGAACTAGAGACAGACAATGAATGTTTAATAAGATAACTACTTTTATTTATGCATGTTATCTGCATAAGAATTTTTGTTTCTGTGCAGTTGATTCTCTTTTCCTGGATCACTAAGTGTTAAGGAAAACTCCAAGTATCTGCACCTGGATCAGGGAGATCCTCTTATCTGGCCAGCAAAGGGGTCCTGGCTGACTCTCCAGAGAAAGGAGGAGCTTTTGCAATTATTCCTTAACTTAATCCACTCCTCCCACCCTGCTAAACAACATGTGCTAATTCCCCAGACTTTTGTACTATTTAAGCATAGAACAGTAAAAAAAAAAAAGAAAAGAGTTGTTTTTAGCACAGAATAGTAAGAGTTAAGTATTTGATAAATAAGAATTAATCACAGAGAATTATAATGTAAGTAAGAGTTAAGTTTCCTAAAAGGCCATACCTCGTCATTCTTTTGGCATTTGTTTAACACTGTGTCTCACCTGAACCTGTTCACCTAAGGCTGGGCATAATGGTAAGTGATATTCTTTGCAATATTGCAGTTATTCTATTTTGTAATTTTCAGGGCATAGGGCATTTTATTATTTATCAAATGAGACTGTTCTTATGGTTATAGGGGTATGGACCCTGAAGCTGTCATCCCTTCATAGCCAGAAATAGAAAGTTCATTGCTTCATTTCCATAGCTACTATGATATGTACTGTGTATTACATTGTTCAGTTGCCTAATCCAAGAGTTTATGATATTTTACAAGTATACAGATGAATGCCAACATAATAATTATTTACTAATGTACCTTCTCTTTTTGTTGTTGTTTTGTTTTGTTTTGTTTTGTTTACTAGGACTTTCTAATATGAAGATGCACTCCCTTACACTCGGTTACTTGTCATCATCATCATTAGTACCTTCTCACTCAAATTTGTTTCAGAATCGTATTTTCAATTATTAAACAAAATAATCCATTTAAATACTTATGGCTAAGTTATATTGTGTGTAAAACGGGTATAAACAAACGGCGGTGTCTTTGAGAAGTCATTTCAATTTGACCTGAAATACAAACACATTACAGCTTGTGATTTTCCAATAATATGATAATAATGTGAAAAAACATCCCTTATCTACAGAACACAGAAATTAGTATTGGTATATATTCTCAATATTTAAATGGTTTATTTTCCCTCAATCTTCCCTAATATTTTATGAATTTTTAAATTTATTTCCTTCAATGTGAGGAATCAAAAATCAAGGCACCTCCACAATGATGCTCTATCTAAAGATGTATAGGAGGATGCTTTGCTTCATTGATCTTCTCACCCTTCCTCACGTTCCTTGGGTTGTGGCCTCCGTGCACCTTTTTCTGGCTCCAATATTCCATACCTTTTATTATCACCTTATATGTCTCTTCAAATGAGCATTTTTATTGCATTTAATATCCACCAAGGAAATCAAACAGGATCTTATGATACATCCCCAAACTTAAATACACTTCAAAGCTCATTTTTTCCAAACAAAGTGTCATTTACTTTGACATGTTAATGTATCTTTTGTGAAAGCCACCATTCAACCCACTATAGAGTTTTATGTTTCAGTACACTGAATTACAATTCCAGGAAGAAAGCTCAAACAATGAACTTTATAATAATCTCCTATCAGCCTACATATCAGGAAAAAAAGAATGAGCTTGTATATATAAGATGGCCCCAAACATAACCATATGACTGTCTCATTAAAGAGGAAGCTTTGAGATAAGAGTCCTTTGATTGGTAATGATAGGCTCTAGGGCTACTGCTGGAAGGAAGATGGGAATTATAGTTTCACAATTAGTTTGCCTTCCACATTACATACCTGCTATTGCCTTTCAAACCAACTCTAAGTGTGTGCAGTCCCCACAAAAGAACTACCAAAGAAAACATAATGGTTCATGTTTTATTGAACTCATTGTTTTCTTTAGATCCTATTTTTTAATTTTATATAATTAAAAATATATATAATCTCTAAAACTTTTACTACATTGTAGTATATAATGATGTTATGTCACAGACATTAATATTCTAGTTATTGAGGCTTTAAATATTAAAATGCAGAGAGACAATGAGATGGATGAGTAAGTGAAGGCTTCCATTGCTCATCTTGGTGATCAATGTGGGTTCAGTCCCTGGAGACTATGTGATGGTAGGAGAGAATCAACCTAATGAGTTGTCCTCTGATTTCACATACATACTGCATGCATGTATACACATACTCACAAAATAAAATATAGCTAATTTTAAAAGATATTTTAGGGCATAATGAAGTGCATCAAAATATGGAAGACACATGCAAAATGCATCATTAAGGGATTACTATAATTTAGTTGCAAAAGTAAATTCATTCATAAGTAGCAATATGAAAAATGTATTTAGCCCAGGGCTAATAATATCCCGGAATTGTATAAATGCTCTCTTTTCTAAACTCAAATTGAAACTTAGCAATTTTCTAATGAAAATCTTTAAAACTAGAAAATAAGCTTTATGGAAAATATTTGTAAAATATCAAAAGTGAACAGATAAACTTTATGCATATGAACATACACACAAACATATACCTATATATGCCCTTTATTTAACATAATAATTTAATACAAACGTTGCAAAGAAATGGACAAAAGGCTTGGCTGTGGGTGGCGGTTTTAACACTTGCTGATACTTGTGCAGCTCTGCAGTGGTAAACCTTAACTCTGTTTTGCATTGCTCTAGTTCAGCTTTAACTTCCTGGAACTGCTGAGTGGAGGCAGATGCTGCCAGCATCTGTGACCCCCGGAGGAGGGACAGTTCACACCCCCCTGACTGTTGTGCCGCTGGCTGCTCCTTGGCTTCCTGCAACAGAGTTTCTAGCTCTTCAATTTTTTCATCCCGCTCCTGGATCTGCTCTTGGTAGAAAGTTGTCAGTGAATCCTTCAGGATCTTCAGTTTCTCCTCCTACAGTTCCTCCATCAGTTCCTTTTGGTTGTCCAAACGCTCACTGCACCACTGCTCCCGCTGTTGCATCTGTTCCACCATTTCGTTGCAAATTTCCTCTCGGAGCTGTATCTCCAACTGCAGCTTTTCTTGTAGTTCTTTTTAAAGTAGCGCTTTCGTGGCTTCCACCACCTGGAGTAGCTCCTCCTTCCCATACACTGAGACATCAGCTTCCTCTTCAGGACTGTCCTCAAGGTCTGAGTCGGCCTTGTCCTCTTTCTCTAAGCCAGGGCAAACCTGAGGACTGTGTTTCTTGATGAATGAATGCATTGATGTGTATAAGAAGTTAGAGGAGGGCCAGAAAAATATAAGGCTGCTACGGACAGAGCTCCAGAAACTAGGACAGTCTCTGCAGTCAGCAGAAAGAGCCTGTTGCCACAGCACCGGAGCAGGAAAACTTCGTCAAGCATTAACCAACTGTGATGACATCTTAATCAAACAGAACCAGACCCTGGCTGAGCTGCAGAATAACATGGTGCTAGTGAAACTGGACCTTCAGAAAAAGGCAGCCTGCATTGCTGAGCAGTATCACACTGTGCTAAAGCTCCAAGGCCAAGCTTCTGCCAAAAAATGGCTGGGAGCAAACCAGGAAAACCAGCAACCAAATCATCAACCCCTAGGAAAGAAACCATTCCTGCGAAACTTACTTCCCAGAACACCAATCAATGTGGGTTCAACAGACAGCAGCCCTTATGCACGAATCTTGTGCTCATGGCACTCTCCTTTACTCAAATCTCCCTTTGGCAAAAAATACTAAAGTTGTGGGGATGAAGATGCATGGTTGTTGCTCTGAGGTTGATCAGCTGCTCAGCTGATAAGTCTCTTTTAAGCTTCAGCATATACCCAGAACTATATTCAGAATTATTGTATTATAATCACCTATATAATCTTGTTTTTTATGCACAAATATTATATGGAATAAAGACATTGTTTATGCTTTAAAAAAAGAAATGGACAAAAGTGAAATGAAACAGAACTGTTCAGAAACAGAATTTATACTGTTATACATATTTATTTTAATGTGAGAACTAAAGCAAGATCCTTTTTTCCATAGTTTATAAATGTGTCAAAACATATGTCACCAAATTCTAAAAATTAAAATAAAGTTTACTTTAATTCTATGTATTAATTATTTACTAAGCAGTAAATTATTGATACTTCTATAGTCTACAAACAGCTAAATAAAATGTTTATGTGTCTTCTTGATTTATAAAAATTATATTTGTTTAGGATAAATCACCATAATTTGTGGTAAATGCCAGTGAATGGAACAATTTTTTGTTCTTACTGATTATTTCCAAGTTTGCTAAAAAAATAAAATCTTAAATTGGAACCAGATCTTCCTATGTTGCTACTAAGTAAATTAAAAATAAACCTGATTCTCAAAAAAAGTACGCCCTTTTTTCATTTCAGGAAAAAGGTTAATATTGATATTTTATTGAATCTTTAGTCCATTGGAGATCTCACCCAGTGTCAAACTTCAAGGTCTTCAGTACCACTGACAATTGAATTTCCTTTAAAGCATAGATGTGGGGAATTGAATTTGTTTATTGTAAATGGAAAACAGATTGGATGTAGCCTGATTCCCAGAATGCTTTAAGCTTTTCTGGGTGAAGCATTATTAGATAAGATACTGGGTAATAGGCTCCAGTCATCTTTAATTTTGTGTTTGAATCAGCTTTCAAAACATGTCTTAGAAGTTACCATTACAGACACGTGGATGACAAAAAAAATGAATGGGTGATATTTTATAGAAAAATAACAACAACAACAACAAAAAAAAAACCTGTTGAGATTGGTATATGAGTTTCAGGTCACATAAGCAGAATGGAAACATTTGAATAGTGATTTTTGTTCCCCAAGATTGTGCAGTTGCTACGTAGAGGAGGGTAATCAGTGGAGAAGGTGTTTGCCTGCCCTTCCTGACAAATGCATCAAAAGAATGAACAACCATACCTGCCATAGCACACCACCTGCCTCAGCTAAGCACTTAGAGATAATTACACTATTTTTAATACTATAAAATATAATGATCAAGCTAGACTTCACCATAACATTGATTTCTTAAGCTGTGGTGAATGGATTAGGTAAGTAGATGCAAATAAGAGAGAAGAAATTATGACAAGGGGAAGCAGAATCCATGATATGAAGTGTTTGTGTGCACACTGTAGGACAGGTATAGTCTAATCACTTCTATGTAGCTCATCTCATTATTGCATATAACCATTATCTTTTGGTTGTCACCTACGTATCTTTGCACTAGAATCATGGAATAAGCATTTGTCTACTGCCTTGATAAGTCTTCACTATTTCATTATAATTCTAATGATCTAATATTCTAAACAATGTCTGCTTTAAAAATATTTCTGCAACCATCTGGATTATGTCACTAATACTGGCTTCAAAATGCACATGAACATTTATGTTGACATTCGATATCCATGTCTGTTGTCACCAGTACAAAAATCCTAATATTTCTGTTTGAATCCACATCTTTTCTAATAGGAAAAGGTATGCCTCAATATTATTATTTAATAACACCCACATTATTGGCAAATATTCAGCTAATATATTTTTTATAATTTTTTTCCTCACTAATCTTCTCTTCTTGTGAACTCTATATACACTTTGGCTTATTACTTTTTATCTCTATTTTTTAGTCTGGATAACTTGTAGTAACTGATCTTCCAAGTAATCGAACACATTATGATTATTACTTACACTTAGCTTACATTCCCTTATTTAAATTACTTTTATTTAAATATTGATCATATGAAATTGAAAATTCATGATATTTGTATATGCATGTACATTATTTTAGTTTTATTACTTATACTATAATAGTTGAAAATACTCCCTTTCTTCCACAATTCATTTTCTGCTTTTTTTCATATTAATGTAAGAGTTCTTAAAATCAAATTCATTAGAAATGAGCAATAAAATATTTTGAATCGTGCTCCTCCTCTTTTACATTAGATTATGCACATATTGTAACTATCTACCTTTGATCTACATCCCTGTCTCCTCCCCTCTTCCTGCCACTATATTTATCACTCTGCTTTTTATCTATGTAACCAGTTTTTAAATCTCATTATCAACATTCATGAAATTTTATTTTATTTTTTTGTCTCTAGGTTATTTTTTGCTACCACACTATTGTCTAACTTTATTTATGTTGTTACAACATAGAAGTTCTTCCTTTTCTAAAGTTAAAAACTATCTAACAGTACATCTTAATTATACATAAATTCAATATTTTTGCATTCATGTGTTTAGTATTTTAAGACAATTTTATTTTCTAGAAATATTCAAAGAAGACAGAGAAGATTCTATATGCTCTGGACCCATTCTCCTGATTAAGATAACATACATATGCCTTTGTCATAATTAGCCAGCAAAAACTAAGTTGCTATTCTTTCCTACACATCACACTTGCATAAAATAGACTTGATTTTTATGTAAAGATCATTATACAACCATTTGCTCTAGGATACTGTATAGGAAATTTCATTGTGGTCAGTCATCACAATTTATTACACTCTTCTTGACCACAGTAATATTCCAGAACATGTTCTTGTTGAACTGGGCAGCCTCCACTGCTCCTAGTCAGATATTTTGAAAAAATTTCCAATGATCTTATCTACCTAATATTTTTCTCCCTCCCTCTTCCTCTCCACCTTCCTCCTCTTCCCTCCTTCCCTCCCCTGTCCATTTCTTCTTCTTCCTCCTCACCCTCCTCTTCCCCCTCCTTCTCTTCTCTCCTTCTCTGTCTCCTCCTCCTCTTTCTTCTTCTTCTTCTTCTTCTTCTTCTTCTTCTTCTTCTTCTTCTTCTTCTTCTTCTTCTTCTTCTGCTTCTGCTTCTTCTTCTTCTTCTTCTTCTTCTTCTTCTGCTTCTTCTTCTTCTTCTTCTTCTTCTTCTTCTTCTTCTTCTTCTTCTTCTTCTTCTTCTGCTTCTTCTTCTTCTTCTTCTGCTTCTTCTTCTTCTTCTTCTTCTTCTTCTTCTTCTTCTTCTTCTTCTTCTTCTTCTTCTTCTTCTTCTCTCTCTCTCTCTCTCTCTCTCTCTCTCTCTCTCTCTCTCTCTCTCTCTCTCTCTCTCTCTCTCTCTCTCTCTCTCTCTCTCTCCCTTTCTGTGGTTTTGATAGAAATCTAATAGAAGACAAATCCCCATCATCTTCCATAAATATCAAGAAGTCAATGATGGCCTTCATCACCAGCCTAAAGTGATAAAATCTGTCTCCAGTTTTACCCAGCATGCCTGCTCTCTTCGTCTTATTCCACAATTCACTGTGTGGAAGCTGTTCAAACTTGAGAAATAAAAACTCATGCTTCTCCATCTTTGGGACATTTATATACATGATTTCCTATTCTGTATTACAAGGTTGGTTCTTCTGATTTGTGTATCCACTGAATATTATGGTTATGCATGTTGGTCTGTGAGTTTTAGTGTATAATTTGCATTATAGTCTAATACTGTACTGGCCATCCAACTACATTTTTGTTTTAATTATTATAATTTCAGACAAAATTCCCACCAATCTTTTGTACATTACTAAGTGATTACTAAGGACTAATTATTCTTTTATGGGGTTTACTGATTGTTTCTTATCATCTTGGCTTAAACCAAATACACTTATCTAAAGAGTCATCAGACTATATTTATTCTAATATAATATTGTTGAAATTATTTAACAATAGGTTCAAGTTTATAAATCCAGCTTCAGTACCATAGTGAGGTGGTTTATATTGACTCTATATGCCATGTTATTGTATATACTTTCTGCTGTCGTTAAGTGATCAATATTATTTTAATTATTTTTTAAATAATTTTTAATAATTATTTAATTATTTTAATTTTGGGTTGGCTATTTGAGAGAGTATATTGCAAAAGTTCTATGATATTTCTCTCAAAGAGTCAGTTTTTATTAATTTGAGCACATTAATTACTGTGATTACCTTGAACATAGGTTTGATTTTTTTTCTTTTACATGTAGATAAAACTTACATATTTCAAACCTCTGAGAATCCAACAGTCCATACTCAGTTAAGTCTATATAAGTTTTCTGAAGGTCTGTTTTCAAACTGTGTTAATGCTCATCAGTTGATATCTCATTCTACAATGTGAATATAACTAAGCAAGTTACTAATGATGACTTAATAATAGCTTAGGCTATTAGGGACCTGATGTTCTCCTGCTCCTCTCACTCCCACATCTATACCTCAGCTTCAATCTTTTTAGCTGCTCATGTCTGTTAAAGCTGCATGTTCCAACTTTTTGCATGCCCAGTCACATTCATATCAAAGTGTATGCACTATACCTCCACTTTGGTAATTATGTATCTATTTCTTATGTATTGCCTATATTTTCAGATTACAGAAGTATCATTACCCAGTGCTTATTTTTGCCTTTTGTCTTTAGAAACACCATAGTATTATTTTTGGTTTGTGTTGGATTTTTTTTAGATATTTTCTTTATTTACATTTCAAGTGTTATCCCCTTTCCTGGTTTCCCTTCCAAAAACTGCTTATCCCATCTCTCCTCCCCCTGCTCAACATTGGGAACCCTGTGCTCAGTACAGTGGTTGAGGTGTTTGTATTCTAATTCACTGTGTAGCAATTAAAATTTTATCCACAGAAAGAAAACATGGGGGATCCTGGGTTTTAGCTTTCTTTGTTTAGGTTCATTTAGTGATAAAAGCTTTGCATTTTCTGTTGTCACAGTCCTGAAATATTTATATAAATGAAGTTTGTATATTCAGAGAAAAGCACACAAACACATCATGCATTTAGATAACTTTAGTGATTGCTTTTGTTTTTTGGAGCTTTTGTGACCCTACATGGAAAATAGTAGTTCTAGATAGCAACTTAAAAGCCTTTTGTGCATACATGACTACTACCAGCTATTTAAGGATTTACACTACAAGAATTTTGTTGTACATTAATTTCATCGTCATATACAAAATGATAAGATTGTTATACAGTGTGATATCTCACTTATTTTGATTTTTTTCTCTCTTACAGTTTTGTACTTTCCAAGAACTTCTAGAATAGTTCCAGTTTTAGTGCTGGATAAATTTATATGAGGAGAAACACAGAGGTTTTTTTTTTTTTTTTTTTGGTGATTTACATTTAAAAATTTAGTAGCTCTTCTAAAACACAATTTTAAGTAGTTTAAAAAAGCAACTTTTAGTCTATCATTTAAAGGAAGATCAAAGAAATGCAAGATGTTCATTTGTCCAGAAACAGAGTATGCTCATTTTCAAATTCCAATGGGATACACCAAAGATGAAATGACCACCTTGGGTAGCTATCTATTAACATTATCCTAAAATGTGTGTGTGTGTTTTTTTTTTTTTTTTTTTTTTTACTGTAACTGTTCCATTGGAAGAACTAGATGAAATTTCTTTTTTTTTTTTTATATTTTTATTACATATTTTCCTCAATTACATTTCCAATACTATCCCAAAAGTCCCCCATAGCGCCCCCCCACTTCCCTACCCACCCATTCCCATTCTTTTGGCCCTGGCATTCCCCTATATTGGGGCATATAAAGTTTGCAAGTCCAATGGGCCTCTCTTTCCAGTGATGGCCGACTAGGCCATTTTCGATACATATGCAGCTAGAGACAAGAGCTCCAGGGTTCTGGTTAGTACATCATGTTGTTCCAACAATAGGGTTGCAGATCCCTTTAGCTCCTTGGGTACTTTCTCTAGCTTCTCCATTGGGAGCCCTGTGATACATCCAATAGCTGACTGTGAACATCCACTCCTGTGTTTGCTAGGCCCCGGCATCGTCTCACAAGAGACAGCTATATTTGGGTCCTTTCAGCAAAATCTTGCTAGTGTATGCAATGGTGTCAGCGTTTAGAAGCTGATTATGGGACGGATCCCTGGATACAGCAGTCTCTAAATGGTCCATCCTTTCATCACAGCTACGAACTTTGTCTCTGTAACTCCTTCCCTGGGTGTTTTGTTCCCAATTCTAAGAAGGTGCACAGTGTCCACACTTTGGTCTTCATTCTTCTTGAGTTTCATGCGTTTATCAAATTGTATCTTATATCTTGGGTATCCTAAGTTTTGGGCTAATATCCACTTATCAATGAATACATATTGTGTGAGTTCTTTTGTGATTGTGTTACTTCACTCAAGATGATGCCCTCCAGGTCCATCCATTTGGCTAGGAATTTCATAAATTCATTCTTTTTAATAGCTGAGTAGTACTCCATTGTGTAAATGTACCATAATTTCTGTATCCATTCCTCTGTTGAGGGGCATCTGGGTTCTTTCCAGCTTCTGGCTATTATAAATAGGGCTGCTATGAACATAGTGGAGCATGTGTCCTTTTTACCGGTTGGGACATCTTCTGGATATATGCCCAGGAGAGGTATTGCTGGATCCTCCGGTAGTACTATGTCCAATTTTCTGAGGAACCGCCAGACTGATTTCCAGAGTGGTTGTACAAGCTTGCAATCCCACCAACAATGGAGGAGTGTTCCTCTTTCTCCACATCTTCGCCAGCATCTGCTGTCACCTGAATTTTTGATCTTAGCCATTCTGACTGGTGTGAGGTGGAATCTCAGGGTTGTTTTGATTTGCATTTCCCTGATGATTAAGGATGTTGAACATTTTTTCACGTGCTTCTCTGCCATTCGGTATTCCTCAGGTGAGAATTCTTTGTTCAGTTCTGAGCCCCATTTTTTAATGGGGTTATTTGACTTTCTGGAGTCCACCTTCTTGAGTTCTTTATATATATTGGATATTAGTCCCTTATCTGATTTAGGATAGGTGAAGATCCTTTCCCAATCTGTTGGTGGTTTTTTTGTCTTATTGATGGTGTCTTTAGCCTTGCAGAAGCTTTGTAGTTTCATGAGGTCCCACTTGTCAATTCTCGATCTTACAGCACAAGCCATTACTGTTCTATTCAGGAATTTTTCCCCTGTGCCCATATCTTCAAGGCTTTTCCCCACTTTCTCCTCTATAAGTTTCAGTGTCTCTGGTTTTATGTGAAGTTCCTTGATCCACTTAGACTTGACCTTAGTACAAGGAGATAGGAATGGATCGATTCGCATTCTTCTACATGTTAACAACCAGTTGTGCCAGCACCATTTGTTGAAAATGCTGTCTTTCTTCCACTGGATGTTTTTAGCTCCCTTGTCGAAGATCAAGTGACCATAGGTGTGTGGGTTCATTTCTGGGTCTTCAATTCTATTCCATTGGTCTATTTGTCTGTCACTATACCAGTACCATGCAGTTTTTATCACAATTGCTCTGTAGTAGAGCTTTAGGTCCAGCATGCTGATTCCACCAGAGGTTCTTTTATCATTGAGAAGAGTTTTTGCTATCCTAGGTTTTTTGTTATTCCAGATGAATTTGCAGATTGCACTTTCTAATTCGTTGAAGAATTGATTTGGAATTTTGATGGGGATTGCATTGAATCTGTAGATTGCTTTTGGCAAGATAGCCATTTTTACAATGTTGATCCTGCCAATCCATGAGCATGGGAGATCTTTCCATCTTCTGAGATCTTCTATAATTTCTTTCTTCAGAGACTTGAAGTTTTTATTATACAGATCTTTCACTTCCTTGGTTAGAGTCACGCCAAGATATTTTATATTATTTGTGACTATTGAGAAGGGTGTTGTTTCCCTAATTTCTTTCTCAGCCTGTTTATTCTTTGTGTAGAGAAAGGCCATTGATTTGTTTGAGTTAATTTTATATCCAGCTACTTCACCGAAGCTGTTTATCAGGCTTAGGAGTTCTCTGGTGGAATTTTTAGGGTCACTTATATATACTATCATATCATCTGCAAAAAGTGATATTTTGACTTCATCTTTTCCAATTTGTATCCCTTTGATCTCCTTTTGTTGTCGAATTGCTCTGGCTAGGACTTCAAGTACAATGGTGAATAGCTATGGAGAAAGTGGACAGCCTTGTCTAGTCCCTGATTTTAGAGGGATTGCTTCAAGCTTCTCACCATTTACTTTGATGTTGGCTACTGGTTTGCTGTAGATTGCTTTTATCATGTTTAGGTATGGGCCTTGAATTCCTGATCTTTCCAAGACTTTTATCATGAATGGGTGTTGGATCTTGTCAAATGCTTTTTCCGCATCTAAGGAGATGACCATGTGGTTTTTGTCTTTGAGTTTGTTTATATACTGGATTACGTTGATGGATTTCCATATATTGAACCATCCCTGCATCCCTGGGATGAAACCTACTTGGTCAGGATGGATGATTGTTTTGATGTGTTCTTGGATTCGGTTAGCAAGAACTTTATTGAGGATTTTTGCATCAATATTCATAAGGGATATTGGTCTGAAGTTTTCTATCTTTGTTGGGTCTTTTTGTGGTTTAGGTATCAGAGTAATTGTGGCTTCATAGAATGAGTTGGGTAGAGTACCTTCTGTTTCTATTTTGTGGAATAGTTTGTGAAGAACTGGGATTAGATCTTCTTTGAAGGTCTGATAGAACTCTGCACTAAACCCATCTGGTCCTGGGCTTTTTTTAGTTGGGAGACTATTAATGACTGCTTCTATTTCTTTGGGGGATATAGGGCTGTTTAGATCATTAACCTGATCTTGATTCAACTTTGGTACCTGGTATCTGTCTAGGAACTTCTCCATTTCATCCAGGTTCTCCAGTTTTGTTGAGTATAGCCTTTGGTAGAAGGATCTGATGGTGTTTTGGATGTCTTCAGGATCTGTTGTTATGTCTCCTTTTTCATTTCTGATTTTGTTAATTAGGATGCTTTCCCTGTGCCCTCTAGTGAGTCTGGCTAAGGGTTTATCTATCTTGTTGATTTTCTCAAAGAACCAGCTCCTTGATTGGTTGATTCTTTGAATAGTTTTTCTTGTTTCCACTTGGTTGATTTCACCCCTGAGTTTGATTATTTCCTGCCGTCTACTCCTCTTGGGTGAATTTGCTTCCTTTTGTTCTAGTGCTTTTAGGTGTGTTGTCAAGCTGCTAATGTGTGCTCTCTCTAGTTTCCTTTTGGAGGCACTCAGAGCTATGAGTTTTCCTCTTAGAAATGCTTTCATTGCGTCCCATAAGTTTGGGTATGTTGTGGCTTCATTTTCATTGAACTCTAAAAAGTCCTTAATTTCTTTCTTTATTCCTTCCTTGACCAAGGTATCATTGAGAAGAGTATTGTTCAGTTTCCACGTGAAGGTTGGCTTTCTATTATTTATTTTGTTATTGAAGATCAGCCTTAGGCCATGGTGATCTGATAGGATGCATGGGACAATTTCAATATTTTTATATCTGTTGAGGCCTGCTTTGTGACCAATTATGTGGTCAATTTTGGAGAAGGTACCATGAGGTGCTGAGAAGAAGGTATATCCTTTTGTTTTAGGATAGAATGTTCTGTAGATATCTGCCAGATCCATTTGATTCATAATTTCTCTTAGTTTCACTGTGTCCCTGTTTAGTTTCTGTTTCCATGATCTGTCCATTGGTGAAAGTGGTGTGTTGAAGTCTCCCACTATTATTGTATGAGGTGCAATGTGTGCTTTGAGCTTTACTAAAGTTTCTTTAATGAATGTGGCTGCCTTTGTATTTGGAGCATAGATATTCAGGATTGATAGTTCCTCTTGGAGGATTTTACCTTTGATGAGTATGAAGTGTCCCTCCCTGTCTTTTTTAATGACTTTGGGTTGGAAGTCAATCTTATCAGATATTAGAATGGCTACTCCAGCTTGTTTCTTCATGCCATTTGCTTGGAAAATTGTTTTCCAGCCTTTCATTCTGAGGTATTGTCTATCCTTTTCTCTGAGATGAGTTTCCTGTAAGCAGCAAAATGTTGGGTCTTCTTTGTGTAGCCAGTTTGTTAGTCTATGTCTTTTTATCGGGGAGTTGAGTCCATTGATATTAAGAGATATTAAGGAAAAGTAATTGTTGTTTCCTGTTATTTTTGTTGTTAAAGTTGGCATTTTGTTCTTGTGGCTGTCTTCTTTTAGGTTTGTTGAGGGATTACCTTCTTGTTGTTTCTAGGGCGTGGTTCCTGTCCTTGTATTGGTTTTTTTCTGTTATTATCCTTTGAAGGGCTGGATTCGTGGAGAGATAATGTGTGAATTTGGTTTTCTCGTGGAATACTTTGGTTTCTCCATCTATGTTAATTGAGAGTTTGGCTGGGTATAGTAGCCTGGGCTGGAATTTGTGTTCTTTTAGTGTCTGTATAACATCCGTCCAGGATCTTCTGGCTTTCATAGTCTCTGGTGAAAAATCTGGTGTAATTCTGATAGGCTTGCCTTTATATGTTACTTGGCCTTTTTCTCTTACTGCTTTTAGTATTCTATCTTTATTTAGAGCATTTGTTGCTCTGATTATCATGTGTCGGGAGGTATTTCTTTTCTGGTCCAGTCTATTTGGAGTTCTGTAGGCTTCTTGTATGTTCATGGGCATCTCTTTCTTTAGATTTGGGAAGTTTTCTTCTATAATTTTGTTGAAGATGTTTGCTGGTCCTTTGAGTTGAAAATCTTCATTCTCATCCACTCCTATTATCCGTAGGTTTGGTCTTCTCATTGCGTCCTGTATTTCTTGGATGTTTTGAGTTAGGATCTTTTTGCATTTTACATTTTCCTTGATTGTTGTGCCGATGTTCTCTATGGAATCTTCTGCACCTGAGATTCTCTCTTCCATCTCTTGTATTCTGTTGCTGATGCTCGTATCTATGGTTCCAGATTTCTTTCCTAGGGTTTCTATCTCCAGTGTTGCCTCATTTTGGGTTTTCTTTATTGTGTCTACTTCCCTTTTTAGGTCTAGTATGGTTTTGTTCATTTCCATCATCTGTTTGGATGTGTTTTCCTGTTTTTCTGTAAGGACTTCTACCTGTTTGATTATGTTATCGTGTTTTTCTTTAAGGATTTGTAACTCTTTAGCAGTGTCCTCCTGCAATTCTTTAAGGGATTTTTGTGCTTTCTCTTAATTGTCTTCTGCCTGTTTAGCAGTGTTCTCCTGCATTTCTTTAAGTGTGTTATTAAAGTCCTTCTTGAAGTTCTCTATCATCATCAGGAGATATGCTTTTAAATCCGTGTCTAGCTTTTCCGGTGTGTTGGTGTGCCCTGGACTGGGCGAAGTGGGGGTGCTGGGTTCTGATGATGGTGAGTGGTCTTGGTTTCTGTTAGTAAGATTATTACGTTTACCTTTCGCCATCTGGTAATCTCTGGGGTTAGTTGTTATCGTTGTC
Source organism: Mus caroli (assembly GCF_978045245.1). Classification (NCBI taxonomy): domain Eukaryota; kingdom Metazoa; phylum Chordata; class Mammalia; order Rodentia; family Muridae; genus Mus; species Mus caroli. Next base: position 104,637,464 of record NW_028227262.1, on the reverse strand, counting down.
ACTGTTTAAAGATTGGAGCAGAAGCTGTGTTCCACTCACCAGCAGTCTCTAAATCCTGCTGCGGGGGTCGTGGGTAGCTGACGGTACCCCGGTGCTTGTCCAGCCGGAAGAGGCCTGTGGTCCTACACAGGCCGTTTTTCTGCTTCCCTAACTAATGCAGTCTCTGGTCCCGCGTGCAATTGGATTGGAGCAGAAGCTGTGTTCCACTCTCCAGAAGTCTTAAGATCCTGTGGTGGGTGTTGTGGGTAGCTGGTGAGTGTCAGCCGACCCTGCGCCCCAGCTGCCCCGGTGCTTTTCTGACCGGAAGAGGGTTGTGGCCCTATGTAGGCCGGATTTCTCTCTCCCCAACCAGAGCAGTCTCAGGTCCCGCGTGATTGGACTGGAACAGAAGCTGTGTTCCACTCACCAGCAGTCCCAAAATCCTGCGGCGGGGGTCGTGGGTAGCTGGCGGGTGTCAGGCAACCCTGCGCTCCCGCTACCCCGGTGCTGATCTGGCCGGATGAGGCCTGTGGCCCTACTCAGGCCGGTTTCTGCTTCCCTAACTAATGCAGTCTCAGGTCCCGCGCAATTGGATTGGAGCAGAAGCTGTGTTCCACTCACCAGCAGTCCCAAAATCCTGTGGCGGGGGTCGTGGGTAGCTGGCGGGTGTCAGGCAACCCTGAGCTCCCGCTACCCAGGCGCTGATCCGGCCGGATGTGGCCTGTGGCCCTACTCAGGCCGGTTTCTGCTTCCCTAACTAATGCAGTCTCAGGTCCCGCGCAATTGGATTGGAGCTGGAGCTGTGTTCCACTCATCAGCAGTCCCAAAATCCTGCGGCGGGGGTCGTGGGTAGCTGGCGGGTGTCAGGCAACCCTGCGCTCCTGCTACCCTGGCGCTGATCCAGCCGGATGAGCAAAATGTGTGTTTTTATTATTAATTTTATTCATGATTATTACACTCACCAAATATTTTACCTGATTTTTGGGACTGAATCTGAGCAGTCCATGTTCACTTAATATTTTTATAGTATGTGTCAATACTATCCACAGACAGGAAATAGTCTAATACTTGAACTTTCTAATATAATACCTGTGTAGAGTCTTACTTGGAGCTCTAATCACTTATTTTCTCTCTAATCTGATGTTTTAAGATCAGAACTAATTAAAAATTATTCCCTAAGTTCCAATGTTGGTGACTAGTGTAGCAGATTTCATCACAGATGGTCAACATGTTCTACTGGTAACTGCAATCTGCTAGGTTTGGCTCTGAAAATTAACTGGTAAGGAAATGATTATTTCCCCTTTAACTCCACCTCCCTCCCATTATAGTAATTCTTTGTCATGCAATGTCATTTTTACATTCTGTGAATCTGAATGCACAGAAAACTGGCAAATTGTCTATATATGGCATGCATAAAGAATACACATAAGGGAGAAATGTAAAATAAGGCTTAAAGTAAAATAAATCCTATAGCATCCTAAGAAAGAACTGTTATAAAACAAACCTAAAGAAACAATTCACAATGGTGCCTGAATTCCATCATTTATCCACTTTACACTGTTCAAGCGAAGAGTCTTTGGAGGCATTTTGGTGTCAAATCTGTAATTCAGATATATACTTGAGGTTTTCAGAAACATAACAATCTCTGAAATCCAACTAATTGAGTTTTGTTAGATGACAGTGCTTTGTCCATTTTTGTTTTTAAATACTCTGCTAAATCTTTTTGCAAAATGAATATATTCCTCACACTAGAATTTAGTGCTCTTTCTATCATATAGAGAATTAAATCAAGAACATATCAACTATAAAGAAAAATATGTGAGTTTGACCAATTTGTAGATATTCAAAGGTGAATATCTACAATAACAATGACTTGCCATAGTTACAGGTAAATGGATAAAGTTTCCCAGAGGGAGGTTGTTGATAATTTGTAATGATAGTAAAGTATGAAGATAAAATTCTGGGAATATGGGAAATTCTTCATTCTGATCAGAAAAAAATGCTGTATAACAAATAATAAAAATAATTAGAACATGTCTAACAGAAGCTTTCTCCAATGGATAGCCACTTACAAACAAAATAAAATATTCTCTCCAAGGAAATCTCACAGGGGGAACAAAACACTCTTTATAAACAAATAATGTGCCTGGCATTAGATGGCCAACAGAAAACAAGCTCAACCACATGTTTGGAGATTCTTTGTCTCATAAGGTTAAAAAGAGAATTAAAACAAACAAACAAAAAACAAAAAAGAAAAACCCAACAACAATAACAACAAAAAACTTAGGACTCCTCCTCTGTATGTATATTATGTTTTCTAGTTTTGTGTTTTTTATGGAACTCCCGTACGTGCAAGCATATGAGTCTCTGGAGCTATAGGAATTTCTTGTGCTTTGGCCTTGCCTTTTTTTTTTTTTTCTTATTGGTATTTTGTCCTGTTTCTGTTTGCTTTAGTTTATCTTACTGTGTTGTATTATTTTATTATTCCTTTGTTGCCCTAATGTTTTCTAAGGAGAGACATAAAAATGTGAATCTGGATAGAAGGGAAGATGGGAAAGAACTGAGAGGAGTGTGTGTGTGTGGGGGAGGGGGGATGGCAATCAGATTATATTGTATAAAATAATTGTGTAAAGTAAAAGTTTGAAAAGTGAACAGACAGAAAACAAAATAGTCAGGAAAGTAATAAAGAAATCTGATAAATAAAAATATGCATATTTTAAAATCACATTTAACACATATAGCTATCAGTGCATCTGTATAGTACCAATTCTGAAATTTTGATATCTTTAAAAAACACAGAAATGTTAGAAGAAAGTGTGTTCATTTTCATCCCAGGTATGGGCATGTGTACCTGCATTGGACAGTCCATAGCAGCTCATTATGATTTGCCCTGTGCTCTTGCAGAGGAATGGTATTGCCAGCTGAAGAAAGCGTCTCTGAGTGTGTGAAGTTTGAATTCTGGGATAATCTCACAGGATGTATAAATTCTAGGTCCCCAAGAGGCAGGGTTGGTGGTTCTATGTTGGTGTGCTGATGTATTCAGTTTATTAATAGCTGAGTTCAAAGAAGAAAAACAAAAGAAATAAGATTAGGAGCTCTTTTCCTCTTTCCCTCTCTCCCTCACTTTCTCTCATTTATCCTTTCTCTCCTATTTGGTGACAGAGGATCAAACCAGGAAGTGGGCATGAAGGATGGGAAAAAGAAGACCACACAAAATAACAAAGACCAGCTATAGTTCTGTTGCATGTACAATTTATATTTTTCCATAAATTTATTTATTTATTTATGTCTGCCCTGCCCCCAGGTCCTCCCATGCACAGTCCCTCCCCCATTTCCTCTCTACCCTTCACTTCTGAGAAGGTGGAATGCCAACCCCCTCCACACACACCCTCTGCCACCCCAATATCGTCCCACTCTGGCATATCAAGTCTCTGTAGCAGTAGGCCCATCCTAACTCATTGACTCCAAACAAGGCACCACAGTTCAGAGAACAGGATTCATAGACAGGCAACAACTTTAGGGAGAATCGCAGCTCCAAGTGGGGTACCCACATTAAGACTAAGCTGCACATCTGCCAGTTATGTGCAGGGGGCCTTGGTCTAGTTTGTGGATGCTCTTTTACTAATGGTTTTGTCTCTGAGAGCCCACAAGTGTCCATGTCATATGACTTGTTGGTCTTTCTGTGGAAGACTCCAGGGCTCCCGATTATTCCCTGAACTCTTCCAGAAGATTCCTGGAGCCCTGTACAATGTTTTGTTGAGAGCCTCTGCATCCATTAGCTTCTGGGTAGAACCTCTCAGAGGACAGTTATGCTAAGCTCCTCCCTGTAAGCATAACAGTATAATTAATAGTGTCATTGATTTCTGCTTGGCCATTAGATGGTTCTAAAATTTGGCCAGTTATTGGTTGGCCATTCCCTCAATCTCTGTTCCATCTTTGTCCCTACATTACTTGTAGACCGGAAAAAATTTGGTCAAAAGTTTTGTGGTGTCCTTAGCCTACCAAGAGTAATCCTGCCTGTCCAGAGGAAGTAGCCACTTCAGGCTCTTTCTCCACTGATAGAAGTCTCAGCTAAAGTCATGCTCATAGATTCCTGGGAGCCTCCCCCATCTCAGGTCTTTGGCACCTATTAGAGATGCCCATACACCACCAGTCCTGCAACCTGCCAATTTGATTCCATTGAACAACCCTGTCCAATCCTATACCAATACCATGCAGATTCTATTACTAATGTTCTTTAGTACGACTTGCAATCAGGGATAGTTATACATCTAGATGTTCTTTATTGTTCTTGATTGTTTTAGCTACCCTGGGGTTTTTGTTCTTCCATATGAAGTTGAGAATTGTGCTGGGATTCTTATTGCATTGAATCTGTACATTACTTTTTGTAGGGTGGCCATTTTTATTGTTAATCCTGCAGAGCATGGGAGATTTTTCCAACATCTTATAACTTCCTGAAATTCTTTCTTCATAGAGGTGAAAGATTTTGTCATACAGGTCTTTCACTTGCTTCGTTAGAGTCACAGCAAAATATTTTACTTTATTTGTAACTATTGTGAAGAGTGTTTCCCTGGTTTCTATCTTAGCCAATTTACAAAGGAGTGGTACTGTTTTTGGTTTTGGTTTTGGTTTTGGTTTTGGTTTTGGTTTTGGTTTTGGTTTTGGTTTTGGTTTTGGTTTTGGTTTTGGTTTTGGTTTTGGTTTTGGTTTTGGTTTTGGGTTTGAGTTTGGGTTTTTGGTTTTGGTTTTGATTTTTTGTTTTGTTTGTTTTGTTTTTTGAGTTAATTTTGTATTCACCTATTTTGCTAAAGGTGTTTATCAGCTGTGGAAATTCCTTGGTAGAGTTTTTGAGCTCACTTAAGTATACTATCATATCATTTGTGAATAAGGATACATTAATGCTTACCTTTCCATTTTGTATCCTCTTGGTCTCCTTTAAGAGTCCCACAGTTCTAGCTAAACCTTCAAGTACTATATTGAAGACACATGTAGAGAATGAATGGCCATGCCCTTATTTCAGAGGAATTGCTTTAAGTTTCTCTCCATTTAATTTGATGTTTGGTATTAGTTTGTTGTGTATTGCTTTTATTGTATTTATGTATATACCTTATAAATCTTATCTCTATAAGCTTTGAATATGAAAATGTATTGGATTTTTCTTTTTTTTCATTACTTGGTGGCTAAACATTTTTTTTTAATTTTTAATATTTTTTATTACATATTTTCCTCAATTACATTTCCAATGCTATCTGAAAACTCCCACGTACCACCCCCCACTTCCCTACCCACCCATACCCATTCTTTTGGCCCTGGCGTTCCCCTATATTGGGGCATATAAAGTTTGCAAGTCAATGGGCCTCTCTTTCCAGTGATGGCCCACTAGGCATCTTTCGATACATATGCAGCTAGAGACAAGAGCTCCAGGGTACTGGTTAGTTCATCATGTTGTTCCAACTATAGGGTTGCAGATCCCTTTAGCTCCTTGGGTACTTTCTCTAGCTTCTCCATTGGGAGCCCTGTGATACATCCAATAGCTGACTGTGAGCATCCACTCCTGTGTTTGCTAGGCCTCGGCATAGTCTCACAAGAGACAGCTATATTTGGGTCCTTTCAGCAAAATCTTGCTAGTGTATGCAATGGTGTCAGCGTTTAGAAGCTGATTATGGGATGGATCCCTGGATATGGCAATCTCTAGATGGTCCATCCTTTCATCACAGCTCGAAACTTTGTCTCTGTAACTCCTTCCATGGATGTTTTGTTCCCAATTCTAAGAAGGGGCATATTGTCCACACTTTGGTCTTCATTCTTCTTGAGTTTCATGCGTTTAGCAAATTGTATCTTATATCTTGGATATCCTAAGTTTTGGGCTCATATCCACTTATCAGTGAATACATATTGTGTGAGTTCCTTTGTGATTGTGTTACCTCACTCAAGATGATGCCCTCCAGGTCCATCCATTTGTCTAGGAATTTCATAAATTCATTCTATTTAATAGCTGAGTAGTACTCCATTGTGTAAATGTACCATAATTTCTGTATCCATTCCTCTGTTGAGGGGCATCTGGGTTCTTTCCAGCTTCTGGCTATTATAAATAGGGCTGCTATGAACATAGTGGAGCATGTGTCCTTCTTACCACTTGGGACATCTTCTGGATATATGCCCAGGAGAGGTATTGCTGGATCCTCCGGTAGTACTATGTCCAATTTTGTGAGGAACCACCAGACTGATTTCCAGAGTGGTTGTACAAGCTTGCAATCTCACCAACAATGGAGGAGTGTTCCTCTTTCTCCACATCCTCGCCAGCATCTGCTGTCACCTGAATTTTTGATCTTAGCCATTCTGACTGATGTGAGGTGGAATCTCAGGGTTGTTTTGATTTGCATTTTCCTGATGATTAAGGATGTTGAACATTTTTTCAGGTGCTTCTCTGCCATTCGGTATTCCTCAGGTGAGAATTCTTTGTTCAGTTCTGAGCCCCATTTTTAATGGGGTTATTTGACTTTCTGGAGTCCACTTTCTTGAGTTCTTTATATATATTGGATATTAGTCCCTTATCTGATTTAGGATAGGTAAAGATCCTTTCACAATCTGTTGGTGGTTTTTTTGTCTTATTGATGGTGTCTTTTGCCTTGCAGAAGCTTTGCAGTTTCATGAGGTCCCACTTGTCAATTCTCAATCTTACAGCACAAGCCATTGCTGTTCTATTCAAGAATTTTTTCCCCTGTGCCCATATCTTCAAGGCTTTTCCCCACTTTCTCCTCTATAAGTTTCAGTGTCTCTGGTTTTATGTGAAGTTCCTTGATCCACTTAGACTTGACCTTAGTACAAGGAGATAGGAATGGATCGATTCGCATTCTTCTACATGTTAACAACCAGTTGTGCCAGCACCATTTGTTGAAAATGCTGTCTTTCTTCCACTGGATGGTTTTAGCTCCCTTGTCGAAGATCAAGTGACTGTAGGTGTGTGGGTTCATTTCTGGGTCTTCAATTCTATTCCATTGGTCTATTTGTCTGTCACTAAATGAGTACCACACAGTTTTTATCACAATTGCATTGTAGTAAAGCTTTGGTCCAGCATGGTGATTCCACCAGAGCTTCTTTTATCCTTCTGAAGAGTTTTTGCTATCCTAGGTTTTTTGTTATTCCAGATGAATTTGCAGATTGTACTTTCTAATTCGTTGAAGAATTGAGTTGGGATTTTGATGGGGATTGCATTGAATCTGTAGATTGCTTTTGGCAAGATAACCATTTTTACAATGTTGATCCTGCCAATCCATGAGCATGGGAGATCCTTCCATCTTCTGAGATCTTCTATAATTTCTTTCTTCAGAGACTTGAAGTTTTTATTATACAGACCTTTCACTTCCTTAGGTAGAGTCACGCCAAGATATTTTATATTATTTGTGACTATTGAGAAGGGTGTTTTTTCCCTAATTTCTTTCTCAGCCTGTTTATTCTTTGTGTAGAGAAAGGTCATTGATTTGTTTGAGTTATTTTTATATCCAGCTACTTCACCGAAGCTGTTTATCAGGTTTAGGTGTTCTCTGGTGGAATTTTTAGGGTCACTTATATATACTATCATATCATCTGCAAAAAGTGATATGTTGACTTTACCTTTTACAATTTGTAACCCTTTGATCTCCTTTTGTTGTCGAATTGCTCTGGCTAGGACTTCAAGTACAATGGTGAATAGCTATGGAGAAAGTGGACAGCCTTGTCTAGTCCCTGATTTTAGAGGGATTGCTTCAAGCTTCTCACCATTTACTTTGATGTTGGCTACTGGTTTGCTGTAGATTGCTTTTATCATGTTTAGGTATGGGCCTTGAATTCCTGATCTTTCCAAGACTTTTATCATGAATGGGTGTTGGATCTTGTCAAATGCTTTTTCCGCATCTAAGGAGATGACCATGTGGTTTTTGTCTTTGAGTTTGTTTATATACTGGATTACGTTGATGGATTTCCGTATATTGAACCATCCCTGCATCCCTGGGATGAAACCTACTTGGTCAGGATGGATGATTGTTTTGATGTGTTCTTGGATTCGGTTAGCAAGAACTTTATTGAGGATTTTTGCATCAATATTCATAAGGGATATTGGTCTGAAGTTTTCTATCTTTGTTGGGTCTTTTTGTGGTTTAGGTATCAGAGAAATTGTGGCTTCATAGAATGAGTTGGGTAGAGTACCTTCTGTTTCTATTTTGTGGAATAGTTTGTGAAGAACTGGGATTAGATCTTCTTTGAAGGTCTGATAGAACTCTGCACTAAACCCATCTGGTCCTGGGCTTTTTTTAGTTGGGAGACTATTAATGACTGCTTCTATTTCTTTGGGGGATATAGGGCTGTTTAGATCATTAACCTGATCTTGATTCAACTTTGGTACCTGGTATCTGTATAGGAACTTCTCCATTTCATCCAGGTTCTCCAGTTTTGTTGAGTATAGCCTTTGGTAGAAGGATCTGATGGTGTTTTGGATGTCTTCAGGATCTGTTGTTATGTCTCCTTTTTCATTTCTGATTTTGTTAATTAGGATGCTTTCCCTGTGCCCTCTAGTGAGTCTGGCTAAGGGTTTATCTATCTTGTTGATTTTCTCAAAGAACCAGCTCCTTGATTGGTTGATTCTTTGAATAGTTTTTCTTGTTTCCACTTGGTTGATTTCACCCCTGAGTTTGATTATTTCCTGCCGTCTACTCCTCTTGGGTGAATTTGCTTCCTTTTGTTCTAGTGCTTTTAGGTGTGTTGTCAAGCTGCTAATGTGTGCTCTCTCTAGTTTCCTTTTGGAGGCACTCAGAGCTATGAGTTTTCCTCTTAAAAATGCTTTCATTGCGTCCCATAAGTTTGGGTATGTTGTGGCTTCATTTTCATTGAACTCTAAAAAGTCCTTAATTTCTTTCTTTATTCCTTCCTTGACCAAGGTATCATTGAGAAGAGTGTTGTTCAGTTTCCACGTGAAGGTTGGCTTTCTATTATTTATTTTGTTATTGAAGATCAGCCTTAGTCCATGGTGATCTGATAGGATGCATGGGACAATTTCAATATTTTTATATCTGTTGAGGCCTACTTTGTGACCAATTATGTGGTCATTTTTGGAGAAGGTACCATGAGGTGCTGAGAAGAAGGTATATCCTTTTGTTTTAGGATAGAATGTTCTGTAGATATCTGCCAGATCCATTTGATTCATAATTTCTCTTAGTTTCATTGTGTCCCTGTTTAGTTTCTGTTTCCATGATCTGTCCATTGGTGAAAGTGGTGTGTTGAAGTCTCCCACTATTATTGTATGAGGTGCAATGTGTGCTTTGAGCTTTACTAAAGTTTCTTTAATGAATGTGGCTGCCTTTGTATTTGGAGCATAGATATTCAGGATTGATAGTTCCTCTTGGAGGATTTTACCTTTGATGAGTATGAAGTGTCCCTCCCTGTCTTTTTTAATGACTTTGGGTTGGAAGTCAATCTTATCAGATATTAGAATGGCTACTCCAGCTTGTTTCTTCATGCCATTTGCTTGGAAAATTGTTTTCCAGCCTTTCATTCTGAGGTAGTGTCTATCTTTTTCTCTGAGATGAGATTCCTGTAAGCAGCAAAATGTTGGGTCCTGTTTGTGTAGCCAGTTTGTTAGTCTATGTCTTTTTATCAGGGAGTTGAGTCCATTGATATTAAGAGATATTAGGGAGAAGTAATTGTTGCTTCCTTTTATTTTTGTTGTTAGAGTTGGTGTTCTTTTTTGTGGCTGTCTTCTTTTAGGTTTGTTGAGGGATTACCTTCTTGCTTTTTCTATGATGTGGTTTCCGTCCTTGTATTGGTTTTTTTCTGTTATTATCCTTTGAAGGGCTGGATTCGTGGAGAGATAATGTGTGAATTTGGTTTTGTCGTGGAATACTTTGGTTTCTCCATCTATGTTAATTGAGAGTTTGGCTGGGTATAGTAGCCTGGGCTGGAATTTGTGTTCTTTTAGTGTCTGTATAACATGTGTCCAGGATCTTCTGGCTTTCATAGTCTCTGGTGAAACATCTGGTGTAATTCTGATAGGCTTGCCTTTATATGTTACTTGGCCTTTTTCTCTTACTGCTTTAAGTATTCTATCTTTATTTAGTGCATTTGTTGTTCTGATTATTATGTGTCGGGAGGTATTTCTTTTATGGTCCAGTCTATTTGGAGTTCTGTAGGCTTCTTGTATGTTCATGGACATCTCTTTCTTTAGATTTGGGAAGTTTTTTTCTATAATTTTGTTGAAGATGTTTGCTGGTCCTTTGAGTTGAAAATCTTCATTCTCATCCATTCCTATTATCCGTAGGTTTGGTCTTCTCATTGTGTCCTGTATTTCTTGGATGTTTTGAGTTAGGATCTTTTTGCATTTTCCATTTTCCTTGATTGTTGTGCCGATGTTCTCTATGGAATCTTCTTCACCTGAGATTCTCTCTTCCATCTCTTGTATTCTGTTGCTGATGCTAATATCTATTTTTCCAGATTTCTTTCCTAGGGTTTCTATCTCCAGTGTTGCCTCATTTTGGGTTTTCTTTATTGTGTCTACTTCCCTTTTTAGGTATAGTATGGTTTTGTTCATTTCCATCACCTGTTTGGATGTGTTTTCCTGTTTTTTTTTAAGGACTTCTACCTGTTTGATTGTGTTATCCTGTTTTTCTTTAAGGACTTGTAACTCTTTTGCCATGTTCTCCTGATTTTCTTTAAGTGAGTTATTAAAGTCCTTCTTGATGTCCTCTACCATCATCATGAAGTATGCTTTTAAATCCAGGTCTAGCTTTTCAGGTGTGTTGGGGTGCCCTGGACTGGGCGAAGTGGGAGTGCTGGGTTCTGATGATGGTGAGTGGTCTTGGTTTCTGTTAGTAAGATTCTTACATTTACCTCTCGCCATCTGGTAATCTCTGGAGTTGTTATAGTTGTCTCTGTTTAGAGATTGTTCTTCTGGTGATTCTGATTACCATCTATCAGCAGACCTGGGAGACAGGCTCTCTCCTCTGAGTTTCAGTGGTTAGAGCACTCTCTGCTGACAAGCTCTCCTCTTAAAAGGAAGGTGCACAGATATCTGGTGTTTGGACCTCCTCCTGGCCGAAGAAGAAGGCCCAAACCAGACCTTTCCCAGATGCTGTGTTGCTTTGGCAGGTCACAGAAGCTGTCAGCTTCTGTGGTGCACACTCTCACCTGTGCAGACTAAGTTCCTAAGTTCGGCGGAGTCCTGGAGCCAAGATGGTGCTCCCGTGCAGGGTGGACCAATGTCCTCCAGCTCGGATTTTTTCAATGGCCCATTCAGTTTCTAATGAGATGATCATGTGTTTTATTTTTCTTTTAATTTTTATATGGTTGGTTACATTTATGGATTTTTGTTTATTGAACTCTTTCTTCCCTGTGATGAAACCTACTTGATCATAGTGGTTGATATTTTTTATCTGTTCTTGGATTTGGTTTGTGAGTATTTTATTGAGTATTATTGCAAGAACATTCATAAGAGAGATAGTTCTAAATTTTTCTTTCTTTGTTGAGTCTTTGTGTGTATTAAGTATCTAGGTGACTGTGTCCTCATAAAATGAGTTTGACAGTGTTCTTTCTGTTACTAGTTCATTAAATAGTTTGAAGAGTATTGGTAGTAGCTCTTTGAAAATCTTGGATAGTTCTGTGCTAATAAAATTTGCACTGGGCTTTTTGTTATATTGGGAGACATTTAATGACTGCTTTTATTTCCTTAGGAAATTAAATTAATTTAATAAGACTATTTAAACTGTTTACATGATCTTGACTTAACTTTGATAAGTCATTTTCTTTCTAGAAATTTGTTTTTTGTTTAAGTTTCCCCTGCCCCCTTGTTTTTGTGGTGCACAGGCTTTTCAAATAAGAACTAATGATTCTTTGAATTTCTTCAGTGTCTATTGTTACAGCTCCCTTTTCATTTCTGATCTTGTTAATTTAGATACTGTCTCTCTGGATTTTAGTTAGTTTGGCTAAGTTTGTCTATCTTGTGCATTTTCTCAATGAACCTGCTCTTGATTTTGTGGATTCGTTGTATTGTTCTCTGTATTTGTAATTGATTGATTTCAGACCTTAATTTGGCTATTTCCTGCTGTCTACTCCTTTTGGATGTGTTTTTTTTTTTTTTTCTTTTTTGTCTAGAGCTTCCAGGTGTACCTCTAAATCATTAGTATGAGAACTCTTCGATTGCTTTATGAGGGTACTTTGTTCTATGGACTTTTCTGTTAGCATTGCTTTTTGTCAGGGTCCAACCTTGACACAGAATCAGAGTTCTCAACGGGAAGCAGGGATATCTGAAAGGCACATAAAAAAAGACACAGACTACTTTTCCAGTTCAAACTGACAGGCTTAAAATCTCTCTCTCTCTCTCTCTCTCTCTCTCTCTCTCTCTCTCTCTCTCTCATCTTTCTCTATCTTATTCACTCGCAGCTTAAAGATGCACAGAGTCTGCATTCTCCTGCACACTCTGCTTTTCTCCTGTGTACTTTTCTTTTTTTTTTTTGAACTCTGACACACCTACAGACCTGTGTGAGTTTTCCTTTCATTCACACACACACACTCTTCACACACACCTTATACACACCATTTGTATTCTCCTTTCACTCACACACACACTCTTTATACACTCTCCTGACATTCTCTCCACTCACTCTCCACTTACCTCCTGCACATATCCTGCACGTCCTACTCTCACCTCACTCTCTCTACACTCATACTCTCACCCTTTCCTTGCCCCAGTATTTTCTTGTTACTCCAAAAGCAGGTAGAAAAAAAAAAAAGACAATGTATAATCATTGCCAAATGAAATTCAAAAGAATAAACACATGCCACAAAGAATCAAGAGTTATAATTTCCCCCCAGAGTTTCAAGCTTTCCCTTTTCTCAGGCCTGTGGCCAAAATAATAATTACAAACTTATCATTATTTAAACTTTAACTTTTGACTTATTATACTTCAGAACTCAGAGCTCTGAGGTCAGCTACTTGCATTTTCTTGTGCAGCTCTAATGATAAATGGCAAGCGCACAATTTTTAGGTAGTGGCCAGAAAGAATCAAGTTAACCCTTAACACAGCAGTTTTACTAATTTTCTGCTTGTGTACATTGCACACAATTACTGGCTAGGAGTCCCATTGTTTTGATTTAGTTTTACTAACATATAATTTTATGCATTCCATACTTTCTTATCCAGGAACCACTCTTAAATATTGTGCAAAACATATTTCATAACTTCAATAGTTTTCTTCCTTTCTTGGGGTCACAAAATTTGCTCTATTTCATTTTCTAATAATTTCTTCAAACTTTCTTTGCAAGTCAAACATTAATCTGAAACTGTCACTGTGCAGTTATTACATTGTTTCCAAGATGAGAGCACACAGCATGCACCTGGGCCATTAGGGCTGTGTTATGCTGTGTCCCCTATGCCTCAATTTTTAATTGTTTAAGAATCATTACATCAAGGAACATCTAGTTTCACAGAATTCAACTGAGCAGAAGGAAAGGGAAATAGGAAAGGCAGATATAATAGAATAATTATGCACAACAAGGCCAACTGAAATGCAGTCACACACAAATGAAATCTATACAGCCTTTCTCCAGGGCTAAGGTTAGGAGAAATGGGACCAACTTTTTTCAACAAAGAGCTGCCACCAGCTTCTGAGATGTCCCTATCCCAGCCTGCTGTAGGCTTTCCATGTCATAGTATGCTGCCCACAGCATTTTCCATTGAGCCTCATATGTTTGTGTATATTGAGCTTTTGTTTTCATTAAACTAAACACTCTTTGATTTCTTTCTTTCTTCTCTTACTCAGTGGTCATTGAGTAGAGGTAGACAGGAGTGTAGGCTTTTTGTTGCTTCTATTCTTTTTGAAATTCAGTTTTAGTCAATCATGATCTCATAAGATATTAAAGTTTATTTCAATCTTCTTGTATATGTTGAGGCTTGCAGTGTGACTGAGTAAACAGTCAATTTTGGAGAAGGTTTCATCAGGTGCTGAGAAGAAAGTATATTCTGTTTTGTTTGGGTTATATATTCTGTAGATGTTTGTTAGGTTAATTTCATTAATAACCTTTATTTTGTTTCATTATTTCTCTGTTGAGTTTCTGCTTAGATGACCTGTCAATTGGTGAGAGTGGTGCTTTTGAATTCTCCCACTATCAATGTATAGAATTCAATATGTGACTTAAGCTTTAGTAATGTTTCTCTTATGAATGTGAGTACCCTTGCTTTGGGCATATAGGTATTCAAAATTGAAACACCATAATGGTGGGTTTTTCCTTTGATGAGTATTAAGTGTCATTCTCCATCTGATTTAATAAATTTTGGTTGAACATCTATTGTATTAGATATTCTAATGGCAGTTCCAGCTTGTTTCTTTGGACTGTTTGTAAAAGGAAAACTTTTTCCAGCCCTTTACTCTGAAGTAGTTTTTATCTTTGTTGCTGTGGTGTGTTTCTAGTATGCAGCAGAATGATGAATCCTGTTTTCTGATACCCTGTACCCTGTGTCTTTTTGTTGATAAATTGAGACCAATGATAGTTAATACCTATTATTTTGGTATTTGTGGTGAGTCATTCTCTGAACTATCAGAATTAAACATGACTTCTCAACAGAGAATTGTAAAGTGAGAAAAACCTACACAGATGTTTTACAGACCCTAAGAGACCAGAAATGTCAGCCCAGACTACTATACCCAGGAGAACTTTAAATCACCATAGATGGAGAACCCAAGATATACCATGATAAGAGCCAATTGGAATAATATCTTTCCACTAATACAGTCCTACAAAGGATACTAGAAGGAAAACTCCAACACAAAGAATACACAAGAAATAATTTCACACACAGAAAGTGTGTGTGTGTGTATGTGTGTGTGAGAGAGAGAGAGAGAGAGAGATCATCAGTGACTTGACAGTTGCATCAGGTGGGAGGCAGTGCAGTGCAGTGGTGTTGAGTTTATTCAACAGTTCATGCAGCATGCAGCTCAGTGCTGGTCTGCAGAGGTAGTTATGAAGTCAGAGAATAAGAAGGAGTCAGAAGATTAGAACAGATTGCCAACCAGAGTTAGTTTGAGACTAAGCAGAGCAATTCAGAGAGAAGCTGAGGGAAACCAGATTGTATCAGTTAGCTTGGAGAGGAGTTTGAGCTAGAGCAGCAGAATTAATCCACCCAGCCAGAATTCATAAAGAACTAGTAAATGTGAGCTTATTCAGCAGTAATTCTCAGAGGCTGAAAACATTCCAGGCCCTGATTAGATTGTATGGAGGCTGGAAACTTCCAGACCAAGCCCTAGGGATTGTTAAAAAACAGATAGAAATAATCTAGGCTCAGCATAAGCCATATATTCCAAAAGCTTGGGTATGGCTCTCATCATCTCTTCTGATAAAATAAAAGATACATTTACAAATTAATTCTATCAATTTTGATAATTTTATAAAATTTTTGATTAGAAGTTTTGTCTGCCCAACATTTATTATGTTCAATTTGTTCTTCTTGTTTAGCTGTCTTCTATCCTTTATTTTTTCTGAAGTGCTAGCATTTTCTACGTTTTAAAATCTTGCCCTTTACTTTATTTAAGTTGACTCTGTTGTCTCTACCTTCATTTCAGTTAAAATAAAATTATATCAAAATGAAATATCTAAGGCCAATAACTAAATTATTTGTAAAAATTCTGGTGTCTACTAATTTTTAAATTTCTAGTAAAATTATATTAGTATTAAGTGTTCCAAAACAAGAGATAGTCATTAAGTATGAATTGAAGAATTACTAATTTATCTTAGATATGATGTAATAGTTCTCTGTTGAAACCACATCTTTCTATACTAGTGGTTCTCAATTCCGGTAATTCTTCTATCATTTAATACTGTTCCTTATGTTGTGGTGACCACCAAATATAAATTATGTTTATTGTTTCTTCATAATTGTACTTTTGATTGTGCTATTAACTGTAATGAAAACGTCTAATATGTGATCTTTATGAAAGGTTTATTCACCACTCTCATACCCAATGAAGTCCTGACCTACAGGTTGAGAATCACTGTTAGTTAGACTTTTCAAATTCTCAATATTCTGACAACTTAAATGCTACAGGTTATGTTCATGAGAAACAGGAGCAATGCCACAGGATGCATTTTAGAATAGTCAGTGTTTGTTAATGTAAGTTCTTTTAGTTAAATTTTCTCTCTTGGTACTCACATCCACAATTGAATGCCTTTTGCCTTTATCTTGTCTTCACTCTGTCTTAGATTTTCTTTAGGGGATGAGAATTTGGAGGAAATTGTACTATGAAACTTACATTTCTCAGACCTACCATTCTCAGAAAATCTTTCAATATTGTTAAGCTATCTCCGTTCTGGGGGTGGGCAAAGATATTGTGGAATTTTCAAAGCAGTACATGCCCATCTTCCTGCTGCTATTTTACCATGTTGACTCTTATCAGCATAGTGACTTATGTAACACAGATTGCACTCAGGTAAGTGGCATCAATTTAAACGGTAGATATGAGAACTGTAGAGAAATTCCAAGTTACATTCTTTTGCTACATATGCCTTCACTTTTCCTGGCGTCCATTTCATATATTATAAAAGTCCTCTTTAGGGGTTGGAGATTTAGCTCAGTGGTAGAGTGCTTGCCTAACAAGCACAAGGCCCTGGGTTCGGTCCTCAGCTCTGGAAAAAAAAAAAAAAAAAACAAAAACCAAAATCAAAAAAACAAACAAACAAAAAAAACAAGATAAAAGTCCTCTTTAAATATTTGGTGAATGAACAAAAATGACCTAGAATAAACAATGCCTGTACATAAAATCTGAGGTGACCAGGACACCTTCCAATTTCAGACACTAATTATAGGCAGCTGTGACCCTTGAGAGGTTATAGCTTCAGCTGGAACTCATAGAAATTCAGTATGGGAAAGAAGATCAAAGTTGTGTTGTGAATATTCAAAAGTATAGCAACTAGAAATTGCCTGAAATTTATTTTTATTTATAAAAGTGTTTACGACTTTAAAATGAACTATTTCTAAATTAGATGAATTTTGTGAGTGAGGAGAAATTTGTGGGGTTTAGGGAGAAGTATAGACAAAGCTTAAAAAGATTCATGCATGGGTGGGACTATGCTAAAGACACAAGGTGTTTTCCTAAAGGATTGCAACACAGAACTGACTGATGGATACAGAACTGATGAAAGCGCTTGTAAGCCTCTTGGTTGCTTTTCCCCTGGTCCTCACTAGTTTGCCTGCCTCTAAATGGTGCTTTACAATGTCTCCTCCTTCAGTAAAAAATGTGACTATAATTATTATGCCCTTTTAGACTTCATTCTTAATATTTTATTCCCATTAATATCACCTTATCTTCTTTTCTTTCTCTTTAATTTCTAAAGTAATTCTTTTTCCTGTGGACTGTGAGGAGTGGGTGCGGCCGCCGCCCCAAGATGGCGCCCAGGACTGCTGCCAGGTCTTATGACCTGTGCCTGACTTCCTCATTATCTCAGACTTAGCCACATCCCAGCCGCCTGTACTGTGCAGATGCCATGCCTTGTCAGCTTGCCTGAGGTGTCCTCACTTGCTGTGAACCTATGGACTGCCATTACATGACTGGGGTGATTGGGAGGAGTCAGTAGGGTATTTAAGACATGCCCTGGGGTTGTTCAGGGGATTCCTGTTCCTGCATTGCAATGCTAAGTGTTCCTGAATAAACCTGCTTGAAGAAGGACAAAGTGGTGTTGCATCTTTCCTGCTGGTCAGGGTGGATGCTACAGTGGAGAGATAATTTATTCTTTTGAAAACAGTCAGTTTGAACCTGTGGAAGACAAGGTAGAAAGTATGTAAGAAGCAGAGGGGATAGAAGACTCCAGGAGAACAAAGCCATCTAAATCAAGTGGACAAAGTTTATAATGAACTTACAACGACTGAGACAGTAAACATGGGGTTTACATAGATCTGCACCACGTCCTATTCATATATGGTATAGCTTTCAGTTTAGTATTTTTGTGGAACTTATAAGTGTGTGAGCAAGTGGATAATCTGTTTCTTGTGCTTTATCTTGTGGCTCTTTTCATTCTGTTAGCTTGCCTTGTCCAATTTCAATGTGACTTGTTTGTTTGTTTGTTTGATCCTACTACATTTGTTTGTTGTTATTTCTTAGAAACCTTTTCTCCTGTACCATCCTTGCTAAGGACAGACAGAATGGTGGTCTATCTATATGAGAGGGCAGGTGGGGAGAAACAAGAACGAGTATAGGAAGAGAAAACTGTAGTCAGGACAGAACAAGTTTAGAAAAGAACAGTTTCAATAAAAGAGTTAAAAGAAAAACATGGCTTTGGAAAGGGCTTTGGCAACATTTATAATTATCATTATTATTATTAACCATTTAATTTTGTGTTTCATGAAGGTTGTATACATGGAACGGGGAAATAGGTTTTAAACACATTCAGACATAAATAGAAGTACTCAGAAGTGTGCTATCTTTAGTATTTCCTCAAAGTTACTCTGAATAGCACCTTCGTGCTTTTGACCACAGGGTACCTCTTTCCTAATGAATGCCTTTCTCTGACTTGTAGCTTTCAATAGTTATACAATTATTTTGTGCACACATCTGAGATATAGATTCTAGTGTGTTCAAGAGTATTTGCTATAATTTCTTACCTCAGATAAATGAGAAATTACAATGACAGTGAACTGCTTGATTAAACACTCTCACATAAAGCCTTAGTTTTTTTTTCTATGTATTTATTTTGCAAGTGGTTTTGAGATTTACTTGTCTACTCTGCTATAAACAACAGAAGAAATCAAAATTGGTTTACACTTCTTTTGATTGATTGATTGATTAATTAATTAATTGGTTGATGTTTTGAGTCAGGAGTGTGTTACACAGAGCCAAGTCTACCTTTTGTCACAAGATTTATAAATTCTTGCACCACAGCAATTCTGGACACTCTATTTAAGCATTTTCATGTGCTAAAGATTTTCTTGAAAAGTGAACATAGACAATGTGCAGTTGGTTTGGTGTATGGAAAGCATAGAATTCAAATATATGTCTAACATAAGAAATATGCCATGCTTTTATGTAAATAAATATATCTACACTTAATAAATTCACATATATATGTTGATGCATTATTGTAGGGAAAGTGTAACATGGTTTTGTGTGAGAAAAATGAAAATTTAAAATTCTCATGAGTGGCGCTTGAAATGAGACCCAGTTGGAAGAGTGCATTTTATAGTATATACAAAACCTGGATTGTATTCCAAGAACCACAAAGAACTGGTGTGAGACAGTGGCTCAATCCTGAAGTAGGGGTAGGAGGGCAAAAGTTCAAAGTTCAGCAGCTTAGGCTAGGTGAGATCATATCTTTAAAAAACTCCATAAAAACCTGTGTTAATAGTATATTTGTCATTATATTGTTTGTCAGTTCCTAGATGATTGTGAACATAATATATGGAGAAACATGGGCATTTTACAGCATGTAAAACTCAAGTTAAAGCTAACATATATATTTTTCCTACCGTAGGAATAAGCATTAAAATAATGCTTTATAATGAAAAGAAAGTTTTTATTCATTAAAGCATAATATGAGACAAATATTCTGGATTTTGAGCATTCCTTAAGATGGAAACAAAGAAAGGAAAGATTTCTAACATAGACTGGACATTTTCTAACATCATTTAGTTCTTAGATTTGTGGTTCTGAACTTTTTGTCTCAAAGAGAGTAGCAGAGAAAAGACATTGGTAAATCAAGTCTACAGGTTTTAAGCTGGCAGACATAAGTTTTTTGCTAGTTCTTAAAGCAAAACATTCATTCTGTGTTTGATGGTAATTTTTCCATCTTATTGCATTTTCCAGCTTATTAAGAATATAATATTGCAAGTTTTTTTAACTCTCTCTCTCTCTCTCTCTCTCTCTCTCTATATATATATATATATATATATATATATATATATATACAGAATCTTTTCTGACATATTTTTGATTATAATCAAGGTTTTATTGAATTGTATGACTATTTCTATCCTCTGTCATAAATTTATGAGATTTGTACAGTTGTTAGAACCTTACTTCTTGATATAAATTAACACACACACAAACATCTTCATCCCTTGTACAATACTAAAAATTTATTGACAGATTACTTTTATTCTCTCTCTTGGATAGGTGTGAAATTTAGTCATATTGCCACCATAGCAATAGGGTAACACACATATCTGAGTATAGTAAAAGCATTTGTTATTTTGGTTTTAAAAACCACAGAAATATTATAAAAAATGTGGGGTTTTTTTTGTTGTTTTTTTGTTTGTTTGTTTGTTTTATTGGGTGGTTGGTTGGTTGGTTTGGTTTGGTTTGGTTTTTGCTTGTTTTTTTTTTTGTTGTTGTTGTTGTTGGTGGTGGTTTTTTATTGTTGTTTTTTTGGTTTTGGTTTTGGGTTTTTTTGTTTTGTTTTGTTTTGTTTTTTAGTGTCTAATATGGGGCTGCTACACATTGTCCACAAAAGTTGACTGTGGTTTGCCTCATGCTCTAGTATGAGCATACTTTTGTCAGCTCCAGATATTTTCTGCAATTGAGTAACATTTGGAATTCTGGGGAATTTTGAGAGGGCATTATAATTATAACCAACCACAAGGAACAACCAACCACAAAACTACAGCCCAACAGCAATAACCCCACTTCTCAGGGTCCAAAGCTCATTCTGAGCTTCCTCAACCTCTTGCAGCTCGCTCCATCAAACTGCCAATGACTGTCTAAGGCTGTGCCCTTTCTCTTGCCTGCCTTATTATTTATGAGGATGGGAAACACCAGACAGCATTAATATTTTAAAGTTAGCCAGATAGCTCAATGGCTGGGTGAAGAATATCCTGCCCCATACTCCTTGGCCTCTGCCCACAGTATAAGTGCCCCTGAGACCTACATGTGTGTGCTCCCTCTGCTTCATCTCCTGCTCTGCCTCCTCCCTCTCATCCCCTTCTCTTCCTACTGGAACCCGGAAGCCCCGACTTTTTCCCTTTGCTTGGCTTCTGATTTCTTAATTGACATAACCATGAACCAATTAGGAAATTGATGCTAGAGATTCACAGAAGTATGTGTTATAGTGCAATTCTGAAAATATAAACTTTATAGAGTACACATGGAGGGACTCATGACTCCAGCCACATATGTAGCAGAGGATGGCCTTGTTGGGCTTTAATGGGAGGAGAGGCCCTTGGTTCTATGAAAGCTGGATGTCCCAGTGTAGGGGAATGCCATGTCAGGAAGGCAGAAGTGAGAGGGTGGGTGGAAAAACACCCTCATAGAAGCAAAGGAAAGGGAGATGGGACAGGGGGGGTTGGGGGATGGAGACCAGGAAAAGGGATAACATTTGAAAATGTAAATAAAGAAAATATCCAATAAAAAAAGAAAAGGAAAATAAAATTTAGACAATTGTATATTACCAGACAATGTTGAATTTTTCTGATCAAAAGCAGTTTTTTCAATGACATCATTCCTAATAGGTTAATATTATTACAACTTCCTACATCTCAGATTAGTTTATATAAGTATTATTATAAGTATGTTAATTTTACCTAATCATTTTCTTAATTTTGTGTATAAGACAGATAAAAGCAAATGCTCTTTGAGTGGTTCAGTAATGGAAGGAAACATCGTCCATGCATGGAAATCATCTTATGAGGCTGCTAGAAACAATAATTTATGCAAAGTTGAATTTTTATTTCAAATAAAAAAATCTCATTATTACGCAGTTACATCTCATATTTAGCATAATATATATTGGTCACTTCATTTCAATTCCAATGTGATCTGTCCCCTAATATTTGCATTTGCTTTTTTTTTAATTTTTAATATTTTTATTACATATTTTCCTCAATTACATTTCCAATGCTATCCCAAAAGTCCCCCATAGTGCCCCCCACTTCCCTACCCACCCATTCCCATTCTTTTGGCCCTGGCATTCCCCTATATTGGGGCATATAAAGTTTGCAAGTCCAATGGGCCTCTCTTTCCATTGATGGCCGACTAGGTCATCTTTCGATACATATGCAGCTAGAGACAAGAGCTCCGGGGTTCTGGTTAGTACATCATGTTGTTCCAACAATAGGGTTGCAGATCCCTTTAGCTCCTTGGGTACTTTCTCTAGCTTCTCCATTGGGAGCCCTGTGATACATCCAATAGCTGACTGTGAACATCCACTCCTGTGTTTGCTAGGCCCCGGCATCGTCTCACAAGAGACAGCTATATTTGGGTCCTTTCAGAAAAATCTTGCTAGTGTATGCAATGGTGTCAGCGTTTAGAAGCTGATTATGGGATGGATCCCTGGATATGGCAGTCTCTAAATGGTCCATCCTTTCATCACAGCTATGAACTTTGTCTCTGTAACTCCTTCCCTGGGTGTTTTGTTCCCATAATGACACCTGCACCAGGAAATCATTGAATAAGGCTGCTCCACAGGTATCTGTTCCCATAGATTTCTTCTTTTTAACTTTCATGAGGAGCTGCTCTCACTCTGGCAAGTGTATGCATGAAGAATTCCCCGCCTCTATTTTTTCCGGCATTCTCACAAGTTGCTTTTTAATACAGAATAGTATACTTTGCTACACCCTTAATATCCATACTTTGATGTTTTGTTCATTTATGTTTCACTTTTGATTAACATGGGTTTTTGTGTGTGTGTGTGTGTGTGTGTGTGTGTGTGTGTGTGTGTGTGTGTGTTTTGTTCGTTTGTTTGTTTTGTTTTTTTCCATTTAATTGTCTGGTGCACTCTTAGCCATTGCTAGACTGACCTTTGTTTACAGGATAGCTCTGTCACTTTGACCATACTACATTGGTTTGAGAAAATGATCTTTTTAAAAGTCTCATCATTTTATAAATGTAGCAAAATTACAGTTAGGAAATAGCAAGAAAAATATTTTTATGGTCCGTGGTCACCATGATGTGAGGAACTGTATTAAGGAGACACAGTGTTAGGAAGGTTGAGAAACATTGATGTAAATAGCTCATTCTATCCCCAGTTGACTTACTACGGAAACACACTTTTAAAATTGATTAAGTTATATATTTACTTTACATCCAGATCTAGGCTTTCTGTCTCTCCTCTCTTCCTAGTCTTTCCCTCTAAATTCTACTCTCCCCCATCTATGCATCCTTCCCTTCTCCTCAGAAAAGGGGAGATCTCTCATAGATAAACAACTAACCTTGGCATTTCCAATTGCAGTAAGACTAGATGCATCTTCTTTTTAAATTAGATATTTTCTTCATTTGCATTTCAAATGCTATCCCAAAATACCCCTATACCCTCTCCCCACCCTGCTCCCCTACCAACTCACTCCCACTTCTTGGCCCTGGTGTTCCCCTGTACAGGGACATATAAAGTTTGCAAAACCAAGGGGCCTCTCTTAATAATGATGGCCGATCTTCTGCTACATAAGCAGCTAGAGACACGAGCTCTGGGGATACTGATTAGTTCATATTGTTGTTCAACCTACAGGTTTGCAGACCCCTTCAGCTTCTTGGGTACTTTCTCTAGCTCCTCCATTGGGGGCCCTGTGTTCCATCCTATAGATGACTGAGAACACCCACTTCTGTATTTGCCAGGCACTGGCATAGCTTCACAAGAGACAGCTATATCAGGGTCCTTTTAGCAAAAACTTGCTGGCATATGCAATAGTTTCTGCATTTGGTGGCTGATTATGGGATGGACCCCGGGGTGGGGCAGTCTCTGGATGGTCCATCTTTTCATCTTAGCTCCAATCTTTGTCTCTTTAACTCCTTCCATGGGTATTTTATTCCCTATTCCAGGGAGAAATGAAGTATCTATGCGTTGTTTTTCTTTCTTCTTGATTTTCTTGTGCTTTGGAAATTGTATCTTGGGTATTCTAGGTTTTTGGGCTTATCTCCACTTACTAGTGAGTGTATAACAAGTGACTTCTATTGTGATTGGGTTATCTCACTCAGGATGATATCCTCCAGATACATCCATTTGCCTAAGAATTTCATAAATTTATTATTTTTAATAGCTGAGTAGTACTCCATTGTGTAAATGTACCACATTTTCTGTATCCATTCCTCTGTTGAGAGGCATCTGGGTTCTTTACAGCTTCTGGCTATTATAAATAGAGCTTCCATGAACATAGTGGGACATGTGTCCTTATTACCAGTTGGAACATCTTCTGGGTATATGCCCAGGAGAGTAATCACTGGCTCTGCTGGTAGTACTATGTCCAGTTTTCTGAGGAACCACCAGACTGATTTCCAGAGTGATTATGCAAGCTTGCAATCCCACCAGCAATGGGGGAGTGTTCCTTTTTCTCCACATCCTTGCCAATATCTGCTGTCACCTGAATTTTTGATCCTAGCCATTCTGTATCTTCTTATATAAGGCTAGACAAGGCAACCCAGTTAGTGAAAAGGGATCCAAAGTCTGACAATGTAGTCATATAACGCCTGCTACTATTTTAGAAGTCCTACATGAGGACCCAGCTACACAGCAGTAATATAATGCATAGAGTCAAGGTCTGTCCTATGAATGCTCTGTGTTTGACAGATCAGTCTCTATGAACCCTTATGGGTCCAGGCTAGGAGATTCTGTGGGTTTTCCCCTCTGGCTCCTTCGATCTTTCCTTCTCCTCTTTCACAGGATTTCCTAAGCACACATAATGTTTGACTGTAGTTTTCTGCATCAATTTCCATCAGTTGTTGGGTGAAACGGCCCCGATGACAGTTATGGTAGGCTCTTGTTTGTAAGTATAGCAGAATATCACTAATAGTGACAGAGGGTATCGTACTCTTATGGTATGGGTTTCAAGCTAGGCCAGTCATTAGTTGGCTTTCCCTCAAACTCTGCTCCACCTTTTATCTCCATACACCTTGTAGGCAGAAAAAATATGGGTCCAGGGTTTTGTTACTAGGTTAGTGGGATAGTTTCCAATCCTTCCATTGGACGCTTTGCAGGTTTATAAGACATACCTGGTTCAGGCTCCATATCCCCTATTGTTAGGTGTCTTAGCTAGTGTTATTATCACAGATTACTGGGGGTTTCCATTGTTCTAGTTTCTAGGTTATCCCAAAGATGAAGCCCCTAGTCCAATTGTCGTTTTGAATATCCTTTTCCTGTGCCCTCTCTGAACTTCATCCTTCCTATTCCCATCCCCACCTCATTCCCAACCCAGTCCTTTCCTCCATCTACCTGTGATATTCATTCTATTCCTCTTTTCAATAAGATTCAAGCCCTTGGTCCCCCCTTGTTACTTAACATAGTTATACTGTACTTTGTGACTAATATCCATTCTTTGATTGAGGGACATCTAGGTCATTTCCAGTTTTGGGTAGTACAAATAAAGCTGCTATGAAGAACTTTTGGAGGTATCACCATCCCTGAATTCAAGTTCTACTACAGAGCAATGGTAATAAAAACCACATGCACTGCCATAAAAACACAAATATTGGTCAATAGAATAAAATCAAAGAACCAGAAGTAAATCTCCAAGCCTCTGCACACTTCAGTAAATGGTGCTGGTCTAACTGGATTCGGCACGTAAAAAAAATGCAATTAGATTCATATTTATCACGTTGCACAACACTCAAGTCCCACAGTTTAAAGACCTCAACACAAAACTGGAGGGGTGAGGCAGGAGTGGATGGGTAGGTGGGGGTGAGCACCCTCTTGGAGGCAAAGGAGATGGGGATGAGATGAGGTGTTCAGGCAGGGGAGAACAGAAGAGGGATAACATTTGAAATGTAAACAAATAAAAGGATTAATAAAAATTTAGAAGATGTATACACTAAATCTGATAAAGGAGAAAGTGGGGGATAACCTTGAATGCATTGGCACAATATACAGTTTCCTGAACAGAACCCTAACAGCTCAGACACTAACATGCACAGTTAATAAACGGGACCTCAGGAAACTGAAAACTTTACTAAGGCCAAGAACACCACCAAAAGGGCAACCTAGCAACCTACAGATTGGGAAAAGGTTCTCATCACCTCCAAATCTGACAGAGTACTGATATCCAAAATAAATAAAGAACTCAAAAAAAAAAAAAAACTAGATGTCAACAAACCGAATAACCAGTTAAAAAATGAGGTGCAGATAAAAGCAGAGAATTCTTGATAGAAGAATTTCTAATGGCTGAGAAGCACTTAAAGAAATATTCTGAAATGCAAATCAAAACAACTCTGAAATCCCATTTTACACCCATCAGAATGACTAAGATCAAGAAATCAAGTGACAGCAGATGCTGGCAAGGATTTGAAGCATGGGGAACACTCCTCCATTATTGTTGAGAGTGCAAGCTTATATAATCACTTTGGGAATACATTTGGAGGTTTCTCAGAAAACTGGGAGTTGATCTACCTCAAGACTCAGCATGGCACTCCTGAGCATGTAATCAAATGAAAGTCCACCATAGCAAAAGGCCACCTGCTCAACTATGTTCTCAGCTATTAAGCACCTTTTAACAATTGATATCTCAACCCTTACTGAGTGGTTTTGCATTCATAAAAATATACTCTATTTGTTGGTTTCAATGATGATGAAAATAGCAGTTTGAAAATCTGCTTGTGCTGTTGTCATTAAATACAAGAAAAGCAAATATATATATATATGTGTGTTTTATAGTTTTAGAAATTGGAAAGTCGAAAAATCCATTAGTCAGAAAGGACATTTTCCTATTTTCCCAACAACTTAATTTTGTGAGGATCCACAGCAGGTAAAGAAAGGCAGTCTTTTCAGTGCCTCTTCTCAAAAGACACTAATCCCACTTAGTAGCTTCAGTCTTGTGACATAGTGATCTCAGAAGCCACTGGTAAAATGCCTTCACTTTAGCCATTGTGGCATTATCACTTTAACCTTAAGATAATGCAAATATTTATTACATACTGTTAGGTAGATAAAACATGTAAGAAAGGTTACACACTATCAAAAGAAATTCTGCCACTTTCCACAGAGAAGAAAATTATTTAGTAAATAGGTTATGTACAGTCTTATTCTTGTATACTAGGCATGCTACATAAAGCTTGAATCTGATAGCAATTCAAGGTGAGTGAGTTTAAGACTTAAATGAAATCATTTCTGTGCAATCATTCAGCTCCGAGTGACGGGAAAGAACAAATGACTGTTATGCTTTGAAATATACTACTTTTGCTGAATTCATGGAAAAACTGGAAAATTTAAAGCTATGGCCTCTTTGGTCTAAGTGTTCATCTTGGTTTCTATAACCTGACCCTCAAGGTAAGCTCTGATTCCTAGACGAGGTCATTTCCTGGCCAGTGGAGGAAGCCATTCCATTATATTTGAGACCCAATCACTAGAAGTCAAAGTTCAGGATATTTGATTGAAGCCATGGCATTAGGAAAGTGAGCATTTCAGTAATTGCTTGGAACTCAGTTTGAGACAAATGATAAGGTAGAGACACCTTTGATCCACTGACCAGCTCTGCATCTTTTTTGCTAGTGTTTTATTTCTAGAGTTCATATAAATCAATTTACAGGAACATTATTTATTTCTCTCTCCAAGACAATTTGCCAGAATGAGGTCAGAAAGAAAGATTAATATGACACCTAATACTGTAGCAAGAAGGAAACTGTTTTACAATTAGGGAGAAGTCTTAAAGAGGCAGTTATTTTTGTTTGACTTTAAAGTATTACCTTTACTTTCTTCCACTAACTAGTGTGTCATAGTCTTTTTAAATTTATCCAATGATAATGGAGAAAAAATGGCACATGTAAAGGACTTGGGTATAAAGTACAAGAAAGAATATTTCAAAGTTTTTTTGACTTTTGTAAATGAGGAAATGTTATGGAGACTGTATGAATATTCAAGCAATAAGCTAATGATATTAAAAGATGATACAAATGCATAGTAAAATACAACTGGAACATATGAAGTTCTGTAACCTGGTCATTGGTGACAACATGGATGTACCTGGAGGATTTTCTTTCCCTTTAAGTTCGCTTTAAGTTCTTTCATTTTAAGATAACACTGCAGTGCCTTGTTCATATATGGAAGCAGAGGATTGTTGTCCTCATAGAGCATATGAGGAAAGTAGCAATTTCCACATCCTGGGAAAATTAAGAACAGAAGTAGATGGGAGAGGGTACTCAGTGGGAACAGAGGTATAGTTGCACAGAACAACAGGATCTCTTAGTCCATAGTACAGAGAGAGGAGTACAGTTAACAGTAATGAACAAGCCATCTCAAGAGACATGAGATGCACTTACATGGGCTCACCATAAAGACAGGATTTTTTAGAAAAGATAAACTGTCATTTTTCCATGAGTTAACAGCAATGAATTTATCCATGAGTGGAAACACTGCATTTGATTTCATACATTTCTATAAGCACAGGCCCAATGAACACCTCAGTTAATAAAAGAAATATAAAAATAAGTTCATTCTGGGGGTCCCACCAGGAATATCTCCTTGGTAAAGTTGAATCTTTGATAAATAATATCTATGACAGATCCAGGCTTCTCCTCCAGTTCTTATACACTTTGCCTAGAGAATCAAACACATCAAAACGGGAATTTACGCAGTATATTTGTATTTTAAATTTGTTTAAGCATCACTGAACCCTGCTACTAAAGTCCACCTGAAATCAGGATACCATATACTATTTTCTATGGTTAATTGTATACTAAATTATGTTTCAAAGAATTAAATTAAATTGCAGCACTAAGAGCAGAGTAAATAACAAGTAACAAGAAGTATGTTGAAACTATGAGTTTTGCTACTAACCCTTCTATGCTCTTAAGTGTGTGTGTGTGTGTGAGCAAGAAAGAAAGGGAGAGAGAGAGAGAGAGAGAGAGAGAGAGAGAGAGAGAGAGAGAGAGAGAGAGAGAGAGAGAGAGAGAAAGAGAGAGAGAGAACTAACTGAGAAGTTCCTGTGGTGTGAAAAACTGCAGATTCCTACTATGGCCTATGGAGAGGACAAATGACAAAGGGACTTGATATTTCAGGATATTAAACACTGTCACTGACACTTATTCACTTGTACACACTATTTTTTCTACAGTTATTTGAAGCATTGATTCTTTATTTTACATGAAGAAATTCAGATTCCTTTGCCCTTTAAAAATTCAACTGCTAAATGTACATGTCTTCCAGTAAATGTTGCTCAAGCGCCAATGATTTGTTATAACTGCATGGGGGACACACATAAATCAAAAATGCATTTAGAGCTCTGTCCAAATTATAAATTCAATAACTTGGGTGCAAATTATAAATCAAATGACTGCTGTGCAACTGTCAATCAATTGAAATAGATTAATAACCCAACTGAAGTAAAATGATGAACTACAGAAGTTATGAGAACAGCAGGACTTTAGATCTGATGTGAGTGTTGTTGATGGCTCAGGCTGTATAGCTCTGTTAGAACCAAACAAGTAAAGGGTGATTTACCATGGGCAGTATGAGCTCTCCTCAGCTCTCTGCTCTGGGGGTTGTTTTGTATCACAGCTACCTTCTCATTATATGGTTTTTTAAGTATAAATGAGGGGTGTAGTATCTCAGAGAGGATGTGATTTGTTCTATTACAAATGTCAAAAGACATGAGCTCATGTCTCTAGCTGCTTATCTATCAGAAGATGGCCTAGTCGACCATCAGTAGAGAGGCCCATTGGTCTTGCAAACTTTATATGCCTCAGTACAGGGGAATGCCAGGGCCAAGAAGTGGGAGTGGGTGGGTAGGGGAGTGAGGGGTATGGGGGACTTTTGGGATAGCATTGGAAATGTAAATGAAGAAAATACCTAATTAAAAAAAAAAAAAGACATGAAGCAGGAGTCAGACATGGAATCTTCCTCCAACATGGACTGCTCATCTCTTTATAAGTTTCCAAGTTGAAGAGGTTACCTGCTGCTTGGAATACATGGGTACATCTTCAGTTGAATCCTACATGTATAAATTATAGAAGAAAAGACTCTAAGAGACATATATGTCTGAGAGAATGTGTAATATATTGAACTCATTAATTTTTAGAATATGAAGATGAAGGTTCTATATTAAAGAAGCATATTCTAAGCTGTAGACTACATATTCAAACACAAGAATTCATTAGCTATATTTTCCATTCAAGCTACAATAATACTCTGTGTATTCTATCCATTCATCTCTTGATAGATATTTAATCTTATTCTGTAATTAGCCACTTGTAAACAGTGTTGAGATTGATATGAGTGAGCAGATCTCTCTATGTGGTGGTTTGAATTAGATATTCCCCATACTTTTGGTTGTTTTAATGCTTGAGCCCCAGGTGGTAGTGCTGTTTTGGTAGGCTTAAATGGTATGGCCTTGTTGGAGTGCGTATGCAACTGGAAGTGGGAATTAGGGAGTTTAAAGATTTGAATCTTCTCTAGTTTGTACTCTGCATTGTGCTTAAGGTTTAATGTATGAACTACTCAACTTGCTGCCTTATCTTCCACTTCCCTGCTTCTCCCTGACATTATGGAGTCTTACAAAAACTGGAGTCATATGACCAATAAACTTTTGCTTGTATAAATTGCTGTTGTTATGGTGTTTTCTGACAGCAGTAAAGAGTCATGAATATATTGCATATGTGCTGAGTTTGATTCTTCTGGATGTATATACAAAAGTGGTGTGGTTGACCCCTATGGAAATCTTGGATTTAAATCCAGGACTGGTATAGCCAACTCATACAGAAGTCTTGGTTTTATGCCCACAAGTGGTGGTATATTAGGTTCATATGGAGGTCTTGGTTTTATATTCAGGCTTGTATTTTTGGCTCATATGGAAACCTTGGTTTTAATTTTTTGAGAAACATCCATAGTAAATGGATTACTTTACATTATCATTATTGGTGTGTAGGTATTCATTTGTCTGGCATTTTTCTCAACATTCGGTGTTTATTGATTTCTTGACATTAGCCATTCTCGCTGAGATGCCACAGAAACTGAAATGTTATCTTAATTTGAGCCTCTAATGGTGAAAGGTGCTGAGCTCCTTGTCATGTATTTATTGGCCACAGTAGTTCTTCAATAAATAAGTGCTCATTTCAATGTCTCACTTATGATTTGGAATAAATGTAATTTTATTTGCTTTCTGGGTTCTTTACACTAAACATTAATTGTCTGTGTTACAAAAACTGGATAATTTACTTCTGTCATTATATTTCCTGTCTCAAATCTGGGTTTCTTTGGTAATACTGAAGGCTTCTATGACTTTTTTAAGCATAACACAATAAACATTGTGAATTCTCACTCATTTTCAATGGTATTAAAATATTTCCCCAAATTTACTGTTTTATCACAATCTTTGTTTCCTTTGTTTTTTTTTTTTCTAGTCCTTTCAAATTTGTAATCCTTATAAAAAGTCATTAATTTACTTTTGGGTGATACTATTAAAAATATTTATTTTTATTCTATGTGAAGAGTATTTGCCATTTTGATTTTAAGAATACTATATACAAGCACGGTGTCTATGGAGTCCTAAAGAGGGCTTATGATAACCAGAACTCAAATTACAGATAGTGTATGCTGACACATGGGCTCTGGGAACAAAACACAGGCTCTCTGGAAGAACAGCAAGTGCTATTTATTTCTGGAACATCATTCCAGCCCTTTGGATGATGGGATAGTGTTTTTGTACGACTGATAAATAAGTATCTAGTGTTAGGCTATTAAATTAGAATATACAATTTGACCAGAAATAATATCTATGGTAAACATAGATGAACAAAACATTCAAGAATTTTTATAGAACACATCCAAAAACACATAAGAAAAGTAAATTTCATGATCAATTTAAAAGAATTCCTTGAATTCAAACATGGTTAAGTATATACAAGTTGATAATGCAATACAGAATGTAAGCACAATTAAGAGAAAGACTCTCATCACCATTTCAATAAATGCAAAAAAGACAAAAGATAAACAATAAACAAAATAAAAAAAACCTGACAAAATCTAGAACATTTGCAGGATAAAAACCCCAAGGTAGTAAAGGAAGGATAATAACATGATTAAATTTATAGTTGACAAAGAAACAATCAGCCTTGAAGTGAATGAATAGAACTAAAATAATTTTCTCATGAAATTTGGTATAGTTAAATGGTTATTAATTATTGCCAGGAGGTATAAAAGTATTCCTTTTGATTTGTCTTTGAAGTTATTCTAGATGTTACAAATAGCCATTCTGTAAAATGTTCATTCTCTCATTTATCAAATTTTGTGAAACTATTGATCTTCTTTGAACATATATGTACCTTCATATACATATATCCATGTAACAACAACTAAGGAAATAAAGTGGGCATGAATTTGCAGATGCTCTCAGCCAAGTATCCAACTGAGCACGGGGAACCCCAAATAAGGACTTAGGGGAAGGAATGAAGGAGCTGAAAGGGTTTGTAACTACATAAGAAGAACAACAATAACAACAATATCTACAACTATCTCCCCACCCCCACCACGAGCTCTCAGGGACTAAACCACCAACCAAAGAGTACACATGGAGGGAACCATGCCTCCCGCTGCATATGTAGCAGAAGACTGCATTTTTCGGTCTGGCATCAATGGGAGGGGAAGCCCTTGGTCCTGTGAGGTCTTGATGATGTCCCAGTGTAAGGGAATGTCAGGACTGTGAGGTAGGAATGGTAAGGTGGGTGTGGGAGTTCCCTCATAGAAGCAAGGGGAGAGGGAGGAGATAGGGAGTTTGCAGCGGGGAAACTGGGAAGGGGATAACATTTGAAATGTAAAGAAAGAAAGAAAATACACACACACACACACACACACATATATATGTATATATATATATATGTATATATATATATATATATGTATATATATATATATGAAGAGTCAGCTTTCCCACACCTCTCTCTCCTTTACATATTTCTTTAGCAATGTGCTTTGTTAATTTCCTGTTTACTAAAATACATAAACAAGTAACTGAAATGAAAACAAGAATACCCAAATAGAATGCGATTTGTATATGTATACTCTCTATCTCTCTCTCTCACACTCTCTCTCTCTCTCTCTCTCACACACACACACACACACACACAATTCCCTCTATGCAAATAGAAGCACATTGAAAAGTAGTATAACTGATGCAACTATTTGTGAATTACTATAATTTGCATAGCAAATCAAAGCCCAGCTGCAACACACTTCAAGTGCCAAAGATATAAATTTCAATTAATATGTGCCTTCCAATTTTGAGTAGGGGGCTCAAAGGGCATTGCAGGGTATAAAATACCCAAAGACTGAGCAGGTTCACTTTTTCTAAGACTAACACTCTGAGTTAGGAGTTCAGCGACTCTGATAGTTAGTAGACAGAGCAAATATTTGAATCATTACAGAATTATAATTGCAAGTGTCATATTAACTCCATATGAGGAGATTTTCTTTCATATTTAGTTGTAGTAGCCATTAAGGAGCAATTGAAGAATATGGTATCGCATTTGGCTCTTCTGTGGGAAAAAAAAAAACAAAAAAAACTTTGGTTAGTAGAAATAAGTCCTAGCATTTTTCCAAGTTAAAGAAAAGCCATCAGAAAAGACTATCATTTTCTCATATAATTCTAGATATTAAATAATTGATTTTAAATTGAATGGACAATTCTGTTATTTGAAATATTGGTGGAAGAAAAGAACAGTCCTTAAACAAAGATGTAATATTCACTGAAAAATAAGAAACAGTAAAGAGATGCAAATTTTAAATATTAATAAATAAATAAATAAATAACACCATAAAGTTAAAGGTCACAAGACTATACTGCCTTGATGCAAACCACATAGCTGAGAAAACATTTTTCCTTTCTTCCAACCTACCTTCTCAAGTGACCAGGTTTTTAAGGTTAAAAATTTCTCTGAAACAACATGAAATGTTCTTTATTCTTCAGTAGAAAAAGATGATGACACTTTCTGGGTAAATATACAGTTTTGTGTGCAAGAAAGTTTCAGTTCCCTTGTTTCAGGATTCCTCAGCAAGGGGGCACATCCTCTGTGAGTACTGTACCTCTGGAGGCTTCAGAGAGGACTTGCAGGTGGAAATGCTTCTTTGATGGTGATGATGGACTATGATGGGGGAACTTCAACTCTCAATACTCTCTAGTCTTTTAAGAGCATTTCTGTAATGTTAAAGACTAGCTTTATCACAAACAGCATGACAGCTTAGACTGTTCTCCAGAAAGTCAAACCTACAAACCTAGCTGAGGGCTTTGTGTGATCCTTTTGAGTATGCAAGATTTTAGCATTTTGTTTATTTTTCAGGGAAATGACATATACTTGAAAGAAGCCTTTATATTTGTTTATTTATGCATTTATTTATTGGTATCATCATATGTAAATAGAGTATATGAATATTTTTCCTTTTTATTGGATATTTTCTTTATTTACATTTCAAATGTTTTTCCTCATTCCAGGTCTCCCTTTTACACACCCTCTCCTCCTTCCACCACGCCCTGCCTTTATGAGGTTGCTCCCCCCTCCACTCCTGTTTTCCTGCCCTGACATTCCCCTACACTGGGGTATCTAAAACCCTCAAGCCCAAGGTCTGCTCCTCCTACTGATCTCCAACAAGGCCATCCTCTGCCACATATGTGCCTGGAGCCATGGGTCCTACATGTGTACTTTTTAGTTGGTAGTCCAGTCCCTGGGAGTTCCAGGGAGTCTGGCCATTTGACACTGTTGCTCTCCCACCTCATGGGGCTGCAAACATCCTCAACTCCTTCAGTCCCTTCTCCAACTCCTCCCATGGGATCCCCAGTGGAGGAGGATTTTATCTTTAATTAACAAAGTAAAAACATCTATGTTTTTTTTTGAAATCTTACTGTATCATGTAATATAAATGGACATGTATGTATGTATATAGACGGTAGTCTTAAGAGAGGAGAAATCTTGACTTCTAATGATCAGTTCCCATAGAAGTTTGGCCTTGTAAGTTGTAATCCCTCCCTTGGGTTCAACATCTTGACATGCACAATGAGTCAGTAGTTTGTTTCTAGGTTATTGTTTGGCAATGTATATTCACATTTGCTTATCTGACTACTTCAGAAATTTCTTATGTTCTTCAGATAACATTCATCAGTATGTGTAGTCAAGAT
Source organism: Mus caroli (assembly GCF_978045245.1). Lineage (NCBI taxonomy): Eukaryota > Metazoa > Chordata > Mammalia > Rodentia > Muridae > Mus > Mus caroli. Next base: position 104,602,468 of record NW_028227262.1, on the reverse strand, counting down.
AATGCAGAATTTTTAACAATTTGCACTTAGCAGACCATTACATCATATTTTTCTTCTGTTAAAAAGTAGTTTCAATTTATTTATACTAATTTTAATTATCACTCTTTTTTTAAAATAAATAATAAGGCAATCACCAAAGAACTGTGCATGTCCTCATATTCTTTTTCTGATGATGACAGTACTATCTTAATTGTAACTTTAATTTTTCAAATCCTATTTTTAATGATGGTTCTTAAATGCTTTAAACTTCTTTGTAACACACAACCCACCAGAGGTAGTGGAAAAGGAAGGATACAGGGAAGTGGACTCATTTGGAAAGGTATTTTGGAGCAATTCCCATCTGTGTTTTCTGGATATCAGCAGTTCATTTCACAGGTTAGCAGGCAGTGGCAGCACAGTCCACCTGCAAACACCTCATGGATACACAAGCAATCTAGTTCAATAGAGTCCCGTTAGGAACAGTGGTGACATGACCCAACAGCGACAGCCAGGCCACATCCTTGGCTCCAGTAATCAGGAGGAACCAGGAGAAATGCCAGGAGAATTTCTCTGCTATGCCACTCTCAGGGAAGTGGAGATCAGTGAAAACTTAAGAGGCACAAGTATTGCACAGCTAGCTGTAACAGCAAGCCAAGCTCTGTCTCCATCACTCCTTTGAGTCCTATTTATACCCTCCAGACATCATCTGTCCTCCATATGCCTTGCCTTAGAATGGGTCTTGCCTCAGCTTGTGCATTCAATCAGCCCAAAGCTGTGGAGTTCCCACAAATGCGGCTCAACTACACAATGTAAGGCAGACCAATACATGCATGTAAGCAAAGAAACCTTCATTATGAGTCCTTTCATGGGCTTGCTTTAGCAGAACATCTACTCTCCTATGTTGACTTCAGCAAGTCTGCCTTAGCCTCTCACAATTTTGTCCACATTAATGAAGCATTCCTTCATGTGGTTGTCCCAGCAAAACACCATTCAAGCAACTTTCCAAAGAACTCTTTCGTTTTCACTTCATAGATAACTTTTTCTTTTATATTTTAATTGAGAAAGACCTTTGCAGTAATATTTAGCATAAATTCACTGAATTAACAGGGCTTTGTCTATAAAAAACAATATAGGGAATACTTGTTATGTTACCTTATTTTTTAAATTCAAAGTTTAGGGGGAATCAAGTATAAAATAACTATTGATAAAGGGGATTGGAGGGGTGGGTATGGGGGACTTTTGGGATAGCATTGAAAATGTAAACGAGGAAAATACCTAATAAAAAATAAATTAAAAAAAAGAGAACTCTCTCTTTCTCTCTCTCTCTTTTTTTTTTTTTTTTTTTTTTTGGTGTTTTGAACAATCTACAAAAAGGTTTACAAATTTCCGGAGAAGAGATCAAAAATCCTTTACCCAAATTTATCTCCTGGCCATGGAAGCTCCTTCTGCCCTTCCCAGTCAGACTCTATTTCAGCTATTTATTAGCAATGATTAGTGCTCTTCTATGTTTTCCCGTGGAAATTTCATCATAAATGAAATAAATACCAACTATACAAATCAAGAACCCTGCAGAGAATACTTTAGACTCCATATAAATATATTTTTTCCTAGTATAGAAGCTGTAATCTTCAAAATATGACACAGTAGGGTTTTTTTTTAATGTTAGTCCTTCATAAATGAGTGCTTATAAGTGTCGGCTATTTTGAAAATGGTCTGTGTACCAAATTAACTTCAGGGCACTTAGGTTCACTCACAAGAAAAAGAAAAAGTTACACAGACAATGTAAAGAATGATGTCTGTTTATCATTGGCATATCTATGATGATCTATGATCATCTTATTCCAGGCCTGATTTCATCATTATGATATCGTGAATGGAGAGAACTATCTATTAGCCACATATGATCATAAAATATATAAACAATTGACATAAAACTGTAGCAAAACCTATCATGAAAATGTACAAATTTTATGCCTCAAAAAGTAACTAAAATTGGAAACTAAAAGTTGATACATCTATTTATGGACATATATGCTCCAGTACATTAAATTAAATCCCATTGACCATGTTTTGAGATAGGTAGCATTTTATCTCCTGCTTATTTCAAAGAATACATGAATAAATCTCTAGATACTAAAAAATCTTTCATATATATATATATATATATATATATATATATATATATATATTCACATATGTGAGCAAGAAAAAGAGAAATAGAGAATATGTACAGCCGGGCGTGGTGGCGCACGCCTTTAATCCCAGCACTTGGGAGGCAGAGGCAGGCGGATTTCTGAGTTCGAGGCCAGCCTGGTCTACAAAGTGAGTTCCAGGACAGCCAAGGCTATACAGAAAAACTCTGTCTCGAAAAACCAAAAAAAAAAAAAAAAGAGAATATGTACAATTACAGTTTCCACATTCATATCTTGATAATATTCCATGTCATAGATAATTTATAAGAAAAACACAATATACTATACCTATATATGATGCAATAAGAAATACTAAAAATATGGAAACTCTATGATAGAGTAGAAACATATCCAAAGGTAATCAAGAAAAATTTTGATTAAATTTATTTAAGGTGAGTAAACAAAAAATATTAGTGAAGACAAATAGAATAATCAAGCTGGTATTATATAACATAACATTTTATTAAAAATAATATGAGATTTTCCAATAAAGACAGTGTTGATGTATTCTATCTGCTTGAGCCCATATTACAATAAATAAAGTTATTCAGAGAACAATAAGCAGTATCTGCCTAGATCTCAGGATGTACAGAGCTTATATTTAAACACAAAAGTTTGGAGCTTAGCAAGGTCTCTGATGTCATGCAGAATCAATACTTAATTCTATATAAGCAAAATATTAAAATGCATAAATGCAAAGAACTTAACAAATACAACCTAGGTTTTAGTGACAGAACAGATATTAGAAGCCTAGGGCAATCACTTCTAAGTCAACCTAAAATTCTCTGTGAAAGTGTGGGAACAGCATAGCAAACCTTGAGTGTAAGTTACATTGATAGGGCTAACAAAAGAAATTCTTTCAGGTGTTAAGTAATAAGACTACATTCTGAATTTATAATTCTTCGGTTCACATTTAGAAGGGTTAAGTCTCAGTTTTCTTACGAATTTCTAATAAATGTCATATATGATGCATGGGCTTTACTTTTGGTCATTCATCCTTGTTTAAATTTAATGTTTTTCTAAATAGATTGCATTGTTTTTATTGTTATTGACATTGCTGTGTTCTATCTGCTGTACTGGTTTTATACAACATATTGACCTTGAATATGGAAGTTCTTGAAACCACAAAATTTCAATTTTTAGGTGATTTCATCCATGGAGAATCATCTATGCATATTTTCAATACAATCAATACCCTGGTTTCTGTAGTGGTTATAAGCACAGTGACCAAAAGCAACTTTGGAATGAATAAGTTTGTCTTAAATGTTCCAATCACAGTCCATTATTGAGAGATGCCAGAGTAGGAACATAGTAAAAAGGAGCAGAGAAAGAGGGTTTAAAATGGCAGAAGAATCTTCTTCAAGTTTTGAGTTTTCTTATATTTTTCTTAATTTTTATTGGTGTACTTTTTATTAGATATTTTATTTATTTATATTTCATATGTTATTCCCTTTCCTGGTTTCCCCTCCAAAAATCTACTATTCCCCTGCCCCTTCTCACCAAGCTGTCCACTTCTGCTTCCCCAACCTGGCATATTAGTTTTGAATAGGAACATAGATTTTGGTGGGTAGAGAGGTGGGGGTGGTGTGGCTGGAAGATGAACAACCTTATCTGTAATAAGATCTAGAATCATTGGATATATACCCAATAGTGGCATATCTGGATGTTGTGTAACATCATTCAACTCTCAACATAGAAGCTTTTTCTTGCAGTAGCTGTTAATTGAGACAAGACACACAACTGTACAATGTCCTGATAAGCAGGAGAGATTGGAACTTTGTGCATTCTGGCCTAAAGTGGTACGTTCTGCATCTTCCCTCTCCCCCAAATCTCATAGATCTAATGCAAAAAGAAGGTAAGAAAGATTATAGAAGCAAGTGGTAAACAACTCTTAAGGAAATAAGGTTTCCCAGAAGCACTGGAGCACATATAAACTCATAGATAGTTCAACAGCACACACAAGGTCTTCCTCTATTACTATCCATTCAATAGAGAACCAACAGTATAACTTATGGATGAGAAAGGTAGACTTATATTTATGAGTAATGTAGTCTACCAATGAAATAGTCAAAAATACATCACATATGATAATTCCATTAAAGGAATTGTGTTTGACAATGGAACCATAACCTAATAAATTTTAAGGATGAGAATCTAAATGATTTATAATTGTTGGTTCTACCCTGCTGATACACATTTGTCTCTCCAATATAATCTGCCGACTTTGCATATAATTTATTTACTTCTTAATTATTCTAACTTAAAAGTTTCCTAATTTTGGCATTTGTTGAGTCAAATGCAGTATAATATGATGAGCTTAAGTTTTAAAAACCATGTTGCATTTATTGCCTTGCCTTACACATAGACAATAAAAACTATAACACTATCTGTCTCAACTACAAAAATGCCAGCAACCAAGCAAGAAAATATATAAATATGAAGATATTTTTGCAGGAAGGAAGAGACATGCTGAATTGAATTTTCTTGTAAGAGAACAATGATTTATAGTTATCCATCACTGTACTATGTAGGAAGGGAGATGCCTATCGTAGTGACGGGACACTAAAATTGTAGTGAAGCTTGAAAGTAAGAAAAGATGTTTGGGTTAGAACAATATAATAAGATATATTATTGCTTATTCATAGAAACTCATCAAACAAGAATGCTCTAGGTGCATGATAATTAAGCACTTGCTGAACTCATATAAGCAATAGAGTCCTCAAAAACCTTCCCCCCACAACATAACACAGACATTTTGTATGTCTAAAGTACTTCCTCCTCATTTGTAGCTAACAAACTAAAGTTATTCAATGAGAGTATGAGATTATATAGGAATAATAAATAAAATTTAAATTAGTATGCATTCTTAGAAGCATAATGAGTCTATACATTGCTTTGTTCTGATTTACTAGGACATGATTCATCTTCTATTCATGTATTTATGCCCATCAACCTTTAGTAGCTACCTCTCTTTAACAGTAAAACAATCATAATATTGTAAGACTCATAGTCAAATAGTGGGAAATATTCTGGCTGGCCCCAAGGTAAAAGAGTCGTGATGCTCTCTATTTGGATATGAAAACAAAAGATAAAAATTAAAATGTTATCATTATGTAAAAAAAAATAAAATGCTGTGGTTTTTGAGGAATATCTTAAGGAAACATCTTTTTATGAAATTTTGCTGAAGTTAAGTAAGATTATGCTATTTTTTGCTTTTGATCAAGCTGTAAGAGCTAAGAACACAGAGTATGGTAAGTACTGGAACAAAGTGTGACAAAACAATAAATTACTATGTGTTTATGAAGTTAAATATAACATGTACAGGGTTTGGTGCTATTTGTGACTTAAGGCATCTGTAGTGGGACTTTGCACATCCCACATAGGAGGAAAAATTCTATGTTATTTGGAAGTAGAGCCCTCAAAAGTACTGACTCCAGTCAGCTAAGCAGGAATATAATGGTCATTTCCAATTCAAGTTTAGGTGATTATGATGATGACCTGTAAGTTCTCATTTTATATAAAAAAATATGATGATGTTCTTGAAAATATCCAAATAATTAATATGATACTAAAAATCAGATAACTCTGGTGAGCATTGATCTATTACAGCGCTGTATAAGGCAACAAAGGGGTATGTATACTTTGACAGGTCACACTAGGTCTGAATGAGATATCATTAGTTGTGATAATTGTTCAACAATGTGTCCATTTCTGCCACTGTAGAAATTTACTCAGACACAGCTCAGACTATCATTCAAAAAACCATTCTTCAAACACTACATAAGTAACAGCATTCCTATAATCACAGTACTCTGGATATGGAGTTCAGGGATCACAGTTCAAACTCAACCTCAGTTACAGAAACAGTTGAAGGCTAGTGTGGGTTATGGGGCTGTCCTGAAGCAAACAAACCAAAACAAAGGTAATAAAAGCAAAACAGATTTACAAATTAGAGACATATATCACCATGACAGATAACCTGCTCTGATTAACCAGAACAGTGCAAAATATGTTGGGCTGATGGGTTGGATACATAATTATTTGCAGACAAGAATTCCCTGTATGAACTTGAATAAATGTAGCTGCTTCTTGCTTAGGTTCTTTAGTTGGAAAGCAGAAAGGATAATAGGGAATCATGTGGGCTAATAATTAGAATCTGTTAGGTATTATCTGAATCAGTGTGCCTTATGACAATGAGTATGTAGCTGTGGCTCCTATGTTGGCTGAGTGATTTGTTGTTTAGAAGAAGCATGATGTTTGTGTATTTCAGAAAAGAAAATCTGTATGTCAGTGATTGTAGGAATATTATCTTTGGAGATGATGTTTGGAGTCCATGCCAATTTCAGGGTTGAGCAATGACTTATAAGCCTATCACCAGCAGAGCATGTACTTGTGTCAGCAGATCCTACAGAAATCTAAGTACCCTGTAATAATAAACAGTGTCAACTACCCTGGCAAAGCCAAGCCTCCCGTAAAACTCTATACAACTCTAATGCCATGCTGCTTTTTTTCTGACTTCCATGCTCCTTCAAGCCAATTTTAAATATTCATTTAACTTCAGTTCACTTTTATGAAAATATATGACAGAGAGGCCAGAACATGGCATGATGTGCCTCAGGTTTGCAAACCCTGAAGGAGTTTCCAGGACACATTCTATAATCCCTCCTCCACTCCTGCAGCGCATTTGAACAGTCAGCAACAGAAGGAAAACTCTGCATATTTTTTTTCATTTTGGCCTAAAGCCAGCCTACTTTATTACTCAGGGAATGCTTTGAAGCCTGTAATTTATTGATTCAGGCAAGGACAAGGATGTGCCACTTGCTCTGTTCCCAAAGACTCATTCTTTAATTCCAAGTGGCTCCACTGTTTAATTATTTAATACGGAATGTTCAAATGTCACAGGACTCTGCCTTTTATACAAACAGATAAATAACAAAGTTTTTTTAAAGATTTTTTTTTGTTTTCAGACATATAGCTATGATAATGATTGCCAGTTGAACATTTACATTTCTGCTCTCCTGCAAGATTCCATTATTTATTCTCAAGTTCATGTAGGATACTCATTTAAAGTTGTTATTATTATTATAGCATAAACAATGACAATAAAAACCAACAACAATAGCAGCTACCATTTTATTCAAAACTTACTCTTTGCTAGCATATGTGATTGCTGCATGATTACTTTCTATATAGCTATAAAATTTTAAGATAGATATTTATTTTTATTTTGGTTTTTGTTAATAAAATACAGAAAATATTTATGGGAATCTACAGTTATAAATAATCACTCTCTCAAGAAACTGTTCCATATTTCATATATCCAATCTCTACCAAAACTATGACTGCTGATACTCTAGTTGTTGTGTTTAATTGCACTGTTGAATTTAGAAGTTCCTATTAAGTCTCACCATTACTATAGTCAAAGCCCTACCCATGAAAACGTCTTTATAATATGTACTTGGTATTTTACCTCAAAACCAGATATTTTTCAATTACATTTGCTTCCATTTGAAGATAAGAGGGATTATCTGAAAAATAGAAGGAGGAGGAGAAAGAGGAGGAAGACTGTGATAACCATGGCCATAAGAGAACAAAAAGGCAGGGTTGGGGATTTAGCTCAGTGGTAGAGTGCTTGTCTAGCAAGCTCAAGGCCCTGGGTTCGGTCCTTAGCACTGGAAATAAAACAAAAATAAAAATTAAAAAAAGGTACTTTGTATGATGGTTTGTTTCAATTATCAGTGCAATGAGATATAAAATTCCATGCAGGAAATGACTCCCAGCAGAACTCTGAGAAGCATTTTCATTAGGTTAACAGAGATGAAAAGTTCTGTACACTGGGAGCTGGGAGAAGCACCATTTCTTTCTTTCTTTTTTCTTTTAGATATTTTCTTTATTTACTTTTTAAATGTTATCCCCTTATCTAGTTTCCCCTCTGAAAATCCCCTATGACCTCTCCCCCCTTCCTCCCCAACCTACCCACTCCCATTCCTGGCCCAGGCATTCCCATATACAGGGGGGCATAGAACCTTCACAGGACCTAGGGCCTCCCCTCCCATTGATGACCAACTAGGCCATTCTCTGCTACATATGCAGCTACATATGATTGGTATATACTTATCTGCTACTTATGATTGGTGGTTTAGTCCCAAGCAGCTCTTGGGGTACTGGCTAGCACTGTTTCTTATGCTTTGAGTTTTGTGCAAGGATTAATCACTTTGTGCTTCTTGATTGTGGACACAATGTGACCTGCTACCTTAAGATCTTCCTGTTGTAACTCCTACATCATGATGGACTGTAACTTTGAACTTTGAGCTGTTATGATCCCTTTCCCCCTTGAATTGTTTTTTCAGACTATTTTATGATAACCATGGGGAAAATATTGAAGATACTTTGATTTTTCTTATTTAAAAGTATAGATTTTTTTCCTTTTTATTTCCTTTGAGATTGTTTTTAACTTATTTACAAAGAAATTTTGCATCGCTGCTAGGACACACATGACACATTCAATAAGCCAGGTAATCTGTGAGCAACACTGTGTTGATAACTTATTCCAGAGTTATTGGTCCCTACATAAGATATATCTGTTGGCTAAAATACCATTTTCTAGCTTCATAAACACTACAGTAATCAAACAGAGGTTTCACTTTATGAAAAACTGAACTGATAATATTTGTAATAGATATATTATCTTTCCTGATTCCTTATCAGTCTGATATATCTTATTTGTGTCTCTTATCACATGGTACCAACAGTAATCTGATGATATGTTCATTAATTATTTGGGTGGATACAAAGGTTCAAACTTCAAATTATGACATGTTAAGATAATATGGTGCATTTTTGGATTTTGTTTGTTTGTTTGTTTCTTTTTTGAGACAGGGTTTCTCTGTATAGTCCTGGCTGTCCTGGAATTCACTTTGTAGACCAGGCTGGCCTCGAACTCAGAAATCTGCCAGCCTCTGCCTCCCAAGAGCTGGGATTAAAGGCATGCGCCACCACGCCTGAATAACAGTGCATTTTTGTATTAGAAGTTTAAAACTTGGATTTTCTGCTTTGTAATCTTAGAAGATGTTATTAGCCAGTGTATGGACAGGGTATATGATACATCTCCTGCCTGGAAGCTTTGGTTAGCAAGAGATTATTATTCAACTTGCCTTTTAGCTTTAAAACCTGTAATTCTATGAAACGGTAATTGAAAACAACCTCTCAATAGATCATTATCCAGGGGAAAGGGGTTATATTGAATCATTTTTTACAAAGAAAAAATCTATCTGCAACCTGCCTTGTCATTTACAGTTTGCTTCATCTCTATTATATTCCAATCCATTCACTTTGCTCCTGGCCTTCACTGTAAAATGTTAGAACAGTCACAAAAATGTCATAGAGAAACCCACTTTGCCCTCTGGTTAGGAATACGAATCTATTAGAACTTTATAATCCTGGTAAATAAGTCCACACATGGAATGAGTGGAATGTCAAGCCAGTTACAATTTTAGTTATATGAAAAAGCAAAGGATATATTGCACATCTAACTATACACACTCAGATAACTTCATTCACAATGTGAAAAGTCATCAAATTCCTGACAGGACTATAATAGTCAGATCTAAAGAATTATTTATAAAATACACCAAAGTGCTGAGAAACCCACCCCAGTCTTTGCTGTCATATCAACCAATGCTATGTAGGCATTGTTTAAGCAACCACAGTGTTGATATAAGTTATGGATTTTCTTAACATGCTGGAAAAATATGCAACACCTTGTTTGGAAACCCTCATGGCTTATTTGAAAATATGGGTGTTTGGGTTCAGGACACTTCAAATCTACAAGCTCTCAATATTTCTTAAATTCTCTGTGCATGTATAACAAAGGCATGGCTAAAATTGTGTAATACTTAGATTTTTCAAATATGTTTTAAAACCAAGAAAAGCAAAATACTAGTGAACTAAATAACCTTGAAATTATTTATCTTTTACCTAAAGATACTTTTGGTCATATGAAGGACCACAATTGCAAAAGATCAATCAATAGACACCAGATGTTTTGTTTAAATTTCTCTGTCAAATTCATCTTCAGCTTCCTAGTGAAAGATCAAGATGACGGCCCAGAACCTATTTGTACATTGGAAAGATATATTAAAAACAATGTTGAAAATTATACTTAACTTCAATGAAAACAGTCAGTGCCTAAAGAAATTATACACACACACACACACACACACATACATCAGAGTTAGACACAACCTCTGCTCCAAATATATATATACATATATATCATTATATCATTATATATATATATATATAATGATATATATATATATATCATTATAATTTTTCTGACCATATAGCTGCTTTTCTTCCAAGGAGGAAGATATATATATATATATATATATATATATATATATATATATGAGTCTAGAACCAAGCAATGCTCTTATATTCTATTACAACAAGAGGGAGATAAAGAAAGAGATAAGGAGAGAGAGAGAGAGAGAGAGAGAGAGAGAGAGAATAGAGACAAGCTGAATTTCAACCATGAGGACATATCAACAAAACATATGTCCCAGCAACAGACATTGAAACATAAAGATTGACTTTTTTATTTAATTGATGAATTTATTAATTTTTTTTAAAACTTTTTTTTTTTTACACTTTATACTTTATCCCCTTTTCCTAGAGAATGGGAAACCCCAATGGCTACCAACCTGCCCTGGCAAATCAAGTAGCAGCAGGACTATTCATATCCTCTCCCACTGAGCCCAGACAAGGCAGCTAAGTTAGGGTTAGGGGATATCAGTCAGGCAACAGAGTCAGAGTCAGCCTCTTCTCCAATTGTTAGAGGACCCTCATGAAGACCAAGCTATACATGTGCTACAAATATATAGGACCTAGTTCTAGCCTATGAATGTTCTTTGTTTAGGCTAAAGTTTGTTGACTTTGTAGTTGTTCTTCTTGTGTCCTTGATCTATCTAGCTCCCTTAATCTTTTCCCCAACTCTTCCATAGGAATCCCCAAGCTCCACCCAATGTTTGGCTGTGGGTCTCTGCATCTGTTTTCATCAGCTGCTGGATGAAAATTGTTATGTTAGGCCCCTGTCTGTAAGCACAGTACTTTCTCTAGCTCCTCCATTGGGAGCCCTGTGATCCATCCAATAGCTGACTATGAGCATCCATTTCTGTGTTTGCTAGGCCCCGGCATAGTCTCACAAGAGATAACTATATCTGGGTCCGTTAAGCAAAATCTTGCTAGTGTTTGCAATGGTGTCAGCGATTGGAAGCTGATTATGGGGTGGATCCCTGGATATGGTAGTCTCTAGATGGTCCATCCTTTCGTCACAGCTCCAAACTTTGTCTCTGTAATTCCTTCCATGGGTGTTTTGTTCCCAATTGAGAACATACTATGCATGTTTTCTAGGTCTGGGTTACCTTAGTTGGGATGATATTCTCTAGTTCCATTCATTTGCCTGAAAACTTCACAATGCCTTTGTATTTAATAACTGAGTAGTATTCCACTGTGTCAATATACCACATTTTCTTTATCCATTCTTATGTTGAAGGCACCTGGGTTGTTTCCAGGATCTGGCTATTATGTGTAATGATGCTAAGAACATAGATGAGCCTGAGTCTTTGTGGTATGGTAGAGGATACTTTGGGTATTTTATAGCCCAGGAGTGATATAGTTGTGTCTTAAGGTAGAACAATTCTCAAGTTTCTGAGAAACAGCCATATTGATATCCAAAATGGATATAGAAATTTTCTCTCCTACCAAAAATGAAGGAATGTTCACCATGCTCCACAATCTTCAAAGAGTGTATACTTTCACTTGAGTTTTTGATATTAGTCATTCTCTGACAGGTGTAAGAAAATCTGAGTCGCTCTGATTTATTTCCCTGATGGCTCAACACATTGAACATTTCATTAAGTACTTCTCAGCCATTTGAGACTACTCTGTTGAAAATCTCTGTTTAGTTTTGAACCCCAATTTATTTGGGTTATTTCGGTTGTTGATATATAATTTCTCGATTTCTTTATATAGTATGCATATCAATTCTCTATCAATGAATGGTTGGTAAAAATCTTTTCCCATTCTGTAGGCTGTTTTGCCCTATTGATGCTGTCTTCTGCATTATAGAAAGGTTTTAGCTTTATGAGTTTTCATTTATTATTTGTTGATCTTAGTTCTGGAGCCATTAGTGTGTTCAGGAAATTGTCTCATGTGCCAATGTGGTCAATGCAGTTCTCTACTTTCTTTCCTATTAGATTTAACATATCTGGTTTTATGTTGATATCTTTGATCCAATGGGACTTGATTTTTGTGCAGGGTGATAAATACAGATCTATTTCCATTCTTCTACATACAGTTATCAAGTTAACCAGCACCTTGCTGAAGATGCATTAATTTTTCCTTTATATGGTTTCACCTTCTTTGTCAAAAATCAAGTATTTGAATATGAATGGGTATATTTCTCTGTCTTTGATTCTATTGCATTCATCACTTGTCTGTTTTCATGCCAATACAATGTGGTTTTTATTACTATTGTCCTATAATACAGCTTAAAATTAGAAATGGTGATACTTCTAATTTTCTCTTAAGTTACATTATTGTTTTAGCTATCCTTAGGTTTTTGTGGTTTATTTTTCCATATGTAACTGAAAATTCCTCTTTTGATATCTATAATGAACTGTGTTGAAATTTTGATGCAAATTGTACTTAATCTCTAAACTGTTTTCCCTAATATTTTTTTCTCAACTCATGTATTGTTTATATAAAGGAAGGACAGTGTTTTTTTTAGGATGTTTTGTTTTGTTTTGTTTTGTTTTGTTTTGTTTTGTTTTTTGTCTTTTTGTCCAGACAGTTTGCTGAAGATGTTTATCAGCTGTAGTAGTTCTTTGGTAGAATTTTTGGAATCATTTATTATTCTATCACATCATCTGTGAAAGACAATACTTTGACTTATTTCTTTTCAATGTGTATCCTCTGGATTTCCTTTAGTTGTCTTATTGTTCTAGCTAGAATTTCAAGCACTATATTAGATATAAGAAGAGAATGAGCAGGCATGTCTTATTCCTGATTTTAGTGGGATTGCTTTAATTTAATTTAATTTAATTTAATTTAATTTAATTTGATGTTGGCTATTGGCTTGTTGTATATTGCCTTTATTTTTTTAGGGATGTATGTGTGTCACTGATCTCTTGAAGACTTGTAACATGGAGGAGTGGTGGAATGTATTTTCAGCATCTAATGACATGATCATGTGATTTTTTTTTTTCAGTTTGCTTATGTGGTGGATGGTATTGATGTATTTTCTTATATTGTACCATCCCTGCATATCTGAGATGCAGCCTACTTCATCATGGTAGATAATGTTTTTGATGTATTCTTAGATTTAGTTTGTGAATATTTTATTGAGTATTTTTTCATCAAAATTCATAAGTGAAATTTGTGTGAAATACACTTTCTTTTCTAAGTCTTTTGTAAGTTAGGTATCAGTGTGGCTGTGGCCTCATAGAATGACTTTTACAGTATTCTTTCTACTTGTATTTTGTGGACTAGTTTGAGGAGTATTGGTATTACTCTTCTGTGAAAGGTTGGTAGAATACTGCACTAAAATCATCTGGTCCTGGCCTTTTCTTTTGGTCAGGAGACTGTTGAGAATTTTGATGCTCATCTTGGGAAATATAGAAATCTTGAAATAGTTTACATGATCTTGAGTGGTATCTATAAAAACCATCATCCATTTCCTTTAGATATTTGAACTTTGTGGCATACAGGTTTTTAAAGTAGGACCTAATGATTCTTTGGATTCTATCAGTGTCTGTTGTTATGCCCTTGTTTTCCTTTTTGGTTATGTTAACTTGGATGCTGTCTCTCTGCTCTTTAGTTAGTTTGGCTAAGGGTTTGTCTACCTTGTTTTTTGTTTGTTTGTTTGTTTGTTTTTGTTTGTTTTTCAAAGAACCATATCTTGGTTTCTTTGATTCTTTGTATTGTTCTCTGTGTTTCTAATTGATTGATCTCACCACTTATTTAATATTTTTCTACCAATTACTCCTCTTGGATGTGTTTGCTTCTTTTTTCTAGAGGTTTCACATGTGTCTGTAAGTTCACATGTGTATAGTGTGAGATCTATACAACTGGAGCACTTAATGCTATGAACTTTCCTCTTAGCAATGCTTTCATTGTGTCCCATAAGTTTGGGTATGCTGTGCCTTCATTTTTTTTCCAGGGCTCATGAATATGCAATTTATTTCTGCTTTGAGACATTTCAGTTATCTAAATTAAAAACACAAAATTATGGATTGCAAAGAAAGCAGTAGGGACTTTTTTTTTTTTAACAATTGGAGAATATCACTGGAAGTGAAGTCTTCCTGCCAACCTGAAACACATAAATCCTTGTGCCAAGAGAAAGATGGGGATCCATCCCATGATCAGCCACCAAATCCAAACACAACTGTACAATGCTAGAAAGATTTTGCTGAAGGGACCATATTATAGCTGTCTCATATGAGGCTATACCAGTGCCTGGCAAATACAGAAGTGGATGTTCAGAGTTATCTATAAGATGGAACACAGGGCCCCCAGTGGAGAAGCTAGAGAAAGCACCCAAGGAGCTAAAGGGGTCTGCAACCCTATAGATGGAACAACAATATGAACTAACCAGTACCCCCAGAGCTCATATCTCTAGCTGCATATGTAGCAGAAGATGGCCTAGTTGGCCATCACTGGGAAGAGAGGCCCCTTGGTCTTGCAAACTTTATATGTCCCAGTACAGGTGAATGCCAGGGCCAAGAAGCTGCAGTGGGTGGGTAGGGGAGCAGGGCAGAGAGAGGGTATAGGGAACTTGTGGGATAGCATTTGAAATGTATATAAAGAAAGTATCTAATATAAATAAATAAATACATACTTACATAAATGAATAAATAAAAGAAAAGTGCCTTCATTTTCATTGCATACTAGAAAGTCTTTAATTTCTTTTTTCTTTCTCTCTTTCTTTCTTTCTTTCTTTCTTTCTTTCTTTCTTTCTTCCTTCCTTCCTTCCTTCCTGTCTCTCTCTCTCTCTCTCTCTCTCTCTCTCTCTCTCTCTCTCTCTCTCTCTCTCTCTTTCTTTCTTTCCCGACCAGTGGTCATTCAGTATAGATTTGTTCAGTTTCCATTAGTTTGTAGGCTTTCTGTTGTTTTTGTTGTTGTTGAAGGCTTGCTTTGTGACTGTCTATATGGTCAATTTTGAAGAAGTTTCTAAAAGATACTACAAAAAAGGTACACCTTTTGGACTCTCTTTCAATGACTTGTTCATACATAAGAGTGGGGTTTTAATAATTTCCACTATTAAAGTGTGGGCTCCTATGTGTGATTTAAGCTGTACCAATGTTATTCTTTCAAATGTGGGTTCTCTTTCATTTGAGGCATATATGTTCAGAATTGAGACATCATCTTGGTAGATTTTTTCCTTTAATGAGTATGAAATGTCCTTGCCTACTTCTTTTGATTAATTATAATTGAAAATCTATTTTATTTGGTAATAGAATGTCTACTCCACCTTCCTTCTTGGGTCCATTTGCCTGGCAAACATTTTGCATCCCTTTACTCTGATTTAAGGGTCTCAGAGTTAATGATCTCTACATCATTGTTATGGCGGTGTGATCTTATATTCAGTAGAATGATGGATCCTGTTACATACTGCATCTTTTTTATTAGGGAATTGTGTCCATTGATGCTGTGAGATATTAATGACCAATGATTATTAATTCTTGTTATTTTGATGTTATTGATAGTTGTGTGTGTGTGTGTGTGTGTGTGTGCGTGTGTGTATGTATGTGTGTGCATGAGTCTGTTCTTCCTTTCTTTTGGTCAAGCTGACCTGGGCTATTTATTTCCTCTGTTTACTTGGGGAAAGTTAAATGCCTTGGGTTTGAGTTTCAATCTAATATCTTCTTATAGGGCTGGATTTGAAAATAGATATTGTTTAAATTTTGTTTTGTCATGAAGTACATTGTTTTTCCATCTATAGTGATTGAAAATTTTCCTGAGTATAGTAGTAGAGGCTGGCACATGTGGGCTCTTAGAGACTGCAAGATATCTGGCCAGGTACTTCTGTTTTATAGAATCTACATTGAAAAGTCATGCATAATTTTTTATGTCTACCTTTATATGTTACTTGGCATTTTCTCCTTGCAACTTTTAATATTCTTTCTTCCTTCTATATATTTAATGTAGCAGTTATTATGTGGTGGGAGGATTTTATTTTCTGATCCAATCTCTTGGCATTCTGTAACCTTTTTGTATGCTTATAGAAGTCTCTCCTCTCTCTCTCTCTCTCTCTCTCTCTCTCTCTCTCTCTCTCTCTCTCTCTCTCTCTCTCTCTCTCTCTCTGTCTCTCTCTCTCTCTCTCTCTCTCTCTCTCTTGTCTCTTCTTTGCTGGGGAAATTTTCTTCTATGATTTTGTTGAAATATTTTCTGGTCCTTTAAGCTTGTATTCTTCTACTATTTCTACTCTTATTATTCTTAGGTTTGATCTTTATATAGTGTCCTAGAATTTCTAGATGTCATGTGCTAAGAATTTTGAGATTAACTGTTTTCTTTTACAAATGTATTGACTTCTTCTATAATATTTATAGACCAGAGATTCTCTCTCCATTATAGTGTATTCTGTTTGTGATGCTTGTGTCTTCAGTTCCCAGTACCATGCCTAGATTTTTTGATCTCCAGGATTCCCTCAGTTTGTGTATTATTTATTGCTTCTATTTCCATTTTCAGGTCTTGAATAGTTTTATTCATTTTCTTTACCTTATTATATTTTCCTATATTTCCTTAAGGAATTTAATTGTTTCTTCTTTAAAGGACTCTATCTTTATAAGATTGGATTTAAAATGCTTCATGAACATGGAAAGAGCAACTCTCCACTTCCTATGAAAAAGACAATATAACCAAAATAATTATGAACAATAAAATAACTTCTGGAGAAATCACCTTCCCTGACCTCAATCTGTTCTACAAAGCAATAGTGATAAAAACAGCATAGTGTTGGTACATGGAAAACAGGTCTATCAAAGGAATAGAGCCAAAGCCTCAGAAATAGACTCACACAACTCTGGACACTTGATCTTTGACAAAGAACCCAAAAATATATAGGGGGAAACACATCCTCAGCAAATGGTGCTGGCCTGTCTGTGTATAGAAGAACGCATATAGATCCATATTTGTTGCCCTGGAAAGGTCAAATTCATACGGATAAAGGACATCAACATAAAATCAGATACACTAAGTCTAATAAAAGAGAAAGTGGGATATAGCCTTGAATGCACTGGCACAGGGGAAAATTTACACAACAGAACACTAGTGTCTCAGGCTCCACGATCAACAATTGACAAATGAGACCTAATGAAACTGAAAAGATTTTGTAAGTCAAAGGACACTGTCAATAGGACAAAATGGAAACCTACAGATTAGGAAAATATCTTCACTAATTCTACATTTGATAGAGGGCTAAAATCAAAAATATATGAAGAACTTGAGAAGTTAGATTCAAAAGAAACCAAATAACTCAATTTAAAAATAAGGCACAGAGTTAAACAGAAAATTCTTGACAGAAGAATCTCAAATGGCAGAGAAGCAGTTAAAGATATGTTCAAATCCTTAGTCACCAGGGAGATGAAAATCAAAGTGACCCTGAAAATCCACCTTACACTTACCAAAATTGCTAAGATGAAAAATTCAAGTAACAGCACATGCTGGAGAGGATATGGAGAAAGGAGAACATTCTTCCGTAACTGGGAGGATTGCAAACTGATACAACCACTCTGAAAATCAATCTGATGGCTCCTCAGAAAATTGTAAATAGTTCAACTTGAAGACTCAGCTATAACACTGCTGAGCATATATTCAAAAATGCCCCATCATATTACAAGGACACATGCTCAACTGTGTTCAAAGTAGCTGTATTCATAATAGGAAAGTCCAAATGAGAATTCTTTAATTCCAGTTAGAATGGAGAAACACAATAATTATGGGAGGCAGAGTAGGGAGAGACCTGGTTGGGAGAAGTGAGAGGTAAGGGAGAAGTAGGGCATGATCGGGAATGGGGGAGACAGGAGAGAAATCCAGAGGACCAGGGTAATGAATGGAAATATGCAGCTGCCAAAGGTAGGGTGTTGGAGTAACCTCTAGAAAATCCCAGAGAGCCTAGGATGTGAGGGAGCCACCCAGGACTCAGTGTGGTTGAGTTTATATCAAATGACCAATGTGGAGATATGGAATCTGAAAAGACCGCCTCTAGTCATCAGACAGAGCCCACCAGTGGAAGGATGGAGACACCAACCCATCTTCAAAATATTAGACCCAAAATCATTCCTGTCTAAAATAAATGCAGGGACAAAAATCGAGCAGAAATTGAATGAATGGAGAACAGCTGACCACTGACCAGCTGAACTTGGGATCCATTCTATGGATGGGCACCAAACCTAGACATGATTACTGATGATACATTGTGCTTGTAGATGTCCTAACGTGATTGTTCTCTGAGAGATTCTGCCAGCAGCTGACTGAGACAGATGTAGATAATCACAGCCAAGCATTGGACTGAAGTTTATGACCCATATGAAAGAATTAGAGGAAGGAATAAAAGAACTGAAGGGGAATATAGAAAGACCAACTGTGTCAACTAACCTGGAACCCTAGGAGTTTCCAGAGACTAAGCCACCAACCAAAGAGCATATATAGCTGGTTGGAGGCCCCAGAACAAATGTAGTAAAGTACTGTCCTTTCTAGCCTCGGTGGGAAAGAATGGACCTATTCCTGTAGAGACTTGATGCACCAGGGTTAGAGAGATGCTGTGTGGGGAGGAGTGGGTGCATCTGCTAAGAGGTTAAAGGGAGGGGGATTGTGCAAAGAACTCTGCGGGGGGGGGGGGAAGGGAGAGGGGGCAACATTTGGGATGTAAATAAATAAATAAATAAATAATCATTAATTTAAGACCACTGTCTTTTGCTTTGGCTGCGTTAAGATATCCAAGTCTTACAATAACAAACAAAAAGACCATATCTCAATAGCATATAAAGAAAACTTAGTAGTTATTCTCTTTACATACTGATCAGTACTTTCTCCATAGAATAAACTCATATATTTTTTCTTTAAGATGAAACCATGGAAATACTGTTTAAGTCAATGTACTCTATAAGTGGTGTGACAATTTTATTAAAGTGGCTGTGATACACAGGAAAGATCAGGCTGAGAAAAGGAATCCATTATGGAAAACTTCCTTTCTTACCTTGATCACTCATGCATCACTGTCATTGTCATCTATGGTGCAGAGAAATGCACAAGAGAGGCACTACAAGATTCTGCTTGAATTTAGGGTTTCATTTACAAATTTTAAAACATATCAGACACTAATATTTGGCTTAAGAATCTGGCTAGATGGACCATTGTGCCTAATGGGAACCAATAAGTATTACTACGTAAAATTAGTACAGTAATAAACTGACTAAAAATGACTTGTTTTGGTACTCATCTCTCAATCTGCACCTTAGAAGCTTGTTTTTGCCATACATGGTAATTAGCACAAAGACCCACAACATGTCATCATGTAGAGAATAAGAAACTTCAGAGTATTCAGCTCTAAATAGTATTGATAGCTGTAACTTTAATTTTTTTCAAGTCTTATTATTTTATTGTGAATATATTTGTGGGGAGTAATTTTTTAATTAGGTATTTTCTTCATTTGCATTTCCAATGCTATCCCAAAGGTTCCCCCATACCCTCCCCACTTACTCCTCTAACCACCCACTCCCACTTCTTGGCCCTGGTGTTCCCCTGTACTGAGGCATATAAAGTTTGAAAGACCAAGGGACCTCTCTTTCAATTATGGCTGAATAGGCCATCTTCTGATACATATGCAGCTAGAGACACAAGTTCTGGGGGGGGGGGACTGGTTAGTTCATATTGTTATTCCACTTATAG
This sequence comes from Mus caroli, assembly GCF_978045245.1. Classification (NCBI taxonomy): domain Eukaryota; kingdom Metazoa; phylum Chordata; class Mammalia; order Rodentia; family Muridae; genus Mus; species Mus caroli. Next base: position 104,582,345 of record NW_028227262.1, on the reverse strand, counting down.
GGTTGCAGACCCCTTTAGCTCCTTGGGTACTTTCTCTAGCTCCTCCATTGGGGGTCCTGTGTTCCATCCAATAGCTGAATGTGAGCTTCCACTTCTGTTTACTAGGACCGGGCATAGCCTCATAAGAGACAGCTATATCAGGGTCCTTTCAGCAATATCTTGCTAGTGCATGCAATGGTGTCAGCATTTGGAGGCTGATTATTTCATGGATCCCTGGGTATGGCAGTCTCTAGATGGTTCATCCTTTCATCTCAGCTCCAAATTTTGTTTGTGTAACTCCTTCCCTGGGTGTTTTGTTCCCAATTCTAAGAAGGGGCAAAGTGTCCACACTTTGGGCTTTGTTCTTCTTGAGTTTCGTGTGTTTCGCAAATTGTATCTTGTATCTTGAGTATTCTAAGTTTCTGGGGTAATATCCACTTATCAGTGAGTACATATCATGTGAGTTTTTATGTGATTGGGTTACCTCACTCAGGATGATGCCATCCAGGTCCATTCACTTGCCAAGGAATTTCATACATTCATTATTTTTATACATTTTTTATTATGTATTTTCCTCAATTACATTTCCAATGCTATCCAAAAAGCCCCCAATACACTCCCCCACGCAGTCCCCAACCCACCCACCTCCACCCCTTGGCCCTGGCATTCCCCTGTACTGGGGCATATAAAGTTGGCAAGTCCAATGGGCCTCTCTTTCCAGTGATGGCCGACTAGGCCATCTTTTGATACAAATGCAGCTAGAGTCAAGAGCTCTGGGGTACTGGTTATTTCATAATAATGATACACCTATGGGGTTGCAGTTCCCTTTAGCTCCTTGGGTACTTTCTCTAGCTCCTCCATTGGGGGCCCTGTGATCCATCCAATAGCTGACTGTGAGCATCCACTTCTGTGTTTGCTAGGCCCCGGCATTGTCTCACAAGAAACAGCTATATCTGGGTCCTTTCAGCAAAATCTTGCTAGTGTATGCAATGGTGTCAGTGTTTGGAAGCTGATTATGGGATGGATCCCTGGATATGGCAGTCTTTAGATGGTCCATCCTTTCTTCACAGCTCCAAACTTTATCTCTGTAACTCTTTCCATGGGTGTTTTGTTCCCAATTCCAAGAAGGGGCACAGTGTCCACACTTTGGTCTTCGTTCTTCTTGAGTTTCATGCGTTTAACAACTTGTATCTTATATCTTAGGTATCCTAAGTTTTTGGGCTAATATCCACTTATCAGTGAGTACATATTGTGTGAGTTCCTTTGTGAATATGTTACCTCACTCAGGATGATGCCCTCCAGATCCATCCATTTGCCTAGGAATTTCATAAATTCATTCCTTTTAATAGCTGAGTAGTACTCCATTGTGTAAATATACCACATTTTCTGTATCCATTCCTCTGTTGAGGGGCATCTGGGTTGTTTCCAGCTTCTGGCTATTATAAATAAGGCTGCTATGAACATAGTGGAGCATGTGTCCTTCTTACCGGTTGGGACATCTTCTGGATATATGCCCAGGAGAGGTATTGCTGGATCCTCTGGTAGTATTATGTCCAATTTTCTGAGGAACCGCCAAACTGATTTCCAGAGTGGTTGTACCAGCTTGCAATCCCACCAACAATGGAGGAGTGTTCCTCTTTCTCCACATCCTCGCCAGCATCTGCTGTCACCTGAATTTTTGATCTTAGCCATTCTGACTGGTGTGAGGTGGAATCTCAGGGTTGTTTTGATTTGCATTTCCCTGATGATTAAGGATGTTGAACATTTTTCAGGTGCTTCTCTGCCATTCGGTATTCCTCAGGTAAGAATTCTTTGTTCAGTTCTGAACCCCATTTTTTAATGGGGTTATTTGATTTTCTGGAGTCCACCTTCTTGAGTTCCTTATATATATTGGATATTAGTCCCCTATCTGATTTAGGATAGGTAAAGATCCTTTCCCAATCTGTTGGTGGTCTTTTTGTCTTATTGACGGTATCTTTTGCCTTGCAGAAGCTTTGCAACTTTATGAGGTCCCAGTTATCGATTCTCGATCTTACAGCACAAGCCTTTGCTGTTCTATTCAGGAATTTTTCCCCTGTACCCATATCTTCGAGGCTTTTCCCTACCTTCTCCTTTAAAGTTAATCAGTCTGGCGGTTCCTCAGAAAATTGGACATAGTACTACCAGAGGATCCAGCAATACCTCTCCTGGGCATATATCCAGAAGATGTCCCAACCGGTAAGAAGGACACATGCTCCACTATGTTCATAGCAGCCTTATTTATAATAGCCAGAAGCTGGAAAGAACCCAGATGCCCCTCAACAGAGGAATGGATACAGAAAATGTGGTATATTTACACAATGGAATACTACTCAGCTATTAAAAAGAATGAATTTATGAAATTCCTAGGCAAATGAATGGACCTGGAGGGCATCATCCTAAGTGAGGTAACCCAATCACAAAAAAACTCACATGATATGTACTCACTGATGAGTGGATATTAGCCCAGATACTTAGAATACCCAAGATACAAGATACAATTTGTGAAACTCATGAAACTCAAGAAGAATGAAGACCAAAGTGTGGACACTTTGCCCCTTCATAGAATTGGTAACAAAAAACCCATGGAAGGAATTACAGAGATAAAGTTTGGAGCTGAAACAAAAGGACAGACCATCTAGAGCCTGCCATATCCGGGGATCCATCTCATAATCAGCCTCCAAACACTGACACCATTGCATACACTAGCAAGATTTTGCTGAAAGGACCCTGATATAGCTGTCTCTTGTGAGACTATGCTGGGGCCTAGCAAACACCAAAGTCATACTCACAGTTAGCTATTGTATGAATCACAGGGCCCTCAATGGATGAGCTAGAGAAAGTACCCAACAAACTAAAGTGATCTGCAACCCTATAGGTGGAACAACAATATGATCTAACCAGTACCCCTCAGAGCTTGTGTCTCTAGTTGCATATGTATCAGAAGATGGCCTAGTCAGCCATCATTGGAAAGAGAGGCCCATTGGTCATGTAACCTTTGTCTGCCTCAGTTCAGGGGAACACCAGGGCCAAGAAGTGGGAGTGGGTGGATAGGGGAGTGGGGTGGGAGGTTATGGGGGACTTTTGGGATAGCACTGGAAATGTAAATGAAGAAAATACCTAATTTAAAAAAATGAACTCAAGAAGGTGCACTCCATAAAACCTTATTTTTAGTGATGGATATTAAATACTTTAACCTCCCTTGTAGCCCACAACCTACCAGAGGTAGTAGAAAATAAAGGATAAGGTAGGAGGTAGAGCTGTTTAGAAAGTTGTCCAGAACAACTCCTATTTGTGTTGTATAGAAATCAGCAGTTAGCTCCCTTGTCGAAGATCAAGTGACCATAGACACCATCAATAAGACAAAAAAACCACCAACAGATTGGGAAAGGATCTTCACCTATCCTAAATCAGATAAGGGACTAATATCCAATATATATAAAGAACTCAAGAAGGTGGACTCCAGAAAGTCAAATAACCCCATTAAAAAATGGGGCTCAGAACTGAACAAAGAATTCTCACCTGAGGAATACCAAATGGCAGAGAAACACCTGAAAAAATGTTCAACATCCTTAATCATCAGGGAAATGCAAATCAAAACAACCCTGAGATTCCACCTCACATCAGTCAGAAAGGCTAAGATCAAAAATTCAGGTGACAGCAGATGCTGGCGAGGATGTGGAGAAAGAGGAACACTCCTCCATTGTTGGTGGGATTGCAAGCTTGTACAACCACTCTGGAAATCAGTCTGGCGGTTCCTCAGAAAATTGGACATAGTACTACCGGAGGATCCAGCAATACCTCTCCTGGGCATATATCCAGAAGATGTCCCAACCGGTAAAAAGGACACATGCTCCACTATGTTCATAGCAGCCCTATTTATAATAGCCAGAAGCTGGAAAGAACCGAGATGTCCCTCAACAGAGGAATGGATACAGAAATTATGGTACATTTACACAATGGAGTACTACTTAGCTATTAAAAAGAATGAATTTATGAAATTCCTAGCCAAATGGATGGACCTGGAGGGCATCATCTTGAGTGAAGTAACACAATCACAAAAGAACTCACACAATATGTATTTATTGATAAGTGGATATTAGCCCAAAACTTAGGATACCCAAGATATAAGATACAATTTGATAAACGCATGAAACTCAAGAAGAATGAAGACCAAAGTGTGGACACTGTGCACCTTCTTAGAATTGGGAACAAAACACCCAGGGAAGGAGTTACAGAGACAAAGTTCGTAGCTGTGATGAAAGGATGGACCATTTAGAGACTGCTGTATCCAGGGATCCGTCCCATAATCAGCTTCTAAACGCTGACACCATTGCATACACTAGCAAGATTTTTCTGAAAGGACCCAAATATAGCTGTCTCTTGTGAGACGATGCCGGGGCCTAGCAAACACAGGAGTGGATGTTCACAGTCAGCTATTGGATGTATCACAGGGCTCCCAATGGAGAAGCTAGAGAAAGTACCCAAGGAGCTAAAGGGATCTGCAACCCTATTGTTGGAACAACATGATGTACTAACCAGAACCCCGGAGCTCTTGTCTCTAGCTGCATATGTATCGAAAGATGGCCTAGTCGGCCATCAATGGAAAGAGAGGCCCATTGGACTTGCAAACTTTATATGCCCCAATATAGGGGAATGCCAGGGCCAAAAGAATGGGAATGGGTGGGTAGGGAAGTGGGGGGCGCTATGGGGGACTTTTGGGATAGCACTGGAAATGTAATTGAGGAAAATATGTAATAAAAATATTAAAAATCAAAAAAAAAAAGAAAAGAAAATGTATCTGCCAAAATCTGTCCAATTATTTCTTCATCATTAAAGCAAATCTATGGATTTAACATAGAAAACCACAGAGAAAAAAAAAAAAAAAGAAATCAGCAGTTAGCCGGAATTGGCATCTTGAACCACACTCACAAATACTTCACAGATACACCAGCAGTTCAGCTTATTAGAGTTGGGTTTAGCAACAGGTGTAATACAACCTAGCAGAGACAACCAGGCCTCAGCCTTGGCTAACATCAGCAAGAGCAACGAACAGAAGTTCTCAGCTCTGCCTCTCTCAGGGAAGTGAAGATAATCTAAGATGTGAGAGCCACAAGTTTTACATAGCTAGCTGTACCAGCAAGCCACGCTCTCTGTTCATCATTTCATGAAGTCCTATTTATACCCTCCAAACATTGCTTGTCCTTCATGTAACTTGCCTCAGCAAGGGTCTTGTCCTAGCATGTTCAACCAATCAGCCTCAGTCCTTGGATGCAACAAGAAACTGCAGTATGCCACCTGAAATTTTTTGGCAGGCTTCTCTCTATGGAGTCCTGACAAATGAAGCTCAACTATGCAGTGTAAAGTGGATCAATACATGCAAGTTTTTAGCAATGAATCCTTCATCATGTGTCCTTTTATGTGTTTGCTGTATCAGAACATTCTCTCTCCTGTGTATGCTTCAGTGAAACATTCCTTTAGGAGTCTGCCTTAGTGTTTCACATTTGTGTCCACTTAATGAAACATTCCTTCATGTGTTTGCCCTAGCAAAACATCATTCAACTGACTTTCCAAAGAACCCTTAAGGTTTCCACTTCATATAGCATGTGCTTCCTTCCAAGCCTAAGAGATCCTTGTGGAAGAGGTCTCAGAAAGATTATGAAAAATAGAGATGGAATATTTATAACTACAAAGAAACAGAGTTTTCCAGACACAGCAGGGTTTGCATATATGAATTTATAGTAGCTAAAATGACACACTGAAGACCTATGCAAGCTCAAGTTAGAGAGTATCATTATGGAGTATGAGGATTGGTATAAACTTCCATCTTTAGCTCAGGAGCTATTGGGAATTAAATACTTGGAGAAGAAAAGAGAGTGTAGTTAAGGGTCTAACCCCTAGTAAGAGACCACACTCCAGAGGAAGACCATACACTAAAGCATAGATGGGCAATACAAGTTAAAATTAATAGGGTTTTTAAAAGAAGACATAAAGTTGGTTAAGTAAGGAAGGGAGGATGAATCTAGGAAGAGTTGAAAGATGACAGTGAGTGTGATCAAACTGTAATACATATAGGTGCTGGCAAGATTGCTCAGTGGTTAAGGGCACCAGCTACTCTTTTGGAAGACTTGGGTTCAATTTCGATTGCCTGCACACTTAAAAATCATCTTTAACTCCTGTTCTAGGGGATCTGACACCCTCCTCTAAATTCTGGCATGGCAAAGATATGGTACACAGACAAATATAGAGATGCAAAAATAAAGAAATATATTGAATGAACGTTTCAAAAGGAAAAATGTTTAAAAGAAATGGAGACTTATTACTTTCTTATAAACAACTTTAAATAGTAAAAGCTAAAAATGCTGGAGATAAAACTTAAAGTAAATCATGAATACATTTCATGAATATATTTAAGAATGTATTAGACAATATATGAATAGAAATGATGCAGAATTCCTTAGCTAAATAAAACAATGACAAAAGTAAATGCTTCAGTGGAAAATTCCAAAAGTGAATTAAAAATCCAATAAGAGTATCGGTAGACTGAAGGCTGGTCATTTGAAATTGCAGATTAAGAGCAACAGAACTTACATGATACCAGAAAGTAATATGTTAGAGAATTGTGTAAAGAGAAGAGAGGGAAAATGTTAATGTCATATTTACCAGGTTATTGTCTGAAAATACCATCACCTAAGGATAGGGCCATGAATATACAAATGAAAAACACCAAAGCAACCTTAAAATTTAAACTCAATGACCCAAGCACTATGACATATTGTAATTAATAAATACAGTGAGAAGTTAAAAAGGAGAAAGGGGACTTGTCACATTGAAATTGTTCAGCATAATACTATCCTATTTCAAAATGGGGAACTGAGGATCCTAAAAGATTTAAAGGATTCATATATTATAATGAAAGGAAATATGAATTTACATTTTGAGATAAACAAGTCCTTAAAGTGAATGGGAGATACAGATTGTGTTAGGAAATGAATGAATAGTGTTGAGAAATAACCACCAATGTAATCATCAAAATAAATATTAAAATGTGTTGAAGTTGAAGGAAAACAGTGCTACAGTTACATGAACATATTGAAAATTCAAATATTCTGAATTTTTGTCAGAGTAGATATAATAATATAATGCAGGCATTTTAACAAAACAACTACTACATTTTATAACACAAAATTTTAAATAAAATGTATACACAGTAAGTGAAAAGGTAAAAGTTGTTAATAGATATAGAAAATTCTAATAGTAACATAGATGTCATGACACTATAAAACTTTCTGTTCAATTTGTTATCAACAAAAAAACAATCTTTTGTAATTATATCAGTTGTACAGGTATGAGGAAGGGACAAAACAAAATCTTAAAAATATTTAAGATGAAGAGAAAACTAAATGTTTCACTGGCAAATAAGGTAAAAGCAGCAAAGTAAAGTTGTAAGATTAGATGTCAATAACAAAAATACCATGTAGAAAACAATTAAGAAAACAGCAACAGTGTATCCATCTATGTCCCTGGTGCTTTTAAGTTCCAACAACTACATGCATCTTCCTTCCAGAAGCACAGAAAACTCTCCAAGGCAGGTCATTTAAGAAAACACCTTTTAAAAATAGTCTTAGCAATTCAAAACAGCGTGAAAATATTCCAGGTATCCTTTCATTACAGAGGAAGGAAACACAGTAACACTAATAGGAGTTAAATCACAAAGTTTTTAAAAACATTAAATTAGCACCTATAAAATTAAATATGTTGAGATATCCATTGAGTCAAGCGTTAAAAATGAACATGCCCTGAGAAAAATAAGTGAGATCACAGCACCCAAAAACACAAGTGTGACTGAAAATAGCACTAACGGAATTTTGGGATTAGAATCATTTGTTGTCACAGAAAAGACCTCTCACTGCCTATGACTATGCACAAGGCCTAGAAGAAAACAAATCAAACCCAAATTTAGCTTCTAGTAGTAATTTATAAATGTTGGATGAGAAATGAATAAAATATAGAAAAGTAAAACATGAAAAATCAGAAAAAATAAGATTTGAGTCTTTAGAAAATAAATTTATCTAAAGTAGACTATCTAAAATAAGTAGAAATAAGAAATATTAGATAGTTTAATGTGGAAATGAGTGAAATTGAGTAAATTAATATATATGTGTATGATTCTGCCAAATGATAAAATATAAAATATTCAAAACTTTCAAAATAATAAATTCAAAAAAGATAAGGAGACATTACAATGATTGTCTCAGAAATAAGATAATAGGAAAATTATAAAAATATATAACATAATTGCAAAATCCAAAATAGGTCTGTGTATCAGTATATATATAATCTGTATGGATTGCATTAAGAAAGTACGGCAGTATTCAATGTAAACATTAAAAAGGGGATCATAAAACTTTCCCCAATTGAAGACATAGTTTTAGTGATAAAATATATCAAACACCTGAAAAGTTGATATCAATACATTTTATCAGAATCAAAGATTTAAAAGAGGGAGTACTTGTTTGTTTGTTTCACAACTCTTATTTATTTGTGTGTAGCCATGCACATGCATTATGACATGCTGGTGCAGGTCAGAGGAAAACTTGCAGGAACTGGTTCTCTCCTTCCACTTTGTGGGTCCTGAGAATTAAATTCAGCTCATTAGTTACTGCAGTCAGTGCTCTGACTCCCTGGGCCACCTTGCTTTCCCTCTGTCTCACAAATACTTCTTCTTCTTCTTCTTCTTCTTCTTCTTCTTCTTCTTCTTCTTCTTCTTCTTCTTCTTCTTCTTCTTCTTCTTCTTCTTCTTCTTCTTCTTCTTCTTCTTCTTCTTCTTCTTCTCCTCCTTCTCCTCCTTCTCCTCCTTCTCCTCCTTCTCCTCCTTCTCCTCCTTCTCCTCCTTCTCCTCCTTCTCCTCCTCCTCCTCCTCTCCTCCTCCTCCTCCTCCTCCTCCTCCTCCTCCTCCTCCTCCTCCTCCTCCTCTCCTCCTTCTCCTCCTTCTCCTCCTTCTCCTCCTTCTCCTCCTTCTCCTCCTTCTCCTCCTTCTCCTCCCCCTCCTCCTCCTCCTCCTCCTCCTCCTCCTCCTCTCCTCCTCCTCCTCCTCCTCCTCCTCCTCCTCCTCCTCCTTCTTCTTCTTCTTCTTCTTCTTCTTCTTCTTCTTCTTCTTCTTCTTCTTCTTCTTCTTCTTCTTCTTCTCCTCCTTCTCCTCCTTCTCCTCCTTCTCCTCCTTCTCCTCCTTCTCCTCCTTCTCCTCCTTCTCCTCCTTCTCCTCCTTCTCCTCCTTCTCCTCCTTCTCCTCCTCCTCCTCCTCCTCCTCCTCCTCCTCCTCCTCCTCCTCCTCCTCCTCCTCCTCCTCCTCCTCCTCCTCCTCCTTCTTCTTCTTCTTCTTCTTCTTCTTCTTCTTCTTCTTCTTCTTCTTCTTCTTCTTCTTCTTCTTCTTCTTCTTCTTCTTCTCTTCTTCTCCTTCTCCTCCTTCTCCTCCTTCTCCTCCTTCTCCTCCTTCTCCTCCTTCTCCTCCTTCTCCTCCTTCTCCTCCTTCTCCTCCTTCTCCTCCTTCTCCTCCTTCTCCTCCTTCTCCTCCTTCTCCTCCTCTCCTCCTCCTCCTCCTCCTCCTCCTCCTCCTCCTCCTCCTCCTCCTCCTCCTTCTCCTCCTTCTCCTCCTTCTCCTCCTTCTCCTCCTTCTCCTCCTTCTCCTCCTTCTCCTCCTTCTCCTCCTTCTCTCTCCTCCTCCTCCTCCTCCTCCTCCTCCTCCTCCTCCTCCTCCTCCTTCTTCTTCTTCTCCTTCTTCTTCTTCTTCTTCTTCTTCTTCTTCTTCTTCTTCTTCTTCTTCTTCTTCTTCTTCTTCTTCTTCTTCTTCTTCTTCTTCTTCTTCTGTGGGCATTTTTATTAGATATTTTCTTTATATACATTTCAAATTTCAAATGCTATCCCGAAAGTTCCCTATACCCTCCTCCCACACTGCTCCCCTACCCACCCACTCCCACTTTTTGGCCCTGGCGTTCCCCTCTACTGGAGCATATAAAGTTTGCAATACCAAGGGGCCTCTCTTCCCAGTGATTGCTGACTAGGCCATCTTCTGCTACATCTGCAGCTAGAGACAAGAGCTCTGGGGGTACTGGTTAGTTCATATTGTTGTTTCACCTATAGGGTTGCATACCCCTTTAGCTCTTTGGGTGCTTTCTCTAGCTTGTCCATTAGGGGTCCTGTGTTCCATCTTATAGATGATGTGGAGACCCCGACTTAGAGAGTTTCTCCCTGGAAGGTAAAGCCTCTGGACGTTCCCCAAGCTTGTTTCCCTGATCTCTAAAAATACAGCCAGAAAGAAGCTCTTTGTTCTCTATAGCCAGCAAAAATCCTTTTTGTTTCTGTGCCTTACAGCCAGAGATGTGATAATTGTAGGAAGACCTACAAGGACATGGAGATAGAGAAGAGCTGCAGCTCAGTCTCCCCCTCACCAGAAAAGAGCTGTAGACAACTCTCCTCCCAACTCCCCCAACTCCTCCCAACTCCTCCCAATTCCTCAGCTAGCTGTTAAAAGCCCCCTACTGTTACCACTCAGGGTCGAACTCCCCTGCCCTGCTTGGAGCAAGGAGGAGTTCATCCTCAGCTAGCTGATAATAAAACCTCTTGCAGTTTGCATCAGGTATGGTTTCTCTTGGGTCATTAGGGCCAGCTCATCCCGGGACTTGAGCAAAGGCCAGCTTCAAGGGTCTTACAATGACTGTGAGCACCCACTTCTGTATTTGCCAGGCACTGGCATAGCCTCATTCAAGACTTAGTGAGGTAACCCAATCACAAAAGAAGTCATTAGATATGCACTCACTGATAAGTAGATATTAGCCCAGAAACATACAACACCCAAGATACAATTTGCAAAACACAAGAAAATCAAGAAGAGGGAAGACCAATGGGTGGATACTTCATTCCTCCTTAGAATACTGAACAAGATACTCATGATAGGAATTACAGAGACAAAGTTTAGAGCTAAGACGAAAGGATGGACTATCCAGAGACTACCCCACCAGGGATCCATCCCATAATCTGCCACCAAACCCAGACACTATTACATATGCCAGCAAGATTTTGATGAAGGAAACCTGGTATAGCTGTCTCATAAGAGGGAGTACCTAATTGTTCCCTTTTTATCTTATTCTAGCTTTCATACCAGGACAAATAACATAAGTAATTTAAATTGTAACCTGAAATCACTGATGTGCCTGATGGCAGATATCCTCAGTAAATTAGTAACACACTTAATCCCATAGCACATGCAAAGCTATACACATAATGCCTGGATAACCTGACAGGTGGAGTCACCTGTGGCTAAGCCTCAGAATATCAGAGTGACAACCAGAGAATCCTTATGGAAAAAGGAGAGGGCTGGCTACTAGCTTTCACATAAAATACTGTTGTGAATCTGAGCTCTTTAAGTTTACAATTATCTTCAATTTATTGAATACAGCATCCATGCTACCACTTAATATTAATGGACACATTATTTTGATTTACCGTGTATTTCTGATTTTGATCTTTATTTTGTTTTATTCACTTGTAGTCATAATTTTCTGTTGTATGCCTTCTTTCTATACAGAACTACCAGTGCTTTCCTCAATAGTCAAGTTTTTGTTGTCTTTCCCTGTCTCTTTATAGAGAATCTTGGTTTTTTCATTTATCTCAGCAGGTTTACATACCTTTTTCTTATTTTTAACTCCAAAATGTATGTCTATGTCCAAAACAGCTCCACTTAATTATACTCTCTTCCTTCCAACTGTCTAGTTAGCATATTAACTGGAATAACTAATAAATATAAATAACCAAATGTGTTCAAAGTAAAATTCCTAATATTTCCTATAAAGTACAATCTTGACTGCAATTTTAAAAATAATTAATATTTATTTTTATTATGTTTTTATTTTAAAAATTAAATTTACTTTTTAACAAATGCATTAATTGATATACTTAATTTTTACGGAGAAAACATTTAAAAATTTTAGTGATTTTTCTCTATGCCTAGCTCTAACAAACCTATTGTACAACAGATATCTTAAAGTTATTTTTATCTTATCAAAATATATTTTTGCCAGTATCTCTCAACTCCCTGTGTCCAAAACTCTGACAAGTATCATTTATTTATGATATCTGATAACTACTTTTATGAAGTCAATTTGTCCCACAATAAGATTATTTCCTATTTGTGTCTTTCATGTGTAGTTTATTTAAATTAACATACACCTTCCAAATTTATCCCAGTCATGAATGATGGGATTTGCTTCTTTATCAAGGCTAAATAGAATTCAATTATGAATGTATACTATATTTTCTTTAGGCACTTATCTGCTAATGAACTTACAGATGGATTCCACCTCACAGATATATTGAAGAACAGTTCAATGAACATGAGATTATATTTGTCTCTTGATTTATTGATTTCACATTTGAATATATAATTAATAATAGGATTTATGGATCACATGATGGTTGTTTTTAATATCATGAAGAATCCCTATTTTTTCCAGGATGACTACACTTGTTTACAATCCCATGTACAGTTTGTAAGTGTCCTTTCTATCATATTCTCAGCAGCAATTGCTTCATTTCTCCTCTTGGTCATTCATTCTAACAAGTATGACTTCATAGATCACTGTGTTTTGTTTTGTATTGTATTATTTTTCATAAAGGCATATCCATTTTGTTTTACTTATTCATTTTTTATTCACTTTACACCTCTATCTCTGTCTCCCTCCCAGAGTCCTTCTCTCCATCTCCCTTCTCTCCTCTGAGAGAATGGAGGAGTCCTTCACTCTGGGTATCCTCCCACTCTGGCACATCAACTCTCTGCAGAGCTGGGTGCATCCTCTTCCACTAAGGCCAGACAGGGCAGCCCAGTTACAGGAAGAGATTCCACAGACAGGCAATAGCATTAGGGTTACCTCCTGTTCTAGTTGTTTGGGAGCCATTGAAACACAGAGCTGCACATCTGCTCCCTATGTGCCAAGGGCCTAGTTGCAGGGCATGTATGGTCTTTAATTGGTAAGTTAGTCTCTGAGAGCCCCAAGGGTGTAGGTTAGTTGGCTGTTCGTTTTCCTATGAAGTTCCTATTCCATTGTGGGTCCACAATCCTTTTCCCAAGTCTTCTGCAGGAGTCCTCTGAGCTTGATCCAATGTTTGGCTGTGGGTCTCTGTATCTGATAGAGCCTCTCAGAGGACAGCTATCGAGGTTCTTATCTGTAAGTATAGCAGAGTATCATTAATAGCATCAAGGATTTGTGCTTGGGCCTTCCTTCTTTGGGTCTGTGGGGTATAGAGTGGATATTCTGAATTTTATGGCTAATATCCACTTATAGGTGAGTATATACCATGAATGGCCCTTTGGGTATGAGTTACCTCACTCAGGATGATATTCTCAAGTTCTATCTATTTGCCTGCAAAATTCATGATGTCTTTTTTTAAATAGCTGAATAGTATTCCATTGTATAGATATATGATATTTTCTCTATCCATTCTTCAGTTGAGGGACAACTAAGTTGTCTCCAGTTTCTGGCTCTTCCAAATAAAACTGCTATGAACATAGTTGGTATAGATTGGCACCTTTTGTGTATATGCCAAGGAGAAGAATAGCTGTGTCTTAAGGTATGAAACTCCAAATTGATTTCCAAACTTACTGTACATTTTTTTACTAACACCAGCAGTGGAAGGAGTGTTGTCCTTGCTCCACATCCTCACCAGGATGTGCTATCATTTGAGGGTTTTTTTTTCTCATTTTTTTTTCTTTTAATTAATTCACCCCACCTGACCTATAAATTCCCTGGGGCCTCCAGTCTCTTGAGGGTTAGGTGCACCAACATTGAATGAACACAGACCCTGAAGACCTCTACTGTATATGTGATGGGAGCCTCAAAGCAGCTTGTATATGCTGCCTGTTTGGTGGTCCAGTGTTTGAGAGATCTCAGGGATACAGATTAATTGAGACTGTTGGTCCTCCTACAGGATTACCCATCTCAGCTTCTTTCAGCCTTCCCTAATAGAACAACAGGGGTCAGCTGCTTCTGTCCGTTGGTTGGGTGTAAATATCTGCATCTGACTCTTTCAGCTGCCTGTTGGGTCTTTTGGAGTGTGGTCCTGTGAGGTCACTTTTTCTGAGCACTCCATAGCCTCAGTAATACTGTCATGACTTGGGACATCCTTTTGAGCTTGATCCCACTTTGGACCTCTTGTTGGACCTTCTTTTCCTCAGGTTCCTCTCCATTTCCATCCCTGTAATTATTCACACAGGAACAATTATGTGTCAGAGTTGTGACTGCAGGATGGCCCACCTCTCCCTTATTTGATGCCCTGTCTTCCTGCTTGAAGAGGGCTCTATAAGTTCCTACTCCCTACTACTGGACATTTTATCTAAGGCCCATTTGAGTCCTGAAAGTCTCACCTGCCAGGTCTCTGGTGCAGTTTGAAGGGTCCCTCCCACCTTCGATTGTTCAACGTTACCTATTTCCATTCTTTCTGCTGTTCCATGGGACTACAGTCATTTTCCCTCACCCAATCCCAGATCAGGTTCCTCTCTCCTCCCACTTCTGCACTACCCCCTTCCCCAGTCCATTATCTCTCCCAGGTCCCTCCCTCCCTCCCCAGTTGTGATTGTTTTCTTCTCCCTACCAATTGGGACTGAGGCATCCTTACTTCGGTACTTCAGCTTGTTGAAATTTTTGAATTCAGTGAATTGTATCTTGGATACTGTAAATTTTTTGACTAACATCCACTTATTAGTGAGTATGTCCTTTTGGGTCTGAGTTACCTCACTCAGGATATTTTCTAGTCCCATCCATTTGCCTGCAAAACCCAGAATGTCCTCGATCTTAATAGATGAGTAGTATAACACTGTGTGAATGAACCACATTTTCTGTATCCATTCTTCTGTCATGTGACACCTGGGTTGTTTCTAGCTTTAGGCTATCACAAATACGCCCTCTATAAACATATGGAACATGTGCCCCTGTGGCATGATGGGGCGTCTTTTGGGTATATTCCCAAGAGTGTTATACCTGGGTCTTCAGGGAGATGTTCCAATTTCCAGAGGAAACTCCAACATAGAGGAGTGTTCTTTCTCCTCATCCTCTCCAACATGTGTTGTCACCCGAGGTTTTGATCTTAGCCATTCTGATTGGTGTAAGGTGGAATCTCAGGGTTATTTTGAGTTGCATTTCTCTGATCACTAAGGACATTGAGAATTTCTTTAGGTGCCCTCCTCAGTTGTGAAATCTCAGTTTACTTTTATACCCCATTTTTTATTGCAATGTTTGGGTTTTTTGGTTATTAGTTTCTTGAGTTCTTTATATGTTTTGGATATTAGACCTCTGTCAAATGTGGTGTTAGTGAGGAATTTTTACTAATCTGCAGGTTGCCAATTTGTCTTTTGATTATATTCTTTGCCTTACAAATCCTTTCCAGTTCCATGTGGTCCCATTCATCAATTCTTGATCTTAGAGCATGAGTCATTGGAGTTCTGTTTAGGAAATTTCTTCCTGTGCCAAAGAGTTCAAGGCTCTTTCCCACTTTCTTTTCTATTAGATTCAGTGTATCTGTTTTTATATTGATGTCCTTGATCCACTTGGGCATGAGCTTTGTGCAAGGTGACAAATATGGGTCTATTTTCATTTTTCTACATTCAGACAGTCAGTTAGACCAGCACCATTTATTGAAGATACTTTCTTTTTTTCCACTGCATGTTTTTGGCTTCTTTGTCAAAGATCAAGTGTCCATAAGTGTGTGGTTTTATTTCTGGGTCTTCAATTCTATTGCATTGATGAACGTATCTGTCTCTGTACCAATACCATGCAGTTTTTACTATTGCTCTGTAATAAAGCTTGAGGTCAGGGAGGTAACTCCCCCATCTGTTCTTTTATTGTTAAGAATTGTTTTCACTATTGAGGGTTTTTTTGTCTTTCCAGATGAATTTGAGAATTGCTCTTTCAGTGTCTTTGAAGAATTGTGTTGGGATTTTGATGAGAATTGCATTTGTAGATTGCCTTCGGTAAGATAGCATTTTTACTATGTTAATTCTGCCAATCCATGAGCATGGGAGATCACTCCATTTTCTGAGAGAGATCTTCTATGATTTCTTCCTTGAGAGACTTGAAGTTATTATCATACAGGTCTTTCACATGTTTGGTTAGAGTGACCCTAAGATATTTTATATTATTTGAGGCTATTGTGAAAGGAATTGTTTCCCTAATTTCTTTCTCAACCTGTTTATCATTTGTATAAAGGAAGGCTACTGATTTATTGGAGTTACCTTTATATCTGGCCACTTTGCTGAAGTTGTTTATCAAATGGAAAAGTTCTCTGGCAGTATTTTGGGGTCAGTTATATATACTATCATATCATCTGCAAATACTGATGCCTTTATTTCTTTTTTGCCAATTTGCATCTCCTTAATCTCTTTTTTGTTGTCCTATTGTTCTACCCAGCACTTTGAGTACTATATTGAATAGATATGGGGGGAGTGGGCATCCTTGTCTTGTTCCCGATTTTAGAGGGATTGCTTCAAGTTTATCTCTATTTAATTTGATATTGGCTGTTGGTTTGCAGTATACTGCTTTTATAATGTTTTGGTAAGGGCCTTGAATTTCTGATCTCTCCAATACTTTTAGTGTGAAAGGGTTTTGTATTTTACCAAATTTTTTTTTCTGTATCTAAGGAGATGATCTTGTGATTTTTTCTTTGAGTTTTGGTTTTAATAGTGGATTACATTAATAGATTTTTGTATATTAAACCAATATTGCAACCATGAGATGAAGCCAACTTGATCATGTTGAATGATGTTTTTGATGTGTTCTTATATTCAGTTTGCAAGAATTTTATTGAGTAGTTTTGCATCGATATTCATAAGTGAGATTGATCTAAAGTTCTCTGTTTTGGTTGGGTCCTTGTGTGATTTAGGTATCAGAGTAATTGTGGTTTCATGGAATGAGTTAGTTAGTGTTCCTTCTCTTTCTATTTTATGGAATAGTTTAAGGAAAATTGGTTATCAGGTCTTCTTTGAAGGTCTGGTAGAATTCTGCACTAAATCCATCCAGCCCTGGGCTTTTGTTGGTTGGGAGGTTTTTAATAACTTCTTCTATTTTTTTTTTTTTGTGCAATATGGACCTGTTTAGATAGTATATGTGCTCTTGATTTAAGGTTGGTATGTGTTATCTTTATAGAAAACCATTCATTTCATCTAGATTTTCCAGTTTTTGTTGGGTATAGCCTTTTGTAGTAGAATCAATCTGATGATTTTTTTTTAAATTTCCTCCTTTTCTTTTGTTATATCTCCCTTTTCATTTCTAATTTTGTTAATTAGGATAACACCTCTAGGCCCTTTAGTTAATTTTGCCTAGGGGTTTATCTATCATGTTGATTATCTCAACAAAACAGCTTCTGGTTTTGTTGATTCTTTGCATTATTTTCTTTGTTTCTATTTGGTTGATTTTGGCCCTGAATTTAACTATTTCCTGCCTTCTCCTCCTCTTGGGTGAGTTTGCTTATTGTTCTATAGCTCTCAGGTGTGCTGTTAAGTTGTTACTGTAATATCTCTCCAATTTCTTTACCAGAGCACTTAGTGCTATGAACTTTCTCTTAGCACAGCTTTCATTGTGTCCTGTAAGTTTGGGTATGATGTGTCAACATTTTAATTAATTCCAGGAAGTTTGTAATTTATTTCTTTATTTCTTCCCTGAACAAGTTATCAATGAGTAAAGAATTGCTCTGTTTCCATGTGTATGTGGGCTTTCTGTAGTTTTTGCTGTTATTGAAGACCAGCCTTGGGTCATGATGATCTGATAGGATATAAAGTATTATCTCAATCTTTTTGTATTAGTTGAGGGTTATTTTGTGACCAATTATATGGTCAATTTTGGAGAAGGTACCATGAGGTCCTGAGAATAAGGTGTAGTCTTTAGTTTTATAGTGAAAAGTTCTGTAGATATCTGTTAAATCCATTTTATTCATAACCTCTCTATTTAGTTTCTGTTTCGATGACCTGTCCATTGGTGAGAGTGGGGTGTTGAAGTCCCCCATTAATATTGTGTGGGTTTTCAATGTGTATTTTGATCTTAGTAAAGTTTCTTTTATGAATTTGGGTGCTCTTACATTTGGAGCATAGATGTTCAGAACTGAGGCTTTCTCTTGGCAGATTTTCCTCTTGATGAATATGAAGTGTCCTTCTTCATCATGCTTCGTAATTTTTGGTTGAAAGTCTACTTTATTGGATATTAGGATGGCAACACCTGCTTGTTTCCTGGGACCATTTTCTTGGAAGACCTTTTTCTAACTTTTTACTCTGAGATATTGTCTGTCTTTGTTATTGAAGTGTGTTTCTTGTATGCTGCAAAATGTTGGATCTTGTTTGTCTCTCTAGTCTGTTAGCTTATGTCTTTTTATAGGTGAGTTGAGTTCATTAATATTCAAAGATATTAAAGAGAGATGACTATTGGTTCCTGATATGTTTGTTTTTGTAAGACTTTATGTGCTTGTGGTTCTCTCCTTTTGACTTTGCTGTGAGATGCTTAATATCCTGTCCTTTCTTGTTGCAGGTACCTTCCTTGCGTTGCAGTTTTCCTTCTCAGATCATCTGTGGGTCTGGATTTGTAGACTGGTCATGTTTGAATTTGTTTTTGTCCTGGAATATTTTGGCTTCTCCATCAATGTTGATTGAGAGTTTTGTTGGGTATAGTATCCTGGGCTGGCATTTCTGTTCTCTTAGAGTCTGCATGATTTCTGACCAGGCCCTTCTGCCTTTCCCAGGCTCTGTTGAGAAGTCTGGTACAATTCTGATATTTCTGACTTTGTATGTTACTTGGCCCCTTTCCCTTGCAGTTTTAACATTATTTCTTTGCATGTGTATTTTGTGTTTTGATTATTATGTTAAGAGAGGATTTTTTTTTCTGGCCCCATTTATTTGGTGTTCTATAGGCTTCTTGTACCTTTATGGCTATCTCTTTCTTTAGTTTGGGGAAGTTTTCTTCTATTAGCTTGTTGATGACATTTTCAGGTCCTTTGAGCTGGAAATCTTTGTTCCCCTCTATTCCGATTACTCTTAGATTTGGCATTTTCATTGTGTCCTGAGTTTCTTGGATGCTTTGGGTTAGGAGTTTTTGTGTTTTGAATTTTCTTTGACAGTTATGTCAATCTCTTCTACCATATCGTCTACACTAGATTCTCTCCCCTATCTCTTGTAATCTTTTGGTGATACATCTGTAATTCCTGACCTATTTCCTAAGTTTTCCATTTCCAGCTTTGCCTCCATTTGTGCTTTTTTGTTTGTTTGTTTGTTTGTTTGTTTCTACTTTCACATTTACCTCTTGGATCACTTTATTCAATTCCTTCACCTTTTTACCTGTGTTTTCCTGTATTTCATTCAGTGAGTTATTGATATCCTCTTTAAAGGACTCTATTATCTTCAGGAGATAGGATTTTAGGTCGGCTTCCTGATTTTTAGGTGTGTTGTTGTATTCAGGGCTTGCTATGGTGGGAGAACTGGATTCTGATGATGCCCATGGATATTGGCTTCTGTTGCTTAAGGTCTTGGGCTTGTCTTTCACCATCTGAATATCCCTGGAATTTGTTGTTCTGTGTGACTGTCTGGAGTCTGCATCTTCCTTGCCTGGGTTGCTTCAGGTCTCCTGGTAGGCCTTCTGCCTTGGCTTTAGTAGACCACCTATGCAGCCTTCCAACTGGGGGCTCTTCACAGGGACAGAGAAGCTGCTGATCTGTTTCCCTGGCTTCAGTAGATCTCTTCGGATGCCTTCAGACTGTTGGGTTTTCAGTGGAGCAGTCAAACTGTTGTCCAACTGCTCTGAGTGCAGCTGATCCTCAACTACTCTGAGTGCAGTGAATCCTCAACTGCTCTGTGTGCAGCAGGTCCTCAACTGCTCTGAGTGCAGCGGGTTCTCAATTGCTCTGATTGTACTGGGTCCTCTAGTATGGATCAGGATATGATATTTTCACTGGAGCAGACCAGCTAAGAGTCTGCCCCAGCAGAAACAATCAGGCAGAGGAAGGGGCAGAAGGGACATAAGGAGAGTGGTATTCAGGAGGGTGGGGGTTTTGATGGGTGATGGGTACTGAGTCTACCTGGCTCCCAGCAGCAAGTATGAGCCTCTGGAGTGGGGGAGGGGTGGGTTTTACCAACTGATGTGAGTGCAGAGGGTTCTCTAGATAGATCCCGATATGGTGTCTTCATTGGAACAGACAAGCCAAGAGTCTGCCCCAGCAGAAAGGGATACTTTGTGTTTTTGATCTCATCCATTCTGATGGATGTAAGATGGAATCTCAGAGTGGTTTTTATTTCCCTGATGACTAAGAACTTTGGCCATGTCTTTAAGTGTTTCTGTGCCATTCAAGATTCTTCTGTTTAGCTCTATGTCCCATTGTTTAATTAGGTTATTTGGGTTCTTAGTGTCTAGCTTCTGGAATTCTTTATAAATTTTGGATATTAGCCATCTGCTGAATATGGGGTTGGTGAAGATCCTTTGCTTATCGGTAGGCTGCTCTTTTGTCCTAACAATAGTGTCCTTTGCTTTACAGAAGATTTTCAGTTTCGTGAGGTCCCACGTGTCAATTGTTGGTTTTAGAACCTTAGCCATCCCTCCTTTGTTCAGGAAGTTGTCTCCTCTACCAAGTAGTTCAAGTTTTTCCCCCACTTTTGAACATTTGAACATGATATTGTCTGATCCTCCTTCCCAAAGTTTTCTAGAATCAAGTTCAAATCATGAGCCCAGGTTAATAAAGCCCTCACAACTTCCTGCTCCCCTTTCCAGGGTCTGCACTTCCACATCATCCTGTAACCATCCATGTTACTCTTTCTGTTAAAAGTCTCTTTTTCTTTTTCTTTTTCTTTTTCCTTTTCCTTTTCCTTTTTCTTTTTCTCTTTCTTTCTTTCTTTCTTTCTTTCTTTCTTTCTTTCTTTCTTTCTTTCTTTCTTTCTTTCTTCTTCTTCTTCTTCTTCTTCTTCTTCTTCTTCTTCTTCTTCTTCTTCTTCTTCTTCTTCTTCTTCTTCTTCTTTTTTTTTGTACTTTTCAGTCCTAGTGTGCTGAAGCCTATTATCCTAGCCCAGGTTTAATTTCAAGTACTTGAAAAGAATTCCAGACAAGTATTAAATGGTGTTGCAGAGGTTTTCCTTATGTTCCAGTTTACCCAGTAGCACCAGGATGGCTTTCTCAAACTGAAACCCATATACCATCACTGCCCACAGAGCAGTTAAGCCCTCTGGGAAGCCACCCAATGGATATTTGCCAAGAGCTTACAGCAGTAGCTAATGGCTCTTTGGATGTCTGTTGCTGAAGGAATTTCTGTCTTCCTTGATCAGGTAATCATTTCAAGTAGGAGAACCATCCATGGAGCAGCTGTCAGTGTATGAAGACCTGAGGGATTAAAACCTCTAGAGTTCCCGAGTGGTAACCCTTTTAATACACCTACAGTAAAATTCCTCAGATCTGATACCACTGTAATGTAGACAGAGTAAGATCTGACAGGTGGTTACCAGGAATAAATGGTCTGTCCCATACAGTGCCTAAACCAACATGCTCTCTATCTAAAGCCTGATTGGAGAGCATAACATCAATAGTTCTTTGGACAAATGTACTGCTGTGCTATTGAGCTATAAAAAAATATAAAATAACTGCTTTTAAAATTATTCACAAGAAACCTAAACAAGGTTGATCTCATTTGAAGATACCTGGCATGAGTTGTCTATCCTCTCTTGTGTACATTCTTTATTTTTATTTTTATTTATTTATTTTTTTTATTACATCTTTTCCTCAATTACATTTCCAATGCTATCCCAAAAGTCCCCCATACCTTCCCCCCTACTTCCCTACCCACCCATTCCCATTTTTTTGGCCCTGGCGTTCCCCTGTACTGGGGCATATAAAGTTTGCATGTCCAACGGGCCTCTCTTTCCAGTGATGGCCGGCTAGGCCATTTTTTTGATACATATGCAGCTAGAGTCAAGAGCTCTGGGGTACTGGTTAATTCATAATGTTGTTCCACCCATAGGATTGCAGTTTTCTCCAGCTCCTCCATTGGGGGCCCTGTGATCCATTCACTAGCTGACTGTGAGCATCCACTTCTGTGTTTGCCAGGGAAACTGCAAAGCTTCTGCAAGGCAAAAGACACCGTCAATAAGACAAAAAGAACACTAACAGATTGGGAAAGGATCTTTATCTATCGTAAATCAGATAGGGGACTAATATCCAATATATATAAAGAACTCAAGAAGGTGGACTCCAGAAAATCAAATAACCCCATTAAAAAATGGGGCTCAGAACTGAACAAAGAATTCTCACCCGAGGAATACCGAATGGCAGGGAAGCACCTGAAAAAATGTTCAACATCCTTAATCATCAGGGAAATGCAAATCAAAACAACCCTGAGATTCTACCTCACACCAGCCAGAATGGCTAAGATCAAAAATTCAGGTGACAGCAGATGCTGGCGAGGATGTGGAGAAAGAGGAACACTCCTACATTATTTTTATTTTTATTTTTATTTTCCTTAGATGTTTTTTCTTCCTTTGATTTCTGTGTGGTACTATGTAACTTGTCCTACTGTGGTATTTTGATTCATACTTTTAAAAAACAAAATTTTAGTATGATTGAGCCCTTACAATGCATATAAAACAAGTACATTTTGATTGTTTCATTTTAGAAAACTTAACAAATTATAATACTTACAATGGGCATTTGACTATACTCTTTGATCTAACCACCTGCAGTTGTAATTTTTAGTTTTATGCCTGCTTTTTTTATGCTGGAAGGTCAGTACTGATTCCCTTTAGGAGTCAATTGTTGAGTGTCTATTTCCTGTTGACATATACAATCTCTTGGATTTATCATCTACACCAGCAATTTTAAATAAGACTGTTTTTTTTTAACTTTCCTCCACCAAATTAACAGCTGTTTTCTATAATCTCTCTCCACTTCTCCCAAATGCCCATTCAGTATATTAATTTAAATATTTAATATTTATCAAAACCAAATGTATCCAAGGTATAATTTCTGATATTCATTACAAGATCCAATTTCTTTTTTCGTCAAAAGCATTTTTTCTTAAATTTCTTCTCTCATACATTTCATCTCCCACAATTTCTCCTCCCTGTACTCCTCTCAGGTTCCTTGCTACCCCCATCACCCAAACCTTCTGCTCCTCCATTTTCCTTCAGAAAAGAATAGGCCACACAGGGATCTCAACTGAATACTGCACAACAAGTTACAATAAGACTAGGCACAAACCCTTATATCAAGGCTGGAAGAGGCAACTCATTAGGTAGGTAGAAGGGTTGCAAGAGCAAGAAAAAAACTCATGAGTTAAATCGTATTAAAATTTTATTCAGCATTCTTCCCTCCTTCTTCAAAGTCTCTCCAGTTTCTCTCAATTTAGGACAAAACTCAAATACTTTACAACACTTACCTGATGTTATGTGATGAGATCTCTCACCCACTCTCCAGTTACATGCACTTCATGCTAATTTAGGCTTGTATCTATGACTGTCATGCAAGATATATTTTTCTATTGCTCCTGATTTTCATGTATAGAGGAAGGGAGTTCTGTAAAATCTTTTTTTAAATTAATTCCATTATATTAAAATATTTCATAATTAAAGTTTCAGTGAAACTCTTGCACTATAAACCTATAGGATATTGCAATGTAGCTCCTCTCCCAAGAAGCTGTTATCCTCTGGTCATCTTTATGATCATGGTAATTGATCACTATTTTGACTTATTGTGTACAGAAAGAGTACTTTCTACATGACAATAAATCTTTGAAACATGATAAGTTTTGCTTCATACCACAGTATGTGGTCAATTTTTGTCAGTGTTCTTTCATGCTTGAGGTGAATTCTCTGTTCTTGATTGTAATGTGCACTTATCCACTAGATCAAATTGGTTAATTGCGTGATTAAGGTCTTTTGTATTCTTAGTGATTTTCTCTGCCTAATTTACCAATTACCAAGAGAAGCATATTAAAATTCTCCTTTGCTATCAGTTGATTTGTCTCTCTCCCCTGCAGATCCGTAAATTCTTTTAATATTTTTAGCTTGTTTGTAGGTTCATGTAACTTATTAATCTTTACATTCTTTTCTTTATTGAAATTTAATCAGTGTATAGAGGCCATTAGTGCATAATTTCCATGGGTCAGAAGTCTAGCAATGACTTACTTTAGTCTTCTATTAATAATCTTTTAACCTTACAATCAAAGGGCATGTTGTGTCTCTTTTCTGCAATCAAACTTCCCAGTATGCAATCATTCACCTGTTCACTGGAGCAAGTTTATGATGCTGAGAGCCTATATTATTTGTGTTTTCTTTAGTATTTTTGTCTGTCTTTTTAAATACAGAAGAATATCATGCTACTTTAAGAAAGAGCTATGTTTAATATAAAATTAGCTAAATACCCTCTACTAGAGACTCATTTTCTTCTTACATGCTATTGAGAGTTAGCTATATTGTACATAATGTATTTGTTGCATTATTAATGAAAATCAACAGTGAAAATTATAATGATATAAACTCTTTAGAACTTTTAAAGTATTTCACATTTTAATAATATAACTAATATATAATATAATGCTAAGAAGACTCTACACTAACATTCTACTAATGACAATTGCCAAAATCAAATAATCCATGAGGTTGCTGAAATCAGAGTAACTTTCATATATACACATATGTGCATAAATGTCTTAAAACAAACAAAAAAAGAAATTCTTAAGGTCCATTAAAAAAAAAAAACAACCAAACAACCAACCAAACAAACAAAACAAAACAAAACAAAACAAAACAAAACAAAACAAAACAAAAAAACCAGCAGAACGAGGGCTTTAGCTGGGGTAAGGATCGAGGAACCTGGAGGGGATATCGACTCAAGAAGAAGATGAACAGAATCAACTAACATGAACCCTTGGGGGCCCCCAGATACTAAATACCTAACTAAAGAGCATGAAAGGCCTGGGTCTACCCCATCCATATATGTAACAGATGTGCAGCTTGATATTCATGAGGGTCCCCCAACAACTTGAGTAGGGGCTGTCGCTGACTCTGCTGCCTACCTATTGATCCTGCTCCCCAAACGCGGCTGCCTTGTCTAGCCTCATTGGGAGAGAAAGTAACTAGTCCTTCTGTGATTTGACATGCCAGGGTAGGTTTTTGCCCAGTGTTACCTCCTCTGCATTCTCAGAGGATGGGGAGGGGAATGATTGGGGGCCCATATGAGGGAGCCTAAGGGGAGAAGGTTGCAAAGATCATGATGTAAAATGAATAAGTAAATCAGGATGAGAAGTGTTTTCTGATAAAGTAGAGAATTGGAGAAAAAGGTGAAACAGCATCTTATAAAGTAACCATGGAAATAAAAAGTTAGAATCACGGGAACCACAAGGGCCTTAAAATACACTTCTCAGAAAACTTGGTACTGGATGTACTTGGAGAGAACATTGAAAGTTGAATTTGTGAAACACATAATGACCAACATGGTGATTTCTCATTGAAATATGTGAAAATAGATAGTTTATCCAAACACTATTTCCCTGTGATTTTTTTTTTTGACTAAGCATAGTTAATAGTATTCAAAACTTTAATCAGGTTGTTGAGATGCATGAAGTCTTCAGATCCTCTGTAATCTTCTCTTTAGTATGAGCAATTCTCATCAACAATATTTTAGTGACCAATGTTTGGCAAATTGGCAAAGTCTCAATTATAAAATATATTCATGAAACGGTTGAATGGTTCACATTTTGTGTTTGACATTTACTTTGCCTTTCTCAAATTCCTTTCTTCCTCCCTCTTCATTTGTTTCATTCATTTTCATATGAAGTAGAACAAAACTACAGATATGTACAGGACAACAATTCATGTGTTTAGACAGATGACAGAAACAGAAGACATGCTGTTGGGACATGTGGATATGCCCCCATGTTTAGAGTTTTTACTTGACTATCCCACAGTGGACACAGTAATGACTCTACAGCAAAGTTCAGTCCAACCATACAATCTGTGCCTAATATCTACACCAATGAAACACCAAGAAACACATATTTTGTCTTACATGATCAAGTTTAGATGTAATTTTTATTCAAGATAAGAAAGGTAAAATAAAATGTGATTCTGAATGAGGTAGTATAGATTCAGACTTACAGAAACGTTTTGGGGTACAATGGTAATTTGAACATCAAATATATATTTATGTACACAAATTATATATTTGTGTGTTTTGTACAAAAAGATAAACACCTTTACAAACATTTTCTAAAAGTACGAATTCTGCATGAAATTACTAAAAGTTTGGTTGAGAAATCAGCTTTCACTCAGTTCTTTTTTTTTTTCTAGACACTTAGCCAAAATGTAATGCAGACTTACTGATTTGAAGAGTTACAATTAGCAGCTGTGTGTGAATTGGTATTACACTTTATGTATTGAGGAATGAGCAAAGACACAAAATCAGGAACAGACATTAGAAAAGAACAGATCTGCATAAATGGCATGCATTATTAAAATGACCAGCTCATCACTTACATTATTTCCAATTTTTAGCAGCTCTTTTTAAGAAAACTTCCATTCTCTTCTATGGTGAACCCTGAGATTTATGTATAGGATTTGTACTGAAGACATATTGAATGCAGCTTTATATTCCATGATCCCCCATCTTCTGCATTTTAGCCAGTTGTGGATCTCTGCTGTAGCCTTCATTTGCTGAAAAAAAAAATAATGTCTTTAAGAAGGGTTAAAGCTACAGTTACCAGTGGTCAGGATATGTAATTAGAGTAGATTTCAAAATTACTTACAGAACCACAGAAACTAAAATGTTTTCATTTTAGTTTTAATTTCATTAGTACATGTTTTCTAATAATCAGTTTTGGGTAGGCAGAGAAACCCTTTGCCTTTTCTTTGCTTATGTGCCCTGTTTCTGCTTTTATTAACACCATTTTCTCTGTTTGTTTAACCTATTCTATCCTAGTAACATTAATTTTCAGCCTTTACTCTTTTCTACTTTAAATACTGAATGCTATAATTTTCTTGCACTATCTTTGTCTCACAGCTTTGATATGAAGTATTTTATGATCTTTGTACTTGTA
The DNA here is from genome assembly GCF_978045245.1 of Mus caroli. NCBI lineage: Eukaryota > Metazoa > Chordata > Mammalia > Rodentia > Muridae > Mus > Mus caroli. The sequence continues at coordinate 104,555,255 of NW_028227262.1, read as the reverse complement.
TTCCTACTTATTTCTCAAGATTGTTTCTTGCAATATCTAATACAATTAATTGCAGGTGAGAATATCAGTATGAAAATAGAATGTGTATTTTAAAAATGGTGTGCTTCTCATTACTTTTTGTCTAAGTTTATTTTTGCTTGAAAGTGTACAGTTTTGTACTAGTTATCAGCAATATAGTAACCTTTAAACTCTTACTTTATGGTCAAATATATTACTCATTTCTTTTTTTTAATAATTTTATTCATTTACATTTCAAATGATATCTCCCTTCCTGTTTTCCCTTCTGCCAACCCCTCATCCCAGTCCCCCTCCCCTTTGGCTCTATGAGTGTGCTCCACCATCCACTCACCCACTCCAGCCTCATCACTCTTCACTGGGGAATCAAGCCTCCACAGGACCAAGGGCTGTCTCACTGATGGCAGGTAAGGCAGTCCTCTGCTACATACGTAGCTGGAGCCATGGACTCCTCTACGCATACTCTTTGGTTAGTGGTTTAGCCCCTGGGATCTCTGGGTGTCCAGCTAGTTGATATTATTCTTCCCATTTGGTTACAAACCACTTCAGCTCCTTCAGTCCTTTGAAAAAAACCCAGATATTCTTCAACAGAAGAATGAATACAGAGAGTGTGGTACATTTGCACAATGAGGTTCCATATCTTAATAAATTGTACATATCTGTTTCAAAAATCCTTAGATATATGTTACCTAATTGTGTAAAGCATTTAATGTGTATTAATTTTATCAACATTAATAATTATATTTTTAAACCATATAGACTTCTTTTTATTGTTTTTGATACATTTCTGAAATCTATTATTAAATTACTTTGATTTTTTAAAAATCCTTAAATTTTTTCAACTTTTCAATATTATACTTTCAGGTTGCACAATGTTGTTTTGACATTTGACATTTAAAAACCACTTCAATTTCCTCTTAATCTACTCTGTCTATGATTTAATTCATTTCTTACTACAAAGCATGGCTTCACCCTGACATGAATACCATATATATTATGTTTGTATTCTACCCCAACTTTATTTTAATACTTGCAAGTTATCCTTTCTCCAAACTTTTACTTCAATTTCACATCTCTGTCTCTGTTTCTGCCCCCTCTCTCTGTCTCTCAGTCTCTCTGTCTCTCTGTCTGTCTCTGTCTATCTCTGTCTCTGTCTGTCTCTGTCTCTCTGTCTCTCTGTCTCTGTCTCTCTGTCTCTGTCTCTCTCTCTCTCTCTCTCTCTCTCTATATATATATATATATATATATATATATATATATATTTATATTATACATATACATAGTCATGGATTTTGGGGACCTCGCTTTATTTCAGATTGAGGAATTTCAGTTTTCCATACTTTTATTTTTTAACCTTATAGTTTTATTCTTTTTAACAAAATTCTTCTCTCTTGCCACTGTAAATTTCTAGGAACAATTAAAATCAGATCTGTCCTTCACCTACTACACAGAGTAACCACAAAAATTTTAGATTTTAAATCTTATTCTTCATTTCTAAAAGAGGAAAGAAATGTGTTTATGTAGTTATTTGCAATATCTAGCATCTACTAATTTCTTTCCTTAGGCATTTCTAATCTTATTGATTTATAATTAATCTTATATTTATAATTTTTATTTAATTAATATTTTATTTCTGAAATATATCTGTGAATTATAATTTATTTTGCTCTCTATATATATGTTTTTGATTATAACATGCAGACACACACATGCACACACCAATTATTAACTACCCTGGGACATTTAGTTTCTTTCATTCCTTTACTGGGCTATGCTCTTTCCATCTAGAGGGAACTCTAATGCATGTGTTATAGATAATGCCCATGACATAATCTGGAAAAATAAATTTGTCCTGTCCTTGCTACCTTTTGTATCTTAAACAATGAAACCTCCCAGTTAATACTATATGTTTTCATTTATCCATCTTTTATTTGAGAGATAGTATCCAAGATTTTCCATTTGTAATAATAGTCTGTTCCATGTCAGTGAGAATTTGTTTTTGTTTTTGTTTTTGTCTTTTGTTGTTTGCTGTTTGTTTTGGGGTTTTGGGTTTGGGGTTTTTGTTTGTTTGTTTGTTTTTGGTTTGGTTTGGTTTGGTTTTTTGTTTTTGTTTTTGTTTTTGTTTTTCGATACAGGGCTTCTCTACGTAGCCTTGGCTGTCCTGGAACTCACTCTGTAGACCAGGCTGGCCTCGAACTCAGAAATCTGCTTGCCTCTGCCTCCCAAGTGCTGGGATTAAAGGCATGCACTACCACTGCCCAGCGAGAGTTATTTTGGATTAATACTATATAGGGGTGAAAAACCAAATATAATGATATTGATTAATATCCCTTTAAGGAAACAATCTACTCTCTAGTTGCAGTTTTGTTTATGTAGTTGCCTAAAAATTTCATATCCAAACTATCCACATGATCATATCTCAGTAAAGTAATGAAAAGTTGTGCCTGAGTCCAGACCATAGCTGCACTGTATTATAAATTTAATTTGGGACTATATATAGTTTCTAGAAAATCTTAATAAAATAGAAAACATCTCTTTTGTTTTCCAAAGGGCAATGACAAAAGGATTCTTAATTCTCTCTGGTTTCCTTGTCTCTGATATGAAATCTGAAAAGAAAATTCTTATGTTGTGATTTTAGAGCAGCTGTTTTTGTGCAAAGCAAACATTGCTTAATTCCTAGGATCGGCAGGGCTAATATCAGAGATTTCCCCTCAACATTTTAATAACCACAGCTGTGCTTACTCATGGGCAGAAAAAAGGCAGAAAAGCAGAAATATCTAGCTTTTGTGTGATCATCAAAAATACCATTCCTTAGGGCGACCTCAGTCCAGTAGCCATCCATTCAAATTGTGCAAATTATCAGCATAACGAGCAAGATGTCTAACTTCCAAGGTGGAGAAGCTATATTCAGAAAAATCTAAAGGACTGAGTTTAGTTGTAAATTATTTTGATGTAAAGATTTATCCAGATATTTATAACTATAATATACAGCTGTCTTTTTATTAAAAGTCATGATAATGTATTTTGTGTGTGTTTAAAAGCTAATGTCATTTTCTTCTGTGCTGAGTAGACTAATAGAGGAAATAATTTTAAAATCTATTTAAAACTTTAAAAAAAATTTCTTAAATAATTTCTTATTCATTCTATTGAAAATCTTGGTTCACAGAAGAAATTTTCTGTACTACTATTACCAGGCTGAGAATAACTTTTGAAAAGGAAAAATAAAATTATGTCTTCTTCTGTTGTCTAAACTTGGCTTCATTGCATCATACCAAATTTTGTCAACAGCATTGCTAAAACTAATGTGATATAAAATAATATTTTTTTAAAAAAAATCATATTATTTCATGCCACTTCTGTTATATCTGTGTGTAGATGGTGGCTGCTTCCTTACTCTCCTTAAACAGCTTGTCTTCTCTTAAAGTAAGCCTCCTAATTGAGAAAGCAGGAATAATTAAGCAACAGATGTTCCCAGAATGCAGGAAGACTGACAGCTTTCCCTAATCAAAACTGAAGAAAACTGTGAAAAAGATAGATTAACACCATCAGCCTGAGACAAAATCCATCATGAAGTCTCATGAACACTGACAGGTATTCGACAAGTATCAGGACTCAATACATTTCTATGACCGAAAATTTTTCAAGCTAATACAGTTCACAATTATTAGTGCATGAAATTCATACATAACTGGATAGCAACTAGACCTTAAAGTTTCTGTTACTTTTAAATTCTTACCCCAGCATAGTTTGTGTAATGCAAGTTCTTTTCTCTCTTACTGCAACTTGCAGGGAAGAATCTGTTTAAGAAGGAGACACAGAACAGAGATAACATCATCAAATTATATAGAATTCAACTCAATAATTTCTAAAAATAGTTTACAATTCATAAATAGACTAGTGATCGGATTTAGAATATCCATCAATGGGAGGAGAGGCCCTTGGTCTTGTAAAGATCATATGCCCCAGTACAGGTGAATGCCGGGGCCAGGAAGTGGGTGGGTTGGGGAGCAGGGCAGGGGGAGGGTATACGGAACTTTCGGGACTGCATTTGAAATGTAAATGAAGAAAATATCTAATAAAAATAAAATTAAATTTAAAAAATAGAATATCCCTATAGCAAGTGGTCAGGGAACATGCCTAGGGAGCACTAGGATCTATCCTCAGAACTGAAAAATAAAGGCAAAAGAAGAACTCTTGTGTATTGTACATACCAGTGACAGTTCATATGTTCCTCTTAGGTTTACATTTCCATGGGTGGTTCTCTGACCATTTTTATTCCTGTTTGAAAGACACACACAGAGACTTTATGTTTTAATATGCCTTAAGCAGTATAATATCTGGGCAACTGCTTAGCCTCCGTGCTGTTAGAATCTACCTCCCACCAACAACTCCAAGTTACAACTTACTAATTTTTATGTCTCATCATAGCTGCATTTAATTCCAATTACTTCCCCTTCTGGGCCATGTTTTCTTGGCCCAGAGCCCAGGGTACTCTCCTTGCTTCTCTATAACATGACAACTCCTTTCTCTATCCGTCACACTCTTAGCCTTCCATGACATATCATCTTCTTCCTCTTCCTCCTCCTCCTCTCTCTATTGGTCCCAAGCCCAGGATAACTAAATCCCACCTATCTCTCTTCTCCCAGCTATCAGGTGTTGACATCTATATTTACCAGTCAGAATTAACTGGGGTGAGGATCCCATGAGCTGCCTGCAGACTCCAGATCTTGAGGGTCTGCACTTAGCATTACAATAACAGCAAAAGATAAAATCTCAACATTCTTATATTCATTCATCTATATGCTTCAGTGGCTTATGTTTCAGACATCATGCCTTGAAAATGGTTATCATGAACCATATTGAACACTGAATAGTTTTTGAATATTGTCATTGTCTTAGAATAAAGACAATGATCACGGTCAATGTGATGGCTAAGTAGGTAAGGAATTTGCAGAGCAAGTGTCAGAACCTGATTTCAAATATACAGATGCCATGTAAAAAGCTAAGTTGATGTAAGTGTGTATAATCATAGCTTTTCCACAGAGAGATGGGTGGTGGGATCATGGGAAGCTCACATCCCAGTGATGCTAGTGAATACAACCTAGAAACAATATATAGATATGGTAGAAAACAAGGAGCAATACAGGAGTTTGTCCAATGGACTCAACACCTGGGCCATGCCATGAATACAAAGCAGTGTGTGCTTCCAGAATTTAACATACACAAATGCACACACAAGTACAGAGGATAAAAGGCAAACCTGTTATTTTTATAATGAAATAACTATTATATTTACAGTGTGGGAGAAATAACAAGAAAATTTAATACATTATCTCAGGAACGGTGGTCCATGTTGAAAGAGGAATTTCTGTTTTCTATTGATGTGGTAAATATCATGGTTAAAAGAAACTTGAGGAAGAAATAGTTTATTTGGCTTATACTTCTTTACCGTCTATTACTAAGGCAAATAATGGAAGGAACTCAAGCAGGAACCTCAAGGCAGGAACTGAATCAGAAGCTGTGGACGAAACTCCTTCCTGGCTTGCCCTCCATGTCTTTCTCAGTTTGTTTTCGTACATAAATTTGCCAATGGTGGTACTGCATATAGTGGACTACTGTGGGTTAAAGTGGGGTTCTGTTGTGCGAGACTGGAAGCTAGAATTTTGACTCTGCACCCATGCTGCCACTGGGCAGATGTCAGGCTGTGACAAACCTCAGGACCCTGCTCTGGCGTGGGGAATCATGGTCTGAGGTCCCAGTGGACCTGCTGGTATTGGCTCAGGGTCTCCAGGCCTCAAGGACACAGGTTTTCAGGCTTTCGGATATCCCAGATGCCACTGTATGTCTCAGAAGAGCTGAGAACACAGCATGGGCCTTCGGGCAGCTCTAGCCCATGGCTGAGGGGAAAAGGGCAGGAGGAGGGAGCTCTGGCTGGTTCCCCTCTGGGAGGAGAGTCCTAAGCTTGCTCAGGCAGGCATCTTGGCTAAGTGGAGACCATCTGAGAGGCTGAGAGGCTTACTGCGGGAGGTTAGATGCACCGCTCATTAGGGAAAGACCTGCTCCACTTGTAGAAAGGCAGAGAGAGGGAGAGAGTAGGGAAGTAGAGGCCAGTAATGGGCATGTGGAGAGAGGAGAAAGAGAATGAGGAGAGAGAGCATGCAAGAGGCAATCTTAAGAGAGTAAGAGGTGGAGGAGGGGGAAAACATCCCCTTTTAAAGTGGGCTGGGCCTACCTGGCTATTGCCAGGTAACTATGGGGAGGAGCCTACCAGGCTGTTGGGAGGAGTCCAGACAGAATATCTGGGACTTGGGGCATTGCCCTATGTGACTGATGGCAACATACCTCTCTGCGGGGGTGGGGTGGGGGTGGGTGTAGCTTTGGGAGGCTATAGCTATGACAGGAGCCAGGGGCCCAAGGGGTGTGTTCAAACACCTGCTGTCCCTCATAGGCAGGAATCACCTACCAGTTCTCAGGGGTTCAAGGCCTGAACTCGATCAGGGATCAGGCTGTCTGTGCACAGCCCACGACCTAAGATCTTCCACAGACTTTTTTCTGTCTTCTCAACAGATGACACCTACTTATCTCAAACTGACAAGTAAGCAGCACAGAGATATAATCTGAAAACTGGAGTTTGAGCAATGGATACAAAGGAAGAATTAAGGAGAAGAGTTAGCACAAAGGCCTAAAGAATTCACTATGCATATTGAATGAAATAGGAGAATGAGCCAACCCAATGTTACTTTAGCTCTTCCCCTCTGCCCCTTTCAAGCTTTCCTTCTATCCCATTTTGATTTCTTTGTGATTATGCCACCCCATAGAATGACTTGTGCATCAGGTACCCACAGATGCCATCCTAGACCAGGACTCAGATCAGAGCATGTTTCAATCCTCATAAGAGAAACAACTTCTCAGGGTAGATGATAATTAACACAGAGAGCCATGGTAGACAATATTCAGCGAGTGAGTGGTCATCAGAACACACATTCCTAAATGATGCTTTTTCATCAATTTCTTCCCCTCAAAGCCTAGGGAATCCAGGTTGAAGAGAAGGTAGAAAGGTTACGAGAGCCAGAGATGATGGATAAGGCCAATGAAATAATGTCCTCCAGACAGAACAGTACTGATACCCATATACACTCACAGAGACTGGGGCAATGCAAAAGACTAGAACAGATTCAGATCAAACAAAAGCCCAGCCTAAGAAGGGAAATTAGACACAAAATCCCAACACAACCAAGAAACTACTCATAACTGATAACTGCTTGGAAATAGAAAATCAGTTTTCTTCAATGGAGTAACACTAGGATATCAACCATACTTCAGTTTATGACTTCTGTCCAGGTGTAGTTTGCCAATACAGAACAAATACTGTTTTTGTTGTGTATGCTTTGTGTGTTGTTTCGATATCTTTTGTTTTATTGCTTTGTGTTTTGTTTTGTTCTTTCATTTTTAAGTTTGTTTTACTTGATTTTTACTTCAGTTCTTTGGTAGTTGGTTTGGTTTTGTCTGATTTGAGAGAGAGAGAGAGAGAGAGAGAGAGAGAGAGAGAGAGAGAGAGATGGTTAGCTAAAGGGGATCTACAAGAGGAAGTGGGGGAAGGAAAGGGTGTGATCACATATATTGTATTGAAGATGGAATTAAAATTTCCAAAAGAAAAGAAGAAGAAATTGGAATATGAAGAGAGGATATCTGAAGAGAATAATAATTAATTTTATAGTGAGATTAGGGCACTGAAATGCAAATTCTCTAAGTCATTGCTATTGTTGCTGATCCATTAGCCAAAAAGCACATCAACTTGTCCCTTCCTTGTGATTCTTCTTCTCCCTGCCAGTTGGAAAGAGTTACCAGGGTAAAGTCTGTGAAAAACCTTCATTAGTCTTATCCTCAATTGGCATGGAGGCCCTTTTCAGGCTGACCATTTTACTTGGGATTAGAATTGTAGATAAATATGATTTCTCAGAAGAGCAGTAAAACGGACCATTAAAAACGTAGCACAAATTAGCTTTTTCAATGTAATTGACTGCACACAGAGGGACCATAAGGGATTTGGGACATGAAGCAGGCCCATTTCAATGTAAATGGAAAGGAACAAAACTATTCAAAGAGGGTGTGCAAGGTAGTCAGGGGAGACCTGGGCAGAAAACAAAAATAGACTTTTAATAACCTGGAAGACAAGGAAAAGCTTTTAAATATCAAGCCAGAAGTAATTTCTACAGTGTCTTCAGGTGCTGAAACCAAATGCAAATAAGCTGTGCCAGTGTAGCTCCTGGTACTTCTCACAGAGAAAGACAATTCTCCTTCCTTTGGACTTCTATTGGAGGAGCAGACAAGGGGTGTGATATTACTGACTTTAAAAACTCACGATTTGAATAATACATTTTGGTGACCATGTGCTTCTTTTTTCCATTGTTATCTCTCTCTCTGCCTTTCTTCCCCTGTCTCTTTATCTCTCTGTCTTTTCTCTCTCTCTCTCTCTCTCTCTCTCTCTCTCTCTCTCTCTCTCTCTCTCTCTCTCTCTTTATGTATGTTCATATGTGCGCATGCCTTTACATTTGTAAACATGGCTTTGTATGTGGATGAACAGAATTGTAAAGTCAATTATCTCAGCATTTCAGCATGACCAAAGTATGAGATTTAAAAGATGTTTATGGGAATTTTGGCGGCTTGTCTCAGAATACACACACAGGCATTCTGAGAATTTTGGTCATTTTACGTGTCCTTTATTTATTTTTATTAACATAGATGGGGCAATCAGAGCTTAAGTGCACATTAAAATAATATCAATTTTTGCTAAGTCATGACAAAAATTAGCACTAAAGGACAGTTCTACCACTAAAATGTTTAGTACTTAAATGAAGTTAATGACAGTGTTCTAGTTGTGGCTGCGGATTTTTTTTCCATGAAGAATTAAATGAAATAGATTTTCTTACAAGTGTTATTCTGAGTTCTTATCTTCTTCTAGACTTCTTCTTTCAAGAAAGTGTGGATCAAGACCACAATCTGATTTATTCAATCAAATAAGCTACATCCTCCATACACCTAAGCTGTTTTGGGTCAGATTTGACCTAATCTTCTGGGCTTCCCCAGAGAGTGACTGGGGATACCATGCTGAAAAGTCATATTGGAACTAAGTATGCAGTTTACATAGTACCAGGTGCTTGCTTCACCAGATAATGTCAAGTTTGTGGAACATTATGTGAAATGGGTATCTGAAAAAAATGAAAAATACTACCATGTGTTTGGGAATGAAAACTTCTGGAAAGCAATTGAAGAAACTAAGTAAACAAAAAAAATGTTGGTATCTGTAAAGATTGTTGCAGGTCAGGAGCCTAGCTACAATTTATCTTGTGTTACCCTTAGCTCACAAAATATCCATTCTTTGCTAAATCCAGTATTTAACATGATATCCTGACAAGAATTAAAAACTTCTTGGAATGTATATAATTTATAAAACTTTAATATTCCACGAACAAAAAGACTAAGATCATCAGATAATATCTGAAGATTGCTATGATTCTTCTACTGATATGTAACCAGAACTTCATGATTCCATCAAGTATTTAAAGGTGCCTTGATTTAAGGCTTTTTTTTTTTTATCTGCTACTATACTATACAAACTTTTGGAAGATGATTTGATATTGGCACAATATTGGAAGTTAGAGAAGTTAAAAGCTAGATTGGGACCACAATCATTCACAATTGGTTCCAGAACAAACTATGTTGTGATGATTTTGTATCATCTTTAATGAAAATATCTTATTGAGAAATGATGGATTTTGAAGATATCATTAATACAGAGCATGTGAGAAGCTTGAAGAGAGAATGTCCATGAAAGAGTATATATGTCTCCTCCTCTACTATCATATTAATTATGAAGGAATACAACTAACTGTGTTATTTGAAGTCCTAGGAAACAACAAATAAAACACAACTTGTGCCTGACAGCTGGTATCTTAGCAACAAGCTCCGGTGAATAACCATAAGAAATCATATGGCTCTTGTCTATGTGAGCATAGTTTTTTTGTTTTTTTTTTCATATGCATCCTATCTCTCTCTCTCTCTTTTTTTTTTTTTTTTTTTTTTTTTTTTTGGTTTTTGTTGTTGTTGTTGTTGTTTTGAGACAGGGTTTCTTTTTGTAGCCCTCGCTGTCTTGGAACTTACTCTGTAGACCAGGCTGGACTGAAACTCAGAAATCCACCTGCCTCTGCCTCCCAGGTGCTGGGATTAAAGGCTTGGCTTTTAATATGCCTATAACATCTCTTGATATAGCTTGTATTCTTTAATGAAAGTCACATACCAGTCCACATGGATATTTAGATACCTTGTATAAAAACATTCTGGCACAGACCTTTGAGGCTTTCATTTAAAAACTAAAAACACAAATAAAGATGGTCTTTAAAGTCTTTTGTTGTTATCTTTGTTCTTGTTTTTGCTGTTGTTTAGCTTTACTTCTGTCCATTCCTCCTACACTCATTTAAAAAAAATCAAGTAAGGCAATATTTGTATGTTATAAAAGCTAACATCATATCCTTAATGTAAGTCAAGAATATGATGTAAAAATAAAGCCATTGATGTTTTGTGCACAAATGTTGTTTATCTTTAAACTGGAGGTAATATAGCAATGCAATATAAAGAACGAACTAATGCACCGGAATTAAAACATCAGCCTCTGATCTAAGGCCTTTCTCTTTCTGATCCCGGTGATTAGACAAAGAATTTGAACCTTGTCATTTTAGGTACAGTTTCATAACATATTGGTATTTATTATTGCTACTCCCAACAGAAAATTCAACAAGAAAATAATTTTAATGTGGGATTTCTTGTTTATAACATAAAATCTAACAGATTTTGAAATAAGGAATGACGCTGAAGCATAGGTTCAGTGAAGATACTCAGGAGAGTGTTTAAGTCATAAATTCCATAAGGATGCAGGTTTGATAAAATAATAACAAGAAACTAAGGATAATTTTTAAGCCATCAAAGTGTGTTAATAAAGAGATTTTTCCACCACAGAGATATTGAAAAATAAGTAAAACAATTTCATACACAAAACTTCTATGAATGAAAAAAATTAGTACAGTGCAAACTTCTTTTTCTTGATAAAATTCATGTAGTTGTCTGTAACCACCTGACAGTCATTAAAAAGTTCATGGAAGATGGCTGAATTCACCTTCTTATATCATTTTAAGTGGTTTAAGTAGGAACAGGTGTCTGTGTCTTATCAAATCTAAATGACCCTTTACAAACACCTGCCTGCTGAAGTCCTCTGTGATCCTGAAACATTGTTTTGCTACCATAATTTATTTTAAAACTTATATTTTATTCAGTATGCTGTGGATCATCTAACTCTATAGGTTTCCATCATATATGCACAAGAAAAATAAAACATGAATACCAGCTTCTGTCCCAATAATACCTCATGCCATTGATCATTTACATGAAATCTGTCATGTTCTCATAAAGAGGATAGTGTCAAAATTATTTAATTTTCAATCAGAAATCTACCCATCCTATGACCATTCAATTCCTAAATAAAAGACACCCAACCTTTATATTTATAATAAGCCTTAATCAGCACAAGCGCTGGATGGATATCTACCTTTTATGCTATTATGTCTATTTCCCTAACAATAACCTCACTTTTTAATTTACCACGTTCCATCAGGGAAGCTCTTAATTCCATTGGCTAGCTCTCATGCCCATATTTTTGTGATTCATCTACTCCATGGCAGCTTCCTCCTCTCCCCACCTTCTTCCTTTTCCTCATGGTGTCCTGAGACCCCTAGCCCAGGAATACAAGAAGCTTGCCTCTCTTCTGCCCAACTATTGGCTGTGGGCATCACTTGCATATATCAGTAGGGTCTGTGAAGACTCTCTAATCCCTGGGAGCAATCAGGCTTTGGGAACCAGTATTTAGCATTACAATACAAGCAAAAGACCAAACCACAACAGCTCCAGACATTCCTGCAATGTCCAGAAAAACAATTCTTGATGCATACTTGGTTGAAAATGCTGCTGAAGTTAGTAAAGAATATGTTTAAAATTTCACATGCACATTATTTTGAAATTATTTGATTGAGAAATAGTCACTGCATTACATCATATAGACTATCAAATTCAAAGGCAAAATATGTTAGGAACTGAACAAAAAATGTTGGCATACCAAAGAAATTTCCTCAATTGAGGAACTGACTAGAGCAAATTGGCCTGAACTCACACTCAGAAGGAATTTTCTTTTTCCTTCCTTCCTTCCTTCCTTCCTTCCTTCCTTCCTTCCTTCACTCCCTCCTTCCTTTCCTCCCCCTCCCTCCCTCCCTTCCTCCCTCCCTCCCTTCCTCCCTCCCTCCTATCCTCTCTCATGCCTTCCTTTCCTTTCTTTCTTTCTTTCTTTCTTTCTTTCTTTCTTTCTTTCTTTCTTCCTTTTTTTCTTCCTTTATTTTTTCTTTCTTTTCTATTTATTTATTTATTCAATTAACATTCTGATTGTTGCATCTCCCCTCTCTTTCCAGTATTCATTCACATAGCCCCTTTCCCAATATACCCTTCCCCTTTACCTCTGAGAAGGAGAGAACCCCTACCATGGACACAACTCACTCTGCAACCTCAAGTCCATATACTTCTAGCTACACCCTCTCTCACTGAGACTGAACAGTTAGGGGAGCAGGATCCATAGGCAGGCAACAGAGTCAGAAACAGCTCCTGCTCCACTTGTTGGGGAGCAGCATGAAGACCAAGCTGCACATCTGCTACATAGGTGCAGGGGATTAGGGTAGGTCCAGCCCTTGTATACTCTTTGGTTGGTGGTTCAGTGTCTGGGAGCTCCCAAGGATCCAGATTAGTTGACTCTGTTTGTCTTCCTGATGAGCTTCTGTCTCTTTTAGGTTCCATAATTCTCCCTCCCCGCCCAACTCTTCCACAAGACTTTCCGAGTTCTGTCTACTCTGCATCTATTTTGGACAGCTTCTCAGAGAAGCCCCTCAGGGACAGTTATGCTAGGCTCCTGTTTGGAATTTTCTTAATTAAGATGTATATAGGCTCTGTCCACTGAGGACAATGTAATCCTCAGGCAGGTTGGGCCCAGGCTATGTAAGAAAGGTAGCTGAAGATGCCAGAAAGCCTTTATAGTTTCTGCTTCAAGCTCCTGGCTTGACTTCTATTAATAATGGGCGACAAATTGTCAAACTCTTTTTGGTCAAGCTGCTCCATCACAGCAACAGAAGACAAACTGGAATAACGTAGTATATCCATCCTCCTAGGATGTATACACTCCTCTAATGTTTCAAAACTATTATAATTGTCATATTGTAATTGTTTTCTTCTGCACGTGTGTTTTCTAAATAGCTAGAGGTAAAATCACTGGGTTACAAGTTATAGATGTAATGAATTTCATGCAAACCTGCAAAACATTGTTCAAAAATTTTCTAATATTTTAGTATTGCACCTATCATTCCTTGCAATTGATTCTTTCTCTCTCTCTCTCTCTCTCTCTCTCTCTCTCTCTCTCTCTCTCTCTCTCTCTCTCTCTCTCTCTCTGTGTGTGTGTGTGTGTGTGTGTGTGTGCTTGTGTAATTTTTGGAATTTCAGCAACTCACTAAGAGACCCAGTTTCCAATTGCACACACACATTTGGAGAACTGGATATTTAGTATGACCATGAAGTTTTGAGAAATGGAGGAGTTGCAACTAAACCCATATTAGAAAACTGAGTGTCTCACCAAAAAAAATCTTTACTTAGTTTTCCTATTTAGATCAACGATTTTTCTCTAGCTTTGTTTGTTTGTTTGTTTGTTTGTATCAGTAAAGAATTTAACTTTTTTTCTTCATATCATCTGACTGTGGAAGCTTTTATTGAGGGGAATTTTTCTCCCCACTGATTTTGTTCATTCCCCTAGTTAAAATTAAAATTAATTGGCCATGTTTATGATGTTACTGTCTAAAATTAAAATTGGCAGTATATTTGTAAGTCCATCTCCGGATTTTCTAGTCTATTACTTTGAGCTATTTCATCTATCCCTCTGCCAATTACCACAATATGTTAATTACTATAGTTGTCTCCTATAAGAGAAATGTACTGTGGCTTCACAGTATATCCAGGAAATGGCTATTTTATCTGCTAGCTCCACATACAATTCTTTGACTTCTCCTATAACAAGATTCCTTTCCTCCTCCTTGTGCTTTGTTTCCCTGAATTATAATTTAGGAAAAGTCTTCCAAGCAAAAAGCTATAGTAAACATAGCGTAATCATTTCAGTCATGTACTATCTGAATTATAATATCAGTTTATGAATACATTCTTCCTCTAACATGATTGTTTACTGTGGAACCTTGTCTGTAACCAGTGAACCCATTAAAACAGGAGAAGAATTCACTTGAAACTCATTCTGTGCTTACAGCATAATGTATAAGTTACACAATATGATTACATTGATGTAATCAATATAATTAACACAGTATAATGAATATGTTTGATGTTTAGAAAACCTGAAACTGTTTTCCATCAAAGATAATGATACAAAGGCTTTCCATTCAGCTTAACATTCTTTAGTGCAAAGAATGGGCAAGAACTAAGTGTGTGCATATGCCATTGGGTCTGTCCTTAGGGAAATCCATCCTAGAAAATATATACTTAATCCATGGGTGTGGAAGAAACATACATCCATGATCTAAGGTCCCATTGAGGCAGAAAGAGGCCTTGCATGAAAATCAGAATCAGACCATGGGCCACACTTCTGGTAGAAAAACATTGCTTGACCAGAATCCAACAATACCCAAATCATCAGATAACTGAAAGACTCCAAAACTCCCAAAGGGAGGCACTTACTCAAGCCTCGGGTCAGCCGCGCACCCAAGAAGACACTGAGACCGGTACTTAAGATGTATAGATAGTAAGATTTAATACAGCAACGACAAGAAAGCAGACAAAACAAACAAAAAGCACATATATACCAGATATCTGGGGCCGGACCTCATGCAGCAGGTGCAGAGGAGATCCGGCCCCTAGCCCAAATTTTCACAAGCTTTTATAGGAAGGAGGGCAAGGGGGGAGCAGGGCAGGGAAAATACAGGTTTTACGTCACTAAGTGATTCAGCCAAGGGTTTTTCCAAAGTGCTTTTGCAACCGCGTCCCACACTTTGGCCATGTACTTGATTCATTAGAACTGAGGTTTTTACTCACACTCTTATCTCAAAAATGTCCCTGGCACAGTCCTTAGTTGGGAGGGGTAGGACTGGGTTCGTTCCAGGAAACCCTTATCTCAGAAATGTCCGTCCCCGGAACAGTTTTCATTTGAGAGGGGGTCTGACTCTGGTGTGAGAGTTCAGAATGTACTCTGGGGTGAGAAGTTCTGGTGGTCAGTAATTTTCTTCTTTCATTCCCCCCTTCTTTTAGTAAATAATTCTAATCTTAGAATTTCAGATACTGCATAATGCACCAAATGAAAGACTCTATTTTAACATGGGAACAAAAACAGAATAAGAAGCATTAGTAAACAGAACTAGGCAGGGGCCCTTTTAGCGAGGCTTGAGGGTCTGGGCATGATGTAGGTGCACGTAGATCAGATCTCTGGCTGGAACTGGTGAGATGTCCTTGGGATACCCAGCTCGTTCACTGTCTCAGCTGTTGGGATCCCTGGAGCAATGTCGTCCATGTACTCAGTCCAATTTTTCCCAGTTGTGACCAGACCACCTGCAAGCCTTTTAACTTAGCATACAGATCATTATTATAACAACATAGGTTTAAACACATCATTTAAGACTATAATGGGCATAGGAGTCTCATAAAGGATCTTAAACAGAGTAAAACTGAATCAAGAAATAGGGCATAGGGAAGGAACACCAAGTCCATGCCAGTCTCCACGATTAATTTTGTCAAGGTCTGTCATAGAGTTTTAAACTAATTTATTTTATCCTGAGCTCTGAGGTCTATACACACAATGTAATTTTTATTTGACCTCTAAATGCTTGGCCACACCCTGACTTACCTGGGCAACAAAGCAGGGCTATTATCTGACACTATTGCTTTTGGCACTCTGAACCTTGGAAAAATTTTCTTTAATAATCTTCTTGATGACTATGTGAGCAGTATCATTTATCCATATTGAGAACGTTTTTTTCTGCAGATGTCAACAGCTCTCTTTGTCTGTATATTGTTCCATACAGTGGCAAAAGCATACCTGCTGTCAGTGTAGACTTTTATTTTGCCATTTATGGACCTTGTCTCAAAGTCACAAGTTCAGCTTTCTGTCTACCACCATACTGCTGTCCCCGCCTTCTGCTTACCTTTAATCGTGAGGCTACTGCCGTCCGTGTACCAGCTCAAACTCTCAGGCCAAGGCTGATCTGATCTTTACCTGCCGAGGTAAGTAGCCCCCTCTGTTGGTAGATGGCCCCATGGATATGAGCTGCTTTCCATCTACTACTGTTGCTCCTGTGACAAGCTGCTGCCATCTGTGTACCAGGCAGGCACACCTGGCCAAGGCTGATCAGTCAGATCTCTTCTTGTTCCAGTTTCCTCAGCCAGGACATCAGCACATTGATGTACAGGAGTGGAGTCATCCGCCAAGGAGCAGTAAACTCTGGTAGTGGGTATAGTCACATGCTGACCCAGAGTAAGCTTGTCAGCGTCTTTAACAAGCAGGGCTGCCTTTATGCTGTCAAAGGCTTTTTGGTGTTTTTCAGTCCAGGTGAATGGGACTTTTTTTTCTGCAAAAGCCCGCCGTCCCCAGAAACTCACGTACTTAGCGCGGGGTGGTGGGGGTTGGGATCAGCATCACAGTCTTTTTTCTGGCCTCGGTGAGCCACCGCTTTTCGTCGTCTCGGCACCTCGGTACGACATAACTGAGCTTTACTCCAACTCACCCAGTCCATTCAGGAGCTTCTAGGAGGGCCAGAATTTCTTCTTTGTCTTTGATGTCTCTGCCTTCAGCCAACCGCAGGGCTTGGGTTAGTGCCAAGAGTTCATGTTTTCCAGAGCATTAGTCAGCCATCGGTCAGGGGGCTGAACCACACTTTTAGGGCATGTGCCAAGTTTTGTCTCAGAGTCAGTTTATCTGCGTCCTTGACCAGAAGCCACTTATGTGCAGACAAGCAGGTCATCTTACAGTCACCAGGTCTAATTTTCACAAGTATGCCACCGTGGGTCTTTTTCAGGGTCCCAATCTCTGAGTAAGAACCTCTTTGGCAATACTTTTGTTCTCAGTCACATCTAGGAGTCCCAAAGTTAGGGACAACATTAGGGCAGTCTCAATAGCATCTAAGGCCATCCAAGGTTGTTCTTTATTTCTTATACGAAGGGCTGTTTATCTTTTTAATTCAGCAAAACCTGGAATCCACAGTCTGCAAAGGCCTGCAGTGTCCAGGAACCTTTTAAACTTGCTTTGCATTGGTTAGTGGAGGAATATGAAAACACAGTCTCTTTTTAGCTGCTTTTAACAGGTAGACCACCAGTCTCTTTTAAGGACTCAGCTTCTGTGTTAGCACCCCTTCTGCTTTTTCTTTACTTTCAGCCACAAACAGGTGAAGGGTTTGGTCATGAGGGGGGGCTCCTCTTTTTTTTGTTAGGACAGTCTCTCACCCAGTGCTCTTTTTCTTTAACAGATAACAGTAAACACTTTGATCTTTAGCCAAAAGCTTTCTTTTTTTGTTGCCAGGTACTAAGTTTTCTAGTCTCCCTGACTTTTGTGACCAGCATTTCATTTCTCTTATCCTTTTTAGAAAATTTTCTGGCTCCCTATTTCTTACAGATCATCTCTAAGTGCTAGTATTATTAGCAAGTGTCACTTTGCTAGGTTCTAGTCTTTGTCAGTTATCTCTCTTTGCTCCTATTTCTTAACTGCAATGGAGATCTCATCTAATGTTTCTCTCTCTATATATATATCTTTTTTGTTCCTCTTTTTTGTCTTTGCTTACTTTGAATGTTATCTAATTATTACATCTATATTCTGTCACTTAGCTTTTTTCATAGTTTACCTCTTTTTACTGTTAACCTATTTCTTTTGAGTCTGCTGAAGCTTTGCTCTCAATTCTTTTTTGCAGACCTCTATCTTTCTCTTAACTTTTTTAACTTTTCATTACCTATTACCTAGGTCAGATTGATGGGACATTTTCTAGTCCCATAGACATGAGACCCTCAACAGAGCCTGGCAGTCAGGTGCTCCTTACCTTGTATGTCTCCCTCACCGGAGCTTAGAACAAACTCACACAGCTCAGGGCAGTGCCTGAGAGGAGAAAACACATGGGGCAGAGAAGGGAGTGTAGCTCTTACATCAGACCACTGATATTTCAAAATGAACACAATTTTTTTCTGTTAACAGTTAGCAAGAGACAGGATACAGGGGACAGGAGAATGAGCCTTTCTCCCACCCAGGAGGCAGGCAAAGGCTGAAAACAGATCCTTTGATGTGAAGAGCCCAGCGCCCGAGTCTCCGCTGCGCACCGGAATGCGGAATGCGGCGTAAACTTCTGGGAGTGGCAAACAAACGCTGGCAGGCAGAGGCTGCAATTTAACTATTTAACTACCTGTTAGACACCCTGTGCTCTCTGCACTGTCTTTGGGGAGGGAGCACGCAGCCGGGCCGGCACAAGGGAGTGCGGGTAGACTCTGGGGGGGCAAAAGAGGGACGCTGTAGTCGGCCCCTCCCCAGCTGTGGCAGGCTTCACGGCCACTCCGGGACTGGCAGGCGGGGGCCGGCAGGCCGCTGCACTCACTATCAGCATTTCACAACTCGGGGCACAGACAGCCTCTGCTTCTGCCGTGCCTGCAGAAGCCAGAACCTCAGCGCCACTGCTGCTATCAAAGCCCTACCCGCGCTGCCAAAGCCGGAAATTCTTAGCCCAGCTCTGCAATCTCAGAGCTCTTTTGAGCAGTCTGGGACTCACCAGCACTGAGTTTTTTTTTCCCTTTTTTTCCTTTTTTAAAACTATTGCTGACAAATTTTGTCCTGACGTCAGTCCAAGTCTACAGTCGACAAGGGGTTAACACACACACACACACACACACACACAGTCTGTCACGTGACAAAAACTACAAACAAGCACACCCGTCCACATCAAACACTATTTTCTGACGGGGTCGGATTCCACATTGACTCCTTTTCCTGATAGGGGTGGGATTCCACATCCACTCCCGCTCTGGCAGAGAGAACACTCTCTCTCTCACTCTGCCAGGCAACAGCCAGGTCTTTTTGACTGTTCTGTACCCTGGGCACTCCTTCCAGGGTCTCCCTTGGAACATCTCTTTGGGGTGCGGACCGTGAGGCCATAGACAGCCGTCCTCTCACAGCCACTGCCAGAATAAACCCACAATCTCAGAATACACAAATGCAGCAGTTCCACACCTACACACCCAGCAGATTGTCCCATTTCTAGATTAATAGCAGACACGACAAAAGCAGACACAAGACTTGAGACACTACAGGCAACTTACAGAATCAGATGGCCTCTCCAAGGCCGACAGATTGAGACCATCCCGGTCTCCAGTGGGGTCCACCAAGCGTCCTTGGTCCTCCCCTATCTCACCTGGGACGTCTCCCAGGGGCAGATCGGACGGTGAGCACCTGGGGCACGTCTGCCCCTTACTCACTTCGCATTCCCTCCCGGAGTGCGATCTCTGGTGCTCCTACTGAGCACAGAGCGTCATGCAAAACCAGAACAGCGATCGCTCATACAGAATGGCCTTCCTGGCCTCTCAGAAATTAACAGAACACAGACACCAGACCAAAGCAGAACAGTAAATCTTACTTCTGAGTGGGTCCAGGACTTCTGGGTAGACGCGCTGATTCCCGGCCAACGCACCAAATGAAAGACTCCAAAACTCCCAAAGGGAGGCACTTACTCAAGCCTCGGGTCAGCCGCGCACCCAAGAAGACACTGAGACCGGTACTTAAGATGTATAGATAGTAAGATTTAATACAGCAACGACAAGAAAGCAGACAAAACAAACAAAAAGCACATATATACCAGATATCTGGGGCCGGACCTCATGCAGCAGGTGCAGAGGAGATCCGGCCCCTAGCCCAAATTTTCACAAGCTTTTATAGGAAGGAGGGCAAGGGGGGAGCAGGGCAGGGAAAATACAGGTTTTACGTCACTAAGTGATTCAGCCAAGGGTTTTTCCAAAGTGCTTTTGCAACCGCGTCCCACACTTTGGCCATGTACTTGATTCATTAGAACTGAGGTTTTTACTCACACTCTTATCTCAAAAATGTCCCTGGCACAGTCCTTAGTTGGGAGGGGTAGGACTGGGTTCGTTCCAGGAAACCCTTATCTCAGAAATGTCCGTCCCCGGAACAGTTTTCATTTGAGAGGGGGTCTGACTCTGGTGTGAGAGTTCAGAATGTACTCTGGGGTGAGAAGTTCTGGTGGTCAGTAATTTTCTTCTTTCATAACCACTCTGGCAGGGATCAATATTCCTTAAGAACCTATCCAGTCTAACCCCAATATTACCTCCTCTTCTTGTCACTCTCTCCAGTACACACTGCTGTTTGACGCTTCTTAATCTACAGAGAGCATACTGGCAAACACAAATACAGGGGCTAGACCAGAGGGCATGCTATCTGTAAGAACTCCAGCACCCAACTCAGGCAGAAAAAGCCTTCTCAACCAGATTCCACCCGAGCCATCAGAAGTCAAACCCTTAACTCAGGAAAAGATCCTTTACTCAACCACAGATCACTCTATCCAGAAGATTTGAGAGAAAACAGAAATAAGGAACACAGTACCCATCCAACAAAGGCAGACTTAGAAATCTTCACATAGACCTAAAATCACCCTAAAGCAAGAAATGTAGACACCAATATAAGAATATAGTCAACAATAGCCAGGACAATATGTCACCATTTGGAGCTTAGCCAACCAGCTACAGCAAGTCCTGAATATCCTGACATAGCTGAGGCACAAGCAAATGACCTTAAAATCAACTTTATAAAGATGATGGACATCACTTAAAGAGAAAATTAATAAATCTCTTAAAGAAATCTAAGAAAACAAAGCAAAACAAAACAACAAAAACAAACAAAATACAACTGAGGAAAACAATTAAAACTCTTCAAAACCTGAAAAGGGAAACAGACAAATAAAATAAAATAAAATAAAACACACACACACACACAAACTAAGAGAAACCTGGAAGTGAAAATTTAAGATCTATAGATGTAAGAATCAACAACAGAAGAAAGAATCTCAGAATTGAAGATATAATAGAAGAAATACACACATTGGTCAAGAAAATTTTGATTTTAAAAAATCTCTGAAAGAAAACAGCCAAGGTTCTGGGACACCACCAAAAGACCAAACACAAGAAAAATAGAAATGGAAGGAGAGGACACCCAGCTCAAAGGCCTAAAACTGGCAGTCTGCATGTAGAAGAGTACAAATTAATCCATGTTTATCTCCTTTTACAAAGCTTAAGTCAAAGTGGATCAAGAACATCCTCAACAGAAAAAAAAAAAAAAAGATACACTGAATCTGATAGAAGAAAAAGTGGGAAATAGCTTAGAATACATTGAACAGAACAATGGCCTAGTCTTTACAATCAAGAATTGACAAATGAGACCTCATGAAACAGAAAACTTCTGTGAGCCAAATGACACTGTCCATAGGACAAAATGACAACCTAAAGATTGGGAGATTTTCAATAACCCTACATCTGATAGAGAGCTAATATTCAAAATACACAAAGAGCTCAAGAAGTTAGACTCCACAAAACCAAATAACCAAACTAAAAAAATGGAATACAGAGCTAAATAGAGAATTCTCAACAGGGGAATCAAGAACGGCCAA
This sequence comes from Mus caroli, assembly GCF_978045245.1. NCBI lineage: Eukaryota > Metazoa > Chordata > Mammalia > Rodentia > Muridae > Mus > Mus caroli. Next base: position 104,533,464 of record NW_028227262.1, on the reverse strand, counting down.
GAAGCACTTAAAGAAAGTTCAAAATCCTTAATCATCAGGGAAATGTAAATGAAAATAACCCTGAGATTCCACTTCACACCAATCAGTGTCTCAGACCAGCCTCAGTTGGGCCACCACCTCAATCTGTGGGAAATTAGTGTTCTGGACAGATGGGCAAGGAGTTGGAAACGAAAAGGGTGACAAACAGATATAGACACGAGGGAGTGTGTATCTGAATGTAATTTGTCTCAAAGCGAGCACCAGTCTTATAAGTGACTTTAAATGAAACAGAGGAATGCATACAAAAAGCTAACAAGAACCAACTGTGATAAAAATCAATGTTAACAACTGGGATCAAAAGAAGCCCTACCTAAGGTCAGCTTAATCTTAAAAGCCAGGGGCAAGGGCTTCATGCCCTTGCTATAGTTCCACTTCTAGTCTATTGTATAGTCTACCTCCCGCCCCCCCCAGGCTGTTGTAAATTCCTATGTATTGGTGTAACTCAGCTATCTACAGTTCTAAGTATTTACTCTAATTCCTTCTTAGACCACAACGTTCCTTCTTCGTAGATAATTGTAAATTACTGTGTAGGGCAGTGACTCAGCTATTATTCTAAATGATTGCATGTGGGGACTTTCTACTAATAAGTAAAGTAGTCTGCCATACATAACTATAATACGAATTCTAAACTTACTTTGCTCAGCTTGACCTGAGATTTCTAACTCTATGTAGTAGATAGTAATGCATGGTTTCTTTCACTATCTCTATTATATTACTAGAGGCAATTCTGAATGTCACTGAATAGGCAACATTCTTACTGAATTCAAAGCTCATGGTCGGCTCAAGGACTACCCAGGGCATTGGTGAAGGCTAGGAAGCAAAGTTCAATTTTGCTTAGGTATTTGGCAAGTCATTGCTTGCAGACACCTATAATGGAACATTACTGAGGGAAACCACAGATCCATTCACTGACTAAAGCAAGGATATTGGAGCATTCATTATTAAAGTATGCTATGGTTCCAGGAGACTAAGTTTCCATGAAAATTTCGCCTCCGGACAGCATCCAGGCTTCTAGGCGTGTCACACAGGTCACTACTGGAATGGATATAGCACATCAGGATGGCTTAGAAAACAAAACCTCAAGGGACAGTACAAGCTGGTGAGGATGTGGAGAAAGAGGAACACTCCTCCATTGCTGGTGGGATGGAGAACTGGTAAAACCACTCTGGAAATCAATCTGGCAGTTCCTCAGAAAATTAGAAATAGCTTTACCTGAAGACACAGCTATACACTTCTATAAATATATCCAAAACATGTCCCACCTTACCACAAGGACAAATGCTCAACTATGCTCATAGCAGCCTTATTTGTAATAGCCAGAAACTGGAAACAGCCCAAATGTCCCTCAATCCAGGAATGGATACAGAAAACATGGTTCATTTGCACAATTGAATACTATTCAGTTATTAAGAACATCGTAAATTTTTCAGGTAAATGGATTGAACTAGAAAATATTATCCTGAGTGAGGTAACCTGGACCTTAAAGGACATTCATAATATGTACTGACTGATAAATGGATATTAGTCAAAATGTTCAGAATACCCCTGATATAACTTAAAGACTGTAGGAAGCTTAAAAAGAAGAAAGGTCCAAGTATAGATACCTGAAACCCACTTAGAAGAGGAACAAAATAAATATGGGAAGCAGAGGGAGGGCTGAAACTAGGTGGGAGAAGTGACAGTGTAGGGAGAAAGACGGGCAGGATGAGATATAGGGAGAGACAGGAGAATTCCCAGAGGGCCAGGAGAATGAATGGCAATATACATCAGTGAGAGTTAATGGGCAGAGGGTACCTGGATTGTGAGAGGTTACCAGGTGTACTGGCTAGTTTTGTGTCAACTTGACACAGGCTGGAGTTATCACAGAGAAACGAGCTTCAGTTGGGGAAATGCCTCCACGAGATCCAGTGGTAAGGTATTTTCTCAATTAGTGATCAAAAGGGAAGGTCCCCTTGTGGGTGGTGCCATCTCTGGGCTGGTAGTCTTTGTTCTATAAGAGAGCAGGCTGAGCAAGCCAGGGAAAGCAGGCCAGTAAAGAACATCTCTCCATGACTTCTGCATCAGCTCCTGCTTTCTGACCTGCTTGAGTTCCAGTCCTGACTTCCTTGGTGATAAACAGCAATATGGAAGTGTAAGCCAAATAAATCCTTTCCTCCCCAACTTGTGTCTTGGTCATGATGTTTGTGCAGGAATAGAAACCCTGACTAAGACACCAGGACTTAGTGGGGATGACATTAGCCAAAATTCCCAACAGTGGGGAAATGAAACTGGAAGATACTATCTCAGTAGATAGGCACAGTCAACAGTTGAGAAAAGGGTTAACCAACCATCTTCAAAAAATTTAACCCAGAATTGTTCTTGTCTAAAAGAAATGCAGGGACAAAAATGGAGTGGAGACTTAAAGAAAGGCTACCTGGTGACCAGTCCAGCTTTGAATCCATCCCATGTGCACACAAAAAAATTATGCTACTATTATTGAAGCCGTAGTGTGCATTCAGACAAGAGCCAGACATAGCTGTCCTCTGAGAGGCTTTGCCAGCAAGTGAATGAAATAATTGTGGATATGTGCAGCCAACCATTAGATTGAAGTCTAGGACTAATATGGAGGAGTTAGAGGAGAGACTGAAGGAGCTAAAGAAGATTGCAACCTCATAGGAAGAAAAACAGTGTCAACTAACCATCATCTCTCAGAGCTCCTGGTAGGACTAAACTAAAAAACAAGACGTACGCATGGGCTGGTTCTTGGCGTCCTGACACATGTGTAGCAGAGAACAGCCTTGTATGGTCTCTGATGGGACAGAATGTACTTAGTTCTGTGGATGCCTGATGCTCCAGGAAAGAAGATTGCTATTGGGGGTGGTGTGGAATGGGGCTGGTTTGGTTTGGTATGGGTGAAGGAGTGGAAGAGTATACTCTTGGAGGCTGGGGATGGATGGGGTGGGGAGCTTGGGAAGGGAGGACCAGGAAGGGATGTGACTTTTAAAATGTTAACAAATATAATAATTTTTAATTAGATAATTTCTTCATTTACATTTCAAATGCTATTCCAAGAGCCCCCTATACTCTCCCTCTGCCCTGCTCCCCAACTCACACACTCCTGCTTCCTGACTCTCGCATTCCCCTGTACTAGGGCATATGTTCTTCACAAGACCAAGGATCTCTCCTCCTATTGATAGCCAATGACTCTATCCTCTGCTACATATGCAACTAGAGACACAGCTCCAGGGGTGTATTGGTTAGTTCATATTGTTCTTCCTCCTATAGGATTGCATACCCCTTTAGCACCTTGGGTACTTTCTCTAGCTCCTTCATTAGGGGCCTTGTGTTCCATCTAATAGATGACTGTGAGCATCCACTTCTGTATTTGCCAGGCACTGGCATAGCCTCACAAGAGAGAGGTATATCAGGGTCCTGTCAGCAAAACCTTGCTAGCATATGCAATAGTGTCTGGGTTTGCTGGTTGGATAAGGGATGGATCCCCAGGTGGGGATGTCTCTGGATAGTCCTTCCTTCTGTCTCAGCTCCAAACTTTGTTTCTGTAACTCCTTCATGGGTATTTTGTTCCTCATTCTAAGAAGGAGCCAAGTATCCACACTTTGGTCTTCCTTCTTCTTGAGTTTCAAGTGTTTTGCAAATTGTATCTTGGATATTCTAAGTTTCTGGGTTAATATCCACATATCAGTGAGTGCCTATCATGTGTGTTCTTTTGTGATTGGGTTACCTCACTCTGTATGATATCCTCCAGATGCACCCATTTGCAAAAGAATTTCATGAATTCATTGTGAGTAGTACTCCATTGTATAAATGTACCACAGTATCTGTATCCATTTCTCTGTTGAGGGACATCTGGGTTCTTTCCAGCTTCTGGCTATTATAAATAAGATTACTATGAACATAGTGGAGCATGTTTCCTTATTACAGGTTGGAACATCTTCTGGGTATATAATAATTTGATAAAAACATAAAAGAAAATTTCCATAGCTTAAAGAAGGACAGGGCAGAACAAGAAGTTTACAGAACACCATAGATTAAAGTCCTCATGTCACATAATAATTGAATATTAAATACACATGAAAAAGAAAATTATTAAAAATTTCAAAGGCAAAAGCAACTAACATATAAGGACAGACCTATCAGAATTACATGCAAGTTCACAATGGAGACTCTAAAAGGCAAAAAGGCCTGAACAGATGTCCTGTAGACTTTAAGAGACCACAGATGCCAGGACAGTTTACTATAGCCACCCAACCTTTTAATCACTATAGATGGAGAAAACAAAATAGTACAAAAAATGCAAAGCTATATATCTTTCTATAAATCCAGTCCTACAGAAGGAACTAGAAGCATATCTCTAATCAAAGAACATTAACTACATTCAGAACAATACAGACAATAAATAATATGACACTGGCAAAACCTTAAGAAGGAAAACATTCACACACCACCACTGTCAATACTACTACCAACACCACTACTAATAATAGAATAACAGGCATTAACAACAATTGGTCATCAATATCTCTCAATATTAATGGACTCAATTTCCCAACAAAACCACACAGGTCAACAGAATTGATACAAAAACATGACCCATGGTTCTGCTGCATAAAAGATACACACCTCAACATCAAAAATTACCTCAAAGTAAAAGGTTGGAAAATTTTTTTCCAAGCAAATGGACCTAAGAAACAAGCTGGTGTAGCCATTCTAATATCTAATAAAATAGATACCAAACCAAAGTTAATAAAAAGAGATGGAAAAGGATAATTTATACTAATAAAAAATTACCAATATTATGTCTTAATTTTTAACATCTATGTCCCAAACACAAGGTCACCTATGTTTATAAAGGAAACACTACTAAATCCTATATCAACCCTCCCATGTTAAGAGTGGTAGGTGTCAATACCCCACTCTTACAAGTGGACAAGTCATGCAGAAAAAAAATTAATGGAGAGCCAGGCGTGGTGGCGCACGCCTTTAATCCCAGCACTCGGGAGGCAGAGGCAGGCGGATTTCTGAGTTCGAGGCCAGCCTGGTCTACAAAGTGAGTTCCAGGACAGCCAGGGCTATACAGAGAAACCCTGTCTCGAAAAACCAAAAAAAAAAAAAAAAAATTAATGGAGCTAACAGATGTTACACACACACACACACAGAGAGAGAGAGAGAGAGAGAGAGAGAGAGAGAGAGAGAGAGAGAGAGAGAGAGAGAGAGAGAGAATATATATTATACTGGACATTGCACGAAAACACAAAAAGCACATCATGGAACAGTCTCAAAAGTAGACCATATTCTCAGTCACAAAGCAAGTCTCAACAGATACAAGAAAATTGAAGTAACTCCCTCTATCTGACCACCACTGATGAAAGCCAGATTTTAACAACATAGATGCAAAAATACTCCATAAAATACTCACAAAGAAATTCATCCTAGCATTAATTCAAGGATGAATCAACATACAAAAATCTATCCATTGACTCCACTGTATAAACAAACTGAAAGAAAATATCATCTCATTAGATGCTAAAAAGTCCTTTGAAAAGTCCAACAGCCCTTCATGATAAACATATGGAGAGGTCAGGGCTAGAAGAGACATACTTACATGTAACAAAGGCAACTTACAGCAAGCCTATAGTCAACATAAAATTAAACAGAGACAAACTCAAAGCAATTCCACTAAAACCAGGAGCAAGACAAAGCTTCCAACTCTCAATATCTCTTCAGGATAGTATTTGAAGTTCTAGCTAGAGCAATATGACAGCAATATGACTCCTTTTTTGATGAATACCTACATAATTCTAGACAAAGAGACAGAAAGTATATTTTTAAATTCCAGTGCTCCATCTCAGCCTTAGCACCATCGTCTTAGAGCTTCCTACCTACTCCTTGAGAGTTATGTGGAGGAAGCAGCAATTATGCAAACTAAAGCATAAGAGATGAGACAGAGGCTGAGGCCTAAGGAAATTACTTTGTGTACCCATAAAGGCTGAAGAAGATGGAAGCTGGGACATCCAGACATGTTGTTACACTATTACACCCTGTTGGTAATATGTCTTAGTTCATTTGGAACTTCACCATCTGATCACCAAGACTGTCTCTGCCTTGCTTACAACCAAACCACTCCCCACTGTCCCTCTGCTCCATACCTATGCATTCTGAAGTAGTTTTGATCACATCTGGGGTGAAATAAAACTAGTGTACAATAAATTATCTTTCTCACTTTCTCAACTGAAGAATCAAATAAAAAGAGTTCCAGTTTCCAAAGGTTTTATACACTTGCAGGAAAGAAAAAGTCTTGTTCTGTTCAATTATTCCTGAATGTATTATTGAGAGTAAAGAAAACTATTAGTATTCTATTTTATTTTTTTCTAAATTTTTTAGGGTGGACTGGGATGAGTGGGATGGGAACAGAGGGATCTGGCAGAGAAAGGGAAGGAAGGAGAGAATACTGGGAAATATGACTGGAGTTGAGGATATGTGGGAAGTGATATAGTAACAGTGTGGTGGAAAATTCATTTAATCTATGCGAGTGACCCTAATTAAGTCTCCTAGTAAGGTGGGGTAAAGAGCTATAACTGACCATCTTTTATAACTAGGCAAGAGTCTGAGAAGTCTGAATGGGTCATTAACCCAATTACAAAAACTTCCACCTACAATCTGTCCACCCTGTCCAGGAAGATATGTTGGGTGTGGTCAACATGGACTGGTCCAACTTGAGGCAAATGCTACTATAGGGAACCCACACCTGACACTGTCTGCATGGCCAGGAATAAAAGGTATGAAAGCCCATAGACTCAAAATAGAAAAAAAGTCAATGAAATGATTTCTAATGATACCTACTATACTCATAGATCAATGTCTAGTCCAATTGTGATCAAAAAGCTGACATGTCATTCAAAAACTGATGGGAGCAAATAGGGGTGGCATAAAAATTGGAGGAGGCAGAGAGCTAGAGACCATAGCCCACACAACTAAGTAAGCAAGGCTTACCGGGGCTCACCACACTAAAGCAACAAACAAGGACCTTCTATGGGTCTGAACTTGATCCTCTGCATATACTATATGGTTATGTAGCTTGGTTTTCTTATAGGACTCTCAGAAACGGGGAATGAGGTTGCCTCTGACTCTTTTGTCTGCTTTAGGGACCCTTTTGTTCCTACTGGGTTGCCTTGTCCAGCCTTGATAGGAGAGTTTATACCTATTATTGTATCTTGTTAGGCCATGTTCAGTTGCTATTCCTTGAGGCCTACACTTTTTTGAAGGGAAACAGAGGAGGAGTTGATCTGGGGAAAAGAAGAGGTAAGGGGAGAGACTAGGAGGAGTGAAGGGAGGTGAAGCTATGGTCAGGATCTAATATATGAGAGAATAAAAGAAAAGAAAAAAGGTCCATCAACATTCATTCTCTTTTCCAAGAAAGTGAATGGTCAGCCCAGCCAGAGAACAGCAGTGATGTTGCCTCTTATTGCATTGATTATGAAACTTTTAGGAAATGAATGAACAGGAAATTTCTAGGTAAAAAGAGGAGGAAATGTGTGGAAGCTTGAATTATGTTTAAAATGGCAACATTGCATAAGAAATGTGGTGGACAAGGTATGAAGTTAAAAGCCTTTTAGGCAAAAAAGTGAGTTTAAGGCTAGGTTAGAATATGTGATACTTTGTCTCCAAACTAGGAAAGTAGAAAAGAAAATAAATAGAGATATGTCTGAACACACACATACCCTATACAAAAATTAAGACAAGTACATAAGTAACTTAAACAAATTTAACAGAGCAAAGAATTTGAGGTAGTAATAAAGTTCTGAAAATTGATAAGAACAATTCACAGAAGGACTCATTACTACATTTCGCTACAACTGTGAAGAATAGTGAACACCAATGCCCCTGAAATCATTATTCACCATATCAATGAAATGCCACCCTAGATGCCCATCAACAGAAGAACAGATAATGCAAGCATGACATGTATACACAATGTTGTTATACATAACAGTTAAAATAACTGAAATCACATTTCAGAGAAATAGATGGATCAAGGAAATAATATGTTAAATCAGTGGCCTGGACTCAGACATGACTCAGATAATATTTGAAAGTGTATAACTAAAGGGCTGTCAGAGTGGGGATAGCTTATGAAGCAAGATAGAAGACCATAGATCAGAACATAAGAAACAGAAAGAAAAGAGGGAAAGAGGCCTTTTATGTCTTGAAAAGAGAAAGGAAGCCATTACAGGTGGTTGAGAACATAGGAGTGAGGGGAAATGAGGGAAGATGGGGTAAGGAGAAATCACAGAAAATAATTTTGTTGAAAAAATGTCATAATAAAATATAATTATCACTCAAATAAAATATTAATTTTAGTGATTTAAATCAGAAAAGAAAGGAATGCTACCAACACACTTCATAAATCTGGCGTTGCCCTCTGATACTAGAACGAGATAATGGCATACCAAAAATAAATTAAATTGTAGGTAATTCTTTATGATGAATATGGATGATAAATTCCTCCATAAAATATTTGCAACCTGAGTTAAAAACAGTCTTGAAAAATTATTCCCATAACCAAGCTTGCTTCATTCTATGAATACAAGAATGTATATAATATAAAACTGCAAAGTCTAGTGTACACACACACACACACACACACACACACATATATATATGTATGTATATGTATATAAAATCTCAATAAATGCATAAAAACCCTTAATGAAGTCTATTGTTTGTCAACATGATACAAAATGGGGAAAGCTCAGAATTCCCTCAAAAATTCTGAATGACAAGAGCATTCGTCTTTTCCCTCACGTTCAGCATATTTTGGAGTTTATATTGCTACAGCAATAAGATAAAGATTAAGAAATAAGAATACAAATATGAATGGAAGAAATAAAAATGTCCTTATTTTTGACAATGTGATATTGTACTGAAGATATTGTTGCTTAAGAAAATTGTGAGGACTGTTAAACACATGGCAGAGTAACAGGATACAAAATCAATATATATGAAATATCAACTTTCTACTATATCAATAACAATCGGGTTGAGAAAAAAATCAGGAAATCATTTCTTTAATAGTAACCTAAAGAAAATATGTGTGAGAATGATAATTGAGAAACAAACTAAATGGTGATATTATTAGAACACATTCTGTAGATTTAATGCATTCAATACCAAAATCCTAATGCATTCTTTAAAAACATAAAATATATGTAGAAGTACAACAGACCCCAGAGACCAAATAGCATTGGGCATGTTATGTGAGGTATCATAGTAACAGATTTCACATTTTGCTACTGAACTAAAAATCAAACAGTATGGTAAAGCCACAAAATGACACAAAACCAGTGCAATAGAATAGAAGATCTAGAAATAAATGCACATAGCCATTTTTCTAAGCCCCTATCCTCCACACATTCCCACATGTGAGCATGCACGAACACTAAAATGCACATGTGCATATTCCTCACATACAAACATCAAACAACAACAAATGAGAAGGAATAAGAAAAAATTCTATGAACAGAGTGGAACAGGTGCCCCTGTGGCATGGTGGGGCATCTTTTGGGTCTATTCCCAAGAGTGGTATAGCTGGGTCTTCAGATAGATCTATTTTCAAATTTCTTAGGAATCTCTAGATTGATTTCCAGAGTGGTTCTACCAGTTTGCAATTCCACCATTAAGGAAGGAATGTTCCTTTTTCTCTACATTCCCTCTAACAGGTGTTGTCACTTGAGGTTTGGATCTTAACAATTCTAAGGCAGAATCTCAGGGTTGTTTTGATTTACATTTCTGTGATCACTAAGAACTTTGAACATTTCTTTAGGTGCTTTCCTCAGTTGTGAAATCTCAGTTTAGGTTTATACCACATTTTTGATTGCAATGATTTTTTTTTTTTTTTGGTGATTAGTTACTTGAGCTCTTTATATATTTTGGATATTAGCCCTCTATGGATGTGGGGTTAGTGAAGATTTTCCTCCCAGAATGCATTTTGAGCACCCCTCAGAATGCACCAGACACCTGAGAGGTAAGAGACTCCCAGGACTCATAGGGAGGGACCTTTGATGAAATGCACAAGAGTAGGGAGAGGGAACTTATAGGGCCCACCTCCAGCAGGAAGACAGGACATCAAGTGAAAGATGGCTTTGCCATCCCACAGACACACCTCTGACCCATAATTGTTTCTGTCTGTATGATGTCTTAAAAATCTTCTAACATTTTATTTGTCCTTAATATCTATCTATCTATCTATCTATCTATCTATCTATCTATCTATCTACCTATCAGTACAGTATACAAATAAAAATCCTTGTCATATATTTCCCAGTACGTCAGTTATTAATTTTAACCTTTATGCATAATCTGACTCTTTTTATTGAGCAACACGCTAAGATTACAAAACCACAAAACTATAAACAATACACAATACGTTCTAAGCTAAATTTGGCAGTATGTGCCACAAATGGGAAGGAGTGTACGTTTAGAATTAGGAACAATATACAGGACTTTGAACATTTCTTTAGATGCTTCTCAGCCATTCCAGATTCCTCTGTTGTGAATTCTCAGTTTAATTCTATAACCCATTACTTGAATGGGTTGTTTGGTTTCTTGATGGTTAGATTCTTGAGTTCCTTATGTATTTTGGATCTTAGCCTTCTATCAGATATGGGGGTTAGCAAAGACTTTTTTTCCCCAATCTGTAGGTTGCCGATTTGTCTTATTGATTATGTCCTCTGCCTTATATCCAGTTTTATGAGGTCCCATTCATTAATTTTTGATCTTAGATCATGAGCCATTTGAGTTCTGTTTAGGAAATTTCCCCTGTTGCAATGAGTTCAAGTCTCTTTTCCACTTTCTCTTCTATTGGATTTAGTGTATCTGGTTTTATGTTGAGGTTCTTGATCCATTTGGACCTGAGCTTTGTACAAGGTGACAAATATGGGTCTATTTTAATTTTTCTACATACAGTAAGGTAGACCATCCCCATTTATTGAAGATGTTTTCTTTTTTCTATTGTATATTTTTGGTGTCTTTGTAAAAGATCAAATGACAACCTGTTCCATTATGTTCATAGCAGCCTTATTTGTGATAGCAAGAGGCTGGAAACAACCTAGAGGTCCCACAACAAAAGAATGGATACAGAAATTGTGGTTCATTTACACAATGGAATACTACTCAGCTATTAAGAACAAGGATATCCAGACTTTTGCAAGCAAATGGATGGAACTAAAATATCATCCTGAGTGAGGTAACTCAGACCCAAAAGGACATGCATGGTATGTACTCACTAATGAGTGGATATTAGCCAAAGAGAAAAAAGAGAAAAAGGAAAAAGAGAAAAAGAAAAAAACAAAAACAAAACCAAAAACATACAGAATACACAGGATACAGTCCACAGAATTCAAAAGGCTCAACAAGCTGAAGTGCCCAAGTAAGAATGCTTCAGTAACACTTGGGAGAAAAAAGAAAGCAATCACAAGTGGGGAATGAGGGAGGGAGGGGTTTGGGAGGGTAGGGGACAGTGGGGGGTAGAGGAGAACTTGATCTGATATTAGGTGAGGGAAAAGGACTGAGGCCTTAAGGGCCAGCAGAAAGAATGTAAAGAGACAACCTCAGGAAATAGGAGGTTAGGGGAACACCCAGAATGCACCAGAGACCTGGGAGGTAAGAGACTCCCAGGACTCATTTTTGATGAAATGCACAACAGTAGGGAAAGGGAACTTATAGAGTCCACCTCCAGCAGAAAGACAGGACATCAAGTGAGGGATAGGGTTACCATCCCACAGTCACACCTCTGACTCATAATTGTTTCTGTCTGAAAGAATTACAGGGATGGAAATGGAGAGAAGCTTGAGAAAAAGAAGGTCCAGCAACAGGTACAAAGTGGGATCCAGCTCAAGGGGAAGTCCTAAGGCCTGATACTATTACTGAGCCCTTGGAATGCTCACAAAAAGGGATCTATCATAATTGCCCAGAAAGGCCCAAAAAGCAGCTGAAAGAGTCAGATGGAGTTATTTGCATCCAACCAATGGACAGAAGCAGCTGAGCCCTGTTGTTCAATTAGGGAAGGCTGAAAGAAGCTGAGAAGGAGGGCAACCCTAAAGGAGGACCAGCAATCTCAATTAATCTGGACCCCCAAGATCTATTAAACACTGGGTCACCAAACAGACAGCATACACCAGTTGATATGTCGCCCCCAACACACATACAGTAGAAGATTTCTAGGTCTGTGTTCATTCAGAGATGAAGCACCTAACCCTCAAGAGACTGGAGGTCCCAGGGAGTTTAGAGGTCAGGTGGAGTGGGGGCTGGGGGCATTCACATGGAGATGAGGTGGGGTGGAGAGGAGGTGTGGGATGTGGAGCAGTTGGATGGTGGATGGGGAGGGGCAGGGAATGGAATATGGAGTGTAAAAAATGAATTACAAATATAATTAATTTAAAAAGAAAGAAAAATGTTTTGAAGAAAAGGCAGCATCTTAAGCAAACAGTGCTTGGAAAACTTGAAACCATACAAAGAAGACTGAAACTGGATGTTTTTCTCTCAAACCCTCTCCTAATCCAATTCACAGTGAATCAAAGACTTTAATAATCTAAAGTTTAACTCTCAGAAATTCATAGAGAGAGAAAAAAAAAAAAAAACACCGGGAAACAGTTGCCATTGAAGGCATAAGCAAAGAGTTTTTAAAAAAGGATTAGTATACTGCTCAAGAGATAATACCAATTGCTAAAGGGGATTACATAAAATGTACACACTTCTGTGCAGAGAAGAAAACAGCCAAGTATAGAGACTGACAACTAAAATTGGAGAAAAGCTTTGCACTTTGCACACTTGACAGAGAATTAATATCTACAAATCATAGAGAACTCAGAAGCATAAAAACCAAATTACGCCACCAATAAATGAAGCAGAGAAAAATGAACAAATGCAATGGACAACTCTCATAAAAATACAAATGGTCAATAAACAATGTACAACAACCTTTGTAATCAAATCTACATTATGATTTTATTTCCTACCATGTAGAATGTGGGAGGGGGAGGTGACCTATGTACTATTGATAGGAGTATCAATTAGTGCAGCCACTATATATAAAAATAGATACACCCAAAGGAATTCAGCCATCATAGCACAGAGGCACTTGCATGCTCATGCTTATCAGTCATGAAGAAAAGTGAAATGTTTATGCTCAGGAGACACATATAACTGGAAGCATCATATTGTACAACCTTGGACTAAAAAAACAAATTGCATGTTTTGCCTCATGTATATGGTTCATATATTGTAAGTTTGTGAATAAAATTATTTGCACGTATGACATGAACATAAACTATCTATCAAAAGACTGATGCTCCAAAAGCTAGGTAAGGGGAGAGAAAGAGGAGGGACAGGGGAGGAATATGATAAACACGTAGTACATGTTTTGATGAAAGTATCCATATGAATCCCGTCACTTGGTAGAATGAATAACACCAAAGCTTTACATTTCATGTTTATATTTAGAGCTTCATTGCATATACAATCTCATGTATGTGCCACACAGATCTCAACTTGTAATTCTTCTGTGAGATTCTTGCAAATGTGGGACCACAGGCCTGTAAGCAAGTCTTTGCTTATCAAAGTATGAGAAATTATTAATTGTCTATATTGTATTTATTAGTTTGTATATATATATATATATATATAGTCAAAAATCAAAATAAAATGTTGTTTAAAACATAGAAAAGCAGTTAAGATTTTAAAAATTGAATCTTAAATAGTGTCTTAGGGATGCTATTACTGTAATAAAACACCATGACCAAAACAACTTGGAGAAGAAAAATTTTATCAGGCTGGCAATTCCAAAGCACTGTTCATCATCAAAAGATGTCAGAGCAGGAACTCAAGCAGGGCAGGGACTTGAAGACCGGAGTTGATGCAGAGGCCATAGAGTGGTTTCTTATAATATCCAGGTGCTCCGTTCTGGGGTGGTAATACCCACAAAGTTCAGGGTCCCTCCTTATCAACCACTAATTAAGAAAATGCACTATAAGCTTGCTTATATCCTTATCTTGTGGAGACATTATCTTAATTGAGGTTTCATCCTCTCAGATGGCTTTAGCTTGTGTCAACATGACATAGAATTATCCAGCACAAATTGTCTTTTGATACTATAATATACAGTAATGCATACTATAGACTCTATCTAATATGCAAGAATATAAAATGATGTGTGATACATTATATTAGTACTGATGATACAACATTTTATAATAGTCTATAAAAATTTGGGAATTAAAAGTTCTACGAAATGAGAAACAGGCATTTGTGCTTGCATGAACAAAAACCATGAAACATAGTGTGTATCATTAAACTAATGCATATGTTGCATCAAATGCATTGAATGTGACAATTTTCTGATGTCTTCAGTGTGTTATGTGTCACTTGGAAGTTTTACATTTTTATGAACAGTCTTCTAAGGTTTGGGGAATTCTCTGTTTTTAAATTTATAATCCTTTCACCCAGTAGAACCATCACAAATCTGATTGACTGGAATCATGTCCAGACTAAGTAGCTTTCCAGAGTATTGAATATAAAACCAGTGACCTGAAAATGTAGGAACGTAAGAACATAGAAATATCATTGTTGATGCCATTTGTTTGGATCATATTAGATTCTATCTAATATGTAAGAATATAAAATCATCTGAGAAGGTGTGACTGTGGGGGATTCAAGTGGGTTCAAACTGTTAGCTTCTGAGTTTTGACCTGTGAATATGATTATATACAGGGAGCCTCTCTCCTTTGCATCCACAGAGCATAGTCATTCCAAACTTGAAGGTTTTCAGCATGTTACCAGCCACCCATAGTCTCTCTTAAAATTTAGTTCCTGCGTATATTCTACATAGAGGCTCTTAATTGCTTGCAAATCAGACCTTTATTGCAATGAATGTCCATTATTTGAGAGCAAATGTCTTTGGAAGCTTAGTTACAAAACAGGAATTGTATAGTTGCTCTTTGAGTCTCTTTGACAAACTAATAAATGGTGATAAAATAACAAATTGGCAGTTGATTTTTTTTAAATTGGCATGCTTTGAATGAGACAGTATATACAGTATTTCAAGATCCAGTGAGGAATCCCAAAGGTTCCTGAATTAAACCAACAGCATCTTAGACTAGAAGGCCTTTTGATGAACAGTTTAGTTTTATTGGTCTTGTTCTACATAATCTGGATATCACCACAAGGAAGTGCCATATGGTGTCAATAAATAAGTGTTCAGTGTGCTTCACATATCCTCTAAAACGAACATTAAAAGGCCAATTATCCCTAATTAAGTCACTATAAGTATATGTATGTTTTCCATTCAAACTCCCTGGGAGGTTACAGAGTGTTTCTTCATGGTTTATTAAGGGCATGTCAAAGATGTGAGTCAGGGTGAAAGTTAAAATAACAAAAATCTCCAACAACTAACATATCGACTTATTTGTACCATATTATTACTTTTTTATTTTGTCTATTTTCTGATAAAATCTTGTTTTTAAATCCCTGGATCTTACTTCAGCCAGGTGGAACAAATATAAGAATAATTTGGAATCAGATTTGTTTCTTAGAGCCTGGAATGCAGCTCTTGGAACAAATCCATAATCATACAGGGTGTGAGTTGACACATAGATTCAGAGAGAAAGGACCATAGGTGCAGGCTGTTGGAACTAATTCATAACCATTTCAAAAGAATACTGGAATGGAAAAGCTAGTTTTAAAGAAGCTGTTTAAGTATTGTAATATGGTATAGATAGATAGATAAATAGATAGATAGATAGATAGATAGATAGATAGATAGATAGATAGATAGATGTAAAGAGAGAGACAGACCAACAGACAGAGAGAGAGACATACAGAGAGAGAGAGAGAGAGAGAGAGAGAGAGAGAGAGAGAGAGAGAGAGAGAGAGAGAGAGACAGGAAGGAAGTGATCATTTAAAGTGTGAGATTATAAGAGATGATAATCAAAACTTATATTGAACAACATCCAGAAGCAAATTTGAGCATGTTAACCTGTACACAAATTGTCATAGTTTTAATTCTTGAGTCACTCATAATCCATAGGTTGCAAAATAACCCCAAATAGAATGGTCTTAGAAAGCAGGATATCAGAGATGTGATTAACCTGTGTAGGTAGAATCCTCATGATTGAGATTAATAAATAATCAGAATGATGCCTTTGCCTTCCGCATGCTAGGAGCTAACACTGAATAAGATATCTGCCTTTATTCTCTAGACACTAGATCTGTTCTTATATTTAACTTGGACTGTCCATCTTCTGGGAAACATAAATGTTTGTAAATAAACAATAAAATATGATATATGTATATCTATATCTCTCTATATATTTGTGTGTAAGATATATATATATATATATATATATATATATATATATATATATATATATATTTAAATTTTTGTTATTGAAATACAGGGGCAGAAAGGAAGAAATACTTGGAAAGCATGAACCTAAGTATATTGAGTTAAATTACTTTTGATAAGTCAGCAAAAGGGACTGGAGAGATAGCTCTGCATAATACTTTTAGTTAGGAGTGCATACTATTTTTCCAGAAGATTCCAGCTCAGTTCATCTCATTCATGTCCTTGGGAACATTACAAATATTTGTAACTCCATCTCCAAGGTATCTGATACTCTCATTTATGGTTTCTTATGGTGTCTGCAGGCATATACTGTCACAAGTACATATATGCACATTGCACCATACACAAGTAATTAAAACTAAATAAAATCCTATTTTAAAGGAAAATAAAAGATGCAAAAAACTTCACAGATCTCAATTTTAAAAATCTGCAAGGCAAAACTATAAAATGGAAGAGCTTGAAAAGAAATTAAGAAAATTCTAAAAATACCAATGAATATATATATAAACAAATATATATATATATATATATATATATATATATATATATATATAATGTATGAAAAGTTTATATAACAAAGTAACAGAATAAACTATGACAATGACTCAAAAACATATTTTTGTATAAAAGAAGCCTTGAAGCTACATATTTATATAAATAAATTTTAATACATAAGAAGAAAACTCAGACCAACCTTTTATCTATTTTCTAGCATACTGGCCAAAATATGATGTATGCCTAGTGGTATTTACATGCAATAATTATACTAATTTCAGGGTGTAATCTTATAAGAATATGCCTTAAAGGTAAGCAAAAGTAATGCAACTATCACCCATACCATATTCCAATGCTGCACTATTTGATAAATTTTCTATTCAAGGCAGTTGAAACCTTAGGAATAAATATATTTGTTTCATTAAGACTAGGGGTGTAAGTTATGGAAGGAGTGCAAAAAGAATCAAGCCAAATCAAAAGCTCACATTTTAAAGTTTAAATTATTTATTTATTTATTTATTTATTTATTTATTTATTTTGTGTGTATGAGCATTATAATCTGCATTTATGTATGAACACCAAACTTTCATCTCCTACCCGTGGAGGTCAGAAGAGAATAAGAGTTTCCTTCCAACCTGAGGTGTGGTTGGTTGTAAGAATCTATGTGAATATTGGGGATCAATCCTGAGTCCTCTCCAAGAGCAGTATCTGCTCTTAATAACTGAGCCATTTCTCCATCTCCCAAAAGGGCTATTTAACAAGTCCTAATTTTCAATTCAATTGCCATCTTAAGCTTGTTCTATATATTAGAATTATAAAGGTCCATATATTTCTAATCCAAAGCAATCCTAGAAAAACTCAATGAACAACCTTAACTGCTAAATTGCAAATTCTGCATATTTTTTTCTATGAAATAAAAAGGAATTCCTCGTGATTTATCTGACTCCAAATATAGAGCTAGAAATAAACAGAATGAGGCTAGATTCCTTGGGCTATAGCATGAAATCAGCAAGATTCCACAGATAACAGAATAGTACACACAAAAGTAAGACTCAGCAGAAAGGGGAGTGTCCATTGCTTGATAAAGACATGGATTGCGCATTGATACAACAAAAACGCAAGATGGAAAATTTTTAATGGGAATTTTTGCCTTAGTATGGGGGTGAAAGTCATTGTAGAAGAAGGATAAAAACTAAGGATGTATTATTTAAAAGCTATATAAGAAACACGTTACTTTATATATTGTAAATAGAGTTTGAAAAGAACTACACTGCATGGGTGGATAGCACTGAACCACATTTTTTAACCAACCTGAGTGCCAGAAATAGAATGCATCCCCATTAGTTCTTGGCCAGGGGCTCCTAGAGCCTATATACTCTTCCAAAGCAATAGAGGTTAGTATTACTGTTCTTGGTTCCCCATTAGAATAAGAGATTAAGGACCTATTACTGATGATAACAAACATTTTACTACAAAACATTTTATCACAATGCCAAAAGTTGCATATATCTTTTAAATATATAAATATATTTTATATTCATATATATTACATATTTGTATATATGAATATATCTATAAACATATTATCTACTCATATTATTACATATTTACATGTATGAATATATCTACAAATGCATATTATATTTTCATATGTATTATACATTTACATACACATACATACATAAATTGAAAAATACAACCTGATCAATCTATATATTGTTACATGTACACATGTTTTAAGGTTTAAACATTTGGTATTGGATAGCCAATTTGGTGTTCACTTCCCTAAGAGAAATGATCTTCTGCTTATATGTTTTGATTTTGAGATTGGATTTATATATCTCAGGTGTTCTTACATCTCTAATTCTCTTGTCTCCACCACTCAGTGTTCAAACTTTAGACATGCACCACTATGACTGTTCATACAGATTTTTTAAACAAACTAAGTGGAGACAGACAATTTAGGAGAGAAAGAGAGACAGAGAGACATATAGACAGAGAGGCAGAGAGAAAGAGAGACAGACAGAGATAGAGTGATAGGGAGACAGAGAACTGCAGAAGGCATCCCAAATCAGAAGTGAAGACAAGAAAATTATGTGAGAAATATTTAAATAATTGGATTATTAAAGAATTATGTAGAATATTTTGCATTTGTTTTCTGTGGTATTGTTTGGTGAGAATAGAACCCTGAATAGAACTTGTACATACTAGGTACATGTACTTTACACATAAGGCATGAGTTTCATTATTTATTTTAACCCTTCGACATCAATGAGTTTTGTGTGAAGATAAATAAATGCTCAAAGTCTTTATGTTTATTTGATGGGAAATTATGAAAGTATATTTTAATTCTGGCTGAATATATTTAATTTCCCCAAATGTACAACATTCGATTTTGATTTTTCTCAACTCCATAATTTAATATATAATTTAACACTCTTCCTACGAGATTAAGCAAAAACTAATATAACAGGAGAAAAATATTCACTTTACTTTAGTCTGTTTTGCATACTGTTTGGGGTGTGATATGTGAAATTGATTCTACTAGATATAACTCAAAAAACAAGAGTTAAAATTATATATGTGGTAATATTATTGTCTTACAAGTCAAACTGTACATTAGGTTGGGTAAAGGAGTGGGTCAAAATTTCAATGACTTGATATTTAATGCAAATATTTTCAAATTCAAAACTAATAAAACAAAGTATCATGTCTGAAATTTGGTAAGATTATATGAATTCATTTTGTTACTTATTCATTTTGGATATAGAGATTCTCAAGCTCAATGCACTTTAATGGGGTGAGATTCTTGATTTTCACTTTCTAAGTGATGAAACTCCAAGTCTATGGTCAACCATGCTCTTTTTATTCTGTGTCATTTCAGTGCTTAGTGCTTAGTAAATTACAGCTGTCTCCTTTCTTTTCCTACTTACACCAGCTCAATCTATTCCTTTCAAAGGACACATGCTATTTTGAAGCACAGGATTTTGCTTTGGTCTTCAGTGTAATCATCTCTCCAAATCCTGCCAATCATCTGTGGACTAAAGCAGTTCTTCTCTTCAGATCATAATATGACCTTTAGTGCTGTCTGTCATCTCAAGTTTATGCCATTATAAGTTGAGACTGTGTCCTTTTTTATTCTCAACACTGAGGGGACTTAAAGGAGATCTCAATTTTATTCTGTTTTCCACATTTTGACAACTTCAGACTCAGGATGACCCATCGCTCTGAACTCAATATAGACTTACTTTTGCCCAGGCCCTGTGATTGGCTCCTTGTAAGATGAACAGAAGACCTTGAACTCATCCTTATAATCCCATTATCTTCCTCTTCATATTTAATGTCCTACTTTTAAGTCTGCCTCAGAATGCCATTCAGGAAAAGCTTCATGGAGACTTTCAGCTACTTATTACAACAAAGCAAAGTGCTGTAGGTGAATCATTGGCTAAAGTATGATGTCTATGGCTTAAAGTAGATGGACTTAAATTATTTTCTTGTTTATTGTCTTCCTATTATGTCTTGCAATTCTGAATTTCTAATCACCCATCCAAAGGATTTGACTGTTATAAAACACCTCTAGACAAGGAATTGCTCTTCAGCACTGTTATTTTAAGAATTATTCAGAGTTTTGATACAGCAAGTGTACTATTATATTCAAAAATTATATATATATATATATATATATATATATATATATATATATGTGTGTGTGTGTGTGTGTGTATACACACTATATCCATATAAACAATTCATGTATCACAATTATGTCTCAGTTTAAGTCATATGTTCCTTTATATGCCTCAGTACAGGGGAACGCCAGGGCCAAGAAGTGGGAGTGGGTGGGTAGGGGAGTTGGGGGGGGGTCTGGGGGACTTTTGGGATAGCATTTGAACTGTAAATGAAGAAAATACCTAATTAAAAAAATGAATTTAAAAAATGGAAGGAAGCACATACATTTCAATGGGTACTATTCTCAAGAATTTCAATGCCTCTCTAGTTTTCTGTTTTGCAATTTCTGTATCTTTACTGTGTATCACATTTCCTTCTTTGCCTTTTAAAAGATCTCTGTTCAAACATTTCTCATGCCTTTAAAATTCCCCAGTCTCATGTATTGATCTCTTCCTATACAACACTCTTAACTATAAGTCATATCTTTTGTAATTCCATCATAAAATATTTTCATTAGAATATTTTTAAGTCAGTTAACTATGCTGAATGTTTTGTAGTAAAAGTTCATTCTTTGCCCAGTAAATTATTTTAGACATAGTAAACACTCAGATATTCTTACTGAATTAATCTCATTCATTTCCATTAATTTCTGAGTAACTGACTTTTATTGTATGTTTACAGTATCTCACAACTACAATGTGCTCAATATAGGGAAAAAGGAAAGAAAGAAGAAATTTGATGTGTAGGTAGCAGTGATGAGGCAATACCATTATATGGCCAAGTCTATGAGAGGAGAATAGCACTCCTACCACAATATATGGAGGCTGGAGAGAAAACTCCCTGGCCAACAGAACTTGCTGCTCTTGCAAAACAAGGGTGTTCTGTTTTCCATCACTCAAATGGTGGCTCAAAATAGCCTGTAGCTCCAGATCCAGGGTGTTCAGCCCCCTCTTCTGGCTTCCACAGGCACCAGGAATACACATGGGGCACAAATATACTTGTAGGAAAATACTCATCTACATAAGGAAATTAAATTAAAAAAGAAAAGAAAACCTACCTGCAGGGTGTCAATCTCAGTGAACAATATATTATCAAAATCTATAATAAATATAATATAAATGATATGATATAATATGATATAATATAGCATATGTCCACAATATAAAAATGACTTTATATATTAGAGGGGCCATAGAAGGTGGTGTGATTTTTGTCATCTGATTTGAAATAGGAAGATATTTTATGATTGCCTACCATACAGACTTTACACTTAAGAGTATATACAATCAGAAAAATGATCCCTGAGAGATACAAAACCATAGAGTCAAGGGAGGTTGTAACTTAGTTATTACAGTTATGACTGGCTGAGAAGATAAGCCGGGAATAAAGCCAGCTCCTAAAAGTAATGAATGATTCCAGTGGAAAAGCAAGAAAAGCAATAAGAACCTCAGTTCTGACAAGGAACTGAAGTGTGCTGCACAGCCATCTCAGTGAGTCAGGAACTGGGACGTCCCATCTGTGTTGGGACAGTATCCACCCCCCTCTGAATTTCAGTTTTGTGGTATCTGGAGTATATGAACCAGATGAGCCAATTGTGCTTTGCACATGGAATTGGGAGGAGGAGGGGTAACTAAACTTGTGGTAGTTTCTGGGTAGTCCTGATAGTGCTTTGTTTGCTTTGGTTTTAGGCTAAAGCCACATTCTTTGCCTTCATTTGTTATAAAGGTAGTAGAAAATAAATAATTATTAAAGCAGTTCCTCTTACTTTGAGCTTAAATGTGGCTTGGCACCATGCTGCCAATCTATTCTGAGAGGAGATTCAAGCTTAAGATTTATTGTGTTCGGATTTTATTGTTGCAATTGCTGCTAATGTTTATTTATAGTAAGAAGCACGTGAAAGCAGAGCAATGTCCAGTTCTAATGACTGGGTCTTGGAAGACGATACACTCCTGCAACCTGAACTGTTAAAGTCAGTGTAGTTCAGAGGGTATTGAGACAATATCACTATTATTATTTTAAGATAATAGTGTTGGTCAAATAGCTAAGAAAACAAGTTCAAACAATGAAAACGTTAATTTGGCTCAGCAAGTGGAACCTAGAGAGCTCAAGCTCATTGCTGGTAGGAACCAAATGGTAGGGACATTTGGGCTGACAGCTAGCAAGTTGCTTGTTCATATCATTTAGTCATTGGCCTAAGGGAAATAAACACTTATATCCACACAGAAACTACATATGAGCATTTTCTCAGTATGTAGATGGATAAATAAACTGTGGTACATCCAGGCAATAGGTTTGGAATATACATAATCTACTAAACCTGAAAATACGTAGAGGAGTAGTGGGGAGACAGTTCAGTTGATAAGAGACTGCAGAGGATGTTTTTGAATTCCAGCACCATATCACCTGCATTTCAGCTCACAACCATCTCTAATTCCAGTTTCAAGTGATCTCACAAACTCTTTTGGCTTTCATGGGTACCAGAAATGCAATGATGCAAAGACATGCTTGCATGTAAGACACCCACACATTAAAAAGAGAGACTGAAGGAAAGGGAGAGAGAGGGAGGGAGAGAGAGAATTAGAGAGAATCTTAAATTTATACTTCTAAGTGAATTAGGCTAACCCCAAAAGCTGCATTGATGTGATTTCAAACTCACCTTTTACAACAGGCAGAATCAGAATTGAAAAAATAAAAAATAATAAATAAATAAACAGCGAAATGGTCACTATCATCTGATCATTAGCTAGTAAGTAGACGTTGGTCCCATTTCCATTTTCTGGTAATTACAAATAATCTTATTTTGAACATTCACCATTTTTTTTTGTACAGTTGTCGTTTTAATTTTCTCAGGATTTGTGACTTCTTTGAGCATGCTAAGTTATTTAGCCCTTGCTGCCTTCAAGATTCTTGTCAGTTATGAGTGCTTAATTTTTTTTTCTCTGATCTGTGAGCTTATCCTACTTCAAGGTGCTCGCACTCCTTAGGAATTGTAATAGTGCTTTTTTTGATCAAATTTCAGAAGTTTAAGTGAAATAATTCTTTATGTGTAAAACCTCTCTCCGTTTTCCTTTCCATCACTCCTCTTCCCTTCTCCCTCTGTATTGGTGTGTAGTACACATGCCTGTTTGTACACAATTTTCCTCCAAGTGATATGCATATGGGACTTGAAGTTTATATCAGGTGTCTCTCTTTGTCACTCAGCAAACGGGGAACTGTCTACTGTGCTGTCTATGGGCATCCTCAGAGCTCAGCCAGAGTGGCCAAAGAGTTGCCATTCTCCAAGGGGAACCCAGAGCAAGATAAGCTGCCGGGCCTTCTCTTCAACCATCACAGTCCAGAGTCAATGGCAGGCAGCAGGATGTAGTGGGCAGCTAGGGACCATGGTTGGGGCACTGGAGCAGGAAGTGCCTGCAGTCAGGGTAGGAGACCCAGCTTGTTGGGCCAGGTTGAGGTCCAGCAAGGAAAGCTTTCAGAGAGAAAACTATTCCCTGGAGTGTTACAGCTCAATTTAGACAAGTACTCTTAAGATGATCTTCGGTGAAATAATTTGTGCATTTTATGGATATGCTTGTTGATAGGACCTTATAAACATTCGTGGTCGGTCTGAATCTAGAGGCAGATGCTTTCTATTGGCTTGATCTGAGATGTTAGGGATGCCGCATCTGCATGTGGAAGGACTTCAGGTGTTTTCCTTACATGATTGATTGTCACAGTCCTCTCAATGGAGTGTTGTGGTCATGTGTTCTAGGACAGGAACATGGACTGTAGTAGATTTAAATGCCTAGCGTTCTCAATTATGAGAACTGAGGGGGCTCCTGAATCCTTAGCTTTACTAGGTTTTCTGTCTGCTGGCATGCTCCACTGCTTACAACTCTCCACTTGATTGAGGCAGGTTCTCTAAATAAACATAGATCTGGCCGATTCCAGCCAGTATATTTGGCCAGCTTGTTCCCGACGATTCCCTTCAAAGTGATAGCATTACAGGTGGGTTTTAAGTTATTTCTGGAACTCCATATTCTGGCCATTCGTTTTTCAACTGATTTTTGCCTATGTGTTTTAGCATGTGAGAGTTTTGTAAAGTCTGTTATGGATGGCACCAAGTAAAAGTCAAACTTCTTCAGTGTGGGGTGTGTGTCTGTGTATGTGTGTCTGTATATACACGTGTGGGTGTTTGAAATCCTCTGTGTACAAGCATATGCATATATGCATGTGGTGATCAGAAAACAATTTAGAGAAGTCACTTCTCTACTTCTACCATGTAGGTTCTGGGGATCAAATTCAGGTCTTCGGGCTAGTTGTTAAGCCCTTTTGCTTGCTGAGTTACCTCACCAAGCTAAGACTCATATGTTTTCACTATACATGCAAAGTTGCCAGTCTTTACTGTCGTAAAATTTAATAATGGAAGAAAATGACTTTTCATATTTCACTAACATCCTTCCTCAACATGTAACTATGAAATTAGAATTTTTTGGATTGTGTCAGAATATATATATATATATATATATATATGGACATATTTGTGTGCCTGTGAGAGTGTACATATAAATGTATGCAGATTCCCATGGAGGTCAGGGAATGAATGCTGCTGATTCACTCTACCTGGTGTTACAGGTGGTTGTGAGATGCCAAAGATGGATGCTGAGAATAAAACTCATGTTGTCTCCAAGAGCAGCCATTGTTCAAAAAAAAAAAAAAAAAAACACTGAGGCATCTTTGCATCCCTAGAATAATTTTATTAAAAATTAACTCCATGAGGTAAATTAATCCCATGAGGGTTGGGGTTAGAACATGACATGCATAGTTTTCTAGATCAGGCCTTTGCTAGTTTGTATTTTATCACACTTGAAACAGCACCCTCAGCACTGATGACTAAATTTGCAAAGGATGATTTGCTGGGAAAGATAGTTAAGATTCACTGTGTTTTGCAGCACCAAGAATCCAGCTAACCTTTAGAAACCATAGAAATAATTTGTTCAGTTTTTATAATAGTATACACATGTACATATTCAGGGCTCACCCTTTGGTGTTAGATAATTACTTATTGTGCATTTCCTAATGGAAGACTCTTTGTTAGACTTTTAATATTCCGTAGATCCCTGTAGTTCTTTGTGTATGGCATGTTACAACAATTGGTGGAAAAAATATGGGTTTGAAAGAAAGCAGGAAAGATTATATAGAAAAGTTTAGAAGGTGGAAATGGCAAAATTATGACATCCATATTACAATCTCAAAAAGTTAAATAATAAAAGGCAGCTATTTCACAGATATATAAATTTGCTTCTTTATTTAATAAACAGCAGAATTACATGTATACTAAAGGATTTTTCAAGATAATTTCCTTTAAAACTTACTATTGGTAGCTGATCTATGTATGTATATATATATATATTATATTTAAAATATTTTAAAATATAAAATATTTTTTAATATTATGCTTGTTTTTTTCAAGACAGGGTCTCACTCTATGGCTCTAAATGTCCTGGAACATTTTTGGAATAATTTAAACATATTTTATTGTGATTGTTTTCAGATTGCTATTTCTTCAATATGAAAAGTGAATTGTTATATAATTTATACTTGTCTTTTATTGAAAATAGCTTTTTCATATAATATTTTCTGAT
Source organism: Mus caroli (assembly GCF_978045245.1). Classification (NCBI taxonomy): domain Eukaryota; kingdom Metazoa; phylum Chordata; class Mammalia; order Rodentia; family Muridae; genus Mus; species Mus caroli. The sequence goes on along the minus strand of NW_028227262.1, from coordinate 104,507,244 downwards.
TACAAATTTTCCACACTCTGCTCCTCCCAGATCCTCCCCATATGTCCCTCATCAAGACCCATGGAAGTCCTTTCATTCACACCTTAGAAAGTAAATGGTCACCTAAAGAATAATAAAAAGATAAGATAAAGATAAAAACAAAAGCTAAGATCTCAGAAAAGGGCAAAACCAACAGAAGGAGAAATGCCTAAGAAACAGCAAAAGAAACAAATATGGGCACAGAGACTCACTCATTTGTAGTGGCATTCCCTAAAAACACAAAACCAGAAGTTATAATATATATATATATATATATATATATATACATATATATATGTAAGGAATCTAAAAATAAAATAAAATTTAAAAAGAGCCCTAATGCAATAAAAGACAATAAACATCCATATATACTGTTTAGTTCATTTTCAATTGGCCATTAACTGGTGGCATGGAGCCTACCCTTATGAGCAGTTTGTTTCCACTGTGAATCACCCTTAAAGAAATTTAAATTTTGTTTGCAAGTGATCATCAATTAAAATTGCTTCAGGGATATGGGTTGGGGCAGGTATCCCCATTTCCATTCAGCTCTAGGGCCCTTTCAGGTGCAGACTCATGCAGGTCCTGGACAAGCTAGCACAGTTGCTGAGTTCATATGCGCATTTGCAGTGCTGTGTTTGGAAGCCCTTGGTGTCTTGATACGCTGTATCCCCTGAGGTTCTTACATACTTTCACCCTTTTCCTTAGGGATCTCTAATCCCTGATGGAAGGGATTTAATAGAAACAGACATCCCATTTAGAGCTAAGAGTTCAAAGGTTTCTCACTTTCTGCATAAAGTTGAGCAGTGGGTTTCAGTATTTGATTCCAAAAGGTGCAGAAAGAAACTTCTCTGATAATGGTTGAGCCTAGGCACTTGTCTATGATTAGGGCACAATTTCTTTTTTTCTTTTTTTTTTTTTTTTTTTTTTGGTTTTTTTTGAGACAGGGTTTCTCTGTATAGCCCTGGCTGTCCTGGAACTCACTTTGTAGACCAGGCTGGCCTCGAACTCAGAAATCTGCCTGCCTCTGCCTCCCGAGTGCTGGGATTAAAGGCGTGCGCCACCACGCCCGGCACAATTTCTTTAGAAATAATTTTATCATGTAGTTTTTTAAAGCAGTAGTATTTTGTTTTACTCTAGGACCATCGGCTATTTAGTCTCAGAGTCTTGAACGCTCAAGCAGCATTCAGTACGAGTTTTGTCTTCTGCAGTGGGCCTTAAGTCAAACCAGATAATGATGGTTACTCCAACCATTTTACTAGCTTACCCTGCAGGCAGTACACAGTTGTAGATCAAAGGTTTTGTGGTTGAGATGCTGTTTAAATTTTCCTTTTGGTAGTATTCCTGTACCAAAGCCTATAGAACATAGGCTCTAAGTAAACACTAGCAATGTCTCCATTACATAGGCGTAGTCTTTTTTTTTTTTTTTTTCTATTAGATTTTTTCATTTACACTTCAAATGTTATCCCCTTTCCTAGTTTCCTCTCCGGAAGTCCCCTATACCCTCCCTCCTCCCTGCTCCCCAACCCATGCACTCCTGCTTCCTGGCCCTGGCATTCCCCTGTACTGGGGCATATAATATTCACAAGACCAATGGCCTCTCCTTTAGCAATGAGTTTGTGGAGCACAGACTGCCTGGGTTGCTTAAAGGTTCCTGTGGGACCCCTTTGTCCTATAACTCAATTAGATAAAACCCATTCTTACTACTGGAAGCTTGCTTGATGATAAGAGATGGCCAGTTAGGGCTGTGTCTCACCCATTGTTTGGTGATTTCATTTTGATCACCTTCATCCATGCATATTTTTTAAGAATCTTCTAATGTACTCAGCTTCCAAATTACCACTTAAAATTAGCTGTGTCTTACCCATATTTCCTCCTTTGACCTGCTTATTCTTCTCTGGAATAGGGTGATATATTTGGGTGTATGCTCAAGAGTGCTATGACTAGATGTTGAGATAGATTCATTCTCATCTTTCAGAGAAAATGTCACACTAACTTTCATAGTGACTGTATAAGTTTCTTCTCCCAGCAGCAATGTATCAAAGGTCATCTTACACTATATCCCTGACAGCATGAGCTGTCATTTGTTGTATTGAATATTAGGAGGTGTTTAAGACAAAATCTCTAGTTTGATTTTATTTGCGTTTCCCTGGTAGCCAAGGATTTTGATCACTTTTTAAGTGTTTCTAAGTCATTTTGTTTAGATATGTACACCCTTTTGTATTTGAGTTATTTGATTTCTGGATGTCCAACGTTTTGAGTCCTATATATTTGGGCACTAACCCTCTATTGGATGTGTAGTTGGTAATAAACTTTTTCCGTTATATAGACTGTCATGTTTTCTGAGTAATATGTCCTTTGATATATAAAATATTTTCAGTTTTGTATAGTCCCATTTATTAGTTGCTATTTTTTTAAATATTTTTATTAGATATTTTCATTATTTACATTTCAAATGTTATCCCCTTTACTAGTTTCCCCTCCAAAAATTCCCTTCCTCCTCCCTTAACCCCCTGCTCCTCAACCCACCCACTTCCATTCCCAGTCCTGGCATTCCCCTATACTGGGGCATATAATCTTCACAGGACCAAGGGCCTCTCCTCCCATTGATGACTGGCTAGGCCATCCTCTGCTACATATAGAGGTAGAGCCACAAGTTCCACCATGTGTTATCTTTGATTGGCTATTTAGTTTCAAGGAGCTCTGAGGGTACTGGTTAGTTCATATTGATGTTCCTCCTATGGGACTTCAGACCCCTTCAGCTCCTTGGGTACTTTTTCCAGCTTCTTCATTGGGGATCCTGTGCTCCATCTAATGGATGACTGTGAGCATCCACTTCTGTATTAGTCAGGCACTGGCAGGGCCTCTCAGGACACAGATATATCAGATTCCTGTCTTCAAACACTTGTTGACATCAACAATAATGCCCGGGTTTGGTGGCTGCATATGGGATGGATCCCCAGGTGAGGCAGTCTCAGGATGGCCTTTCCTTCAGTCTCTGTTTTACTCTTTGTCCCTAAATTTTCTTCAGACAGGAGCAACTCTGGGTTAATATTTTTGAGATGGGTCAGTTTCCCCATCCCTCAAATGTGGGCTGTGCCTAATCTCTGAATATTATCTTTACAGATTCTCTCTCCACTTTGTTGGGTATTTCAACTAATGTCACCCCCACTGGGTCCTGAGAGCCTCTTCCTTTCCTGGCATCTGGGACTCTCTTGTGGCTTCCCCAGTTCCCTATCCCCATTCCTACATACCTCTGTTCAATTTCCTGATACTCTGTACATCTTCCCTATCTCTTCCCATACCTGATCTTGCCCCCTTTTAACCTTTACCCTCCTCTCTGTCTCCCAAGCCCCCCCTACCACCTACCTCCTGTCATTATTTTGTTCCCCCTTCTAAGTAGTACTGAAGCATCCATACTTTGGTCTTCCTTCTACTTGAGCTTCATATGGTCTGTGATTTTTTGTGGGTATTCTGTGTATGTTTTTTTTTTCTGTTGTTAGAATCTAACTTTAATCTCTTTTGGTGAGGAAGGTTGCAGGGTGTTATTTCAGTTTTCCTGTATCTGTATAGACTTGCTTTGTGTCAAAATATGTGGTCAATTTTAAAGAAAGCTCCATGAGCTATTGAGAAGTTACATTATTTTGTGTTTGAGTGAAATCTTCTGTTAATACCTGTTGGTTCCATTTGTTTATTATGTTAGTCATCTCCAGGTTTTCTTGTTTAGGTTTTTCCCATTATTTTTCTATTTGCAAGAATAGAGCACTGAATTTAACCACTATCAGCATGTGAGGGTCAATATGTGATGTAAGTAAGAACAGTGTTTCTTTTATGAACTTAGTGCCCTTGGTTTTCATGAAAAGATGTTATGAATTGTAATATTCTTTTCATGGATTTTACCTTTGTTGAATATGTAGTGTCCTTCCCTATATCTTCTAATATATCTCATGGCTGTATGTTGTCTAGTAAAATATACTTCTGGGATACTGACATGTGTGGCCATTTGGGACTCTGGGTAAAATGTGTTTCCAGATATTGGAAAGTGACACTTTGGAATGAGGGTGAGCTAGGGGGATGGAGTATGAGAGTTTCATATATACGATGAAGCATAGTAATTCATCATGATTGGCTTGATAGTCAATGGGGATGATAGTCCCCAGTGAATGAGGGAAGAGAGTTCTGAGAAGATACAAGAGGTAGTTTGATCAGAAGTAAGTTGAATTTGGAGGAGGGGAGAGAGCATGAAGATCTCAAGGCAATCTATCAGCTGCATTTTTCAGGGTTGGCTAGTAGGTTCCTAGGAAAAGCCTGCTGAAATTGGGGCTGAGACAAAGGGATGGTTGGGGAAGAAGGTTGCAGAAAAATATATGAGTCATCTGCTGGAAATGGGGCAGAGAATAAAGGGAGGTCTCAGTAGGTCATCTGCTTCAAAGCTAGAGGTGAGACTGGGAATTGGATTTATTAGAGAGAGGGAAGATTGGAAGACCAGCCTTAGGCCTTCCTGCTTCCATGACTTGGCATAGCTGGTGGTTTACTAGAGAATGGCTGCTAGATTTGGGGGCAAAGATATAGGGTTTATATCTATTTTATAAATTTACATAGCCAAGGTCAATGAATTGTTTCTTAGCATATGTCCATAAGTGAAAAGATAATGAGAAACACTGATCTAAAGCAGTACTCTTTATAGACCAATGATGTTATTCCTACTTAGCAAATGAATCTTTATTTAAAAAAAAAAAACTGGTTAATATAAAGTGGAAAATATCTTTGATTTATTTTCAATGGCACATATCTCCAAAGAAGCATTATGCTCATAAGACCTAAATGAAGTGACCTTGCTAGTTAAAATGGCATGGGAGTTATGCTTCAGGAAGTAGCTATAAAATTACTGGTATTAACCCCAGTATTATGAGATCTTATTCATAATATAAGATTTTGTGTTTCAAAAACAGCCTTTATGATCAAGTTTCTGGCTAACGTTCATCCTCGAGCCTTTTTTTCATTCCTGTAAAATGTCATTCTTTTTCTTGATTTACACTATGATTATTGAGGTTTTACCAATAACCTAAAAATAGAATTGGAAAATAAGTTTACTTAGTCAAATATGACAATTTATTTTTTTCTTTCAAGGATATATATATATATATATATATATATATATATATATATATATATCAGGATTTTAACTGCAAGAAAACTACAGTTTGCAATTGAATTAGAAATACCTAAAGAATGAATTCCATTACTCACGATACAGTCCTGACAGGCCTGAGTTGCTCTTTATTCCAGGTGCAGACCAATACCATCTGCTCAGAATATAGATTCTCCTGTGCCGTTTCTCCGTGATTAACTCCTTCAATGTCAACTCCAGGGAAACGATGCTTCTAAATACATATGTATTCAAAAGGAGAACTTTCATTTTTCAAAATGATAACCTAACTGATATGGTTCGCCTTTTAGATAATAATATTCTAGTTAGTCTATCACCTTCAGGCTTTTCTACTCTGGGGAACAGAATAGGGAAGCTAATTGTGCTAATAAAAGCCTTGAAAATAAGTTCTTAAATATGCCTTTTAGACTGCTTAAAAACCAAATAAGTCCTCCAGAAGATCTATGAATGTATGACCTGTAAATGAATTTATTCCCCTTCCTTCACATGGAAGGAGGATTGTTCACATACCTGTTCAAAAGGAGTCCTTTCTGGAAGTCCTTTCTGTGTTGCATCTTCTTGAATTCTGTCACAGCACTATTTAGTTGTCTTTCTTGGCCAAACATTTTTCTAGAGGAGCAGAAATTCTTAATCTGTGAATAGAAAATCTCTCATAGGAATTTGTTTAAACTACTGAAAGCATGAATTAGTCCATCTGGAGAGAAATACAGTGTGCCTGTATGGATCACTATATGCATAGTTCTAAAAAGGATATACCTTACCTCAGTCTTGAACAACACATTTTCTGATAACTGCTTTAAATATTTTATGTACTCTTTCTCATCCTAATAATCCATTGAACATTTCACATCAGTAAAGCTTTCACAGTTTACACATTACTTCATATAATTTATGTTCTTAATGTAATGATCATGCCTACTGGGGGAAGGTATTATTAGAATCCTAAATTACAAGAGAGAAATCTGAGACCTCATGAGTCCCCATGTAAAGTATCCTACCGTCTTCTCTCTGCATTTGCTTTAGGGAGTCTATGTGAAGCCCATTCCTTACAAGTAAATGAAACAAGAAACATTAATAATGTATTATGTCTATTGACTGAGCTAGGCATGTTGCATACATTATCTACAATCTCAGATCCTATTCTGAACACAAGTTTATTACTATGCCTACCTTCATGCACTTGAAGAACCTGAGAATATAGGACAACTAAGGTCCCTGGTAAGCGTTGAACCTGAATGAACTTCAAATATCTTGATTCCAAATCACGAATTTTTACCTCCATCCTCTACACCTAATTACTTTGTAGTAAAAAAGATAAATGGTTCCTGTTAAGCCAATTGAGTGATTCTATTGCTATCACAGCTTATTAAGTATATAGTTTATTAAGCCAAAGCATAATAAGATTAATTCTTGGTGACTAAACACATTTATCATGTATACATGAACGATTTCCTATATACTTGGACCTTTACTTTTCTTTCTCTGATATTAATTTGGGGAATTGGGACTTAAGACCTTTCTTAGTTTTTCCCCAGAAAAAATATTGGAAATCAGCTATAGCACTTTCTATTTCCATTTCCAAATAGGTCCACAAACCTTGAGGTCAGGAATTTAATAAAGATCCTCTTTGAGACTAAGTACTCTAAAGTGTCTCTATCTCTGCACATTGTGCAGTTGTGGGTCTCTGTGTTGATTCTCATCACATACAGGCAGAATCTTCTCTGATGAAGATTGACCAAGACAGTGAATTTTGTCAATATATATATATATATATATATATATATATATATATATATATATATATCTGAGCAATGGGTATAGAAATTTGTCATTAAGAATCAAGGTCCCAATGAGATATCTCACACCAGTAAGTAAATATTCTAATGCAAGGAATTGGTTACATCTTTAAAAATTTTTGGTGAAACAGGTCCTGTGAAACCTTCTAAACATCATAAGTTATTGCCAAGGATGTTGGTTCCTCTCCATAACTTTATAGTAAGGACCTATTGCTGAAGAGAGTGCTTAGTCATGTCACTTGAAATGCAGAAGTAAATCTGGTGCCTGACTGGATGCTTTACTCTTATTGAGTAGTTCAGGGTGCAGAAGGCACCTTGGCTGGTAGCTGAGATAAAGGCAATCATTTCTATCACCCAGATTGAAGCCCTAAGAACCTTCTTCAAGGCACACAAACTTAATTAGCATTAAATGTATTTAATTTAGATAAGATAGGAGTTATCAGTAAATTATGTCAAAGTCAATTAATTCAGAAAAATCAGTTTTTATTTCTATTTTATTTGCTTTCTTTCCCTTTTGTTTCTTTTCATTTTCTTTCTTTCTTCTTCTTTATTTTTTTGGTCATACAAGTAACACTAATTTAATTAATGACAATGCATTTTTACAATTACTTAATTTTCATGAGTTAAATCACAGGAATTATATCATTGTAGCGGATATATACTCCCTGTACTTGGATTCATGAGAAAGTCAAAGTCAAGAGTAAAAGATCGATGGAAATATCACATAAAAATCTTAGGATATTATGGGCTTATGAATTTGAAATGTATTTATTTCTTTGTGTTTACCATATCTATGTATTCAATACATTACATGCTACATTTTTATTTTATTTTTTATTGGATATTTTCTTTATTTACATTTCAAAGGTTATTCCCTTTCCTGGTTTCCTCCCTGAACACCCCCTATTTAATCCCCTCTATCCCAGCTTCTATGAGGGTGTTCCCCCACCCACCTACCCACTCTAGCTTTCCCACCCTGGCATTCCCCTACACTGGGGCATCGCGCCTTCACAGGACCAAGTGTCTCTCCTCCCAGTGATGCCTGACAAAGCCATCCTCAGCTACATATACTGCTGGAGCCATGGATCCCTCCTTGTCTACTCTTTGGTTGGTAGTTTAGTCCCTGGGCATGCTACTTATTAATGACATCCATAGTAGGTGTACTTCATTTTGTAACTTTTAAACAAATTTTTATTTTAATCCTTAGTTTACAAAGCAAATAATTTTCTAAAGTCAATTTAGAAGACAATATGAAATTCATGTAGCATGTAAATAACCTAAAAATTTTAAAATTCAGTACATATTATTGTGTATTCGTGTGTGTCTGTGTGTGTGTGAGAGAGAGAGAGACAGAGAGACAGAGAGACAGAGAGAGCGTGAGAGAGAGAGAGACAGAGACAGAGACAGAGATAGAGAGAGACAGTCAGTTAGATAGACATATAAACACAGAGGGAGAGGCAGAATATCTGATTTGAGTACACAACAGTTCAACTCCAAAGTCCAACATTGAAATTTTGAAAGTTTCCTGGAGACATACTAAAGTTGTGTCCTTGCTCAAAAGCTGAAGAAGCTAGAATCTGACATTCAAAGCCATGATGAAGAGTTGACATGTATACAAATATTGCTTTGCCTTCTTCCTTGCCTCATAGGTTTCCCTAGCCCATTCCAAGACAACTATATATTAGTGGAGTCCCCTGCTTGTCTTGTAACACATCCCCTTTTAACAACCTTCTAGACTCACTTGGAAGTATACTTCACATGGCCTAGACATCTCTTAATCAATACAAGGCATAAGTCTAGAACATCATTAAATATTTGTTCAATAGTGATGTTTAACTATGGTGACAGAGTACTAAAATCATTGATTTACATGACCAAAGTTTCGGTTATAAAGCCTTTATTTCCTTTTCTAAGTTTCAAGCATCAGCTAACATACTTCCTGTCTGTGTGGATTCATCTAGTCTATCATAAAGCATATATAGTAATCTAGAGTGTTTTATGTAAAACTTTTCACTCAGTTGACAAAACTTATCTCTATATGGCAGGCAACTCACTATTTCATTTTTTTTCATGAGAATTCTATCACAATCTTATATTTCATTCATCTATTGATAAATATTTGGAATCTTGCTATTCAGTGACTATTGTGTTAGTAAGAGAAATTTTGTATAAATACTTGTATCTGGAAGTTGTATTGTTGAATCATTTAGAAAGCTGTTTTTGGTAATAACTGTATCATTTTACATTCCAACTAGAAATAATACACTAGAGTTCTAAAGTGTCTACATTTTAAAATCATTTTTACTTGGATGAAAAATTTAAAAGACTTGGAGTGTTAGTGATGATTCTCACTGAGGTTTGATTTGTATTTTTATAATGACTAGTATTCTATTTTTTTATTATTTGTTTGCCTTTCTTATAGGCATGGGTGCTCGCATATTTCAACTAGCTTTTAGTCAGCATGATTTATGAGTTATAAATAAGACTATCAGAACCTCTTTAGTTATTATAATAACAGAACTGATAAAATGAAGAGCTACTGAGAAGGGGGTTTATTAGATTGGTTGCATTATAAAAACTGGACAGTTCAGTGGTGACTGGCTGCACACTGGAAAATCTGAGAGCCCAGACCTTCTCATTATATGAACTGTCAGCCTCAGTGGTTACAGCCTAACTGAAGGCATAAACTGTTTCTAGAAAAATTCTTGTATTTAGTAAGAAGAAGTTGAGGCCTCAAGTCAAAAGAGTGATGACTGCAAGACCATCAATGACAGTGTAGATACATTTAAGAAGTGAAGGGAGGTAGACAATAGAACACTGATTTTCTTTCTAATAACTTTTTATCTGTGCTGATGTAAGAAAGTATTCCCCACATTAAGGGTGGCAATATAACACACAGTTTAACATTGCTAAATGTACTACATAGATTTTCCCAAAGGCACATCTCTCTGTTTATTCCCTATCTGAGCAGATAGACAAGCAAGATTCAACATAACAGCCAAGTGTTTGATTTTTAAATACTTTTTTCTCATTATATAGGTTGTCTTGGAACTCTCTCAAAACTGCTCTGGGGTGGTAATATTGAATTTTGTTGAAGTTCAACATATGTACTCACTTTAAGATTTGGCCTTTTAAATCTAAGATTTGAGGTTTTACTTACAATTTTTTTACTGACAAATTTAAATTCTAATGATTCATCTCTGTTGTTTCTTGTAAGAATTTTATGGTTTGAGGTTTGTTTTTTTTTTAAATTGGTCATTGACCAATATCAATTCCTGTTTATAAGTGAACAAAGAGACTGAACAACTTCATTATTTCACAGAAGTATATTGAATTTCTCTAGAATGACTTATTGATGGGACTATTTTCTGATTAAAAGGACTTGTAGAATTTGATGAATATGCATGAATATTCACATTTTTCTCCTACTACTTGCTTTTGTTTTTATTCCATATGGGTTGGAGTCATATTTTTGTTATTTCAGTATCATGTTGAAAATTACTATAACTCATTTTCCCCTACCATATTGGACTTTTAAAAGCTTACCTATATATTAGTGCAAATGTAGTTTCAATGATCAGTATGGTAATGCCATCTTAAACACACATTCACACATACACACACATATCTGATTCATGTACATTTTTAGCTATTTCATGGTTGATTTTCTTTCTGTATCTTCTATCAATTTTGGTGTTGATTTTAAAGTCTCAAGCTACTAGTGTCAGAATTTTTACATTTTCCTTCAACTATTTGAACATTTGTTTTACTCTTTTGGTGTTCATTGTATTCTCTATTGATTTGAATTGGTCTCTAGAAGATTTTGTGTGGAAAACTTATTTCTGATGAAGTAGTATGGAGAAGTAGATCATTTAATGAACAACTGAGGCAGGCACTATGTCTTTTAAGCTTGTGGATGAGCAAATATTTCTTTTTTATCAGTAGTAGTTTCCATATGAAAGGAGGAGTTCAAACATGGCTCTATCCCCCCCAACACTCCACCCCCATCTTTCTCCTTATCCTTCTTTATGCCTTTCTATCATCTCTTACAGGAATACCATAAATATAGATCTTCATCAGATCATCCAATGATGATTCTGAATTTTAATTCCACCTAGAAATATTAGATAATCAACTTTTGGGATTTGCGAATTAGCAGCTCTCTAGCATATTGATACAATATCCACAGACATGGCACTATTATCACTGTTTTCAAAGATGGAATATTATCTTTATCAGAATATAATGACATCTTTGAATCTTGAGTGATTTCCATTATGCTAATATACACCTGAGACAGGAAAATTATGATTCACTCTAAAGGTTATTCTTGTGCCATCTTCTTAGGCAACACTTCCTTTAGGGTTATGAAATTATTCTTGTCTCTAAAACATTAGAACAATGAAACTTCTACTAAAGAGCATAAATGCATTATTTTACATTAAAATGAAACCATTTTCTTAGTAAGCAAATGCACAGATTGAATTTTAACTATTTTTTTGTTAAAGAGACAAAGAAAGAAGACGGAGTGAACATATGAAAGACACATAACTAACAACCACAGAGTAGATGAATTTCAACAAAAAGTTGACAAAATTCTGAATAATATAAAATTAAGAATATAACATTGTAAGGTAAAATAAAAAACAAAAGGCATATAACCCAAGTTTACCATGTTCATGAAGGTATGCAGCTGTGGAAAAGAACAACATTGACTTAACTTTTCTAAGAAATGAGAAGAATAAATTATTTAGTTTCAAGAGATAATATTTGATAGGAAGCACTGAAAAAGATTTTAAAACATTGTAAGAACTCTGTTTGGGGTATTTTTATGCTTAGAAGTTATCAGAGATTTAAACCCTTACTGCATCTCCTGAATGGTTGCAAACATTCCACCATAGAGCAACACCTACAGATATGTTATGCGTTGTTTTATGTCATGGCTTTAAGTTGTTCAGGATAGCACTGAACTTATGGTACTTACATAAACATGATCAAATTGTTGTTCCACTGTAAATGGAGATGACTATAATACTCATAAGCAAGGCAGAAACAATACACTTCAAAAAATTTCAAAATAATTTTTGAAACTAATAGTAGTTTGATACAGTATATTTAGAGTGGGATAAGTCGTGAGATGTTATACATTTTTGAGAGCAGAAATACAATGTATCCTGGCATAGTTGTTCTATTTAAAGAAATTAACATATAGAAATAATTTGCTATCTTTGAAAAGCTTATCAGTGCATCTTTGTAAGGTTGTGTATTAAATCATTACCTTTACAAGCTATGATATAGAAACAGTAAGATACCATGAACTTGGCATTCTTAAACAATAAGTCAATAAATTCTGACTCAACAAAAGACATTCCATAATTTACATTATTCATATCTATTTTCTAATTATTATGTGATGAAAATAATATTTATTAAAAGAAAAACGTTCCATGGACTTTGAATATTAGTACATAAATTTCAGTCCAAAACTTTAACACATAGCCAGTTTCTACACTGATTGTATACATGGTAAAAAGATAACATGGACATCTGTTAAATACAATTCTATTGTCATTGATAATTCTTTACAGCTAAAGATGGAAACCAGCATGTTAGAGATTAATGTCATTTCTGGAGAATCGCAATGGGATCCAAGGGTTGATTGACAGATGTTATAAACAGTCAATTGTTAAATATTCATGAATTTTGTGAAGCAGTTGGCAGCATATCCTTAGACTAAAATCAAACATGATTCATGGTGGGATTATTTATACTGCAGAAAATGGTAAACTCAATAACTCTGGTCTCCCGTGGAGCTGTTCTTAAACACTTACCAGCAGACCACTGAGTTTAGGTTTTTACTTCAAAATAGATCAAAGATTGCAAACATTCCATTTATCTCATAGTGTGTACTATATTGTCATAGGCAATTTAGAATAAGTTCACTTGTGGTTTTTTTCTTCTGCACCTTATAACTTTTTAAAAAGAAGTTATGTGAACATTATATCATCTTTTAGAGAGGTGTGGTATTTGTCGTCACTCTGCATATATCAAATACTTCTAGACATGTTTTCTGATGGATTTAAACAAATAACAACCCTAAATATTTCCATGCAAATTAAGATTAGCTAATTCAACTTAGAACTTTTCAACTTTTTAGGGTTTATTTTACAAAGACATATATACTAATTAATATACTTTCTGTATAGTTCTAAAAATGTTTGTTGATCTTCAAGTACTATGTGTTAAAGTACAGACCATTCAGATATATTATTACATTTAGAATAGCCACTTATTTCAGCAAACTCTGAAGGAGCCATGAGAAAGGTTTCAATGGAGAGGAGACAGAATCCACTGATATAAAAGGTTAAAAGGGAAGCTGGGCAATGGTGGCCCATGCCTTTAATTCCAGCACTTGAGAGGCAGAGGCAGGCAGATTTCTGAGTTCGAGGCCAGCCTGTTCTACAGAGTTCCAGGACAGCCAGGCCCACACAGAGAAACACTGTCTCAAAAACCTCAAGCAAACAAACAAAAACAACAACAGGAAAAAAACAACAAATCAAAAACAAACAAACAAACAAACAAATAAAATAACCAAAAGATTAAAAGGGAAAATTGGCAGCAGTGTTAAAGTGGAATGGAGTCTGAGTCGGGAGGACAAAGTAGAAGATAGTATAGGGAGGAATGAATAACACTGAAGACATCTTAAAAAATCATATAGTAACACTGTAGAGATTCACAGAGAAATTCATACCTACTCTCACATGAGTTGCAGTGAAAGAGAAGGGCAGAGTGGGAAGTGGGGAGAGACATAGCTGAAGAGAGAGAGAGAGACAGAGACAGAGACAGAGAACCTATAATCAGGAAACAACAATGCCCCTGTAAGACATTAAAATTGATATTAAATTGCTTAATTTTTGAGATAGAAAAAAATCAGATTTTTTTGACATTCGAATTATTTTCAGAGCTGTATTTTTAAAAACAAAATCATTTTCCATACAATATATTCTGATTATCATTTCTCCTCCCTCATCTCCTACAAAATATTCCCCATTTTTCCACCCATCCACTGCTCTTTCTTTCTCCCTTCCTGCCTCCCTCCCTTCCTCCTTTCTCTTTCTCTTTCGCTACCTCAATTTCTGTGTTTAGATATTATTGAGGTGGTTGTTTTTGAGGTCATATAGACCCTCCCTCCAACCTGTAGAGGCTATTACCATTGCTCTTTGTTGGCCAGCAACACTTGAAAGTAAGAGCCTATTGCTAGAGAAAATAAATGTTGCAGTCATAGGACATGAAGAAATCCAGCTTGTGCTAACTTGGATGCTTTATCCCCAGCACTGAAAGAAAAATCATCGATATAAGGAAAATTTCAAGTTCTTCAAACTTTGAAAAGTAAAGAGCAATAAACATAGCACAATTTATGATTTATAAATTTCATTTGATGCATTTTATTTTTAAATTTTTTTATTTATTCTTCTCTCATACAATACATCCCAACTACAACTTTTCCTCCTTCTACGCCTCAATGTTCATGCATTTTTAAGAGAACATTTTTTAGGTATTTTTTTCATTACATTTCCAATGCTATCCCAAAAGTCCCCCACACCCTCCCACACCCACTCCCACTTTTTGGCCCTGGCATTCCCCTGGACTGAGGCATATAAAGTTTGCACAACCAATGGGCCTCTCTTTCCACTGATGGCCAACTAGGCCATCTTCTAATACATATGTAGCTAGAGACACAAGCTCCGGGAAGTACTGGTTAGTTCATATTGTTGTTCCACCTATAGGGTTGCAGATCCCCCCAGCTCCTTGGGTACTGTCTCTAGCTCCTCCCTTGGGGGCCCTGTGATCCATCCAATAGCTGACTGTCAGCATCCACTTCTGTGTTTGCTAGGCCCCAGCATAGTCTCACAAGAGGCAGCTATATCTGGGTCCTTTCAGCAAAATCTTGCTAGTATATGCAATGCTGTCAGCATTTGGAAGCTGATTATGGGATGGTTCCCCAGATATGGCAGTCTCTAGATGGTCCATCCTTTTGTCTCAGCTCCAAACTTTGTTTCTGTAACTCCTTCCATGGGTGTTTTGTTACCAATTCTAAGAAGGGGCAAAGTGTTCACACTTTGGTCTTCTTGTGTTTCATGTTTTGCAAACTCTAACTTATATCTTGGGTATTCTAAGTTTCTGGGATAATATCCACTTATCACTGAGTACATATCATTTGAGTTCTTTTGTGATTGGGTTACCTCACTCAGGATGATGCCCTCCAGGTCCATCCATTTGCCTAGAAATTACATAAATTCATTCTTTTTAATAGCTGAGTAGTACTCCATTGTGTAAATGTACCACATTTTTTGTATCCATTCCTCTGTTGAAGGGCATCTGGGTTCTTTCTAGCTTCTGCCTATTATAAATAAGGCTGCTATGAACATAGTGGAGCATGTGTCCTTATTACCAATTGGAACATCTTCTGTGTATATGCCTGGGTGAGGTATTTTGGGATCCACTAGTAGTACTATGTCCAATTTTCTGAGGAACCTCCAGACTGATTTCCAGAGTGGTTGTACAAGCTTGCAATCTCACCAACAATGGAGGAGTGTTCCTCTTTCTCCATATCCTCACCAGCATCTGCTGTCACCTGAATTTTAGCTGTACTACAGAGCAATTGTGATAAAAATTGCATGGTATTGGTATAGTGACAGAGAAGTAGACCAATGGAATAGAATTGAAGACCCAGAAATGAACCCACACACCTATGGTCACTTGATCTTTGACAAGGGAGCTAAAACCATCCAGTGGAAAAAAGACAGCATTTTCAACAAATGGTGCTGGCACAACTGATGGTTATCATGTAGAAGAATGCAAATTGATCCATTCCTATCTCCATGTACTAAGGTCAAATCTAAGTGGATTAAGAAACTCCACATAAAACCAGAGACACTGAAAATTATAGAGGAGAAAGTAGGGAAAAGCCTCGAAGATATGGGCACAGGGGAAAAAAATCTTGAATAGAACAGCAATGGCTTGTGCTGTAAGATCGAGAATCGACAAATGGGACCTCATAAAATTGCAAAGCTTCTGCAAGGCAAAGACACCGTCAATAAGACAAAAAGGCCACCAACAGATTGGGAAAGGATCTTTACCTATCCTAAATCAGATAGGGAGAACATTTTTTTTAAGTAATAAAACAAACCAGTTTTAGCTGGGAGTTTTATAAAGCAGTACAGTATAAATGAAAGTGGTAAATTATCAGGTACTGTGCAGAATTGTTGAGAGTGCTCAGGGAATGATGAGGCTCTTCCTTGTCTCTGACAAAACTTCTGTACCTGGCTCTACAATAGATAAAGGGAAAACCAGAAGCTGTATTACAAGCATTTATCCCTGAGAAGAGCTACAAGTAAACCATTTTTAACAGGCCTTAATATTGATTACTACACGATATATAAAAAACCTGTCATGGGAATGACTAAATCAGGAACCCCAACTAACTACCTGTTTTAGCTTGGGTGACTATTTCATGAAAATCCAAAAGCAAGTTGTGAAAGAAAGTACTTGTTTGGCTTACAAATCTTGAATCAGAGTTTACCATGGTAAGCCAAGGTTCAAACCTGACAGGAACGTGGAGGCAGGAATTGATATAGAGGCTACAGGGAAGTGTTGGTTTGCTCCTTATAGCTTGCTTAGCCTGCTTTCTCCTAGAACACAAGACCAGCTATCTAAGGGAAGGACCACCACCTTCAATGAGCTGAGTCCTCCCCATCATTCACTAATTTAAAAATGTTTGCTGTAGGTCTCTGTGCCTCTTTCCATCAGTTGCTGGGTGAAGTCTCTCTGATAACATTTTTGCTAGGCTCCTATCTGCAAGCACAGGAGAATACCATGTATCAGTATCAGGGGCCAATTTTCATGGCATATGTTTCAAGCTGAAATAGTCATTGGTTGGAGACTCCCTCAATTTTTGCGCTATCTTTACTCCTGCATATTGTAAAGGCAGGACCAATTGTAGATGGAAGGGTTTTTTTGGAAGTCTTACCTAGTTAAAGTAGATGACCAGTTCAGGCAGGCTTCATAACCCACTTTGCTAAGAGTTTTAGCTATGGTCACCCTCATAGATTCCTAGCTGTTTCCACTTCCTAAGTTTCTATACTATTCCAGAGATTCACCACTCCCATTCCAGTTGTCTCTTACATTTCTTTCTCCTTCTGTACTTCCCACCTTAGGTCTCTCCTGTTATACCTGCCCCTGTCCTGTCCTCCCTTGTGTCTATTCTATTTTCTTTCCTCAGTCAGATGCACAATTCCCCACTTGATTCCTTCCTGTTACAAAGCCTCTTTGGGTCTGTAGAATATAGCATAGTTATCCTTTACTTTTTCACTAATATTCACTTATAACTGAGTATGCATCATAGTTGTCATTCTGGATCTGGGTTACCTCATTTAGGATGATCTTTTCTAGTTCCCTCAATTTGCCTGCACATTTTATAATGTTATTGTTTTTAATATCCTTTTACTACTCCATCATGTAAAATATACCACATTTATTTTATCCATTCTTCTGTTCAGGGACATCTGGGTTGTTTCTTGTTTCTTGCTATTACAAATAAATCTGCTATGAACATAGATGACTAAGTATCCTTGTGGTTTTGCAGAGTGTCCATTGCCTATATGCCCAGGAGTAATATTATTGGATTTTTTGGTAGAACTATTTCCAATTTCCTGAGAAACCACCAAACTGATTCCCAAAGTGACTGTACAAGTTTGCACTCCAACAGGCAATGAAGGAGTGCTTCAGCAGAGGCAAAGACCCACATCTATACTTAAGGCAGAACTTGGTGAATTCTGTGGAACATGGTGCTGAAGGATGATAGGAGTCAGAGGGATCAAGGACATAACAAGAAAACTTAGAGAATTAACTAACTTAGGTGCATATGGGGTCACAGAGACTGGAACACCAACCAGAGAGCCTGCATGGGACTGAATTAGGCCCTCTGCACATATGTTACATTTATGTAGATGGGTGTTCCAATGGGACCCCTAACAGTGGGAGCAGTAGCTGTTTCTGACTCTGTTGCCTGCCTTTGGGACACTTTCTCCATACTGGGTTACCTTGTCTAAACTCAATAGGAGAGGATTCACTTAGTCTTACTGTAACTTGATATGCAAGGGCTGGTTGATATTCTTGGTGTCCTCCATTTTTCTGAGGAGAGAAGGAGAAGTAGTAGATGGTAGGGGAGGCAGAATGGAGGGAAGAACTGGGAGGCAAGCTGGGAAAAGAAACTGTGTTCTGTGGTATAAAGTAAATTAATTAACCAGAAGGGCCCACCATCTTCCTTCTGAGCCCAGTGGAAGCTGCTGCAGGACCTCAGGATCACGGATGAGTGAAACAAAAAATCAGCTCCAAAGAATCGCGGAGGGTCTTGTACCAGTAGGAACAGGGACAAAGAAACCCCTCCCAAACAGAGGATGGGATTTGTTCCAGTTGGGGCCACCCCTGCCATCTTTCTTCTAAGCCCAGCAGAGGCCTCTAAGGGCTCCAGATTGCTCTCCACACAACAGGACCTCCGGATCACCTTGGGATCACAGGTGAGTGGAACACAACATCAACTCCAAAGAATCTCAGAGGGTCTTGTGACAGCAGGAACAGGGACAAAGGAACTCTGCCTGACCAGAGGCTGGGATCCATTCAGGTCAGGGCCAGCCCCTGCCATCTTCTACGTGAACCAGGCCGAGGGAGTCTAGGGCACCAAAGGACTTCCCACACAACAGGAACCCTAGCCCACCCAGGACCTCCTGATCACCTGAGAGCACGTGGGCTATAGAAGCAACAGAGCTTCATGGTCAGGGTCCCATCTGGCCTTCATCCTCAGTCAGGAGGCAGAGCTGAGACCCAGAACCCTGGGCACATTCCTTGCCAGAGGGGAGTCAGCCTACAGGGAGAGTTCTGACCTCAGAACTCAGGAGGTGGATTAGAGCTCCAGACTGCTGAACACCTACACTGAAAGACAAGAGCTTGCCTGTAGAGAGTGCTCTGACCACTGGAACTTAGGATAGAGTTGGACTCCTAGGAGTGCTGACAGAGGCTAAAAGAATCACAGGAAGACCAAGCTCCAACCAGAGACAGCTTGAACATTAACACCAGAGACTTCCAGATGGCGAAGGGTAAACATAAGATTATTACTAACAGAAAACAAGAACACTGGGCATCATCAGAACCCAGTACGCCCACGAGTCCTGGATGCCCCAACACACCCAAAAAGCAAGATGCAGATTTAAAATCATATCTAATGATGGTGGTAAAAGATTTTAAGAAGGGCATTAATAACTCACTTAAAGAAATACAGATAAAAGCCCTTAAGGACGAAGCACAAAAATTCCTCAAGGAATCACAGGTGAATACTGCTAAACAAGTAGAAGCCCTTAAAGAGGAAAAACAAAAATCCTTCAAGGAATTACAGGAGAACACTATGAAACAGGTAGAAGTCCTTAAAGAACTATAGGCAAACACTGGTAAACAGGTAGAAGAAACACAAAAATCTCTTAAAGAATTACAGGAAAACACAACCAAACAAGTGATGGAATTGAGCAACGCTATCCAAGATCTAAAAATGGAAGTAGAAACAATGAAGAAAACCCAAAGGGAGACAACTCTGGAGATAGAAACCCTAGGAAAGAAATCAGGAACCATAGATGCAAGCATCAGCAACAGAATACAAGAGATGGAAGAGAGAATCTCAGGTGCAGAAGATTCCATAGGGAACATGGACACAACAATCAATTAAATGCAAAATGCAAAAAGATCCTAACTGAAAACATCCAGGAAATCCACGACATAATGAGAAGATTAAAGCTAAGGATAATAGGAGTAGATGGGAATGAAGTACAGAGCTAAACAAAGAATTCTCAACTGAGGAATACCGAAGGGCTGAGAAGTACTTGAAAAAATGTCCAACATCCTTAATCATCAGGGAAATGCAAATCAAAGCAACCCTGAGATTCCACCTCACACCAGTCAGAATGGCTAGGATCAAAAATTCAGGTGACAGAAGATGCTGGTGAGGATCTGGAGAAAGAGGAACACTCCTCCATCCAGAGACTGCCCCACCCGGGGGTCCATCCCACAATCAGCCACCAAACGCAGACATTATTGCATATGCCAACAAGATTTTGCTGAAGGGACTCTGATATAGCTGTCTCTTGTGAGGCTTTGCCAGTGCCTGGAAAATACAGAAGTGGATGCTCACAGTCATCTATAGGATGGAACACAGGGCCCCCAATATAGGAACTAGAGAAAGTACCCAAGAGCTGAAGGGGTCTGCAACCCTATAAGTGGAACAACAATATGAACTAATCAGTACCCCCAGACCTCGTGTGTGGAGAGCCTTGCCACGAGCAGTCTTGAGCCTCAAGCAATTGCGAGCCATGAGCAATCGCCATTATAAGATGGTGCTGGCCTCCGGTGTGCCTAATTAGTAAACAACCCTTGTGCACAAGTGCGAGAGTGAACTCATGCTTAGTTACTGCTCATCTCGGGAGCATAGTAATGGGGTGATGGGCGAGCAATGAATCAGAAGCTGACACGCCATATCAGGTGCTGAAACACCATGGCTGAGGGCTATATAAGCAACGCCATTTTCTGGGGTTGGGGTCTTCCCTCCTGAAGAAGCAAGAAAGCTTTTGCTGCAGAAGATTCCGGTTGTCCAAGTGTGTTCTTGCTGGCGAGAACCGTAGCTCGGGACACTCGTGTCTCTAGCTGCATATGTAGCAGAAGATGGCCTAGTCAGTCATCATTGGGAAGAGAGGCCCCTTTGTCTAGCAAACTTTATATGCCCCAGTACAGGGGAATGCCAGGGCCAAGAAGTGGGAATGAGTGGGTAGGGGAGCAGGGCTGGGGGAGGGTATAGGGGAGTTTTGGGATAGCATTTAAAATGTAATGAAGAAGATATCTAATAAATAAAATGTGGGAAAAATTAACCAGAAGGAAAGAGAGAAATAAAGAGAAGGAAGGAGTGAAGAGGGGAAGGGAGAGAGGGAGAAAGAGAGGGAGGGAGGGAGGGAGGGAGGGAGGGAGGGAGGAAGGGAGGGAGGGAGGGAGGGAGG
Source organism: Mus caroli (assembly GCF_978045245.1). Taxonomy (NCBI): domain Eukaryota; kingdom Metazoa; phylum Chordata; class Mammalia; order Rodentia; family Muridae; genus Mus; species Mus caroli. The sequence goes on along the minus strand of NW_028227262.1, from coordinate 104,486,170 downwards.
GAGGGAGGGAGGGAGGAAGGAAGGAAGGAAGGAAGGAAGGAAGGAAGGAAGGAAGGAAGGAAGGAAGGAAGGAAGGAAGGAAGGAAGGAAGGAAGGAAGGATGGCAGCACTACAGTCCTGCCCACAATGTCTTAATTCTTAAAGAGGAGTTTCTCAGTTGGGGATACCTTCTCTCAGATGACTCTAGAGAGTATCAAATTGATACAAAACTCTCCAGTACTCTTCCCTAACTGCTGCTTCTGTTGGGAATCCCATTGAGATTTGTTAGTATAAAATTTAATATTTTATTATTCATCAACTGCCTTTATGTATCAAAACATGTATAATACATAGAAAAACAAAATAACTTCTTTTGGAGACTACCTAACAGCAGATGATGATGCAGCTGGAGGGTCCAGGTTTAGAAAACCATCACAGCAGCTTTCATAGTGAATGCACCATCAGTCCTATGGGGTGCCAGCCTGATGAAGGCTGTGGACCTGGTTGAGGCCATGGGAGTCTTGGTTAAGCTGAATACAAAATAGTGGATCCTTGTCACCAAGCTGAACTGCCTGGTCAAGGACATGAAGATTCAGAATATGGAGAAGATCTACGTTTTTCTCCATGCTAATTAAAGAATCCAATATCATTGACTGTTTCCTGAGGGCATGCCTAAAGGAATAGGTTCTAAAAACCATGTCAGTGCAAAAGCAGACCCACAGTGTCCAGATCAGTCCCAAGGCTTTTGTCCCTATTGAGGACTACAGTAAGTATGTTGGTCCTGGTGTTAAGTACTCCAAGGAGTTAACCACTGCCTCCTGAGGGTCCAACATCTTGGCTAGGGTTTCCATTGACCCTGTGTTGAGAGGCTACTTAGAGAAACAATATTGGCAATCCCCACACTGGTGATGCAAGGTGAAAGGGTACTATGGCTAAGTGCTGGTGTGCATCATTCCTGCCCCCAAATACATTTAGCATCATCTATGCTCTTCTGCCCAAGGAGCTGCTGCTGATTGCCAATATTGCTAACTGCTGCATATCAGACAGCAGTTTATCTGCCACCCTAATTAACTTTTTCATGCCATCATTGATTCCATCTCCAAGACCTACAGCTACTTGACTCCTAGACTTTAAAGAAGGGGGAAGGGTGTTCACTACAGCTTCTTATGAGGATTCACTGATCAAGTTGTGAAATTTCACACCAGAGTTTTCATTCAGAGGACCTGGGCTCCAGCTGTGGTACTACATAAGGGTTTTTGTACAAGAAAAGTAAAATCTATTAAAAAATAAAATTAATAAGCATGCACAGACCATACATGAGGGAAACAAAAAGTAAAAAGTTAAATACAGAGAAATAGGAAAGAAGGATAATATAAATCTAAAAGTAACAACCCATAAAACAGAGAACAAAAAGTAGCCATTATCATTAAAAGTCACTTAACTTTTAAAATGAACAGATATCTGTCAAATTAAATCAATAATCATTGGGGAAATGATGAAATAAAATATAAATGAAAACGGGTATCATTTGAGATATGAACTATTTAAATATAAGCAAATTGAAAATAGACTAATAATTAAATTAAAAAATGAATAAAGCAGAAAAGTACTGTCATAAAGATAGATATCATGAATAAAAATCCAATTATCCATTGATTTGCTACACAAGGAAGTTCATGCCCCATTTATTTTGGAATTCAAATAGACATCTTACACTACCTTCAACTCACAACATTCCTCTTTGAGGTTTCAAATACATCACATTCATTCTGCCTTTAGTACCTGGTGCTCTTGCTGTTTACTTAACCTGAAAAAAAATTACTGGGACTTCTCACCTAGCCCACCTCTGTTACTATCCAAGGCAGACTTCATATGCTGTGTACATATATTTTTAAGTAGGTATTCACTGTCTAAGCAAATGACTGCATGTTCTGATGTCATTCACTGTAGTCCTCTTCTCTCTCCTCACTCTGGCTTACTCACTTCATTCCCCAAGGTGATTTCTTCTTCCCAAAGAGTCTCACACACACTAAATACTAAGATTGCATAATTCTGCATTAAAAATAAGAGAGAAAAGTTCAGGTGTATTTTTTCTTTCCTATGAGGATCTCTATTTCTTCCATTATTTCCTTCTTTATGGTGATTGTAACTTAACTGTGCATATGCCACATTACTTTATTCAATATTCTGTGTCAGCATAGCACACATGCTATCTCTTTAAGCTAACCTTTTCTTGATCCTGAGTTCACTCTTCCTATCAGAACATCCCAGGTTTTATCCATTGTCAGTTGAGGAACTTGTTAAGCTGTTAATCCATTAAGTTTCTCTAATAAGTTTTATTCTTAGTAGGTATCCTACCTTTCCAAACTTAATTCCAGAAAGCTGTTGCAATACTGGGCCTAGAGAAGGTGACCAATGTGGATAAAGCAAATCACTTCTTCCATTGTGTCCTTTCTTCAATAAAATTAAGAGGAGGCTTGAGTTTTCAAATTAGAAACTCATGTAATCTATGGATGCCCAAGTGTTTTATATTTAACATGTTCTACTTCATACATAAGCATTCACTAACAGAAAAAGGTCAGGATTAACTCATCTTAAATCTGCTGAATGGAGTTTAAATATAAAAAAAACAAATTCACTTCTTACCTAACTTCTTAACTTTGTGTATCTAGACTCTTTCATATGCATCATTGATATGATATGATAGCTATGATAAAATTTCCTTAAGACTATACTGTTTTGGCAAATGAGTATCAGCTCTTTTATTTTTGAATAATCAAAATGTTATGGTAGTCAGTATATAACTTATAAACTAACATTCATAATGTTATGAAACACACACGTGTATGAATACTTGTGCATGAGTATATGGATATGTAGCCAGATTTATATGTTATTCCTCAACCATTATCCTATCTTCAGTCAAGCTGCCTGAAATAATTGATTGTGGCTATGCAAAAAGTTATCTAATATTGACATGCCTCCAATACATATCATAGCATTGTTTTAAATTAAGATTTAAAAACAATCTGAAAACATTTTCTCACCTTCATAATCATGAGTAATAGACTATTATACAATCATATGTGTAAATAAAATTATTCATTCAATTAAATAAAGAAGCATGAGTTCCCATTTAAAAACAAAATCTGCTGCCACCTACAAAAAAAAACTGAGGAGAGGGGAGAGAGAGAGAGAGAGAGAGAGAGAGAGAGAGAGAGAGAGAGAGAGAGAGAGAGAGAGAGAACTGTTTTAATACATTAAACAGGAATGCAGTATGCTTCACCAATGGTCTGCTGAAAGAAAAAAAATATCTCTACTTTAACTCAACCATAAGCAAATAGGCTACAGAATAAGTGTTCTTAGGATCACTAGTCTCCAATGAGAGGACATGAGTGTACCATTTGTCGCTTTGTCACACTTCCACATACACTTTGTGTTTGTGTGTAGTCACTTCTATTTTCTGGTCACATTAAATGGAAGAAAATCTTTCAACATTTTGGGCAGGGACAAGGCTATTTTGGGGTAAAGAACAGCTGAGATGGGGATATTCTCACCCAAGGAAGCTCCTCAAACTACAATTCTCTATGCCAGCAAACTGGGAAATCTTCAAATCTGCTTTGTTATTTCACTTGAAACTCAGACCCTTGAGCCTTGAGAAAGTTTCCTTGTTGCTAATTTCTTCTTGGAATTTATGTATATACATTCCAAAGGACAAACAAGTAGATAATGACTTTTCTAAATCAAATAATTTAGGAGAAACAGGGGTTGAGAAAAGAAGAATTTTAACAGGGAAAAGTAAGTTTCTTATTTTAAGTCTTCCATTTTTAATCTATATTTGCCCCCACAACAGACTCAAAACTGCAATGACACATGAGGTATTTGTAGGGCTCAGCCTGATAGGTGGCCCACTGTAATCCTAGCATTCAGGAGGCTCAGATGTTCAAAGCTAAGCCTAAAGCTTATCAAACAAATCAGAACACAAAGTTTGCTGGTCTTGAGCAAAGATCTTCCTTTTAGTTATATTAAAGATGACTTCAAAGGTAGAAAAAAATATCTTGAAGAGAAGCCTATCAGAGAATGTTGTAGCTGTCCTCTTTCAGAGAACCATGGTGAGACTTAGTGGATGAGTTATAAAGGAATTAGGAAAGATCAGCTAAAACCTTGGGGACACATGTTTCAATACAAGCACAAGAAGAAAAAAAAACTGCCTAAGGGACCAAATTCGGTAATAATATCCTTTGCTTGGCATTTACTTTAGGTTGCTAAGCAGTCAGAAGATTAGCTCTGCTGTTTGGTCTGCTGAAATGTAGAACTAGCTGGAAGGTGATCTAAGTGGATGTCAGGGTTTGGTGAGAACCCAGTGGAACTTTTTGTTTTACATTCTTGAACAAGGAATTAAACAGATGCACACAGCTGCAGGAGAAAGAGGGACAGTTTATTAAATTATGATGAACTTCTAAGGGAGGAACCAAGCAAAGCAAATAAAGAGTATAGTAACAAAATAGTCTTACTTCAAAAAGATTGGGAATTTTATGCCACTTACTGGAAGGTTCAGGGTTATTTACCTAGTGTAGGCTTTCTCACATATGCTACTGCATGTGATTCTCTATTATATGGTTTACACCCAGTGTCATTATCATGTCAAATGTTCACACAGGGATATGCTCCGTTTAGTATTAAAATAATTAGCATAACCCCATCTGTGGAATACATGTGCATGTTGCTGGGACAGTTGTTGGATTTAGTCATTTGCAGCAGGATGTTTGCAGCCTTTCTCTTTGCTATTTGATTGTTACCTCTTCTGCTAGCTGGCACTCTTTGTATAAGCCCTTTAGCTTTCATTCTACACCTAATACCCCGTCTCCAAAAGCACTTAATTTTGTATTACTAGTGGTATCTACATATTCTTTTTATGATGTGAGAATATAGGCTCAGGAAAAGTGATGCTTGCTATAGATACCTGAAATTATAGGCAGTAGAGCAACAGCAGAGATGACTCTCTGTACTTAAACGAAAGAAGTGAAAGGGCAAAGAAACGAAGACCATGTTCAGCAAGCTGTGAAAGTCAGACAACAGAATGTCAATCTTGAAAGAAATGAAGAGAGTGAACTGGTGCAGTGAAAGACATCTTATTAAAAAAGAATGGTATGAAAACAGTACAGGAAATAAAAGCAAATCAATGTGTTCAGAGTCAGTACAAGACCTTGATCAAAGGATATCTGAATAACTGGAAAATTTTCAAAAGAATTTCACATATTTTTCTAGAGAGGCTCATAAAACTGCGTTACAGCTTGTCAAAGTGAATCAGATAATAACTAAGAAGGCTAAAGTAGTTGACTATAATATGCGGTTATCAGACTTTATTTTTATTGTTTTACTGGTTATTGTTTTAAAATTCTCACTGATAAAAGAGTATGCTAGTATAAATTAAAGACAAAAGATAATAATGTCCAAATATTACGGTATTTGTCATTGCTGTTCATTCTTTCTAATTTGCTATTTGTGATTTTCTTTGAGATTACTTTAATATATAGTGAATTTATATAACATAGCACACAGACTTGGAATATCTTTAAAGTTCCAGTGCTAAAACTCACAGGTTCCATTATACAATTTGTGGTTGTACTTTTGTTTTAATTTACAAAAGTAGAGGTTATATTAATTATATCTATAAAAAACATAAGTGAAAGGCCTATAGATATACTAATAGAATATAGTCTAGTTATCCCCTACATAACCAATAATTTGTTCTGTAATTACACCATTGTAGCTTCATATTATAGGTGGAAATAGCTTACTTCAGATACATTTATATTGATTGTTTGAGCATTGCAGTTCAAATTTTGGGGCAGTATTTCTTAGTAATTTGTTATAACATGCCTGCATTTGCAACTTCAGGAAGAAACCCACAATGTTTCTACTCTGTTCCCTTGTCTTTTTCTTTTCTTTTCTTTCTTTCTTTCTTTCTTTCTTTCTTTCTTTCTTTCTTTCTTTCTCTCTTTCTTTCTTTCTCTCTTTCTTTCTTTTCAATTTGATTCGTTTATTCTGTTTTAACAAGATCTATGAGGGTTTTTTTATGTTTTTATTGTATTCCTCTAGGATATGAGGCATTGAAAAAAAATTGTATGAAATGAAAAAGTAGCCATATCTTTACCAATTTGTATTCCCTTGATGTCTTTTTGTTGTCTCATTGTTCTAGCAAGCCCTTCCAGTACTATATTGAGTAGATATGGGGAGAGTGAATATTCTTATCTTGTCCCCAATTTTAGTGGGATTGCTTCAAGTATGCCTCCATTTAATTTGATATTGGCTGTTGGTTTGCTATTTGCAGATAATAAGATAGTATACATAAGCAAACTCAAGCATTCTACCAGAGAACTGTTCTAGTTGATAAACAACATCAGCAAAGTGGCCAGATATAAAATTAACTCAAATAAATCAGTAGTCTTCCTTTTTCGCAAATGATGAATAGGATGAGAAAGAAATTAGGGAAACAACTTCCTTTACAATACCCACAAATAATATTAAATATCGTCGGGTGACTCTAACCAAACAAGTAAAATATCTATATGACAATAGCTTCAAGTCTCTCAGGAAAAAAAAAATGAAGAAGATATCAGAAAATGGAGAGATCACTCATGCTCATAGATTGGCAGAATTAATATAGTAAAAATAGCCATGCTACGAAAGGTTTATGCTACCACAGATTCAATTCAATCCCCATCAAAATCCCAACACAATTCTTCAAAGACATGGAAAGAGAAAGTCTCAAATTCATTTGGAAAGGCAAAAAACCCAGAATAGTCAAAAAAATTCTTAACAATAAAAACAACAACAATAACAATATAAACAAACAAACAAAAACAAAGAATGAACAAAAGAAAAAAAATGACTAGGGGAAATTGCCATACTTGACCTTAAGCTTTACTACAGAGCAATAGTGATGTGCTCCTGATTTCCTTTCACGATAGCTTGTGATTTAATGATTTGCTTATCATTTGTATATGGGAGCCCTAATGGCTTTTTCAGTTAGTCTTGTATCCAGCCATATGCTGAAAGTGTTTGTCAGCTCTAGATGTTCCCTGGAATAATTTTGGGGGATAAATTTGACTTCTCCTTTCCTTGTTTGTTTGTTTGTTTGTTTGTTTTCAAGACAGGGTTTCTCTGTGTAGTCCTGGCTGTCCTGGAACTCACTCTGTAGACCAGGCTGGCCTCGAACTCAGAAATCTGCCTGCCTCTGCCTCCCAAGTGCTGGGATTAAAGGCATGTGCCACCACTGCCCGACAACCAATTTTTATCCCCTTGATCTTCTTCAGTTGTCATATTTCTCTGGCTTAATCTTGAAGTACTATATAAAGCAGATATGAGCAGAGTGGGCCACCTTGTCTAATTTCAGAGATTAGTAAAACAGATTTATGATTCTCTACATTTAATATGATGTTGGCTATAAACTTATATATTGCCTGTATTATCTTTAGGTATATTCCTGTTATTTTGGTGGTGGTGGTAGTGATGATGGTCCTGTGTGTGTGTGTGTGTGTGTGTGTGTGTGTTTATATGTCTTTGGGTGTCTAAGTCTGTATGTGTGTGTATGTGTGACTTATTCTTTTGATTTTTCTTGTGTGAGAAGGCTATTTATTCCCTGTTTTTCATGTATATAGTTGACCTCCTCAGGTTGGAGAAATCCCTCTTTCAGTTTCTGTAAGGCTAGATTTATTGAAAGATATTGTTTAAATTTGAATTTATCATGTAATAACTTATTTATACCATCTGTAGTAATTAAAATTTTTGCTTGGTACAGTAGACTAGGCTGGCATCTGTGGTCTCTTAGAGTTCACAGCATATTTGTCCAGGTATTTCTGGCTTTTAGATTCTCCATTAAGAAGTCGTGTGTAATTCTAATAGGTTTGTCTTTCTATCACTTGGTTGGTTCCCTTCTATTGTTTAAAATTCTTTCTTCATTTCGTATGTTTACTGTTTCAATTATTATGTGGCAAGAGAACTTTGTTTTCTGGTCCAATCTGTTTGGTATTCTGTATGTTTCTTGTATCATTATAGGCATACCTTTCTTTAGGATAGAAAAAAATTTCTTTCATATTTTGCTTAAAATATTTTCTTCATATTTAATCTTTGTTTCTTCTTACTTCATACCTATTATTCTTATGTTTGTTTCAGATTTTCTGAATATTTTGTGTCAGGATTTTTTTTTTTTTTAGATTTAATATTTTCTTTGACTTATATATCCATTTCTTCTAGAATATCTCCAGGACCTGAGATTCTCTCTTTTATCTTTTTTATTCTGATAATGAAGCTTGACTGTGTAGTTCCTAATTTAGATTCCTAAGTTTTGTATTTCTAGAATTCCCTCAGTTTATGCTTTCTTTATTGCTTCTATTTTTACTTTCAGGTCTTGGATAGTTTATTCATTTCCTTCAACTCTTTGTGTTTTCCTGGATTTCTTTAAGGGGTTTATTCATTTCCTTTTTAAAGACTTCTATCATCTTCATATATTTGTTTTTTGTGTCTTTTTCTTGTTGGAATATTCAGAGGCTGTGGTGTTAAAATAGCTGTACTATAGTGGAGAGCATTTGCTCTGGCTGTTCTTCATTGTGTTTTTGTGATTTTCTGCAGAAAAATTATATAACACTTTCTTCTGAACTGAAACAGTCCATGTAGAATAGAGGAATGATGCTTCTGACACTCAGAAGTAAGAAACTCACAAGGCTCATGAAGCTCCTAAAGAGCAAGATTCCTTTGATCCCTCCATGATGTCTTGGGACCATTAAAGAACTGCCAAGGAGCACATTGTCCTCGGAGGAGCTAACTGCTCGTCCTTTGAAGACCTCCTGGTTTACAGATTCCATGACACATCAGCCAAGCTAGTGTGGGCCTTTTGGCAGTGCAGCCGGACTTATGAATGAAGAAAATGATAAGGATACAGTTGCCTCCATGTATATGTTGAGGAAAAGATTTATTTTAGAGGAGAAAACAGTCAGAGGTACCTGGAAAGGTCTAGATTTAACCTGGCTATAAAAGGAGAGGGTAGGTGGAGAAGAACCAGGAGCCAGGGGTCCAGAAATCAGCCAGAAGACCAAGAAAGCAAAAAGAACCAAATGGCCCTGTAGACAAAATGGCTGAGTTTATATCTGTAGGAGAATGTACTGGCTATTTTTGTGTCAACTTGACACAGCTGGAGTTATCACAGAGAAAGGAGCTTCAGTTGAGGAAATGCCTCCATGAGATCCAACTGTAAGGCATTTTCTCAATTAGTGATCAAGGGGGAAAGGCCCCTTGTGGGTGGGACCATCCCTGGGCTGGTAGTCTTGGGTTCTATAAGAGAGTAGGCTGAGCAAGCCAGAGGAGGCAAGCCAGTAAAGAACATCCCTCCATGGCCTCTGTATCAGCTCCTGCTCCCTGACCTGTCTGAGTTCCAGTCCTGACTTCCTTTGGTGATGAACAGCAGCATAGAAGTGTAAGCCGAATAAACCCTTTCCTCCCCAACTTGCTTCTTGGTCATGATGTTTGTGCAGGAGTAGAAACCCTGACTAAGACAGAGAAACTTGCAGAAGGGAAGTGAAGCTCCTGAACAGGAGAGGTTGAGGGTAGGGGACAAGGTATGCTAGCTAGGTTGGCTCACTAACAGGTACTTGTGGGTATGGACCAAGGGAGAATGGTGACCAGAGTTTTGCTTTGATGTATTAAATAGGCTCCTCAGTACCCTTATTATAGAAGTTTGTGTAACAGCTCACTCATATTCCTTTAACTAAATAATAAACTAATTGCTGCACATCAGTGAAATTATAACTTTGATATGATTTGATTATCTGTGTTAAGCAGACATTTTGTCAAATCTCCCTACCAAAGTCATACAGGAAGTGAAATAGATATTTTCTATCACTGAAGTAATTTTACCTGATCTGATTTTAAACTACTCCTCATTCATTTTATATTTTCATCCATCAGGTCCAGCTATGGTTACCACAAAATTGTACATACATATTTTGTGTCTTCTGTGCCCAATCAGCCTAAATTCCTCAAACACAGACAACGTGTGCCACTCTCGGTCTGTCACAGACTACTTGATATCTTTGTCCTTGCCCTTTGTGTTTGATCCTCCTGAAGCCTTTGAAAATGGAGATGCACATTCCCCACGTCATCTGTCTCTACCACTTTATAACTTCATTTGTGTAAGTTACTTTTAATGATTACCTTCTTTCTATACTAATTTAGTATACTGTATAGCTCTATATAATCACTTTAAAACTTCATTTGTATAAGTTACTTTTAATGTTTACCTTCTTTTTATACTAATTTAGTATACTGTATAGCTCTATATAATCACTTTGAGAGACAATCAATAAATAATTAGTACAAAGGCTTAGGAATATAGAGGCCAGTCTAAAAAGAAAAATGTCTTGGATCCATGATCTGTAAAAGACTTATGAATATAGAAGAATCACTGTGTGTATTACTCCCCCTCTGTATGCTTCATTGTTTCTTTGTGTGTGTATGATCATTTATGTTTCCTTTTATTTCTGACTCACATTTACATCACTTACTTAATTTCATAAATAATTATTCTCAAAGTAAATTATTTGACACTAGTTTTATTAGTCTGTTATTGTTTTAGTTATTAGAATGTCTTAAAAGTACCTGAATTCCAAAATCATTGAATATAATACTTATTTCTTCAGTAACACTGGAAAATGCTGTGCTTGTGTCAGGTTCAGTTGCATATTTACACAATCCTGTGATTTCCAAAGGCAGAGGAGAAACCAGAGTTAACATGAGATTTAACATTCTGCTCTCTCCATTCCATTTCATTATTACATAAATCATTCAAAAGAGCAACACTTTGACTAATAAGATTATTAATGGATTTTGAAATTAGATGCAACCTTGATTGGAAAAAATAAATCATTGTCTGTCAGGCTAATGAACTACATCGCCATATTAGGTGGTGTGGAATAAGGTCCAGTGCATCCTGAGATAGTTCTGACACTCCTTCTCTGTCTTCACCCACCAGTAGGAAATAGGCTGTCATCAGTGGCCAATATATGAGGAACATATTTCATGGTGTATGTGTTTATGTGCGTGTGTACATGTAACATTATGAATGACAATATAAGTAGCTCAGCAGAAAACCTAACTTTCACATAAACATATCTGATTTGACTATTAGCCATTGTATAAGACAAGACACTAAATTCAGTTTAATTAACGAAATAATTTTGAGGAAAGTTGCTGAAAAGCTGTTTGCTTATATTAATTTTAGGATTTGTTCTTGAAGTAGTTTATATAAGAGGTGTGTTAATATATGTCACAGTGTTAGGAATGTATGAGCACTTCTGGCACACACAGAATCACACATAAATCACATTACATATTTACATTCACCACCACTTTGTGTACACACACACACACACACACACACACACACATTACTTTATTGTAAAGAAATAAGTATTTCAGAAGCAATGCAGCCCAGAGCTCTTTTTATTACGTCTAGGTTTAGAAACATAACAAGAGAGTGTAGCACTTTCTTCAATTCCTTTGACATACAACAAAAATGTAAAACATATTACCAGTTTGACAGAGGACAATATAAAAGGATATATTTTTATCAAATATTTGCATAGTTTTAAATTTTTTAATGTAAGCAAAGCTGTTTATGGTGTGGCTTTAATGTTGCTACACATTTAAAAACATTTCACAATCTAATTTTGAAATTTAATATTCATCATGACATGTAAGTTTAATTTTGATTTTTACTCATTGAGTGTAAAAATGCCGTTTCAGTGATTCATGTGTTACAGCGTGTCTGGAGATCAGAAGAGAATTCTCTTGAGTCAATTTTCTCCTTCTTGTGGCTTCTGGGGATTGATTTCAATCTTCAGGCCTGCATACACATATCACATCCATATAGGTGACCTTGCTGGCCCTTCCTGTTTTCTTGTATGTGTTCTCATGAAAATGTCTGTAGCAATCACCCAGAAAACAGTTCGTTGATTCTTCCCTGTATGGTTGACTGTTTCTTCTTTAACTTGATTAAATAAAATTAAGTCTTTACAAAATCTGATCTGTGATTGACTGACACACATTTGTTTTTACTAAGACCTACATGAGATTTTTCTGGATACCATAAATAATGTGAGTTCAGAAAGTTATTATGTCACCATAGTTTATTTCTGACTAAAACAGGGTTTGAAAAAACACCAAGTAGATGAATCATATTTTTTAAGTGAAGGGAGAAGTTTTCAATATTTAAAAAGTAATTAAAAATGACCAGAATTTGTTCATTTTCATTAGATATATAAAAGTATTGTAAAGTAGCATCTAGTTAAATAAGTACATTTTAATTGATGAAAATTAATGTTCCCCATGTCTGGATTGAAGTTTGCACCTTTGTTGAAATTTCTGAGTTAGATAATTTCTGTCATCAAGCCCAGAATTAGTGAATCAGACACTAACAATATGGAATTATAACTTCTGCAGTCCTACAAATTGAAGAGCCAGGTACAAAGTTAAACATACTTTACTGATCTCAGATTGTCTTAAAGAGCTATTTCTGAGGGAAGAGATCTAAACATATCTGTGGGTGTAACAATAAACATTTTGAATGTAGCTAAAATTTATGATGATTTAATAAAGTGGTGGTACTGGGTGCTCCTCCAACATGCAAGTAATTTTTTTTTTCAACAAAAAAAAGGAAAATTCTCCAGCCACTACTTCTTAGGGCCATTTATCATCTCCCCTCATTCCTTGAAAGATGGCTCATTTACATCTGTATTGCCAACTAAGTAGTTACTCCACTATTGTTTGTTGTATTTCATGCATGCAACACAGTTACTTTATTATTTGCAAAGCTTAGAACTTTCATTTTAACAATTAATGTCAGTTTCTTCCATTCCTAAATCCTCCAATTCCTTATTGTTCTCTTCTTTATGGTTTCTTCCATTCCTAAATCATTCAGTTTTTTATTGTCCTCTTCTTATCAGTCCTCCAGAACTGAGCTAAGCATCACAACATTTCTATAATCTGGATTGGGGAAAAATTTGAATTGTGCTGCTTCAAGGACATTGCTTCCATACTCTTCTGAGGTCAGCACTATGGTGATGTCAGTTTATGTGATCCCAGTGATATAATACCACTATAATTAAAATATGCCATATTCTTCTTAACATGAATCCAGGTCTCCTATGGTATGAAAATGTAACAGAAACATTACATACTATGCCTCCAATTCTTCTACATAGCCATGCCTATTCTAAATGTGTTCTACATTTACGCAATTTCTACTTTCTTTCTTCAGTCCATTAAACAGTTTGAGATTTATTCATGGGGCTGGAGAGATGGCTGTATGGTTAGGGGCACATACCATTCTTCTTGATGCTTACAGCTGCCTGTACCCCAGCTCCTGAAGAATCTGACACAGTCATGTGCACAAACACCACACTACTACTTCCACACAGACATAATTAAAGTAATAAATGTAGTTTTTGACACTTTGAGATTTATTCAGGCAAATAATATATTTTCTCTATGCTGTTCTTGTGAGAATTTCCTTCAGGGATAAAAAAAATTAATAAACTTTGTAAAAAGAAAAAAGTCTAGAAAGAAGCTAGCTTTGGGTATAAGGAAGTTTAGTTCTTTTTATAAATGACTTAAGAAAATTTAAAAAAAATAAAAGATTTATTTAGATATTTTCTTAATGAAGATTTAAAAAACTATCAAGCAATTAAGAACACAGTGTATAATTAAATTTTTAATGAAGTTTTTGTATTCCTTGTACTCAGTATGAAATTTAAAACATTATAATATATGTATATGATTAGGCTTACTACTAAGCACCATCAATGGAAAAATTTACTTCTGAATGGAATTTTGTGTCTGATAGATTTGGAAAATTTATTAATAATTGTTAGTAATAATTAATAATGCATTGTTGCATGAAGCCATTGGAAACAAAGCAGAAAAGAATGGAGTTTTAGAATACGTTTTCATATTGTTGGTTCTACTCCTGAGTCCTAACAGTAATCAATAAGAAGGAATGTTACTCTGTACTAAAACACTTATACTTAATTATAAAATCAAGATTAGTAAATGATCAGGCCATAGATTTTTTAACATCAATTGTGTCACATGTATCATAAGTTATAAGATAGAGGGGAACAAATATGTTACAATATATTGTAGCTATTAGTATACTGAGCATTAATTATAAATATTTCATGGAATACTTCAAATTCAGCTAATGGATTTGGTTTTTTTCTATAGTCTAATACTTAGTATATATGTATTATATGTATTAGATATCGGTTTATTTGATACCTCACAAGTACTTTTGTATGTGTTTAATTTAGAATAGATTCATTTGAATTTATAATATACTTGCATAATTTGCTCTCTTCCCTTTCTTCTTAACAACCTCTCCCATAATTCCTGTCTCACTCTCTCAAATGTATGGCCTGTTTTTCTTTAATTATAATCACACACCCCAACACACAGTCCTCAATACATGCATAAGCTGTACTTCTTTTAAAGAAAATTGATTTAAAATGTAGTTTTTCTAGGTCTCAGAGATGGCCCAGTGGTTAAGATCATTTTTCCCACAGGAGGTAGCTCACAGCTGATTCTAACTCTGGGTTTAAGAGATAAGAGACTGACTCCAATGGTCAGGGTACAGCATATGTGGAGTGCACATATAAACAAGTAGACACACATTTATATAAATACAAATATTTAGTTAGTTAGTTAGTTAGTTAGTTAGTTTTTGAAGACAGGGTTTCTTTGCATAGCCCTGGCTTTCTTGGAACTCACTCTGTAGATCAGGCTGGCTTCCAACTCAGAAATCTGACTGCCCCTTCCTCCAAGTGCTGTGATTAAAGGCTTGTGCCACCACTGCCTGGCAATGATTTTAAAGTTAAAAAAAAATTAAATATAACCTTGGTATGACATTATTACTTTTACACTTTAAAGTTATTTAGTTGGAAATTGAACAGTTTCTCAAATGTTTAAATTATTATCCAAATTGACTGTACTTTCACTGCTTTCAAATCCTATCTTTACATTTGGTAAATCCTATTTTAAAGTGTTCTTAAATGTTTTAACCTTCCTTGTAGCCCACTACCCACCAAGGTAGTGGGAAAAAAAGGATGCAGGGGAAGTGGAACACTTTAGGAAGGTTCTTTGGAGCAACTCCCGTTTGTGTTGTCTGAAAGTCAGCAGTTCAATTCACAGGTTAGCAGTGGCAGCTCAGTCTACTCTCAAACACCTCAAGGATAGACCAGCAGTCCAGTTCAGGTTAGCAACAGTGGTGACATGACCTAGCAGAGACAGCCAGGCCTCAGCCTCTGCTCAAGTCAGCAGGAGGACCAACAGGAACACCAGGAGAAGTTTTCAGCTGTGCCTTTCACAGGGAAACTAAGAGCAACATAGAAGCAAGACCAACAAGCATTAGCTGTACTAGCAAGCCAAGCTGTGTCTGCCACTCCATGGTGGCTTATTTATACCTTCCAAACATCACGTGTCCTCCATGTGCCTTGCCTTAGTACTGGTCTTGCCTCAGCGTGTTCATTCAACCAGGCCGAGTCTGGTGAAGTAGCACCAAACTGCAGCATACTACCAGAAGTTTGTAGTGTGTTTCTAGATCGATGTTGTCTCGACAATAGAGCTCAACTACATAATATATGGTAGACCAATACATGCATGTTCTTAGCAAAGAATCTTTTACCATGTGTCCTTTCACATGCTTGCTGTAGCAGAACATTCTCTCTCCTTCCTGTGTCTGCTTCAGCAAAAGTTCCTTACCGAGTCTGCTTTAGCTTTTCACAACTGTGTCAACTTTAATGAAATGTTCCTTTAAGTGTTTGTCTTAGTAAAGCACCATCTATCTGACTATATAAATAGTCCTTAAGTTTCCACTTCAATTGACTAAGACAGCTCTCTAAATAGGGTTAAAGGCATTATATTTTATCAAGTATAAAGATAAAGTAACCTATTTTTCATTATCAATTAATCACTAGAAAGTTGATTTTTGTCTGGATGTCACTGCACAATGCAAGAGAAATATCCTAGACTTAAGAACATTTCTGATATTTATATTTATCTATATGTGTGTAAAACTACACACTGAGATACTATGTATATTCTAAAGTTCTATTGCATTTATCAGAAGAGCTTTTATAGTGTGTTGTTCTGCAAAATACAAACCAAACCAAAACAAAAAACAAAACTGTCATAAATTTATGGCAGAGCTTCCTTTAGCCAATAGGCTGAATTAAGCACAAAGTTAATCCAGACAATGAGAAACTCAGAATGTAAAGACATATTTTAGACACAGGGATTTGTTCTGAAAACCTGGAAGGTGATTGCATGTTGACAGTCCAAAGCAGATGGCCCATTTTCACATGCAGTGGTCAGTTGAGAATGCTGAACCTAGAAATCATGTCATTCATTTTCCAAACAGTGTTTCCAAATATTACCTCTTATATGGTAAATAAAAATAAATGTACACTGTTATGAGCCAAAGCATGCAAAGCTTTTGCAAATGAAATATTGTCTCTCATTAGTGTTCA
Organism: Mus caroli; assembly: GCF_978045245.1. NCBI lineage: Eukaryota > Metazoa > Chordata > Mammalia > Rodentia > Muridae > Mus > Mus caroli. The sequence continues at coordinate 104,469,611 of NW_028227262.1, read as the reverse complement.
TTATAGTATGCTTTTCTTGATTAGTTCACTTATTTTTTTATGTAGTCATCACTAAACATTAGCAATGTTGACATCAGAATGAAGAGAAAGACCATATATGACATAGTGCTTTTAAATTATTCTCAAATTTGTACATGTACTCAGTACATTTATTTTGTGTGGAAGACATCCGAAGAGAAAGCATAAACTATGTTTACATAGTGTCCTAATTTTAGAATATTTTGATTTTTTATTTGTTTTTCGGGGTTATTTTGGTATTAAAATCTATGTAACTCATAAAGGGTAAATGGCACAGTCAGGTGCTTGTCATGCAAAAATGAAAACAGCAGTTTGTTCATTAGAGAGGATGTAAAAGCAGCTGGGTGTGGTGGCTTGTGATTACAGGTGGAGGCAAGTAGATCCCTGAGCATCTGCCAGCCTGGCCTACTTGGAAAACTTCAGATAAATAACAGAGCCTGTCCAGAAGTCAAGGTTGAAAGTAACTAAAAAACAATGCTCATTGCCTTCCGGCATCTACTTATCCATGGGTACAATACACCTGTCCATACACGTGTGCACACATACATGGGCATACAAATGCAAATATAACCTAAAACTGTGTAATTGATATATAACAAATTAACAAATACACATATGTGTATATATATATATAAAGAGTTGCAACTTCATAGAGAAAAACAGAAAAACAATCAAACAGGTAGAAGTCCTTAAAGCAAAACAGGAAAACACAACCAAACAGGTGATGGAAATGATCAAAGCCATACCCAATCTAAAAGGGGAAGTAGACACAATAAAGAAAACCCAAAACGAGGAAATGCTGGAGATAGAAACCCTAGGAAAGAAATCTGGAAACATAGAAGCTAGCATCAGCAACAGAATACAAGATGGAAGAGAAAATCTCAGGAGCAGAAGATTCCATAGAAAACATGGGCACAAAAATCAAAGAAAATGCAAAATGCAAAAAGATCCTAAGTCAAAACATCCAGGAAATCCAGGACAAAATGAGAAGACAAAACCTACAGATAATAGGAGTATATGAGAATGAAGATTTTCAACATAAAGGGCCAGCAAATATCTTCAATAAAATTATAGAACAAAACTTCCCATAACTAAAGAAAGAGATGCCCATGAACATACAAGAAGCCTAAAGAACTGCAAATAGACTGGACCAGAAAAGAAATTCCTCCCAATACATAATAATCAGAACAACAAATGCACTAAATAAAGATAAAATATTAAAAGCAGTAAATGGAAAAGGTCAAGTAACATATAAAGGCAGGCCTATCAGAATTATACCATACTTTTCACCAGAGACTATGAAAGCCAGAAGATCCTGGACAGATGTTATACAGACACTAAGAGAACACAAATGCCAGCCAAATGTTCAATTGCTATAGAGGGAGAAACCAAAGTATTCCACGACAAAACCAAATTTACACATTATCTTTCCACAAATCCAGCCCTTCAAAGGATAAAAACAGAAAAAAAAATGCAAGGACAGAAACCATGTCCTAGAAAAAGCAAGAAAGTAAACCTTCAACAAACCTAAAAGAAGACAGCCACAAGAACAGAATGTCAACTCTAACAACAAAAATAAAACGAAGCAACAATTACTTTTCCTTAATATCTCTTAATATCAATGGACAAAATTCCCCAATAAAAAGACATAGACAACAGACTGGCTACACAAACAGGACCCAACATTTTGCTGCATACAGGAAACCCATCTCAGGGAAAAACACAAAAACTACCTCAGAGTGAAAAGCTAGAAAACAATTTTCCAAGCAAATGGTCTGAAGAATGAAGCTGGAGTAGCCATTCTAATATCTAATAAAATCTACTTCCATCCCAAAGTTATCAGAAAACACAAGGAGGGGCACTTCATACTCATCAAAGGTAAAATCTTCCAAGAGGAACTCTCAATTCTGAATATCTATGCTCCAAATGCAAGGGCAGCCACATTCATTAAAGAAACTTCAGTAAAGCTCAAAGAACATATTGCACCTCCCACAATAATAGTGGGAGACTTCAACACACCACTTTTATCAATGGACAGTTTGTGGAAACAGAAACTAAACAGGGACACAGTGAATCTAACAGAAGTTATGAAACAAATGGATTTAACAGATATCTACAGAATATTTTATCCTAAAACAAAAGGATATACCTTCTTCTCAGCACCTCATGGTACCTTCTCCAAAATTGACCATATAATTGGCCTCAACAGATACAAAAATATTGAATTTATCCTGTGTATTCTGTCAGATCACCATGGACTAAGGATGATCTTCAATAACAGCATAAATAATAGAAAGCCAACATTCATGTGGAAACTGAAAAACACTCTAATCAATTATACCTTGGTCAAGGAAGAAATAAAAAAAGAAATGAAAGACTTTTTAGAGTTTAATGAAAACAAAGCCACAACATACCCAAATTTATAGGAAACAATGAAAGTAGTCCTAAGAGGAAAACTCAAGTTTTCCCCCTAAAAGAAACTAGAGACTACACTAGCAGTCTGACAGCACACCTAGAAGCTCTAGAATGAAAGGAAGCAAATTTACCTAAGAGGAGCAGGAAATAATCAAACTCAGGGCTGAAATCAACCAAGTGGAAACAAAAAGAACTATTCAAAGAATCAACCTAACCAGGAGCTGGTTCTTTGAGAAAATCAACACGATAGATAAACCCTTAGCCAGACTCACTAGAGGGCAAAGGGACAGCATCCTAATTAACAAAATCAGAAGTGAAAAGATAGACATAACAACACATCCTGAAGAAATCCAAAACACCATCAGATACTTATACAAAAGGTTATATTCAACAAAACTCGAAAACCTGGATGAAATGGAAAAATTTCTAGACAGATACCAGGTATCAAAGTTAAATTGGGATGAGGTTAATGATCTAAACAGTCCTATATCCCCTAAAGAAATAGAAGCAGTCATTAATAGTCTCCCAACCAAAAAAAGCCCAGGACCAGATAGGTTTAGTGCAGAGTTCTATCAGACCCTCAAAGAAGATCTAATTCCAGTTCTTCACAAACTATTTCACAAAATAGAAGCACAAAGTATTCTACCCAATTCATTCTATGAAGTCACAATTACTCTGATACCTAAAACACAGAAAGACCCAACAAAGATAGAGAACTTCGGAACAAATTCCCTTATGAATATCAATGAAAAATACTCAATAAAATTCTCACTAACAGCATCTAAGAACACATCAAAACAATCATCCATCCTGACCAAGTAGATTTCATTCCAGGGATTCAGGGATGGTTTAATATATGGAAAACCATCAACATAATCCACTTTATAAACAAACTCAAAGACAAAAAACACATGATCTTCTCTTAGATTCACAGAAAGCATTTGACAAAATCCAACACCCATTCATGATTAAAGTCTTGGAAAGATCAGGAATTCCAGGCCCATACCTAAACATGATAAAAGCAATCTACAGCAAACCAGTAGCCAACATCAAAGTAAATGGTGAGAAACTGGAAGCAATCCCACTAAAATTAGGAACTAGACAAGGCTGCCCACTTTCTACCTAACTATTCAACATTGTACTTGATGTCCTAGCCAGAGCAATTTGACAACAAAAGGAGATCAAGGGGATACAAATTGGAAAGAAAGAAGTCAAAATATCACTTTTTGCAGTTGCTATGACCGTATATATATATATGTGACCCTAAAAATTCCATCAGAGAACTCCTAAACCTGATAAACAGCTTCAGTGAAGTACCTGGATATAAAATTAACGCAAACAAGTCAATGGCCTTTCTGTACACAAAGGATAAACAGGCTGAGAAAGAAATTAGGGAAACAACACCCTTCACAATAGACACAAATGATATAAAATATCTTGGCATGACTCTAACTAAGGAAGTGAAAGATCTGTATGATAAGACCTTCAAGTCTCAGGAGAAAGAAATTGAAGAAGAACTCAGAAGATGGAAAGATTTCCCATGCTCATGGATTGGCAGGATCAATATAGTAAAAATGGCTATCTTGCAAAAACCAATTTACAGATTCAATGCAATCCCCATCAAAATTCCAATTCAATTCTTCAACGAATTAGAAAGGGCAATTTGCAAATTCATCTAGAGTAACAAAAAAACTAAGATAGCAAAATCTCTTCTCAAGGATAAAAGAACCTCTGGTGGAATCACAATGCCTGACCTAAAGCTCTACTACAGAGAAATTGTGATTAAAAACTTCATGGTATGGGTATAGCAACAGACAAGTGGACCAATGGAATAGAATTGGAGACCCAGAAATGAACCCACACACTTATGGTCACTTGGTCTTTGACAAGGGAGCTAAAACCATCCAGTGGGGGAATAAAACCAGCATTCTCAACATGGTGCTGGTACAACTGGGGGTTATCATGGAGAAGAATGTGAATTGATCCATTCCAATCTCCTTGTACTAAGATCAAATCTAAGTGGATCAAGGAACTCCGCATAAAACCAGAGTCAGTGAAACTTATAGAGGAGAAAGTGGGGAAAAGCCTCAAAGATGTGGGCACAGGGGAAAAATTCCTAAGTAGAACAGCAATGGCTTGTGCTATAAGTTTGAGAATTGACAAATAAAATTGCATAAAAATTGCAAAGCTTCTGTAAGGCAAAAGACACTGTCAATAAGACAAAAAGGCCACCAACCTATTAGGAAAGGATCTTGACATATCCTAAATCAGATAGGGGATTATTATCTAATATATATATAAGAACTCAAGAAGGTGGACTCCAGAAAATCAAATAACCCCATTAAAAACTGGGGCTCAGAGCTAAACAAGAATTCTCACCTGAGGAATACTGAATGACTGAGAAGCACCTGAAAAAATGTCCAGCATCCTTAATCATCAGGGAAATGCAAATCAAAACAACCCAGAGATTCCACCTCACACCAGTCAGAATGGCTAAGATCAAAGATTCATGTGACAGAATATGCTGGCAAGGATGTGGAGAAAGAGGAACATTCCTCCATTGTTGGTGGGATAGCAAGCTTGTACAATCACTCTGGAAATCAGTCTGGAGGTTCCTCAGGAAATTGGAGATAGTACTACTGGAGGATCCCACAATACCTCTCCTGGGCATATATCCAAAATATATTCCAACTGGTAAGAAGATATATGTTCCACTATGTTCATAGCAGCTTTATTTATAATAGCCAGAAGCTGGACAGGACCCAGATGTCCATCAACAGAGAATGGATACAGAAAATGTGGTACATTTACACAATGGATACTACTCACCTATTAAACAGAATGAATTTATGAAATTCCTAGGCAAATGGATGGAACTGGAGGGCTTCATCCTGAGTGAAGTAACACAATCACAAAAGAACTCACATGATATGTACTCACTAATAAGTGGATATTAGCCCAGAAACTTAGAATACCCAAGATATAAGATACAATTTGCAAAACACATGAAACTCAAGAAGAAAGAAGACCAAAATATGAACACTTTGCCCCTTCTTAGAACTGGGAACAAAACACCCATGGAAGGAGTTACAGAGACAAAGTTTGGAGCTGAGACGAAAGGATGGACCACCTAGAGACTGCCATACCCAGGGATCCATACCATAATCAGCCTAGAAATGCTGGCACCATTGCATACACTAGCGAGATTTTGCTGAAAAGACCCTGATATAGCTGTCTCTTGTGAGGCTATGCAGGGGCCTAGCAAACACAGAAGTGGATGCTCACAGTCAGCTATTGGATGGCACACAGGGCCCCCAATGGAGGAGGTAGAGAAAGTACCCAAGGAGCTAAAGGGATCTGCAACCCTATAGGTGGAACAACATTATGAACTAACCAGTACCCCGGAGCTCTGGTCTCTAGCTGCATATGTACCGAAAGATGGCCTAGTTGGCCATCACTGGAAAGAGAGGCCCATTGGACTTGCAAACTTTATATGCCCCAGTACAGGGGAACGCCAGGACCAAGAAGTGTGAATGGGTGGGTAGGTGTTTGGGGGGATGGTATGGGGGGCTTTTGGGATAGCATTGCAAATGTAAATGAAGAAAATACCTAATTAAAAAAAATAGTTAAAAAAAATGAAATAGAGGAAATTCTGAGTTTTTTTTCAGGTAATATCCACATATCCCTGAGTACCTGCCATATATGTCCTTTTGGGTCTGGGTCATCTCACTGAGTATGATATTTTCTAGTTCCATCAATTTTCCTTCAAAATTAGTGACGTCCTAATTTTTAATAGCTGAGTGGTAATCCACTGTGTAGATGTATCACATTTTCACTATCATTTTCTGCACTGAGAGACATATAGGTTGTTTTCAGTCAAAAATTTCAGAATAACCACAATTCAACTCATCGATCATATGGTGCTTAACAAGAAGGAAGGTTTCAATCCCACTTAGAAAAGGGAACAAAATAATCATGGGAGGCAGAGAGAGAGGGAAGGATATGGGTGGGAGAGGGGAGGTGGAGGAAGGGGGTAGGATCATGTATGGGAAGAGACAGGAGAGAAGTCTAGAGGGTCAGGATTAAGATTAAATATATATAGCAGTGTGGTGTGGGTAAAACCATTAGAAATTCCCAGATGCCAGGGATGAGAGAGGCTCCCAGGAGCCAGTGAGGATGACATTAGCCAAAATGCCCAACAGCAGGGAGATAGAATCTGAAGAGACCAACTCTAGCAGATAGACATGATCCCACTTGAGGGATGGGTTACCCACCCATCTCAAACTTTTTAACCCAGAATTGTTCCTGCTTAAAGGAAATGCAGGAACAAAAAAATGGAGCAGAGAATGAAGGAAAGGCCATCCAGAGACCACCTTTCTTTGGGATCACTCTCATCCACAGACACCAAAGCAAGACACTATTGCTGATGACATAGATGTGCTTGCAGACAGGAGCCTGGTGTGGCTTTGCTCTGAGAGGCTGTGCCAGCACCTAAGACAGATATAGATACGAACAACCAACTATAGGAATGAGCACGGAGACCCCAGTGGAAGAGTTAGAGGAAGGACTGAAGGAAATGAAGGGGATTGCAACCCCATAGAATGAACAACAGTATCAACTAACCTGACCCCTCAAAGCTGCCAGGGACAAAACCACCAACCAAAGAATATACATGGCTGTGTCCATGGCTGCTGCTACATATGTAGCAGAGGACTGCCTTACCTGGTATCAGTGGTAGCGGAGGTGCTTTGATCATGTGGAGGTTTGATGCCCTAGAGAAAGGGGATACTAGAGGAGTGAGGTTGGAGTGGGTGGGTGGTTGAGTAGGGGAGCACCCACTTAGAGGCAAAGGGAAGGGAGGAGGATGGGATAGGGTTGTGGAGGGGAGAGCAGAAAGGGGAACCACATTTGAGATGAAAATAAATAAAAACTTAATTAAAAAGAAATAAGAACATCAATAAAAAATAGAGGAAAACTAGAGCCTTTTGTGGTCATTCCACTAAGTTTCCCTCATTTCTTTCACTCAGGTGACCTTACCTCCTGTTGGCTGTTGTTTCCCTATGTGGTGTAACACATATTCCACTAATGAGCCTGCTATGCTGATCTGCTTTCATCTTTGAGGACTTTTTATCAAAAGCATTCTGTATATATTTATTCCTCATTCACCCAAATTGACCTCAAAATATCACAGCAGTTTTCACCTTCATCTTTTTAAATACTTTACAGATTTTATTATAAATTCTTATGATAGTTACTATCATTAATGTGATAGGATCTAGAATCCCATAGGAAGAGCACTGCTGGGTATTCCTGTAAGAGATTATCTAGATTGGATTAAGTATGGTATGGAGACATAACCTAGATGTGAGCACCCTATTCCAGGTGCTGGTTCTAGGCCTGCTACAAAGGAAAGGGGGGTTGAATACACCTATTCTCATCACACTCTGATTCTTGACTATGGATGCAATGTGGCCAGTTTTCTGACTCCTCCCATTATATCTTCCTTGTGACAGTGGGATACACATTAAAACTGTTAGCCAAAATAACCCTTTCCTTCCTTTAAGCTGTTTGTGTCAGACATACCACAGCAAGAAAAAAAAAAGTACTTACTTCATTCCCTGTCATATTTTTCTCCCATATGCTAATTTGTCTGCACAGTTGTGTTCAAATTTATGCTGTCATTCAGATATGGTAAGAAATAAACCCTAGGCTTATCTCTTTATGCTGTGAGAGTAGTTCTCATTTAACAAAATAAATATATTTTTGGTCATTTGCAGAGTTACTTTGCAAACTAACTAAAGAAGTTTCCAAATAATTATACCAATAACTAATGGAGTACTCATTTGATCCATCTTGGGCATGATTTCTGTATGATACATGATACAATAGTGCAGTTTTGTGTCCTATTTGATTTTTGAACTGGACAGGAACATACACAGTATTTTCAAAGAACAGAATCTTGAGGACATGGCTTGGACCAATGCACTTATACTAAGGACAATGACATCTAGACTGATGCAAAATTTACCCGTAAATTAAAAAATTGCTTCCTCTTTTACATTTTTTTGCTGTGTTGTGAAATATACCTTGAAGAAATATATCCATGTCAGGACCTTATTACTATGGAGACCATGTGGTTGTAATGATCACAGGGGCACGTATATTATAAAGTGTTTGATTAATTTTTAATGTGTGATTTAAAATATGACCTGTTTCCCCTTGAAATTATAGAGCCCAGTAGAAATATACAAGCAAATATGATAGTATCAAATAGTGACTGATACTGAAGATCCTTTGTTTAGAATATTAATGGTTAAGTAGGAAAATATCTTTTTTTGTTGTTGAACATAATAAAAGCCAAGGTTTCATAATTTTGAGATTTTGGACTATAATAAATGTCTTCAACACAAGTTTCTTTACTCTAATTTCCTCTGATGTAGATTGGGTATACATAAAATTATTTCAAGTTTCCAACAAGTGCTGTATTTGATACACATTACAAAATATAAGGCCAAATATGACTATTGAGAACTCACCTTCTTGTCTGTGCAATTTCATTAAGGGGTGCTAAGTACTTACACGTTAGAACTGCACTCCTGGGAACATGTGGGGGATTTTGAAGGTGTCAGCAGAGTGAATCTGATAAATGGCTACACTACACGTAATTTATCTTGATTAGCTACAAGCCTATGATTATTTAACTGCTTAAGCTTTTAAGGCAAACTTTTCATTTTTTGGAAGAACATTTTTAAGCTGTTTCAGAAGATGGCTACTTCAGCAGGAATATACAATTGATGTGAGTAATCTGTGGCTTCACTTATGGTCCTTGCTAGTTTTTATCTCTTGTCATTTATAACTTATAACATGGTTTGGGTTCTAGAAAAGGTGATTAGCTGTTGTCTGAGACTGTATTTAGCCAAGATTTTTTCTCACTTTTCTAATTCTAGAGCCACCTTCTTATCTTACCACATGGTCTGCATAGTAATAAGGTCCTGACATAGATATATTTCTTTAAAGTATATTTCACACTACAGCAAAGAAATGTAAGAGTGGAAGCATTTTTTATTCAAGGGTAAATTTTACATCAGTGTAGATGCCCTTGTCATTAGTACAAGAGCATTGGTCCAAGGCATTCCCGTAAGATTCTGTTCTTTGAAAGTACTGCATATGTTCCTGTCCAGTTCAAAGATCAGTCGGGGGTCACAAGACTGCACTAGTGTTAAGTTGTCACTGTATGAAAAGAGGGGATTGTGCCTTTTTTGCTTGTCCTGAAAATCAAATGCTGGCACTTCTTCCTCACTAGCTGCAGTTCACCAAATGCTAAGCTTCACTTCCACTTGCCATATACTGCCTTGCCCAGCCCCATCTTCTGCTGCATCAAGTAACACCTTAACCTCCAATGTATTCATCAGAGTTATAGCCTGTGTGTTTCTCAAAGCTTCCTTGTGTGAAGTGCTTCTTTTTACGTCTTGCATCTATAATGCTGACAAAGGTAAATTCCCTTTCCTGTGTTAGGAGAAATTTTTACAGCAGCTGCCAAAAGATCATCAGATCATCAGTGGTACTATCCATCAAAGTGTTCATGCTCACCCATTCTCATTGACCAAGTTGGGAGCAATTCATCATCCTTAGCTATTACAGGCAAGCTTTTCATAAGCAGACTGTGCCTGAAACCTGTTTCCGGCATTGATTGCCAACACCTTATATATATATGAGAGGATGTGTTTTCTGGAACAATGAGACAAGATGTAATCATTTCTTAATTATTTATTTACCGAATGTCTTTTTCTCAAATACTAGTGAGCCTCAGAGAATGCACATAGGAAATGTTGGTTGTTGTTATTCCTATTCTTCTAATACGAATAATATATGTAGGGATTTCTTATAACAGGAATACCATATGTACTACGTTCATAAGACTTTTCTCCAACTTCAATGAAAAGTGAAGAAATTTCACCACAAATAAAGTATTTTTCTGAAATTTTACAAATTTTCAGTCACATTTAGAAACATTGCTTTATTCTATCAGTCCAACAATGCTGTGATAAAGGAAAGACTGGTGTCTATGGTTTCATTGCAAAATCAACTCACTCAAGCCCACTGCAGACACATAGCTTATCTGAGAATAATAAATGTGGGGTCAAAGGCTTTTTAGACTCAGAAAAAAGATTTAGGTCCTCATAAATCTTATACATGGATCTAATCCTACATCAAAACCAAGTAGAGAGTGGCGAATTGGACAGACAGGACAATATAATGAAACCTATCAGCTTAGCCTGTTTGGTCAGTTTCATGATGGGAATCATTGATATATGTATAAAACAACAACAAAGAAGGCCCTACAAGATGCTCGTTTGATCCAGAGAGAGGCATTTGTGCAGAGTAGCCCCTGTAGGTGGACATACCATTAATTCTCAGTCTATATAGAAGAGAAAACACAAGACCAAACATTCCCTGCAGGAATCCGCCAGTAGATTCATAAGAACCCTGTTGTGAAGAGTGTTTGTGAAACTTTAGCTTAACTAAGATATTAGCTCATTCAATATTAATATCATGTTTCCTCTGGTGATATTCATTAATAAGCTGTTCTTCAATAGTACTTGACTTTTTTTGCTTAAACAGAGAAAGGCCTGTTGTTACAAGTGCAAGCCTACTGAAAATGACTACATCATAACTCCAGAAGGTCCTCAGGAATAAATGTAACATAGCAAATCCCAGTGACTTGTGATGATTTTTAGTTACAGTTTGATTTTGTACTATATTAAAAATTGGGTCATGCACATTGTTACTATGGAATTAGAATGGACTGAAATGGATGAGAAATCAATATGCTGATGGAAAGAAGGAAAAAAAAATGAGCTCAGAGCTGACTCTTCTTATTGATTTTAAATAATCTAGGACAAGTTCCTAATTTGTTGCTGGACTTCAATTTACAATTGCCTGACGATGAGAGAACTAACCTGAAGGATGCTGCTCCATGCTTGATCTGATGTACGTGAACCAAGGAGCAAAGCCTGGAACATGGAAAGAATGTATAACTAATATCTCTTCTTTTTATGAATATCTAGTGCTCATTTTGAAAGTGAAGAAAAAAGTTAAAGTGCAAAACTCAAATCAGAGTGCCATGAAGCTACTTATTTTCATTTACCTATGTATTATTTCTTCACCATTTTGGATAATGTATTTTGAGGTTATAATTAGATCATTCCCCCTTGCTCTTTACCATGTAACCTCTTTCAAATCCATGGTCTCTATTTTCTTTCATTGTTGTTACATGTATATGTGTTTATGTGTGTGGGTATGCATTCCTAAATAACACAACCTGTTCAGTGTATGTGATTTTGCCTATTTTTGTTTTCAGGACTCAAAAGTTAAAGATTGTTATGTAGAGGCATTAAGGATCATTAATTTATAATGGATGTTTTTGACAAGGGCCAACTGAATTTAGTATACCTAAAGATATGTAAGTAAACAGTTAAAATATTAATGTTCATCTCTCTAACTTTTCTTTCTAAAAAGATACTTTGTACATAAAAATCCTAATACATTTGCTTCAGGCATTTGTATCAAATTTTAGATCCACTGTGCAAATCAACTCCAGGACAAAATTGCAGCATAATATTTATTTTTTTAAATGTTGTAACAAGCAATAATATTTCTAGTGAATAGTGCTGAATATAAAGGGATTGAGAAGAAAAATATCACAAACTTTGATAAATTACTCAAGGAAAGTCATAAATGTTTTGGTTCAGTTCTGGATTCAACTGGACATAACCTAATTTTTCCTTCTCATTAATAACCTATTGAAACCAAAATGGCAAATCAGTATTTTCTGGATATAATAGAACAGTTGCACTTATAAGCAGGAAGGAGCTATCACCCTCTAAACAAGATCAACCTAGCATCACTTCACAGAAATCTCAGTATAGAGGTCAGGAAGACCTCTAGTTGAGTAACTATTGGCAACTGATGGATGCTGAGAGAGGAGGGTCCATGTTCTTCATAGTCTCTGCCCCTAGGAGCCTACCCATGCTTCACTAGTGGGTGTGTCAATAAATGTAATAACTGTATTTGTGAGAAATTCTCTAGGGAGACTAAGAGAAAAATGTTTATAGTAAAAATTAGGAGATGTATGTATTAGTGGCCTTCCCTGTGAACTCTGAGATGATGCCATTTTCATAGTATCTTCTAAAGCTGAGCAGTGGCTGCTGCAGCTGAAGCTCACTTCAGAATCTCAGGAGCTGACAGCCAGGGGATTACTACACAGCAGCAACCAAGTAGAAACAAAGGAAAGGAGACATGCAAGAGAGGAGAAGTCACAGAAGGATCTTTTTTTGTTTTGTTTTGTTTTCTCTACATAGAAAATATATTCAAATATTAGAAAAATCACATATTCTGAAATAGGCTATTATGACTACTTTTGAAAAGACCATTTAAAAATACAGTTTAAGGAGAGGGAATAAATGACATGACAGATAAAAGAAAGTCTCTGAACAAGAAAACAGTGGGTGATGCTTAGTCCCAGTGAAGCAAGAGAGGATTTGCAAAACGTTGTGTCTATTGAAGGGTGTGGGATTATCACGTAGCCAACTATGAGACCTGCAAGGAGGTTTAATGTAGAAGAAATAGACAAAGCTGTAGATGAAATGTGTCCTCTACAGACAGAATATGAACAAAACTAAAAACTTTATCACACCCAAAGTTTGAACAGAATGAAATCTGAGTAGTTTATGGACAAAGCAGGGTGTGCACAGAAGGACAGTAGGGGTGAGCCCCAACATTAAAAGCTGTCCTAAGGATCATAATTTTCTCAATTAAAATGGTACCCTTGCCCAAACAAGAAGATAATGAATGTAAGGAAAAGTAAGGAGAGTTTGCAATGGAGCAAATTTGAGCCTCTAATGCTGAATGCTTATAAAACACAACAGAACTTTTGATACTAAAAATGTTTCAAGCCTTGTCATTGACTTTGATCAGATGGTAAATGAATTGACAATCAACAGAGGGAAAGAATAAAGATGAGGTGTATATATCTTACTTCTTGTTGCACCCCTTTATTCAACAGAAATAGCATCTATAGTATTAATGCACAACATCCTTGTATCAGAAATACATGGGCCTTTGTTCTTCAGTGTTTACAGGACATTTCAGTGATTAATTTCTGGGCTGTTAAATATATATGCACAATAATGGCACTGTAGAAAATGGCACAAATACAAAATAGAGCAGAAATAGATTTGACAGTTTATCTTTTCATGAAAAGATGTATTAAATTGGTCGAGTCATGTTTACAAAATTTATAGTATTCCATTTCACTGACAAATAACTTTGTCTACATACTTCTTCACTGTGCTTGATGAATACAAAAAAAACCCTTTCAACCTTTTTTCCCTTAGGAAATAGAGTTTGTTTGTAGAAAGTAAAACTGAATAATGATGATCTGATTTTTTAATAGTCCTCTTCATCAAATTTCCCTTTAGAAAGAAGGCTGAGATAATTTTGTGTCATGTTTTTAAAAATTATTATAATTCTATCTATTTCTTCTAAATGACTCCAAATAGAATTTTTAAAACATAGATTAATTATTGATTCTTATTATATTAAAATTTATAGTATTTTTTAAAATGTATTATTTAGTCAAGAAGTAGGAAATTTTCTCATATTTGTATCTGCAGTGATGCCTGTTAAATGCTAAGAAAAATATCCATTTTCTCTTTGAGAGGTTCTCTATTTTTCTCTAATTTTCTATTTATTAAATTTTTTGTTAGAAATTTTCTTTATATACATTTCAAATGCTATCCTGAAAGTTCCCTATACCCTTCCCCCACCCTGTTCCCCTACCCACCCACTCCCGCTTCTTGGACCTGCATTCCCCTGTACTGGGGCATATAAAGTTTGCAATATCAATCTCTTCCCAGTGATGGCCAACTAGGCCATCTTCTGCTACATATGCAGCTAGAGATACGAGCTCCGGGAGTGCTGGTTAGTTCATATTGTTGTTCTACCTATAGGGTTGCAGACCCCTTCAGCTCCTTGGGTGCTTTCTCTAGCTTCTCTCTTGGGGGCCCTGTGTTCCATCTTATAGATGACTGTGAGCATCCACTTCTGTATTTGCAGGCACTGGCATAGCCTCATACGAGACAGCTATAACAGGGTCCCTTCAGCAAAATCTTTCTGGCATATGCAATAGTGTCTGGGTTTGGTAACAAAAAGGAGGTTCTATAGTTATTTTATGTCAGGAAAGGAATATTTATTTCAGGCAGGAATATTTCAACTAGGAACAGAATTAGAAGTTCTTACTTATGACTCTGTACGAATAAAATATTGGTAAGTATTAATCTAGAGAAACTAATGTTTGAGATAAACTGATCCACCATCCCCAGACGTGGGGCTCTGTGAGAGTGTACACACGTATTTCATGAAGCATGACAATCCTACTAGGAGTAAAACTAGGAGCTTCCATCTATGAATACAGTATATCTCTCCATGTATTTATAAAACATAATTTTTCCCCAAGAGACATACAGTTGTTAGCACAACCTCTGCATGTATTATTACAGATATATACTTTGAGGAACAAAGTGTTTATGCAACTAAAGTTTTTAAATTGGTTATTTTATTTATTTACATTTCAAACGTGATCTCCCTTCCCAGTTTCCCCTCCACAAACCCCCTATTCTCTCTCCCTCCCCCTGCCCCTGTGAGGGTATTCCCACAACCACCCACCCACCCCTGCCTCAGCACCCTAGCATTCCCCTATGCTGGGTCATCAAGCCTCCACAAGAATAAGGGGCTCCCTTTCCATTAATGCCAGATAAGATAATCCTCTGCTTCAAATCCAACTGGAGCCAGGGGTACCTTTATGTTTACTCTTTGGTTGATGATTTAGTCCCTGGAAGTTATAGGGGCTCTGAGAGGTTAATATTGTTCTTCCTATGGGACTGCAAAACCCCTCAGCTCCTTCAGTCCTTGCCCTAACTTCTCCACTGTGTTGTCCAGTGCTCGGTCCAAGGGTTGGCTGCATGTATCCACTCTGTGTTGGTTAGTCTCTGGCAGAGGCTCTTAGGCAACAGCTATTCAAGGCTGCTATCTGGAAGCGCTTCTTGGTATCAGCCTGGGTTTGGTGTATGCAGATGGGATATATTCATAGGTGAAGCAGTCTCTGGATAGCCTTTCCTTCAGTCTCTCCCCAACTCTTTGTGCCTGAATTTCTTTTTGATAGGAGGAATTCTGGATTAACTTTTTGTGGTGGGTGGCTGGCTCCATGCCTCCAACCCAGGTCTGTGCTCATCCACTAGATATGGTCTCACGGGTTCTATCTATCGTTTGCTGGATATTTCAGTTAATATTCTACCTGTTGGGTCCTGGAAACCTCTTGGGTCCCTGGCATATGGAACTATCTAGTGAATAACTCCAGTTGCCTCTCCCCCACAGCTGCACACCACCTTTCAAATTTCTTTTTTTTTTTTAAGATTTATTTATTTATTATATGTAAGTACACTGTAGCTGTCTTCAGACACTCCAGAAGAGAGAGTCAGATGGTTGTGAGCCACCATGAGGTTGCTGGGATTTGAACTCCAGACCTTCGAAAGAACAGTCGGGTGTTCTTACCCACTGAGCCATCTCACCAGCCCAACCAAACACTTTCTTTTTTTTTTAATTTTTAATATTTTTATTACATATTTTCCTCAATTACATTTCCAATGCTATCCCAAAAGTCCCCCATAGCACCCCCCACTTCCCTACCCACCCATTCCCATTCTTTTGGCCCTGGCATTCCCCTATATTGGGGCATATAAAGTTTGCAAGTCCAATGGGCCTCTCTTTCCAGTGATGGCCGACTAGGTCATCTTTCGATACATATGCAGCTAGAGACAAGAGCTCCAGGGTTCTGGTTAGTACATCATGTTGTTCCAACAATAGGGTTGAAGATCCCTTTAGCTCCTTGGGTACTTTCTCTAGCTTCTCCATTGGGAGCCCTGTGATACATCCAATAGCTGACTGTGAACATCCACTCCTGTGTTTGCTAGGCCCCGGCATAGTATCACAAGAGACAGCTATATTTGGGTCCTTTCAGCAAAATCTTGCTAGTGTATGCAATGGTGTCAGCGTTTAGAAGCTGATTATGGGATGGATCCCTGGATACAGCAGTCTCTAAATGGTCCATCCTTTCATCACAGCTACGAACTTTGTCTCTGTAACTCCTTCCCTGGGTGTTTTGTTCCCAATTCTAAGAAGGTGCACAGTGTCCACACTTTGGTCTTCATTCTTCTTGAGTTTCATGCGTTTAGCAAATTGTATCTTATATCTTGGGTATCCTAAGTTTTGGGCTAATATCCACTTATCAGTGAATACATATTGTGTGAGTTCTTTTGTGATTGTGTTACTTCACTCAAGATGATGCCCTCCAGGTCCATCCATTTTGGCTAGGAATTTAATAAATTCATTCTTTTTAATAGCTGAGTAGTACTCCATTGTGTAAATGTACCATAATTTCTGTATCCATTCCTCTGTTGAGGGACATCTGGGTTCTTTCCAGCTTCTGGCTATTATAAATAGGGCTGCTATGAACATAGTGGAGCATGTGTCCTTTTTACCGGTTGGGACATCTTCTGGATATATGCCCAGGAGAGGTATTGCTGGATCCTCCGGTAGTACTATGTCCAATTTTCTGAGGAACCGCCAGACTGATTTCCAGAGTGGTTGTACAAGCTTGCAATCCCACCAACAATGGAGGAGTGTTCCTCTTTCTCCACATCCTCGCCAGCATCTGCTGTCACCTGAATTTTTGATCTTAGCCATTCTGACTGGTGTGAGGTGGAATCTCAGGGTTGTTTTGATTTGCATTTCCCTGATGATTAAGGATGTTGAACATTTTTTCAGGTGCTTCTCTGCCATTCGGTATTCCTCAGGTGAGAATTCTTTGTTCAGTTCTGAGCCCCATTTTTTAATGGGGTTATTTGACTTTCTGGAGTCCACCTTCTTAAGTTCTTTATATATATTGGATATTAGTCCCTTATCTGATTTAGGATAGGTGAAGATCCTTTCCCAATCTGTTGGTGTTTTTTTTTGTCTTATTGA
The DNA here is from genome assembly GCF_978045245.1 of Mus caroli. Lineage (NCBI taxonomy): Eukaryota > Metazoa > Chordata > Mammalia > Rodentia > Muridae > Mus > Mus caroli. The sequence continues at coordinate 104,452,097 of NW_028227262.1, read as the reverse complement.
TGGTGTCTTTAGCCTTGCAGTAGCTTTGTAGTTTCATGAGGTCCCACTTGTCAATTCTCGATCTTACAGCACAAGCCATTACTGTTCTATTCAGGAATTTTTCCCCTGTGCCCATATCTTCAAGGCTTTTCCCCACTTTCTCCTCTATAACTTTCAGTGTCTCTGGTTTTATGTGAAGTTCCTTGATCCACTTAGACTTGACCTTAGTACAAGGAGATAGGAATGGATCGATTCGCATTCTTCTACATGTTAACAACCAGTTGTGCCAGCACCATTTGTTGAAAATGCTGTCTTTCTTCCACTGGATGGTTTTAGCTCCCTTGTCGAAGATCAAGTGACCGTAGGTGTGTGGCTTCATTTCTGGGTCTTAAATTCTATTCCATTGGTCTATTTGTCTGTCACTATACCAGTACCATGCAGTTTTATCACAATTGCTCTGTAGTAAAGCTTTAGGTCCGGCATCGTGATTCCACCAGAGGTTCTTTTATCCTTGAGAAGAGTTTTTGCTATCCTAGGTTTTTTGTTATTCCAGATGAATTTGCAGGTTGCACTTTCTAATTCGTTGAAGAATTGATTTGGAATTTTGATGGGGATTGCATTGAATCTGTAGATTGCTTTTGGCAAGATAGCCATTTTTACAATGTTGATCCTGCCAATCCATGAGCATGGGAGATCTTTCCATCTTCTGAGATCTTCTATAATTTCTTTCTTCAGAGACTTGAAGTTTTTATAATACAGATCTTTCGCTTCCTTAGTTAGAGTCACGCCAAGATATTTAATATTATTTGTGACTATTGAGAAGGGTGTTGTTTCCCTAATTTCTTTCTCAGCCTGTTTATTCTTTGTGTAGAGAAAGGCCATTGATTTGTTTGAGTTAATTTTATATCCAGCTACTTCACCGAAGCTGTTTATCAGGCTTAGGAGTTCTCTGGTGGAATTTTATGGTCACTTATATATACTATCATATCATCTGCAAAGAGTGATATTTTGACTTCATCTTTTCCAATTTGTATCCCTTTGATCTCCTTTTGTTGTCGAATTGCTCTGGCTAGGACTTTAAGTACAATGTTGAATAGGTATGGAGAAAGTGGACAGCCTTGTCTAGTTCCTGATTTTAGAGGGATTGCTTCAAGCTTCTCACCATTTACTTTGATGTTGGCTACTGGTTTGCTGTAGATTGCTTTTATCATGTTTAGGTATGGGCCTTGAATTCCTGATCTTTCCTAGACTTTTATCATGAATGGGTGTTGGATCTTGTCAAATGCTTTTTCCGCATCTAAAGAGATGACCATGTGGTTTTTGTCTTTGAGTTTGTTTATATACTGGATTACGTTGATGGATTTCCGTATATTGAACCATCCCTGCATCCCTGGGATGAAACCTACTTGGTCAGGATGGATGATTGTTTTGATGTGTTCTTGGATTCGGTTAGCAAGAACTTTATTGAGGATTTTTGCATCAATATTCATAAGGGATATTGGTCTGAAGTTTTCTATCTTTGTTGGGTCTTTTTGTGGTTTAGGTGTCAGAGTAATTGTGGCTTCATAGAATGAGTTGGGTAGAGTACCTTCTGTTTCTATTTTGTGGAATAGTTTGTGAAGAACTGGGATTAGATCTTCTTTGAAGGTCTGATAGAACTCTGCACTAAACCCATCTGGTCCTGGGCTTTTTTTAGTTGGGAGACTATTAATGACTGCTTCTATTTCTTTGGGGGATATAGGGCTGTTTAGATCATTAACCTGATCTTGATTCAACTTTGGTACCTGGTATCTGTCTAGGAACTTCTCCATTTCATCCAGGTTCTCCAGTTTTGTTGAGTATAGCCTTTGGTAGAAGGATCTGATGGTGTTTTGGATGTCTTCAGGATCTGTTGTTATGTCTCCTTTTTCATTTCTGATTTTGTTAATTAGAATGCTTTCCCTGTGCCCTCTAGTGAGTCTGGCTAAGGGTTTATCTATCTTGTTGATTTTCTCAAAGAACCAGCTCCTTGATTGGTTGATTCTTTGAATAGTTTTTCTTGTTTCCACTTGGTTGATTTCGCCCCTGAGTTTGATTATTTCCTGCTGTCTACTCCTCTTGGGTGAATTTGCTTCCTTTTGTTCTAGTACTTTTAGGTATGTTGTCAAGCTGCTAATGTGTGCTCTCTCTAGTTTCCTTTTGGAGGCACTCAGAGCTATGAGTTTTCCTCTTAGAAATGCTTTCATTGCGTCCCATAAGTTTGGGTATGTTGTGGCTTCATTTTCATTGAACTCTAAAAAGTCCTTAATTTCTTTCTTTATTCCTTCCTTGACCAAGGTATCATTGAGTAGAGTGTTGTTCAGTTTCCACGTGAAGGTTGGCTTTCTATTATTTGTTTTGTTATTGAAGATCAGCCTTAGTCCATGGTGATCTGATAGGATGCATGGGACAATTTCAATATTTTTGTATCTGTTGAGGCCTGTTTTATGACCAATTATGTGGTCAATTTTGGAGAAGGTACCATGAGGTGCTGAGAAGAAGGTATATCCTTTTGTTTTAGGATAGAATGTTCTGTAGATATCTGCCAGATCCATTTGATTCATAATTTCTCTTAGTTTCTCTGTGTCCCTGTTTAGTTTCTGTTTCCATGATCTGTCCATTGGTGAAAGTGGTGTGTTGAAGTCTCCCACTATTATTGTATGAGGTGCAATGTGTGCTTTGAGATTTACTAAAGTTTCTTTAATGAATGTGGCTGCCTTTGTATTTGGAGCATAGATATTCAGGATTGATAGTTCCTCTTGGAGGATTTTACCTTTGATGAGTATGAAGTGTCCCTCCCTGTCTTTTTTAATGACTTTGGGTTGGAAGTCAATCTTATCAGATATTAGAATGGCTACTCCAGCTTGTTTCTTCATACCATTTGCTTGGAAAATTGTTTTCCAGCCTTTCATTCTGAGGTAGTGTCTATCTTTTTCTCTGAGATGAGTTTCCTGTAAGCAGCAAAATGTTGGGTCTTGTTTGTGTAGCCAGTTTGTTAGTCTATGTCTTTTTATCGGGGAGTTGAGTCCATTGATATTAAGGAAAAGTAATTGTTGTTTCCTGTTATTTTTGTTGTTAAAGTTGGCATTCTGTTCCTGTGGCTGTCTTCTTTTAGGTTTGTTGAGGGATTACCTTCTTGTTGTTTCTAGGGCGTGGTTCCTGTTCTTGTATTGGTTTTTTTCTGTTATTATCCTTTGAAGGACTGGATTCGTGGAGAGATAATGTGTGAATTTGGTTTTGTCGTGGAATACTTTGGTTTCTCATCTATGTTAATTGAGAGTTTGGCTGGGTATAGTAGCCTGGGCTGGAATTTGTGTTCTTTTAGTGTCTGTATAACATCCGTCCAGGATCTTCTGGCTTTCATAGTCTCTGGTGAAAAATCTGGTGTAATTCTGATAGGCTTGCCTTTATATGTTACTTGGCCTTTTTCTCTTACTGCTTTTAGTATTCTATCTTTATTTAGAGCATTTGTTGTTCTGATTATTATGTGTCGGGAGGTATTTCTTTTCTGGTCCAGTCTATTTGGAGTTCTGTAGGCTTCTTGTATTTTCATGGGCATCTCTTTCTTTAGATTTGGGAAGTTTTCTTCTATAATTTTGTTGAAGATGTTTGCTGGTCCTTTGAGTTGAAAATCTTCATTCTCATCCACTCCTATTATCTGTAGGTTTGGTCTTCTCATTGTGTCCTGTATTTCTTGGATGTTTTGAGTTAGGATCTTTTTGCATTTTACATTTTCTTTGATTGTTGTGCCAATGTTCTCTATGGAATCTTCTGCACCTGAGATTCTCTCTTCCATCTCTTGTATTCTGTTGCTGATGCTGGTATCTATGGTTCCAGATTTCTTTCCTAGGGTTTCTATCTCCAGTGTTGCCTCATTTTGGGTTTTCTTTATTGTGTCTACTTCCCTTTTTAGGTCTAGTATGGTTTTGTTCATTTCCATCATCTATTTGGATGTGTTTTCCTGTTTTTCATTAAGGACTTCTACCTGTTTGATTAGGTTATCCTGTTTTTCTTTAAGGATTTTTAACTCTTTAGCAGTGTTCTCCTGCAATTCTTTAAGGGATTTTTGTGCTTCCTCTTTATTGTCTTCTACCTGTTTACCAGTGTTCCTTTGTATTTCTTTAAGTGTGTTATTAAAGTCCTTCTTGGAGTCCTCTACCATCATCAGGAGATATGCTTTTAGATCCGTGTTTAGCTTTTCCGGTGTGTTGGGGTGCCCTGGACTGGGCGAAGTGGGAGTGCTGGGTTCTGATGATGGTGAGTGGTCTTGGTTTCTGTTAGTAAGATTATTACGTTTACCTTTCGCCATCTGGTAATCTCTGGGGTTAGTTGTTGTCGTTGTCACTGTTTAAAAATTGGAGCAGAAGCTGTGTTCCACTCACCAGCAGCCTCAAAATCCTGTGGCGGGGGTCGTGGGTAGCTGGCAGTACCCCAGTGCTGGTCCAGCTGGAAGAGGCCTGTGGTCCTACTCAGGCAGGTTTTCTGCTTCCCTAACTAATGCAGTCTCAGGTCCCGCGCGCAATTGGATTGGAGCAGAAGCTGTGTTCCACTCTCCAGAAGTCTTAAGATCCTGTGGCAGGTGTTGTGGGTAGCTGGCGAGTGTCAGCCGACCCTGCACCCTAGATACCCTGGTGCTTTTCTGACTGGAAGAGGCTTGTGGCCCTACGTAGGCCAGATTTCTCCCTCCCCAACCAAAGCAGTCTCAGGTCCCGCGTGATTGGACTGGAGCAGAAGCTGTGTTCCACTCACCAGCAGTCTCAAAATCCTGTGGCGGGGGTCGTGGGTAGCTGGCGGGTGTCAGCCGACCCTGTGCTCTAGCTACCCTGGTGCTGATCCGGCCCGATAAAACCTGTGGCCATACTCAGGCCGGTTTCTGCTTCCCTAACTAATGCAGTCTCAGATCCCGCGCGCAATTGGATTGGAGCAGAAGCTGTGTTCCACTCACCAGAAGTCTTAAGATCCTGTGGCGGGTGTTGTGGGTAGCTGGCAAGTGTCAGCCGAACCTGCGCCCTAGCTACCCCGGTGCTTTTCTGACCGAAAGAGGCTTGTGGCCCTACTCAGGACGGATTTCTGCCTCCCCAACCAAAGCAGTCTCAGGTCCCACGTGATTGGACTGGAGCAGAAGCTGTGTTCCACTCACCAGCAGTCTCAAAATCCTGTGGCGGGGGTCCTGGGTAGCTGGCGGGTGTCAGCCGACCCTGTGCTCTAGCTACCCTGGTGCTGGTCTGGCCGGAAGTGGCCTGTGGTCCTACTCAGGCCGTTTTTCTGCTTCCCTAACTAATGCAGTCTCAGGTCCCGCGCGCAATTGGATCCCTTTCAAATTTCTGACCCTCTATATTTCTCCCACATTTCCTCCCCTATCTGAATTTCTCCCCTTTTCCCTCCTTCTACTTTCTTCCTCCTAGATCCCACTCTCACTCGAATTCCTGATATTATTTTCTTCCCCCTTCTGAGTAGGACTAAGCATCCACATTTTGGTCTTCCTTCTCCTTGGAATTCATATGGTCTATGAGTTGTATGGAAGGTATTCCGAGGCTTTTTTTTTGGGTGGGGGGCTAATATCCACTTATCACTGAGTACATACCATGTGTGTATGTGTATTCTTTTTTGATTGGGTTGCCTCACTCAGGATCTTATGTTCATGTTCCATTCATTTGCCTACAAGTTTCATGGAGTCGGTGTTTTTAATAGCTGAGTACTCCTTTGTGGAAATGTACCATATTTTCTGTTTCAATTCTTCTCTTCTTGTGGGACATCTGGGTTGTTTCCACCTTCTGGCTATCTCAAACACGGTGGCTATGAACATGGTGGAACGTGCACCAATGTGGCATGGTGGAGCATCTTTTGGGTATATTCCCAAGAGTGGCATAGCTGGATCTTCAGAGAGATTTATTTCCAATTTTCTGAGAAACCTACAGATTGATTTCCAGAGTGGTTGTACCAGTTTGCAATCCCATCAACAATAAAGGAGTGCTCCTCTTTCTCCACATCCTTTCCAACATGTTTTGTCACCTGAGGTTTTGATCTTAGCCATTCTGATTGGTGTAAGGTGGTATCTCAGCGTTGTTTTGATTTCCATTTCTCTGATCGCTAAGGACTTTGGACATTTCCTTAAGTGTTTCTCAGCCATTCAAGATTCCTCAGTTGAGAATTCTGGTTTGCTCTGTACCCCATTTTTATAGGGTTATTTACTTTTCTTGAGTCTATCTTCTTGAGTTCTTTGTATATTTTAGATTTAACCCTCTATTGGATATAGGGTTGATAAAGTTCTTTTCTCAATCTGTGGGATTCTGTTTTGTCCTTTTGACAGTGTCCTTTGACTTAAAGAAACTTTTCAATTTTATGAGGTCCCATTTATCAATTGTTGATCCTTGATCATGAGCCATTGGTGTTCTGTTCAAAAAAATTTTCCCCTTTACCCATGTGTTTGAGGTTCTTTCTCACTTTCTCTTCAACTAGATTCCGCATGTCTAGTTTTCTGTGGAGGGCTTAATCCATTTGAACTTGAACTTTGTACAAGGTAAGAATGTATCAATTTGCATTCTTGTACATGTAGAGGACCAATTGAACCAGCACCACTTGTTAAAATGTCATTTTTCCACTGGATTGTTTTGGCTTCTTTGTCAAAGATCAAGTGACCATAGGTGTGTGGGTTAATTTCTGGACCTTCAATTCTGTTCCATCAATCTACCTGCCTGTTTTGTATCAATACCAAGCAGTTTGATTTTTGTTTGTTTAGCTTTTTTAGGTTTAACTTCCATGTTTATTTTTGAATTTTATAGCAATAAAAATAAAATTGGAGATTCATAACTAGCAATGAAAATCTGATTTTTTTCCCCCTGTTTTATTGGATAGTTTCTATTTTTACATTTCAAATATTATCCTCTTTCCCATCCCCCTGAAAACCCTTATCCTATCCTTCCTCAACCTGATTCTATGGGGGTGTTCCTCCAACCATCCACCCACTCCAGCCTACCCACCATAGCATTCCCCTACACTGGGACATTGAGCCTTCACAGGACCAAGGGCCTCTCCTCCCATTGATGCCCAACAAGGCCATCCTCTGCTACATATGCAGATGGAGTCATGGGTCCCTGGGAGGTCTGGGGGTTCTAGTTGGCTGATATTATTGCTCTTTCAATAGGGTTGTAAACACCTTCAGCTCCTTCAGTCATTCCTCTATTGGGGACCCTGTGCTCAGTTCCAATTGTTGGCACTTCTTTGCATCCACAATAATGTCTGGGTTGGAATTTTGATAGAGATTTCATTGCATCTGTAGATTGTTTTTGGTAAGATCACCAATTTTACTATGTTAATCCAGCCAATCAATGAACATGGGAGATCTTTTCACCTTCTGAGATCTTTGATTTCTTCCTTCAGAGACTTGATGTTTTTGTCATACAGATCTTTAACTTACTTGGATAAGAGTCACAACAAGTTATTTTATATTATTTGTGAATGTTGTGAAGGGTTTCCTTTCCCTAATTTCTTTCTCAGCCAGTTTAACCTTTGAGTTGAGGAAAGCTACTGATTTGTTTGAGTTAGGTTTATATCCAGACACTTTGCTGAAGTTGTTTAATAGCTGTAGTAGTTCTCTCAAGGATTCTTTTGGGTCACTTATCTATACTATTATGTCATCTGCATATAGTTGTATGTTGACTTCCTCCTTTCCAATTTGTATTCCTTTGATCTCTTTTTGTTGCCTAATTGTTCTGGCTAGAATTTCAAGTACTATATTGAAGATAGCAGGACAGTGGGCAGCCTTGTCCTGTCCCTGATATTATTGGGATTGCCTTCAAGTTTCTCTCCATTTAGTTTATTGTTTGTTAATACTTTAATGTATATTGCTTTTATTATGTTTAGGTATGGACCTTGAATTTCTGATCTCACCAATACTTTTAACATGCAGGGGTTTATTATTTTGTCAAAGGCTTTTTCAGCATCTAATGAGATGACCATGTGTTTTTCTTCTTTGAGTATATTTATATAGGGTAGTATATTAATAGATTTCTCTATATTGAAACATCCCTTCATCCGTATGTCGGAACCAACTTGGTCATAGTGAATGATCATTTTGACATGTTCTTGGATTCAGTTTGCAAGAATTTTATTGAGTATTTTTGCATCAATGTTCATGAGGGAAATTGGTATCGGCTATACTCATTGATGTGCATAGTGTTTATGCAATTAATAATTTTTCAAATTTTAAATTTCACTTGCTGATACCAAGATATTCAAATATAATGCATTTAAAAATTTTTTAATACTATTTATTTATTTATTTATTTATTTATTTACATTGCATATTTTAATCCACCCTGGTCAACACTCAGACTGTTGCACATCCCATACCTCCTCCCCAAACCCCTGTCTCAACAAGGATGTCTTAACCAACCACCACCCACCGCACCAGAACTCTAAACTGAATGGGGCCCCCAGTCTCTTGAGGGTTAGGTGCAACTTTTCTGACAGAACCCAGATCCTTCAGTCTTCTGCTGTATATGTGTTGGGGGCCTCATATCATCTGGTGTATACTGCCTAGTTGGTAGTCTAGTGTTTGAGAGGTCTCTGGGGTCCAGGTTAATTGAGACTACTGGTCCTCCTACAGGGTTGCCCTCTTCCTCAGGTACTTCGAGCCTTTCCATAATTCAACCACAGGAGTCAGCAGCTTTTGTCCATTGGTTGGGTGCAAATATCTGCATCTGACTCTTTCAGCTGCTTATTGGGTCTTTCAAAGGGCATTTATGATAGCTCCATTTTTGTGAGTGCTACATAGCCACAGTTATAGTGTCAGGCCATGGGACCTCCTCTTCAGCTGGATTCCACTTTTGGACTGTCACTAGACTTTCTTTTCCTCGGTCTCCTCTCCATTTCCATCCCTGCAGTTCTTTAAGACAGGAACAGTTATAGGTCAGTTTTGACTGTGGGATAGCAACATTATCACTAACCTGATGCTCTGTCTCTCTGCTGGAGGTGGGCTCTACATGTTCCCTCTCCCCTCTGTAGAGCATTTCATCTAAGGTCCCTCCCTTTGAGTCCTGAGAGTCTCTCATCTTCCATGGTCTCTGGTATATTCTGGAGGGTCACACCAATCTCCTACCACCCCAGGTTGCCTGTTTCCATTATTTCTGCTGGCCTTCAGGACTTTAGTCCTTTCCCTCACCCAATACCAGAGCATACTCCCTTTACAACACACCATACACCCACCTCCATCCACTTTTGATCCCAGGTCCCTCACTTTCTCCCCACTTGTGGTTGCTTTCTTTTCCCTCCCAAGTGGGAACGAGGCATCCATACTTAGCTACTTAGGCACTTCAGCATGTTGAACTTTTTGAGTTCTGTGGACTGTGTATCTTGGGTATTCTGTTCTCTCTCTCTCTCTCTCTCTCTCTCTCTCTCTCTCTCTCTCTCTCTCTTTTGTTAATATTGCTTGTTAGTGAGTTCTTATCATCCATGTCCTTTTGGGTCTGAGTTACCTCACTCAGAATGATACTTTCTAGTTCCATCCATTTGCCTGCAAAACTCATGATGTCCTTGATCTTAATAGATGAGTAATATTCATTTATGTAAATGAACCACATTTTCTGTTTTCATTCTTCTATCCTGGGACATCTACACTGCATCTGGCTATCACAAACAAGGCCATTTTGAGCACAGTGGAACATGTGCCTCTGTGGCATGCTGGGGCATCTTTTGGGTATATTCCCAAGAGTGGTATAGCTGGGTCTTCAGGTACATCTATTTCAACTTTTCTGAGGAACCTCCAGATTGATTTCCAGAGAAGTTGTACTAGTTTACAATCTCACCAGCAATGCATGAGTGTTCTTCTTTCTCCACATCCTGGCCAATATGTGTTGTCACCTGAGGTTTTGATCTTAGCCATTCTGATTGGTGTAAAGTGGAATCTCGGGTTCATTTTGATTTTCATTTCTCTGATCACTAAAGACTTTGGACATTTCTTTAAGTGCTTCTCAGCCACTGGAGATTTCTCTGTTGTTAATTCTTGGTTTAGGTCTATATCCCATGTTTTGAATGGGTTGTTTGGTTTTTTGGTGTTTAGATTTTTGAGTTCTTTATATATTTTTGATATTAGCCCTCTATTGGATGTGGGGTTAGTACAGATATTTTCCCAGTCAGTAGGTTGCCAATTTGTTCTATTGACAGTGTTCTTTGACTTACAGAAGTTTTCCAGTTTCGTGAGGTCCTATTTAATAATTCTTAATCTTGGAGCATGAGCCACTGGAGTCCTGTTTAGGAAATTTCCCCCTGTGCCAATGAGTTCAATACTTTTTCCCACTTTCTCTTCTATTAGATTCAGTGTGTCTAGTTTTATGTTGAGGTCCTTGATCCACTTGGACTTGAACTTTGTGCAAGGTGACAAATATGGGTCTATTATCATTTTTCTACATACAGAGAGCCAATTAGACCAGCACTATCTTTGGAGATGCTTTCTTTTTTTCATTGCACATTTTTGTCTTCTTTGTTAAAGATCAAGTGTCCATAGTGTGTGGTTTTATTTCTGTGTCTTCAATTCTATTCCATTGATCAACATGTCTGTCTCTGTGCCAATACCATGCAGTTTTTTATCACTATTGCTCTGTAGTAAAGCTTGAGGTCAAGGATGGTGATTCACCCAGCCATTCATTTATAGTTAAAAATTGTTTTCGCTATTCTGATTTTTGTTTTGTTTTTTCTTTTCTTTTTGTTTTTCCTTTTCAGATGAATTTGGGAATTGCTTTTTCCATGTCTTTGAAGAATTGTGTTGGGATTTTGATGAGGATTGCATTGACTCTCTGGATTGTCTTTAGTAGGATGGCCACTTTTACTAAGTTAATTCTGTTAATCCATGAGCATGGGAAATCTCTCCATTTTCTGAGATCTCCGGTTACTTTCTTGTTATACAAATCATTCGCTAGTTTGGTTAAAGTCACCCAAGATATTTTATATTATTTGTGGCTATTGTGAAGGGAGTTGTTTCCATAATTTCTTTCGCAGCCTGTTTATCATTTGTATAAAGGAAGGTTACTGATTTATTTGAGTTAATTTTATATCCAGCCACTTTGCTGAAGTTGTTTATCAGCTGGAGAAGTTCTCTGGCAGAGTTTTTGGGGTCACTTATATAAACTATCATATCTTCTGCAAATATTGATACCTTTACTTCATCTTTGCCAATTTGTATGCTTTGATCTCTTTTTGTTGTCTTATTGTTCTAGCTAACACTTTGAGTACTATATTGAATAGATGTGGGGTGGGTGGGCATCCTTGTCTCTGATTTTAGTGAGATTGCTTCACGTATGTCTCCATTTAATTTGATATTGGCTGATGATTTGCTGTAAATTGCTTTTATTATGTCTAGGTATGGATCTTGAATTCCTGATCTCTCTAAAACTTTAAACATGAAGGGATGTTGTATTTTGTCAATTTTTTTTCTGCAACTAAGGAGATGATCATGTGATTTTTTGAGTTTGTTTATATAGTGGATTATGTTAATGGATTTTCATATTTTGAACCAACCTTGCATCCCTGGGATGAAGCCTACTTGTTTGTGGTAAATGATGGTTTTGATGTGTGTTTGGGTTCTGTTTGCAAAAATTTTATTGAGTATTTTTGCATTGATATTCATCATCATGATTGACCTGAAGTTCTCTTTTTGTTGATTGGGTCTTTGCATGGTTAAGGTATTAGAGTAACTAAGGCTTCATAGCATGTTAGGTAATGTTCCTTCTATTTCTATTCCTCTTCCCTTCTTTCTTTCTTTCTTTCTTTCTTTCTTTCTTTCTTTCTTTCTTTCTTTCTTTCTTCCTTCCTTCCTTCCTTCCTTCCTTCCTTCCTTCCTTCCTTCTTTCATCTTTTCTTTTCTTTTTATTTAGTTCTGAGACAAAGTCTTACTTTATAGGTCAAATTGTTATCTAATTCACTATGTAACCTAGACTGAACTTGAATTTGTGGCAATCCTTCTGTCTCAGTGCTGGGATTACAGGCACTTTATATTAGATCTTGTGTCATACTGAATTTTTAATAGATATCCAATAATCATTATTATTTGAATAAGTTAAAGTACTAATGTATTGTTGAAAGACTGACACATTTTTTATTGAAAATATTAAGTTCCATACCTAAACTCTGGTTATGATCTTGAAAGATTCTCTGTCCCCTTTGTTCTGAATCTCAGTGACTGTCATTTGTTTTAAAGGGAAGAAATATATTTCCAACACAATAGCAGAAAACAAATAAACAACAAAAGAAAGAAGGAAGGAAGGAAGGAAGGAAGGAAGGAAGGAAGGAAGGAAGGAAGGAAGGAAGGAAAGAAGGAAGGTAATCTTCTTAGAAAAGGGTTACTTAGAGAAATATAACACGTGTAATTCTCCATAGGTGAACAGGAATTCTATAGAGAAGTACTACCTAAATTATTTCATGGATAAAATTAGAAAAAGACTCTAACAAGCTTATAATCAATTTAAAGTTTATAAAATTGGTCTTATTTTATGTATATATTTTATTTCCACTAAAGTATGCATACACACACATGAAACATTTAACAATCAGTATGGCCTTTGCTTAAAGCTGTGAACTTTTGTGACAAAAAAGCAAGGAAAAAACAGCATCAAAATATTTTTTTACTTTTTTTAGCCAAATGGTAGATTACTATGTTTAAAGCTTCGTTAAAATATGTTTAATCATATACCAAAAGAGTTTGAATGGAACTGGTATGTAACAGTGTTTCTCTCAGAAACATGAGGATATCAAATGATAAGTCCCATGCAAGAATGATCTTTTGGAGTTGTTGGCTGGTCAACCTCACAGAACACTGTTTTCCAACTTTATAGGTTATTGTTGTTTCTCTTGGTATTTAAACAATGTTGAAAACAAAACATACTTGAATCATATAAAATTGAAAAAAGGTAACAGAAGGTTCATCCCTAATGGGAAGCTTTCATAGTGCCTGTACCTGGAACACTCTATAGAAAAATGCCATCAACAGACTTTTCCAGTGTGAAACCTATAAGCTGCCATAATAACAGACCTGGCAGGAAAAGCCTGCTAGAACAATACTGACAAGAATATTATGGGATAACCAAACATTTTCTGGTTGACTTTAATTCTGGCTTCAAGAGACTGAACTCATTTCTGGTTTCATTTGTAGAGTTAAGTAACTGAGGCTAGGTCAGTCGTATGCGATAGTAGACTACTTTTTTTTTTTAAACAATTTTTATTAGATATTTTCCTCATTTACATTTCAAATGCTATCCTGAAAGTCCCCTATACCCTTACCCTGGCCTGCTCCCCAACTTTTTATACACAGCTATAGATTAATGCATCACTCAAGCCTCCTCAGAGGAGCTTTTAAGGGGAACACGAGGGCCAAGAAGTGGGAGTGGGTGGGTAGGGGAGCAGGGCAGGGGGAGGGTATAGGGGACTTTCGGGATAGCATTTAAAATGTAAATAAAGAAAATATCTAACTAAAAAAAGAAATGTAAATGAAGAAAATATCTCATAAATAATTAACATTAAAAAAAAGAAATATCACAAACCCTACAACTTGTCAACAGGAAGAATATAAGAGATATTTGAGTGTTCAGCACTAAATGGGAAACATATATCATACCACCACCTCCAAAGTCTTAGGGATCATGGAGAAAGAGATGGGTTGAAAATTCTAAGACCTGGATGCCATTTAAGAGTATGCAAAAACACATGTTTTCCTGGTGGAAACAGAGCAATTGCATATATGAACTGATAGTATCTGTGAATGTATGCAGGAGACCAGCACCTGATCAAGACAAGCAAAATACAAGCAGGTTGACTGTGGGTGGGAAAAGGAGAATCAGTCTCCTTCAGAGATGTGTTTTACAAGCTACCCGTGCTTATGTACAAGACCTTACACTCATGCACATGATGACAGTAATAAGTGGGATTTTTGTGTTTGAATTACAAAAGGAGAACACTGAAACTGTGCATGTGTTCAGGACATACTAGCTTGCTGATTACATGCATCCAGAATTAACATCTTTAATAGAAAATTAATGACTATATCCCTTTACCTGTACAAAACACTAAATCAATAACTCTTGGGAGTCAGTGTGCAAACTCTCTACTTCACTCAATCCAAGATGAGATACCTTCCCAAGTTTCACTATGGAATGCATCTCCAGTTCTCCACATTAAAAAGCCAGCTTTAGTCAAGCTACCTTTGGCTGTCTGACTTCCTATTCTCATATCTCTTGTTTTCATCTGTTTTCCTTTTCACTTCCAAAGAACTTGAATTTCAATACTTATCTCAATATTTATTTCTGTACCAATGAAACTATACAGAGTTGGTACCAGATACAAGCAGTAAAGAAACACCATATGGTCACGGCTATCTTGTCAAATGATGTACCCACATATATAGAGATCTAAGCCAGGCTCTTAATGGATATCTTGCCAAATAATAGACCAGGATATGCAGAGATCTGGGCCTTACACTCACACTCATTATCTGAAATGTTGAGTAAGGGCTAAAGCAACAATAAAGGATAAATGGAACTGTATTATTTGTTATCCTCAATATTACAACAGAATCAATATTGACCAAGATGGGCTAGAAAATATTTAGCATTGTCTTCATAATCGTAAAAGACAAAGGTTTGTATCTTCTATTGAGCATTCATTTCCGGATCTCTGAAAAAAGGCAAAGGAATGTAATAGACAGTAGTGACCAATATTAATTTAACCAAGCAGAGACTGCAGTCATAGCCACTGATCAAATTGGTACCTTCAACAGGATACCTCAATAACCATTTTGTATCTGATGCTGAGTTTATGATCTAGCGGTTGAATTATTTTGGTCAACGCCAAAAAAAAAAAAAAAAAAAAAAAAAAAAAAAAAACAAACCACGTACACATGCACTTTGAATCATAGGAAATATGCATTTATTTTCTTCCTCAAGATATTAACTTAAATGTTTTCAGTTACATTAAAGATTAAAAATCAGCAAAGACATATAACATATATAATCACTTATTTTTTACAATTATCTGAACTGTAATTTATAACTGATAAATACAATGATGAACCTAAGTTTTATAATTAATCATCTCATGCAAATTAAGAATCTCTATCAAGAAGATTCACTAAAAAGTAAAAAATAAAAAACAAGAGATTCTGTAAATGATTGCCTTCAGTTTATTCAGTTTGAATAAAATTAGGATAAAGTTTATAGAAACAGCACTATATAGATTGCAAAGGGACATTGAAGTCAGTGTTGTTGGAATGTGATAGGAGACTTAAACATTAGCTACAATAATAACAAATATATCAGTACCAACTTTAAAGACAGGAACTCAAATAATTAACATTGACTCGGGAATGTGAAAATACAGGAAAACATTTTGTGGTGATTTTGTGATTACATAGTACTTACAATATCCAAACAATTAAATTTAAGGTAACTATTATGAGTAACCTAAGAAACTTTCAAAAATTTATTATTTTAGATTTTGTATATGTGAGAATATGTAGAAATGAGTATGGGTGCCATTAGAGGTCAAATAAAGGGTGGCATATCTCCTGGATTGAGTTTCAGGGGGTGACTGCTGGGCACTAAACCTGGGCTTTCTGCAAAAGCAGTTTATACTTGCCACTAAGTCATCTCTCCTTCCCCAACCTGAGAATTTTCAAATCCAGGTATATATTAAAGGCAGACACTGAGCTATTTGCATTCACTGCACTGATTCAGAGATGAACCCAAACTATTTTCCGAAGTGAACTGCTTGCTTCCTGAAAGTATGTATGAGACTAGAGCAAGAATGGCTGTACTAAATTTGGAACAACTCATTTTGTGCAACTCGCAAGCCATGCTCTATAGTGGGATTTGTAAAAGAATGATCTTTCCTCCATCAGAATGTGTATTTCTTAACTTTTCAGTAGTTCATTGTTCTTCCAGACTTTTTAAACTTTAAAAATTCTTTCCTCAACCCACTGATATGGCATTTCTGCACAAATGTCAACCTCTTTATAAATATAAAAAAAATCTGCTTATAAATTTTGCAATTTTTTTCCAGAAACACTCCCAGAATTTCATCTTACATAAAGTAGGCATTTTTGTTGTTTTGATTTTAACTGTATCTCTTAAAACTATCATTTTGATTCTCAGTGTTCGATTGTTAATTAAATATTTGAGACTTCCATACAATGCGTTTTGATTCTATTCACTACATTTCAAACTCTTCTCAGATACAAAACCTCTTACCTACCCACCCAAATGTGGTCTTTTAAAATTCCCATCAAGACCAATTTGTACAGTTCAAATGTTCTTGAATATGCCATCTTCTACTACATTGTGAATAACTCACTAAGGCCGTTACTCTTAAAGAAAATTTCCTCTCCCTCTCCCAGTAGATGTTTTCAATATATCTATGACTTAGGATAGGATTTCATGACCAATTCCACTCTCACATCAGGCTATGCTCTCAGTTGTTCTGTGGCAACTGCAGGCAGTGTATTTGTACTTGCTGTGTCTAGAAGACATTAATTTCCTTGAAGGTACTATCTGCCTCTAATTACAAAATGATTCCTTAGCCTTAGAAGAAGGAGTGCAGAAGAAATGTTTAATTTAAGGATAAGTATTTTGAGCATACTCTTATTGTCTGCACCTTGGCCAATTTTGATTCTCTGATTTAATCAATATTCATTGCAAATAGAATCTTCTCACACGAGGGTTATGAAATTCTTCGATCTATTGGTATACCAATAAGTCACCAAGAGTTATTTAATCCATATCGATTTAACAGAATAACTGTAGTGGGTTCTCTCCTAAAGCCTATAACCTATCTACCTATAGATTCATTGTCAAATTACAGGGTCAGGTGTGGGTGGAATCGTCTATGGATTAGGAGTAAAATAAAATTAAAGTGGATGGTTGCTCTCATTCTCTTAGTGTCACTCTTGCACCAGTAGAGATATATTGTCAGGCCAGTCAGTTCTATAGTTCACAGGGTCCACAACTGAATATGATTGATGGTTGTTCGTCTCTTTCAGTAACATGCATAGCTCCTGCCAGTACTCTAAATCCTAGCTAATAGAGATGAATCTTTCAGATCAGTATGAATTTGATTACTCCAGGTTATATGAATCTACTATACTGTGTCTTTTGCAATATAGTCTTATGGTCAAGTACTAGATGATGACAAAGAATCATGGTTCTTATAATCTTTCCACTCACTCTTATGCTTTGATCCCTGACTCTTATGTGCAAGGGGAGTAATTTACATTTATCAGTTGTAGATGAGCACCACAAGTCACTTATTCTATATATTATTACAGATATGATTTCTGTAATGGTCTGCATCTGTTGCAAGAGGATATATCTTTTCAATACCTAATGGTTATTTCTGAAATTATATACACAAGCAACATTGTACAAACTCACATGTTGTATTTAAAAATACACACACTGTTGTGTTTATAAATTTTATAGGTTATATAATACTGTTCTGAAGCACAGCATGCTGGGAAGACATCTAACAAATGCAGGCAGGTTCTCATTTCAAATCTTAACATCAAACATTGTGCAATCTTGTATACTAATTACACTCATCATTCTTGATATTTTTCTCTTAATAGATTCCTGAAAATAAGATTATTGTATATAATGGTATAATCAATTTAAAACATGGTACTTAATATCTATCTTCACTTAAGGTATGAATCAATATTCCTTTGTAATTTTAACACTGTAGCTACATTATTTTTCAATAATTGATCATTTCTGATGAGCTAAATGATGAAAATAAAATGAGTAAAATTTTTTACAAATGTATACAATTTATAGAAAGACAAATTTAATTTTCCTTGGCTTATTGAAAGCAAAGTCTACTTTCAGTACATAAAAAAGTTTTTTATCATATACTCTACCTACAGGTTTCAGATCAGGACAAGACCTTGATGCTTGCAAATGTTTAGAACTAAAATTTTCTTCCCGATATCTTCCTCAAAAATGAATTGTTAATATGGTTTCTATTAGTTTTTCATCTGTGAGAATAGTCATTTTTTAAGGTTGGCTTTGCTAGTTTGTATGGTTTGAAATAAATTAAGTTGATAGCAGGAAATCAGAAGCTACAAGCAGTATCAAACTATGATATGTCCATCAGATTCAGGAGATAACCATCATGTTTTCTCTCAACTTCAGGGCTTAGATTTTATAGGTATATAAAAATTATTCATGTACAGTGATATGCAAGCAAAAGTACACTATTTAGGGAAAGGAAGGGGGAGGGGAAAAGGGTGAGTGAATTGAATGAGCACAATACACATGATGAACATGCATAAAAATGAGTTTATGTAACTCATCACTATATACAATGAGTATTAAAAAGGGAGAGAACATTTTGATTTTCATTTTTTAAGTATTACAATATTTATATATTTATCTGTTTATTTGTTTTCTTTTATTTTATAACAGGTCTCTTTCTGTACACACTGGCCTAGAACTTATTATGTAGCTTAGACTCTCATAGAATTTGAGGTGATTATCACTCCTCATTCTCCACACAGCTAGAATCACAGGTATGCACTATTTTTCAACAACCAAAATATTATGGGTTTGGAAATTTATTTTTGTGGTTAAATATCTTCAGTGGCTTATGCAGTTTATTTATTTATTGTGTAGGAATTTTTTGTCTTCATTCATTTCTGTGTGAGGACATTGGATCCCCTGGAACTGTAGACACAGGCAGCAGTAAGCTGTCATGTGAGTGTTGGGAATTGAACTCAGGTCCTCTGGAAGAGCAGTCAGTGTGCTCAATCTCTATGCCATCGATCCAGCACTAATGGCTTGTGTATGCTGAACATTTTTTTCCACACTTTATTTTACTATTTTGTGGATAAGGGAAATCTTTACTATGTTCCCCTGTCCTCTATACTTTATAGCACATCTCTTTGAAGTTAAAATAGCCTAAGCATGAATTTGTTAATTATTACTTTGTACATTTATAGATATATTATAAATTTGTCTTGAAACTATGAAATGTTAATGTTTTTAATAAGCTAGTAAACTGGAGAGAGATACAGAGACACAGAGACACAGAAGAGGCAGAAGAGACACAGAAAGACAGAGAACTTTGGAGGAGATGGTTATCATCTTAAACCACATGGGTACCAGGAATCAGGTTCAGGTTGTCAATCTTTACTAAAAGTAGCCTTACCTGCTGAATCATCTCAATAAACTTTGATCTGAACTTTATAAGAAGTCTAACTCTGTGTGTCCTAGACATGTTCAATATTAGCAGTATTCTGCACTTGATCTTAGCCAAAAGGCTGAGGAGCGATTCTAGCAATATTCTGAATTAAAGGAATATACCAGCAACGACATGCATTGGATTGTGCCAAATGAAACATCAGTGTTCCATTGTAGAAAGAAATCTGTGTTGGGATTTAGGTAGAGAATAAAGCCTTGAGATCGTCTGATAAAGCTGAACCATGATTAAAAAGTGAAATTGGCGCCAATGTGAGCCAGTCTTTACAGGCTAGCTGCCATGCTTTGATTAATGCCAAAGTGCTTTATTCATAATCATTGAGGGGATGCATGTTGCAATCCTTTCTGGAGGCACAGAACACAAACAGATCACAGTAAATTGTAATAGAAGGTAGAGAAAAATGCATGTCACTTAATTCAAGAGGCAGAAGAGGAAATAGTATATAAGGCTCTTGTTAAGGAGATGATAAAGCTTAAAATCCTCCTTCCTTATGGATAAGTGACAGTTGATTCTTATGATTCATTCTAGATGTCATAATCTGGAGATGCAGCTTGAGCCTGGGACTATGATCTGCTTTGTCTTAGAGAACACCTGAGTGAGTATCAGATAGCAATCACTTTTCTGAAAGCATCTCCAACTGCCTAGTACAGAGATGTCATCCTGGGCAGATCCACAGACTTGAAGCTATCTTTTAGTTGTAACAGAAATTGTACACGTTTTTGTGTGTGCTTACTAATAAACTTTCTATTTTTATTAAATTATGTTATTTATTTACAATCCAAACGTTGCCCCTCTTTCCTGCCCCCCCCCAAGAGTTTTTCAATCCAAAACCCCCAATTCTGAGAGGATGCTCCCCAACCCAACCATCCACCCTCCCCCACCTCACTCCTGCTAGTATCTCCCTTCTCTGGGGCATCAAGCTTCTACAGGATTAAGTGCATTCTTTCCCACTGAGGCCAGGCAAAGCAGTCTTCTGCTAGATATGTGCCAGGGGTGACAGACTAGCCTGTGTATGCTCTTTGGTTGGCGGCTTAGTCTCTGGTAGCTCCCAGGTGTCAAGGTTAGTTGATAATGTTTGTCTTTCTATGGGGTTGCAATTCCCTTCAGCTCCTTCAGTTTTTCCCATACCTCTTCCATAGGGATCCCTAATATCAGTCGAATATTTGGCTGTAAGTATCTGTATCTCTCTCAGTCAGCTGCTGATAGAGACTCTCAGAGGACAGCCATGCTAGGCTACTTTCTGCAAGCACAGCAAGGCATCAATAATAGTGTCAGGGTTTGGTGTGCATGCATGTGGTCTCTTTAGGTTCCATTTCCTCACTGTTGGGTATTTCAGTTAAGGTTTCCCCTATTGAGTTCTGGGAGCCTCTCACATCTCAGGACTCTGGGACTTTCCAGAGGTTCCCTTCAACCCTGACCCAACACTTCTGCATATTTCTTTAAAGTCTATTGGTTGTATCCTAGGTATTCTGTACTTTTTGACTAAAATCCATTTATTACTGATATACCATGCATATCCTTTTGGGTCTGGGTTATCTTACTCAGGATCATATGTTCTAGTTCCTATCATTTGCCTGTAGAATTCAAGATGTCTTTATTTTTAATAGCTGAATAGTATTCTATTGTGTAAATGAACCACATTTTTCTGTATCAATTCTTGAGTTGAGGAACATCTTGGTTGTTTCCAGCTTCTGACTATTACACATTAGACAGCTATGAACATAGTGGATCATGTGTCCTTATTACATGTTGGAACATCTTCTGGCTATACGCTCAGGATTATTATAGCTGCATCTTCAGGTAGAACTTTTTTCCAATTTTCTGAAGAACAGCCAGATTGTTGTTCCAATTTGAAATCTCATCAGCAATGAAGGAGTGTTCCTCTTTCTCCACATCCTTGACAGTATCTGCTGTCATTTGAGTTTTTGATCTTAGCCATTCTAAATGGTGTAAGGTGAAATCTCAGGACTGGTTTGATTTGGATTTCTCTGACAACATGGTAAAAATGGCCATTTTACAAAAAACAATCTACAGATTCAATGCAATTCCCATGAAAATTTCAACACAATTCTTTGCAGACATGGAATTAGTAAACAGTATAGTGAAACCAATGGCCATCCTCTGAGAGGCTCTACCAGCTCAGGGGAAGTTTCCTAAGCATGCCAACAATGGCTCTGGCTCTAAGATCAACAGTTCACACATGGAACCTCATGTAACTGAAAATCTTTTGTAAGGCAAAGGGCACTGTCAATAGAACCAAACAGCAACCTACATATTGCTAAAAGATCTTCACTAACCCTACATCCAATAGAGAACTAATATCCAAAATATATAAAAACTAAAGCATTTAGACTCCAATAAACCAAACAACCCATTAAAAATGGGATACAGAGCTAACCACAAAATACTCAGTCTCAAATGGCCAAGAAGAACTTTAAAAAATGGACTTTTATAATTTTTTTAAAAAGTGTTTCTATTCTCTCAGCCTGACTTTCTATTCACTAATTTAGATGAACTGCAATCAACAGCACACTCCAAGCACAGTCTACAATATAGGCAGAGAACAGACCATGTCCACCTGACAGATAGAGCACAGACTCTTCAATGATTCAGCCCTGAATACTGCCTGTTGTAGCCCACAGGAGCCTTTACAGAGCCCAGGGTACATTATTCTTCTTTTGGAAGAAAATGAAAAGATCTTATTGTCTCTAAGTACCATATATATTGATATGGTTATGGAAAGTCTCCATCTGAGGAAAATAAATGTGATGATTAGATTTTCACACCATTTCTGTGAATAGGGAAAAGACAAAAAGATTTTTAACATATGTCATTTAATTGTGTACTAGGCATACATACTCAAAGAATATTGAGTCAGTCTCAGAATTGACAAAGACTTCCTCTGGTCCTAGAATAAATCGTGACAGTATGTGTGAAACCTAGCAACCACAGCTTCTTACAGGGTCTTTACAGCCTGAGACTGCTCACCTACAGAAAGCTCTATCAACTCAAGTCAGTTCTTGCCCATTTGCTATAAATAATAAATGCACTCAGTTCCAGGATGTGGTGTAATTGGCATGTTCCAGAAGAGTGCACATATCTCACTCTACCTCAGATTCTCTGTCCTTCCTTCCTTCAACACCTCAGCCAGGCTTCCACGGCCTCCCTGAACAGGTTGCAGTAGTAAACAACAGCCTCAAATGTCTTTCTTTAAAATACTCTCTGTAATTCTAAATCAAATTATTTACTAAGAAAGAAGAAAGGAGAAAGGGGACTCTTCCAGTTGGCAAGATTTTCAGTCACATCTGGCATAGGAGTATTCCCTCTGTACTGGATGTTTGATGGTAACATCTGAACTGTTAGTAAAGATTGTCTCAGGGAAATAGTACTTTGACAATTTAACCTTGTAGAGAAAAGGAGTAGCAGAGCTAAAAAATGTTGGCGTGAGGAGAGATGAACGTGTATAATATTACAGCAGTCTAGCTATATATTTTTTTGTTGGTATGTATGGGTGAAGCACCTGAAAAAGATTCAACAAACATATCCCAAAACAACTTATTCTACTCTCTTATCCTCTGTCTACTTGAAAACACAGACTTGCCTGCTTAGAAGGATTAGTCTCTCTCAGTAGAAGCTTCCTAAATAAAAATAGTAATACAATAGGAAATTGGTTATTCCATGAAAAATGGAATATATATATGTGTATATACATATATATATACACATATATATGAAGGCATCTAGGTCATCCCAGGAAAAATTAAAGCTGACTTTCTACCTGTAATTTTAACATGGAACATTAGCTTTAATGACCTATGATGACGCCTGGTGGTTCAATGCTTGCCAGGCATGTATGCAGCTTTGTGTTTGGTCCCTAGCACAGCAAAAAATGATTATAGAAGCAGCACTATCATAGATATCGTATTATTTAAGAATACAACATGAAGACTTTGAATTTCATAAATTCTGGAATGAGATATTAAAGAATTGGTTATTAAAGAATTTCATATGAAAGTGGGGTGATGAGTTGGTACTGTAAAGCAGAGGTGCTTCTATACAGCATGTATATTAACATGTGAGTGGAAGAGACCCTGCTAAAATGTTAGCCACAACTATGACTTTCGAATTCATTAATGTCTGGAGGAGGATTTCCTCAATTTTCTGCCTATTGACTGTTACTGTAACCAATTTTAAATTTAATTATTCCTGTAGAGTTGTTCCATCTCCCTCTAACAGACTTTAATATACATATAAAGTATAAACATTATCTAAGCAATGTCTTAGTGGTAAAACACTTCAAATTATGAGCACATTTCTTAGTGGTCTATTGTTTAAAACTAGTACTTAAAATATATGATTTTATGTAGAACCTTAGTACACTGGAATGGGCAAGTGTTGTGACCTACAATTGGAAGTTGTGAACAAACATCTATTCACTCCAGATAAGACACTGGTGAATCAGACCAAAGAAATGATTACACAAAATATTAGTTGAGAGGATTGATAAGGTTATTATCTACTTAGAGAAGTATGATTGACTGAAAGGATGCAACCGTAGGGAATTATCCATGGCAATGTGGGCAGTGACTTTAGGGAGGCTGAATATCTCAGCTCAGTGGAGCTGATCTTGGCTACTTGTAGAGTCTGTCCTTCACAGTAACTGAAATATTATATAATCTTGGGACAGGGCATTATTAATCTTATAAGTATTGGTAACTTCCTCAATGTTATAAGTTTCATTCAATTTTCTAATGTTTTGGAATCTTTCTTTAGAAAAAAAAAAGCTTTAATTTGAAGACATATTTAAATAACGTGCAAAGGAGCAATTTTCTCTATTATCCCTGTAAGTGTTGCAGAAGGTGATGCTGCAGGAAGTCTACCAGAGATGATCACTCAGACAGTTTGTAAGACCAATTGAAAGTCTTAATTCAGGCAGCTAGGACTGTACTCAGGTATTGGAAACCCAAGGGTAGCCCTAAGCATTTGGAACAAGTATCTGTTATAGGCAAAAACCACATGCTGGTATATTGCTCAGCAGCTTCGGGGTTTACACAATATAAGCTAAGGTGTGTGGTTAGCTGGAGGGGAAAATTTGCACAAGTTCTTTGTTCAACAGAAGCAAAGTCCTCACCACATGATCCTAGGATAGGTTTGGGTAATTTTCCATCAAGAAGGTCAAATTCTGTTAAAACTAAAATGGCCTGAACAAGAGTACATGGTGGAGGAACATTTTCACTCTTACACATTCACAGTGACTACAACAGTGAATCCAAAGAATGAAGTTGGCCTATGCTGTACAGCGTTTGCTTTAGAAGAGACTGTCATTATGTCCTGTGGAAAACACAACCAGAATTCTTGTATAATAACACAAGTAGCAGAATGAAATATTTTATATATAAATTATGGTAATTCTAATTTCATTGGTACTTTAAAATTTTATTTATTGAGAAATATTTTAGGCGTTTGCATCAACCACTGATGAAAGCTACAAGATTATATATTATGTTTATAGTGGATGGGTTATATATCAGTGGTTTTTATTTTGCTGTGACACTCTGACTAAAAGCAGCAAAAAGTGGGAGTGGGCGGGTAGAGGAGTGGGGGGGGAGGGTATGGGGGACTTTTGGGATACCATTGGAAATGTAAATGAGGAAAATACCTAATAAAAAATTAAAAAAAATAAACTTTAAAAAAAAAAGAAGGAAGGGGTTATTTTGGTGAATCCATTATGGCAGAAGTTGCAGGGCAGCGGGTAGTCAGAGCTGAGAGATCACATCTTTAACCACATGCAGAAAGCACAGAGAAGAAACTAAATGTTAGCTGATGATAAAAATTCTCAAGCTCCCTCTAAGTGATATGCTTCCTTCTACAAAAATCTACTTCCTAAGGGCTCTATAAACTGCATACAGCACCAGCAATTTGAGACTGAGAGTTCAAATACATAAGCCCACAGAAGACATTTCTCATTCAAACCATCACAGGTTCATACTAATTTCTGGAATGTTTTATTGTAAAAGCAGTTATTGATCTTCAATGTTTTTCACTTTATATTTTATAGAAAGAGACTTGTAGCTTTTCCTTGGGATGGTTATCCTTTTTATTAAAAAAAAAAAACTGATATACTGTAGTCAGTCCCATCCCATCAACTAGATCTTCATTATAAAGAATGTAAATTTTTTATGAGCCTGAGATGGGATTCTGCTTGTATAACATTTGTGATCACAGCAAACTGATGATGGTGTCATTCTGTAAAGCAGGACTCATTAATCTCAGAATTTGAGAGTTCTGAGTAACTATACCCTAACTTCCAATGTATGGTCAGAATTCACACAAATGTAACTCAGATCTCTTCTAAAACTCTCAAGTCAGAAAAATAGCAAATCACGAGGAACTATATTCAGTTTTGTTATAAGTGTAACGACAAAAGTATATTAATTTGGTATGGGAAGATGGTTCTTTGGGCAAAGGCTCTTTCTGCCACTTCTGGTGAGCTGGGTTCAATCGCTGAGGAGTAAAGAGTGGAAGGAGAAGAGTGATTCAAACATTTCTTATCTCCATACAGTGCAGTGTTAATCATACACTGGAAAGCAGCAGTTGATGTCACAAGTTATTGAGAAGCCAAGTTACTTGTGTTTGCATTTGTCTTCCTTTTAACACTTACGTTGTTATATCAGGAAATATTACTTTATTTGTGGGAATATAAAGCTTATGGACTAGACTGTGATAAATAAAATGATACTTAGTCAATCATACATAAGCTCTTTGTAACACTTCAAGAAATAATCAGGAACATGTGTGAAGTATTCACATAATACTACTTAAAAAGTAACTGCTTACATATTGGGACCTCCTGAAGTTTTTTTTAGGTAGTGTCATAATTAGCTTCACAACCAGGACCCCGGAGCTCTTGACTCTAGCTGCGTATGTATCAAAAGATGGCCTAGTTGGCCATCACTGGAAAGAGAGGCCCATTGGACTTGCAAACTTTATATGCCCCAGTACAGGAGAACGCCAGGGCCAAAAAGTGGGAGTGGGTGGGTAGGAGAGTGGGGGGGGGAAGGTATGGAGGACTTTTGGGATAGCATTGGAAATGTAAATGAGGAAAATACAAAAAAAAAAAAAAAAAAAAAGAACATGCACCCTCAGTTAACGAACCACCAGATTGACCTGTAAGAATGTTAGAGAAACATTTTTCTCAGATGCTTATTAATACAGAAGGGGAAAGTCTATTGGGCAGATGAGTCTGTGCTCTGCAAGACAGGGAACTGAGAAGTCCAGTGAGAGCAGGTCTATAAGCAGCATTCTTGCATGGTCTCTGTTGCAGCTTCTGCCTCCAGATTCCTATTTTGTTCTTCCTTTGGCATCTATATATGATGAACTATATTCTGTAATAAAATAGACCCTTTCCTCCCTCATATGCCATTAGCAAAAATGAGACAAATTAATATATAGATATATCCATATATATGCATGTATATATATAAATGTACACAAAATTGAATTTGGAAAGACTGTGTTTTACTCTGACCAAAATGTGTAGAAATGACTTGTAGGAGGTGAAAGTAAAGCAGAAATTTAGTTAGGAATTTTTACTATAATCAGATCTTGTTTAATAATGTGGTTTGTCTTTAAGAGTAAACCTAAGATCTTTTTTAATTATTGAAGATGTTAGAATATTTACTGAGACATGATGTAATAAGGAAACATACCAATAAGAGGTAATAAATTTGAAGCACATACATTTGGCCAATATCAGTAATGCAAATACCTTCATTGACAAAAGAGAAGCACATTACTTGTTCTGAATCACAAGGAGATTAGATGTGTCTATCATCTCAGAAGTACTTGGTCCTTTGCTTGAAGCAAGAGGCCAATGATAATGTGATCAAAGATATCAAACTTAAATGAAGAAAGGTATTGTAGGCAATAGGAAGGGTATGATTCAATGATTTATTAGTTTATAAGAGAGTACAAAGTGAAATGTACAAGCCAAATAAAATCTACACAGAATCTAGTGATACAAAAATCCCAGAATAGAATTTTCCAGCTCAGTTCACTAAAAAGGAAATCATTAATACAAAAATGCTTTAGGTAGAAATGTTTTGATCTATAGTGTGTAGAGTGAAAAGATATCTTGAAAAATGGTGTGCTAACTCATGAGCATTTAAAAACATGGCTTGGTTTTTCCAACTAAGAGGCCATAATACTGTAGGAATTGACCTTAAAACACTTTGAAGGAAAATCTGAAAAATGATAAGATGTTGTAGACAAGAGTAAGAGTTCTCAAAAGTCTGATTTTCACAGGCTTTATTGGTTGTCAAAAACTTCCACATGCTATGTACACTATTTAATATTGAACAAATGTATGTCATCAAAAGCTGGACCGCAGTCTTAATGGGAGGAGAGGCCCTTGGTCCTGTGAAGGCTTGATGCTCCACTGCAGGGGAATGCCAGGGTGGGGAGGTGGAAGTGGGTATGTGAGGGAGCTCCCTCATAGAAGCAGTAGGAGGAGGGATGGGGGATAGCATAGGGGGTTTCTAGAGGGGAAACTGGGAAAGGTAATAACATTTGAAATGTAAATAAATAAAATATCCAATTAAAGAAAAAAAAAGAACCTGATTTTCAAATTTACATAAGAAGTAAAGATAATCTAATTGTCAGGGTCTCAAGACTAACTCTTTGGATACAGTTGCATCAATTACAAGGACTTGTGGGTTTTATGTGATATTTGGAAGTAGTCATTGTGAGTATGGAGGGTCCTCTTTTTCTTTACAAGAGAGTTATTTTCATCCTTTACTAAGATCTTCATTCACACATACTCTCCATTTCAAATTGCAGATTTGTTGAGAATTGAATGAATGACATTGAAATTTCCCGCAGGTAATGATACTCAGTATAGAAACTGGCGATCTACATTCCATTCCAGGGACATAAAATATTGAAATAGGGAACTGACACCTGCAAGTTGCCCTCAGACTTCTGCATATGGTGTGCCCACGCAAAAGTATCTCCGCGCACGCACGCATGCACGCGCAAGCACAAACACAAACACACACAAATGTTAAGAAAATTGAAAAGTAATAGACAAGCAGAAAAGAAAACCACACAATAAAGAGAGACTAAGCATTGACTCAGGCTAACAATCCCATTTATCTGGGTCACAGCACTGGGTTATGACATGCAGTAGCAAAAGAAAACCTGTGTCAGGAGCTGCAGTTGCTAAACATTTAACCTATGGTCCTCGGATGTGGTGCACTCTACTTTGTACTGTTAAGATGATATTAACAAGGAGCAAATATTTACTGATTCTTACATAGACTTTAAATTAGCATATTGGCCTAGGGCTTGTGATTAATGAGAGTAGATCTGAAAACCCGAGCCATGGATAATGAATATTGAAAAGTATGATCCACTGAATTAATAATGCATTCCAAACAACTACTAATACTCATTTATACCAGATGTAGCATCTCTGTATTAATGAAGCGCTGCAATGTTTTAAGATTCTAAAGTAGTTTGTTAATCTTAAGTTTATATAAAACAGCACCTGTTCTAATATATATGAAGAATATATTTCTCAATCACTTTCCTTCGATAATACATTTGGGTTTTTTTCAATAAAATAATGTAGATATAGTAAAAGTATTGTTATATGAACATACCAGGATTTCAAACAATGATACAAAGCTTTTTTCTATTTAATAGTCAAGAATTATGTGATAAATAAATTATTAAATTATTAAATAAATTATTAATTTACAAGCATAAGACCTGTAAAACAACAATTGAATAATTATTGAGAAATATCAGGTATCCATCAAACTTCATATTTTATGTATCTATAGTATTAAACTATATCATGAATGAAAACTTTCTAAAACGTGATGTTTCAAACTTCTCACACATAACTTTTAACATTTTAATGTTGATTTCCAAATATTATGTGTATCATAGGTCAAATGTAGTATGGTCTTCCATTAAACCCTATAATCTTGTCATATTTGCACCAACACCAATGGCAAGCATATATGCCTTAGGCCACTATTCT
Source organism: Mus caroli (assembly GCF_978045245.1). Classification (NCBI taxonomy): domain Eukaryota; kingdom Metazoa; phylum Chordata; class Mammalia; order Rodentia; family Muridae; genus Mus; species Mus caroli. The sequence goes on along the minus strand of NW_028227262.1, from coordinate 104,422,816 downwards.
GCTATTTCACAGTAATGTATTTTCTTTTATAAGTCTTCCTTGTGTATAAACCTATTTTCCCACAGTCAATAGAAGAAAATTATCTTTGAAAGTAATTTGTTACATAAATGTTGTAATGTTCACCAGAGAAAGCAAAATGTAAAGCCAAGCTAGAAAGTACCCTGCCTAAGAAGGCTGAAAGATTAAAAGAATCTTTAAGAAATATCTATCTATCTATCTATCTATCTATCTATCTATCTATCTATCTATCTATACATGTGTATGTAATGTATATGTATATGTTTGTGTGTGTGTATATATATGTGTCTACAAATTGTTTTGGTCTACAATGCAACTGTTTTATTTAGAAGTTATTAATATTTTTATTGTTTTTGATATTTTCTCAATTTGATTAGAAATATTAGTTACAATTAAATAGATATAGATCTCTTGAAGCCCAGTACCCCAGAAACATTTTCATAATTATCTGTCTTTCATGTATACTTTATATATTTTGGGTTATAATTTTATGTCCAGTATTTTCAGTAATATCTCATTAAAATTTTTAAGTAAAGTATCAATTCTCCATGTATATTGAAGTATTTCTACCATTAATACTAATATATAACTTCACAGAGACATCAAAAAATTGCCTTCTTATGTAGACTTAATATTTCTCTATTTTGGGAAATTTTACAATGCACATTTAACCATTAAGAAGCAGGCCTTTATCTCTATAGAATTATAGGGTTTAATGAACCTTTATTTTCAGTTCTTCAGTCTAGTTGCATCAGAATCATGGTCACTCATGAGAATACTGAAATATAGTTTTGCAATTTTTAAAAAATATGTGCACCTAATGTTACAGTACATACTTTAAAATACTGCATTTTTAAGGGTCTGAGAAATCACTTAAGTTATCCCAAACTGAAGCATGATTTATAGTAACTGAATGAAAAGTATAAGATTGAGCTACCAGGATGTATGGCAAGTATGTGGGAGCCAAAGGAAGGAAGAAGGACCATATGGGGACTTTAAAGGAGACCCTCAAAGCTTCATGTTTCTTCTCCACTCTAACTGCCCTGGTTTTCCCCTTCTTCCTCTGGACAAAACAGTACATCCCTAAGCTGATTCCTGGTGACCTCATGATGTGTTGATCCACAAATTTCTTGGAGACAGTTGCAGAGACCCACAATTAAATATTAGGCAAAGTTCAGGGAATCATGGGGAAGAGGAGGAGAAAAGATTGTAGGAGCCAGAGGGGTCACAGACAAAGTGAGGGAGGGTGTAGTGAAGAACTCTTGGAGGGGGTACCAGAAAGGGAGGGCAACATTTGGAATGTAAATAAGTACAATAATAAAATTTTAAAAAGTAAAAGTCATCGTGTAGAAGGTTGATAGATGACAATTAACAAATTTGGATATCCCCTAGCATTTTATAATATATATGTGTACATATACACATATATGTATGTGTGTGTCTGTGTGTTCACATATGCATATATATATATTGTTGTTCCACCTATAGGATTGTGGATCCCTTTAGCTCCCTGGGTACTTTCTCTAGCTCCTCCATTGGGGGCCCTGTGATCCATCCAATAGCTGACTGTGAGCATCCACTTCTGTGTTTGCTAGGCCCTGGCATAGTCTCACAAGAGACAGCTATATCTGGGTCCTTTCAGCAAAATCTTGCTAGTGTATGGACAAAACACCCATGGAAGGAGTTACAGAGACACAGTTTGGAGCTGAGACAAAAGGATGGACCATCTAGAGACGGCATATCCAGGGATCCATCCCATAATCAGCCTCCAAATGCTGACACCATTGCATACACTAGCAAGATACCTTATTTTCTAACTACCTAGAATTGTCATTTGTCTCTACAGTGTTTCAAAGCATCTATTTCAGCCTTTACATTTTCATATATAAAATGATAAAGCTTAAAATATTAAATAATATATAAGTATTAGTTCATTTTTCATATTATTCTATGTCATGTTATACTTTTACTATATAATTTAAAATTTATTATACAATTTTTTGTCTTTTTATAATTGCATAAATATATACAGATATAATTGTTTTTCAAAAATTGGATAGTTGGGGATCTGTTGGGAACAAAATAAAAAGGGAGGGTCCGGGGGACCCTGGGGGAGAACGGAAGGAAATATATGCCCACTGTCCCACCAGAGTTTTCCTATTCTCTGGTCAGTCAGGTGTGGGAGGGCCTACCCTATCCACTCATCCCTGGGTGGGCATTCCTCTATCTCTCTCTTCAGGGGGTGGTCAAGGGGCAGCCGTGCCTGGGGATCCCCCAGAGGTACATTGCTAAAGCCACCAGGGTTGTGTGGGAGAGTGGGAAGAGGGAAGAAGTTCCCAACACTGACCAGAGTGCTCAGTGGAACTTGAAGGAGCAGAGCAGAGACTCTATGGTTTAAGAGCTTTATTATAGAAATGCAGGGGAAAGAGAGAAGGTAGAAAAGAGAGAGGGGGAGAGGAAAGGCTAGAAAGAAAGAGAGAGAGAGGGGGGAGAGGAGAAGACAAAGAGAAACGGAAGAGGAGAGAGAAGTGAGAGAAGAGAGAGATGAGAGAACAAAGTAAATAAGAGAGCAAGAGAGCGAGATGCAGGCTGAGCACACTTTTAAGGTCTTCACTGTTGCTAGGTAACTGGGGAGGAGTTTAGCCTGAAAGTCAGAAGCTTGGGACATTGCTTACCTGACTACTGACCATGCTTCTCTTGTGGAGGCTGTGGGAGGGGGTACATTAGTCAGGGGCCGGAGTCCCAGGAGCAGGAGGGAACACGTACCGTGTCATGTAGGTGAATTAGAACTACTGGGGTTCAGACCTCAGCTCGACTGGAGATTAGCCTGCAATTCCCCACAGGGATCCACTAACCATTACCCTCTTTCATAGCTTCCAGCATGCTCCCACTGAAACCCATCTTCCCTACAGCACCCCTATACTTTGATTTTTTTTAATTGAATTTAATTGTAATTGTTTCACCAGCCTGAAGGAAGCCATTTACTGGAGCATTAACAAACTGTCAGCATCTATGTCACTGAAGAAAAAGACAACTAGTAACCCAACAATGTTTAACTGAGCATAATCCCCAGTGAGGTATAGATAAGCATGGCTGCCTCCCCCACACAGGACAAAATGGTGGCAGACTCAGTCTCATGCAGATCTTGTGTAGGTAACTACCACAAAGATGAAGAAGTTGAAGACTTACTCTTCTGTATGTCTACTAAAGAGAAAAACTAAACAACAACTATGACAACAACAACAACAACACAAGCCCCACTTTTTGAAAACAGTTTGAAAAGAGTTACCCTAAAGTGTTGGAAAAGTTCTTATTTATCTAAGATTAAATTTGTCTACAGCATATTTTTCAAATGTATCAATAAACTACATTACATTAGATATCTTTAATGACTGAACTGGGGAAACACTAGGAACTGTGTTGTATAAATGGTATTAGAAGAATTCCTCGATACTAAATTGCTTCAAGACAAGCTTCTGTCATCCTTTTTAAAAAATCACAGAAACTATGTTCTCACAGCATGGATAATTAAAGGAATGTAGTTTTCAAATATTTTGAATTAATTTTCTTAAGAAAATATGTTAAATTAAATTTATAATGAAGTTGCACGTTCTGCCTTTAGAGGCTGAGTTCCCCATTAACTATCATAGGCATGAAAACTGATGGTGCAAGGGTGACACGCAACTTCGTGGACAGCAGGAAAATATGACATGTGCCAGCTTCCCTGGGACCTCACTGTCCCCATGGATCTTTATGAAGCACCACCTCCCTTTCGGTAACCTATGACCAAAGATCCTGAGATAGTAAAAACCAGGTAGAAAGCCACAGGATTTCCTCAATCCCCTTTAGGCTTTGCACAATTAAGTGTTTGAGTTCTTTCTAGTAACTGATTGTAACCGGCTGACTCTCTTCATTACTGGCCTAGGCTTCCCATTACAGGAAGATTCTAAAGATCACTCCTCTTGGCTGAGTGGCATGCAGAACACTATTGGCGCTGTGGTGTGAAAGGGACTCTGATTACTACCACTGATGCAACTATTGAAAATGCCTTCAAAGGCATTCCTTTATTCCTAAGTAAACCCCAAGGTCTGTTCTCATTGTCAGGGATCTTGGTCCTTTTCTGTTGGGAAGTCATCTAATAAGCCACATTATCATGTTAATAATCCATAGGTCCCTGACAATGAGAACAGATATTGTCAAAGAAAAAGAAATGGGTCAATCAGAGCATTAAGAAGTAAGACTTAACATTTTACTGTAAGCAACTTGCTACTCAGCTTGCTTGTAAATGTCCACTAATTGTTCAGGATGTTCAGGTGGAAAAAAAATCTAAATTTCATAGTTGACTTGAGGTTGTGCATAATTTTAAGGGGCTTTGACTTTTCTACAATATTTGCCACAAATTAAAGTCTATCAGAAATCATGGTGTGCAAACTCTCAGTGCAGTGCATTCTTACTATCATTTTTATCACATTCGAAAGAAAACTGTATGTTAAAATATAATGAAATATAGATTTATCATTTTGCAGTAATAAATTAAAAGGTAGGTAAAAATAAAACATATACTACATTATGTATCTCAAAATAGAGGTAAAAGTTTAAGGACAGAGATATTAACTTCTCTGAATGACTTAGTACTCAATGGATATGTGAGTCAGAGCATCACAGATTTTTTTTCTTCAGAAATGGCTGAAATTTTATATATAAATCAAAGAATTATAAGTGGGCAATGATTGGAACACAGTATCTACACTAGAAAGGACACAATTTTTGATTTCTGCATAAAATAATGAAAACTATTAAAGAGATCTAAAAGTTACTATTTAACTTCATTCACAAAATTAATGAAAACTGTTCCCTCTCCCTGAAAAGTGCCTAAGTGAGGTCTCTGAAGCAGAAAGATTCACCATACTGCACCTTTGGCTTTCCATACACCCATGCCAGCTATCTGTCTTTCAAGGCTGCAAGTGTTGATCCTACGTGTATAGTGTTTAAAATGTGCTACTTCATGCAAAACTACCTTAATGAAAGAAGAAAGAGATGTCAAGTTCCAAAGGAGAAAGATCTCAGGTTTGTTTGATTGATTAACTGCCCTTAGTTTGGAGGACATTACAGGAAGCACAAGGAAGGCCACGACAGAGCTGGTAGCTACAGTGTTGGGGAGTCAGTGGAATAGAATTCAGAAGAAAAGCTATCGAGTGGTGACCAGTGGTTTAAAAACACATCCTGGTCTGAGAGGATGCACACTGTACTGAATATTGTTTGGGAAAGGCATCTAACTGACAAAAGAGGTGCTCTCTGATAATTGTACACTCTTATCTGGCTTCCAAAATCGATTTCAGACATCTGTTTGGCAGCAGAACCATCTGATATGATGATCCCTTGATACACAAGATAATACCAGCAGCACCTCCATTAGGTAAGTGGACACGACATAGCACACTCGCCACCTAGTGGGCATTCATTGCAATTTCTTCCCTTTTATGATTAGAATATATGTAATGTATACAATGCACCTCACAGTATTAATATATGTGTATGCTCCCGTGTGAGTGTGCATGTATGTGTTTAGGTGTTACATGCCATAAGATCAATCTATTTATGAGATACATTTTACTATCTGAACACAAGAAGTACAATGAAGATGCATCTTAGCTATGGACCAGGACCTACATGCCTTCTAGAGTCCTGCTTGAGGTCGAGCTGGTGTTCATGATCTCTCTTCATAGCTTTGACAGAAGGGTCCACTCTGCCAGTAACTGGGAACAACATGCTTTTCCTTTTTAAACATTATTACTGCTTTTTACTTTTTGAAATTATAATTACATCATTTTACTAGCTCATTATTCCCACTAAACACTCTCATATACACCCACTTTCTTTCTTTCAAATTTACAGCCTCTCTTTTGATGATTTTTTTTATTGCCTGCTTATTGTATTAGGATTTTTACTTATTTTCTCCTCCACTAGGATGTTGCTGCTCTCTAGATATCCTTTCAAATTCAAAGAATCTCTGAAGTTGTACATTTAAGTATCTCAAGTGACCAAGGAGCAGCTGTTTAGGAGTTATTGGGGAGACTGACATTATAATATCTCAGGAAAGCTTCCACTTGGCTTTCCCATGATGCTGTTCATGTCTATGGAGATTTGTGTTACCATGATACTGTCAATGAGACTGCTTTATTCTGAGCTCATGTCTCCAGCTTCATTCAATTGATGGGGCAGAAGGATCACCAGAAAGGACAGCCAAGGTTTTTCATCTTCTCCATCACATTTTTAAAACTTCTTGGTACTTTTCTCTCTAACTTCACATGTACTGACTCTCTAAGCTCCAAAGCTTTGAACTTACAGTCAGAACACTGTCCCTGCCTAGGATACATCTTCACAATGCATTTTCGTTTTGCAGTTAGTCCTTTCCACTGAGCCTAACTCTGCTGATATTCCCAGTACACATGCTCATGAGTCCGCTCACACACACATATGTCCATATACTCTGATGAAAATTATTTCTCTAACCTGCATTTGAGTCTGAAAGTAAATGGGTGATTCTGCTGGCATCTAATTCATTCTTCGAAGGCCTCTTCGTTATTCCATATTTTACGTGCTTTGGTACTAACTGCATGATTATTTATGTTTCTCACTCTCACGTCACCAAGGAAAGGCTTACGATCAAATAAATCAAACAGTAACTCGCCTACTAAATGTTTTCACTAATCTGTATATTTTCACAATAACCATAAAGAGAGAAAGAACGATTATAGAAAACACAATGTTACTCATCACATGAGGTGGCACACATACATGGCAGTAAGGATACAGATATATACTACTGAGTATACTCATGAGCTCTTGCGCATTGTAATGTGAGAAGTTAAGGACTCCATAGTGTAAGAGTGAATTTATACTTAGTCTTTTAATAGGTTTCATATGAAAAACCTTGAATTTTTATCAAGATGTAACGGTTAGAAATTTAATCAGCAGTGAGAATCACAAAAAGATATGGATGTCTCAAGCAGATAGATTTAAATGTATTAACGAAGTGAACGGTTTTATGAATCAGTGATAGATATTCTTGTCAACTTGATACAATCAGGAAAATAAAACCACAATAGAGGAATTGACTCCATTATAGTGGCCTGTATGTATGTTTGTGTGACATTTATTATCATTGTTGTTATTATTGTGGCCAGTATTACTATTAATTATTACTAGGTGAAGAGGGAGGGCTGGCCTTATGTGGGAGGTGCTAACCATAATTGTGTGCTCCTTAGCTGCATCAGAAGTGTAAGTCAGCAGTTATCCTGAAGCAAATCAGTAAGCAGCCTGGGTTCATGTTCTCTTCTCTAGCTTCTGACTCAAAGACCCTGACTTTAATCCTGCCTTGGTTTATCTCAACAGTAGACCATAACCCGTAAGATCAAATAATCCCATTCTTACTCTAAGTTGCTTTTTGTCAAAGTGTTACAGCACAATCATAGAAATCAAGCTTGAACAAAAACTATGTGCAATACTGTAGAGTTTGAAGTTTTAAATCTGTATAGTTCATTCTGTCCTTTAAACTAGAAAGGTGGGCATCTCATCATATTCTCTCTCTCTCTCTCTCTCTCTCTCTCTCTCTCTCTCTCTCTGATATTGCAAAAGATGGCATGTCGTTGGAGATGCAGTAGTGTACTGACAGGAATTTGTATCAGGAACCATTGGTCCAAATGGATCCAAGTGTTCTGTATTACTAAACCAATGCATTAGCCATTAATTTCAGGCACTAATAAAATCATATTATGTTAGTTTTCAATTAAATAATCATCAGAGAATATCAATAGTCAGAACCCCAATCTTTAATTTCACTTTGTTTTCCCTTGGTTTTCTTCTTCTAGTCACACGTATACCCAGTTCAACAGTACGGCAGAAAAACTGTAAACTAGCAGGCAGCTGTGACTATATACAACTCACTCCTCAGAGATGTCTGCATTATGTTTGATATGTATCTTCATAGAAATCTTTATAAGATTGAAATAGACATTGGTTTCCATAGAAGGCTTTTTGCCACAGGGAGATAGGGACACACTATACATGGTCTATCACTGGGTGAAGAGTAACATGGTCTCAAACATCAGGGCACTGACCTATCTCTGTAATATGGGGCAGTCTCTCAAGCTCTTAAGGCATAATTATATTAATCAACTAAACAGAGTGCTGAAAATTGATTTTAATAAAAATGAAGAGTTTTAAAATCTAATCTAATTTTATTGCTTGGTGTGCATTAAGGCAAAATCAATGGCTGGAGGTTAGCATTTAAAACTATGAAAATGCATACTTTATTTTATTTTAAGTTGATAAAAAGTCAAGTGTCAACTTCATTGTACAAAATAATTTTTTGAGGGATGATCATGAAAGCGATCCCGATTAGCTTAACAAGACAGTACATATTTTATAAGAGTAGGACAATTTAACATGCTCTATTTTATTCCTTTAATCCTATAATGCAAATTGAGTATTGATTATTAGTTTAGATTTCCAAGGATTGAAACTCAAAATGCAAATCTTAAAATAATATATTTTTCTTTAAAGTAAGTCTAATTTGTTTAAACATTAAGTCAAACAGTATTCAAATTGAACAGTGAAATTTATTATCATATCTGATTCTATTTTCCTTGTATAAACAGAGCAAAACTTTGCTATGTAATAGAGATATTTATATTCTAAATTCTGTTACATTGCAACATGAAAGACATACTTAGAGAATCAATTTTATCATGCAAAATTGTTCTTTTTTGAAGTAAATAGTTGCACCATCCTTTTATTACAGGAAACAGAAACAATAAAGAAATCTGACACCAATTCTGATCTAAGTTCTTTTCCAAACTCTGTCACTTATAAAATCTTTGAAGGTGAAGCAACAACAACACAATATGTAACTTCAATGAGATAAGTTTCCTGTAATTCTATAAATTTTTAGAGAGTGAATGTCACATCTTCATAACTTATTAATAGTAAAATCTTTTAAGTGTCTTAGAAACAAGTTGCGAATGCTAATGACTGTGATGTGTTTTGAGGTAAAAATACTTTGAAATTCTTAAGAGATCCCTGATTGCCTCGAAAACTCGGGGTTAAACCACACATGCCCTTATTAATACATTGCTCATTCTCAGTAAAACGCACAGCAAGCACGATGCTTCAGCAGATTTTAAGCATTTTTCCTCTTAAGATTCAGCTCATAGGCTGAAGTGAAAAAATAGGAGAGGGGTCTAAGAGTTGGCAAAGTAATTTAACACTCATTTCAAAATGCAAACGTCCATTCTCTCTGCTCCTTTTCACGCTGTTCTTCTCTGCTTGAGAGCACATTCAGTCAGCCAGTCTACGGGATGTAACTGAGTGTGTCATTGTGCACTGAAGGCTCTATGCACCACACAGAGTCACATCATCAAATGTCATGATCTATTTCTGAACTAATTAATAATTTCCATCCATAAGGGAACTACGGTACAGATTTCTCTGGGTAAAGTGTGATTTTTTTTTCTTTTCCTTTTTTAGTCTTCTCTATTATACTACATCCTGATTGCAATTTCCACTCCCTCCCCTCTCCCTCAGATTCATCCCCTCCAACTCCTCTCAGAAAGGAGCAGAGCCCCCAGAGACATCAACCAAGCACAGCATAAGAAACTAAATAGACTAGGCACATACCAACACATTGTGACTGGATAGGCAACAAAATATGAGGAAAAGGGTTGCACAAAAAAAGCAACAGAATCAGGGACAGCTCTTCCTCCCACTGTTAAGATTCTGACAAGAACACCAAGCTACTCAACTAACATATATGCAGAGGACCTAGTTGAGATCCCTACAGGCTTCCTGATTTCTGAGTCACCACAAGTCCAAGACAGTTGATTCTATGGGCCACGTTCACCTAGTGTATCCCTGACAACTCTGGTGCTTCCAACCCTTGCCTCCTTCTCCACTGGACTCTGAGAGCTCTACCCTTGTTTGGCTGTTGTACTCTGCATCTGCACCTATCCATTGCTCTACAAGTTTTCTCTGGTCTCTTGGATGACGATTCTTCTAGGCTCTCATCCCAGTACCCTCTGCAGGCAATACAAACTGTAGGTTGAATGGTTTTTCTTTTTTTTTCTTTTTTTTTGGCTGGTTTGGCCTCCACTTGAGGCCTTGTCTGATTACAGAAGATGGCCACTTCGATCTCTGTGTCTCCTATTATTCTGACTCTTTGCTATATTTACTATCCTAGATTCCATGGTGTCTTCTTTGCACGAGGTTTTCACCTTGCACCTGATATGCCCCCCAATTCCAGTCATTTTACCCAGTATTTTCTTCCCTTCTCTTCCCCACATCTTGTCTTTCCTGTTTCCAACACCATTCACCCCTAGTCCACCTTCTAAATCTATTCTATCTCCCCTTACTAGGGAGATCCTTTTGTTAAGGGGACTTTTAGTCACTCCTTGTTACTTGGCTTCTCTGATCTGTGGATAGTAGTCTAATTGTATTTTACTTTACATCTAATAACCACTTATAAATTAGTACATGCCATGTTTGTCTTTCTGAATCTGGGTTACCTCACACAAGATGAGGTGTGGATCATCATTGGTGTATATTAATGGGATTCTGTGCAGTATATTAATACATGCTGGCAGTACCCATGGGGAGCAACCTCTCATCCTACCTCAAGAAATCACTGTTCTACATGTAGGGTAACTTCTTGAATTGTTTCTTTTCCACACATAACAGGCCTTTCTTGAAAATATTTTAATCTTCTTTATAACAAAATTTTATGTTAGATAATATTTTCTTTATCATATGTTTGTGGACCTATTAATTTTTTCTGTAATTGGACTGTTAGGAAATTTCTGCAATGAATATGGGTTTGTAAGTTATTAAATGGTGTGGTGATTTCATTTCACTTAACTGTCTACAATACTGTGTGTCTTAGTCACTGTTTCTATTCCTGCACAAACATCATGACCAAGAAACAAGTTGGGGAGGAAAGGGTTTATTCAGCTTACACTTCCATACTGCTGTTCATCACCAAGGAAGTCAGGACTGGAACTCAAGCAGGTCAGAAAGCAGGAGCTGATGCAGAGGCCATGGAGGGATGTTCCTTACTGGCTTGCTTCACATGGCTTGCTCAGCCTGCTCTCTTATAGAACCAAGACTACCAGCCCAGAAAGGGCCTTTCTCCCTTGATCACTAATTGAGAAAATGCCTTACAGTTGGATCTCATGGAGGCATTTCCTCAACTGAAACTCCTTTCTCTGTGATAACTTCAGCTGTGTCAAGTTGACACAAAATTAGTCAGTACACTGTGTTTACTTGACTTCTACTGTACAACTTACTTGTGGTTGGAGATATGAGTTGAGAACACTCACTGTTTTTACTAAGGACTAGAGTTTACATCTCCACACATAGTGGTTCACAATCATCAATAACCGAGTTCTAGAGGATCTGATGGCCTGTTCTGGCTTCTACAGGCATCAGACACACCTGTAGTACATATATATTTATGAAAGCAAAACACTGATGCACATAAAGGCTTTATTATTTCAATTATATAAGTTGCTCAACTTTAATTTTATCATTTGGTTGTTTTTGTTATTGTTGTCTTTTTAAAATTGTTATCCCTCATAGATTATGGATATCAAATCCATAACAGATATTTGGGTCACAACTATTTATGCAGAAATTTTACCTTTTATTCAGTTGAAAATCTTCTCTGGAGAAGGGTTTGAGTTTGACCTGAATTGCCATTTGTCAGGTTTTGCTTTAAATTCTTGTGTTTGTGCAGTCACAGTCAATATTTAAAAACTTATCACAATTGACTGCACTACTATCTTCAAGAGTTACCTGAGGATTTCTTGTGGTTGTTTCACTTTCAAGGGTGTACATTTGTATCTCTGTTCCATTTTATGTTGACTTTTGCTCTGGTGGATGGAGATTGTGCAGTAAGATTTTAATCTTCTGTATTAGTCAGGGTTTTACGGCTGTGAACAGACACCATGACCAAGGCAAGTCTTATAAAAAACAACATGATAGCCGGGCGTGGTGGCGCACGCCTTTAATCCCAGCACTCGGGAGGCAGAGGCAGGCGGATTTCTGAGTTCGAGGCCAGCCTGGTCTACAAAGTGAGTTCCAGGACAGCCAGGGCTATACAGAAAAACCCTGTCTCGAAAAACCAAAAAAAAATAAAAAATAAAAAAAATAAAAAACAACATTTAATTGGGGCTGGCTTACAGGATCAGAGGTTCAGTCCATTATCATCAAGGTGGGAGCATGGCAGTATCCAGGCAGGCATGGCGCAGGAGGAGCTGAGAGTTCTATGTCTTCATCCAAAGGCTGCTAGTGGAAGACTGACTTCCAGGCAACTAGGGTGAGGATCTTATGCCCACACCCACAGTGACACACCCATTCCAACCAGGTCACACCTATTCCAACAAGGCCACACCTTCAGATGGTGCCACTCCCTGGTCCAAGGATATACAAACCATCACATCTTCTATATATGGGTGCTGAGTATTACTATTAGGATTCATTGAATTGTCTGCACTTCAGTGACAGTTTCTGGCAGCGTTGTGAAGAATCAGTTGTCTGTAGTAATATGGATTTATTTCAGGGATCTGAATTATCTCCAGTTGACCTGTGTGTCTGCTGTTATGATGGCACCATTGCTATTTTGGTTACTGTTGTGGTGTTATACTATGCCTTTAAGTTGGTTACTGCTTTGCCTCTAGCTTTGTACAGTTTTTTTTTGGTCAAAAATTGCTTTCGATATAAGGTGTATTTGTTTCTTCTCTATTAACTGAATTTTTACAAATTATAGTTATTTCAATACTAAGTTACTATTAAAAGTCAATGTCTTAAATGACTTCTCAGCTAGTACAAAGCCTTTAGTGCAGAGATATATACTTTCTCTTTGTGCAACTCTCTGGGTGGTATGTCCCGTGTTTTCATGAAATCAAAATACATTGACCATATTAAGAACTGCTAAGCACTGGCACAGCTTTGAACTCTTCGGCTTTTGTATCACCCCCAGCAGGTCAGAGGTGCCTGTGTTCTACTAGTCTTTGGCCTTCTCCCAGAGATGTGGTCCATTCCCATGACAGAGAATGAGCTGAAGTACACAGGATCATTATTTAGCGTTCCAATCATTAGGAAAAATGCAAGCAGATGGAGCATGGGAATAATATCTTCTGCTAATTATCCAAATGGATGAGCTGACAGAACTTTACACTCTCCCAAGAGAGCCAAAGGTTCACAGATCTCTGGCCAATGTTGGCCACACTGGCTGCTTGTATAGAGCACAGTTGCCTGAATCTATCCTTTTGGACTCATCTGAAGCTTCTATAGAGAATGCTTACACATTTCATTCTCTTTTTCTTACCTCTTTTGCATCTCATTGATGTGTTTTTTCAATGGCAAATTTCACATTAAATGTTAGACAAAACAACATTCTGAAATGCAGAAAAATCTAGTTTCCTAAACATAGAACTTAGATGCATATTTAAGTGTCTCGGCTTTTTCAAAACAGATTATGATTTTTGGTGCATTGTTTTTATGTTAAATAATGCATGGAAACAGTTGATGAATTTCCCATTCCATCAAATATGCATTCATCTCCTTGTTCTCTATCTCTCTAAACATTTTCTTATTCATCTTCAGATCTGGGTGTTCAGAGTTTCATCAAAGCACTAATGGTGCCTGGCTTACAAGTGTAATTTGTGCACCAGCCTGTTAGCATCATCCTGTTCAGCAGCTTTCAGCTGCCCTCCTAACCCTCCACAGATGTCTCACCAGCCTGTGCTCATGCCTATGGAGGGAGGGCAGGCAGAATGTGTGGGGTAAACCCATCACCCTAACAACTCAAAGAATAGGACTTGTTGAAGGTGGGTCAATAATATCAAATCCACATGCAAAGCAAGCACATTATCGACCACAGCTCCTTCCAGGTTGAGTCCTTATATTGCAATTTTTACACATTTGCAGTAGATATGTCAGATATCTTTCTATGTTTTCCACACTTCATTGAACATCTCAAAGGCCCTAGCATTACCTCTCTCGCACACCATTACCTCTAGCTAAATGAGCTGCATCTGAGGTTCATGTGCCTCATCTTCTACGAAATATTCCACTCCTCTGGTTGCCACAGGACCCCTTGCCTTTTAAAACTCCTGTGAAGCTCCCTCTGCTAAGAGAAATAATGAGATCTATAATATCAGATGAAGTGAGACACTTAATTTCAGATGATGTTCCAGCCCTTTCTTGATAACCTGCGGCTGTCAAAATTAAATTTGCTAACAAATATCAAAGGCATAATAAATAATAAATATGAACTGATTGAGAATTCTGGTTCTCTTATTAGACAACTGCTTTTGGTTAGTAGAATTAGCCTCAGTGTAGAGAGAGGTTTGTTGTACCTCATTCTCTAAAATTAAAAAATAAAATTATCTGATTACCAAAAATAATATATCAAATTAACTATCATGCTTTGAAAGAAAAACTATTAAAAAATAGTGTTGTCATATGAATGACTAGGTAACTTTAATCCATGGAGGAGATTTTTGCGGTGTCATTCAGCATTTTCAAATTTTCATTTCACTCTGTAATGATATGGCATGAAATTTAAGATTATAGATTTAAAGGTAGAAGAGGGCATGGACAAATAATCAAATTACTTTCTCGAACTATTGTCATTAACTCTTATTCATAAATTATACAAAAACGAAGTTTAATATTTTAAACAAATTCTATCCACAATACAGATAAGTAGTTTGTTCTTGAATATAAGTGTGAACATAGATAAGCTATTTAAGATGCTCTCCTGTATTGTAATTTGGTCTGTAAGAAACACACACACACACACACACACACACACACACACACACATCTTAAATTGAAAGAAAACAGTGCTTGCTCTTTTATGGGTGATTTTCCAAATTATATTGACAAAATATAAAGTAGATAATCATTTTTTTGGTTATTTGGAAATTTCACACAATGCACTGCAATCATACCAGTAACTTCCCATTCATCCCATGGCCACCGGTCCACTCTCCCACTTTGTGTCATCTTCTCAAAATGAAAAATAAAATACATCAAGTCCAATTTTTGTAGCCCATCTACTTATTAGAGTCAAACATCCAGTGACTAGTCCCTTAAAGATAATTGGGTTCTTCCCCATCCCTCTGCCAGAGCCATCAACTGTGAAGAGCTACACTTCATCATCCCTATCACAAATTGTAAAAAACTCTGTTCAATGGCTTTATCTCCAGGCTCTTTCATATGGAGAGTAGGTTATCACAGAAGCATTCAATGCCTGTCATTCTCAACTACAGGTCTGCAGTCATCGATATGCCTGCAAAAGACTATTGGAATGTTGCGGTACTATAAGAATTCTTATACATTACTATTATTCAAATTCTGGCAAAAATACTGCAGTGTAAAACAAGAGGATAAGAATTCACATATACTTTGACTCTGGTTTCAGTTTCAGGTAGAAAAATACAGGGTTAACTCAAAAGATATAGACAAGCAGAGGTTTATGGAGGGAATAAACAAAAATGTGAACATCTATGAATGACTAGTTACTTGCACACAGCATTTCTGCCTCTAAAAACAAAAGGTAAGATTAAGGAAGGTAGGAGCAGTGAAAGCTGGGTGTGATGAGATGGAGACAAGCTTAAGCCCTGGACAGCAGCCATTGTAAGTCTTGAGCCTGCTAAAATTGTAGGAACACAATTGAATAGCTACCACAACTTTTTATCTCCCTCTGCCATGCTTTCATCAAAACATCCAGTGCAGGGGTACTGTTTATGAGACTAATGAGGATTCTTTACCTCGGCACTAGGATATACAAAAAAGGATGATGAATACAATTTAGGTAATGTTCATGAAAAACAATGATTCTCATTAAGGTTTTCTTTTGTAAAATGGTAACTCAGCTTAGGTTAAAATTGTACACAAATTTATAACTTCAGTATGGTGTAGGAAAGTAAAATAGTCAATGAATATAATCAGCAATAATTTATCAGGAACAAGGAATCAGATATTACCCACAAAGCCTTGGTCAGAGAAGTTTCTATTTACAACAGATGACTGTCAATGTAGAGGTCAATAAATGGTTAATATGATGAGAATAGATGACCAGTTGTTTGGTTCTCAGCCCTAAATCAGACATCTGTATTATCATTTTCAAGTCTTAAGTAATAAAATACAGAAATGAAATGAAGAATGGGCAGTGAGGAAGGAGTGGATGTGTGGGAGCATCTTCATGTAAGCAGGGGGGTAGGATGGGATAGGGGATTTGCAGAGGGCAAACTGGGAGGGGGGTAACATTTGAAATGTAAATAAATACAATAATCAATTAAACATTTTTAAAAAGTTAAAATAAAAAATAATGTAGAAGTTAGAGTATGGAGAAGTGTACTATAAAATACTGCTGTCTGGAAGTGACATAATAGTTTTACTTATTAACTAACAATACCATGGCTATCTATCTGGATAGAACTAAGGCCATTAATATTCTGTTCTCCATGATGGAGGGTCTCATAAGGTCTCATTGCTCCCAAAGGACTTATATATAGGACTTATGTATACTTCAAAGTTACAGAGGAATGGTTAGTTATATTGCACAGTGGTGTACCCACTTATACACTGCTCTCACTCAAGCAAGTAACTCACTGGTCATGCTCATGCAAGTAACTCTAATTAAATACACACACACACACACACACACACACACACACACACACACACAAAACAAAAAACACAGAGCCTGAAAACAAGAGGAGACATGGAAAGAAGAGAAATTTTGAAGAAAGGATAAATTAATTATAAATGATAAAGATTGGTTTGGGAGACAATATAACCATTTAGATAAATGAAACTGTGGAAAAAGACATATAAAAGTAAATAAAAATTGTTTTAAAAGAAAGGTCCTTCAGAAGCACATATGCATGCTGTATTGTATTAAGAAAAAAGACTATAAAATGCATATATGCATATAACTTTGCATTTATTATATTAATATAATATTTAATTCAATTGGATTTTTCAAGACTTTAGTTGAGGTGACCTATAAAGAATTAAATTCTTCTTACAGTGTTTCATTTCAACTTTATTGCAAAGAATAAATAGAAGACATTTTCACTGATGAGCCTTGAGAGATGTCTCAGTGATTAAGAAGTGGAACCTAGGTGGGGGTGTCAGCATCCACAAGATGTCTCCTGACTATGTATAATTTCACTTGTAGGGTATATGATGCCCCTTCCAACCTCTGTGAGCATCAGGCACCTATGTGCTTCACATACATATATGGAGGTCAAATATTCACACATATAAAATAAAATAAATCTAAATAATTTTAAAAGATCTTTGCACCCAAATATAAATATGAGGTTACTCTGTAAACAAAAATATATTTCTTCATTACACAAATTGTAAACAGAATATGGGTTTTCTTCAATTAAGAGGAAAACACTTGACCCAGGTTCACTATGCTTTTAAAATCATGAATATAGGACTTTTTAAATTTTAAAGGTAACTATTCTCAGAAAGAGTGAATTAAATGAAGATTTTCTAAGTTAAATCTATTTATCTATGATAACTTATAATTCTGACTGCACTGATTGTCATGTAACTTCTGAGTTTTCTTCCCTATACTTTCTCTCTGTTTTCATAATGTAAAATATTTTCCTTATTTTTAAATGTGCATGAGTGTGTGCAGTGGGGGTTGGGATGGTAGTTTCTGCATGAGAGTACTGATACCTGCGGAGGCCAGAAGAGGATGTAGGTTCCCCTGAAGCAAGAGTTACAGATGCTTATTTCTGTCCAACTTGGGTTCTGTGAATCAAACCAGGACCTCACTAAGAGAGGGAAGCACTGTTAACCATGTAGTCAGTTCTCTAGCATTCTATTTGTATGAATTTTAATTGTAAAACATATTTCAGTCTTTTCTTTTTTAAAATGAATAAATTTAATTACATCCCTGCTGGCAGTTTCACTTCCCAGTTCCACTCCCAGTTCTCCTCCTCTTTCCTCTACCTTGCCTCCCCCTTTTCCATAGGCCTCCCATGGGCATCACTCAGCCTTGGCCTATAAAGGTACAGTAAGACTGGTGCATCTTCTCCTATTGAAGCTAAATAAGTCAGCCCAGCATGGAGAAAGGGTCCCAAAAGCAAGAAAGAAAGTGAGAAACGGCCCCTTCTCTCACTGTTAGGAGTTCCACATGAAGACCAAGCTACATAGCTGGTACATATGTGGCAGAGGTCAGAGGTCTATCACATATTTCAGTCTTTTCAATATGATAACTATCACTAATGTAAGAAGCTACTTAGGAATTTAGCACTGAAACTCTTCATGTCTGCCATGAAATAAGATTTCATTTATGCCCCTAGAACATAGTATTCTCGGGTCTCCAGAGCTCAACTAAAAACAGACATTTAGTCTCCTAGAATGAATTTGTTCCTGTAAACTTTTATCTGAATTTTACATCAGAAATTTTTGAAAATTTTCTTTGATGATCCTGAAAGAGTAGATATATCATTTAATCCTCTCTTGGTAACCAGAGCATGTGATCTCTTTCATGTATGATAATTTATTTTCCTAAATAACAAGTATGTCAGCAATTTCAAAAGGACAACCAATAGTACCAGTTCTATAAAGACATCAGAAAAGTATGACAAACATATGGCAAGTTCTCAGTGCTCAGAATAGCACAAGAATATATAGCCATGATCCCAAGAAACTTCGTAAAGAAGAAAAATTATATCAGAAAATAAGTATTAATCAAACACTGATATTTGGGAACCAATAAAATATTGCAGAGTATTTAAATACTGGAAGGTTGATAAATTTTTAATCAATAACAGAAAACAAAATATTAAAATTAATAACAAAGTTACTGGTGTGTATTTTAATTCATTGAAAAAGAAACATTTATTTTCATTTTTTTCTTTTTTCTCTTTCCAACATTTCTTTTTTACAAGAATAATCTCATAAAGATTTTGAATGGCTGTTATCTATAAAGAGTAACTTCCTTCTATAAGCAGCCACTGACATACTGATCTGAACCTAAATCATTCTTTTAAATGATTATGTAATTTTTCATCACTTCTGAAGATTAAAATAGTCTATGCGCTTTTAGAAATAGGAGCTGTGAGCAGAGTTATAATGGTAATGCAAGATCCATTGGGGAATGCCTTGGGAAGTGAATACATTTTCATGTATGAAAAGAAATGTGCAGCCAGACTCTGTAAATAAGAAAATCATAATTGTTTCTTTGGGGGATTATACTGGTCCAAAAAGACAGTCATTGGAATACATCTTTGCATGGGAAAGAGTGCTGTCAAATTCTGGCAATTTCCTGTGAGTAAGATAAAAACAAATAGCTGGTTTTCAACCCATAAATGCCCTTACTAGTCTCTTCTTTTCATATGTTTCCTTTAGGTTATATGTCTTTTGAAAAGAGTCCCTCCTTCCTGTTTTCCTCCCTTTTTCTTTTTTCCTATTACCCCATTGTCTCTGACTCTTTTCTTCTATTTCCCAAAATGTCATCTAATAGCTGTTTCACTTTCTAGATCCTTCTCTTCATTAACAAGGAAATATCAAATGACATTTTTATGACTATCCATTTATTATAAACAATTAAGTCAATCTTTATTTGAATTGATATGACCTTCTTATTATTCATACCTGTAAAAGGATGATCAACTCAATATAAATGAGAACTTAAAGATCTTTCACAAAATGAGCCCTGGAGTCAGCCAAATTTGTTTCCTCACTAATCTTTTGATGGAACCATCTTTCTCCTCTCTAGTGACTATGAAAGAAAACATAATAGCAGTTGAGGAAACAGATTCCAGGGCTATATGACTTAGTTTTATTTCTAGTTTCTAGTTCAGGTGCCCTAGTTAGCTTTAACGCTCATTGTGAAATTACCTGGAGTCCCTAAAAAGGCAATCTCAGTTAAGGAATTGCTCAGATCATATTGGCTTGCAGGGATATTTTGGAGGGACTTTTGCATCTGTTAATTATTGTACGGTAGACCTAGCCACCTGTGGGCAGTGTTAACCCCCATACTTTCCCGAGCTTCCTAAGAAATCCAGCTCTCGATGATTCTGAGACTGGGTGACCCAGCAAGCAGCATTCTCCATCTTTCCTATCTCAAGTTCCTGCTTCGAGTTCTTGCCCAGATTTTTCTCAGTGATGGTCGATGACCTGGCAGTGACATAAGTTTCCTTTCCTCCCCTAAGATTGTTTTTGTCATAGTGTTTTGTCACAGCAACAGGAAGGAAACTAGAACACTGGATCTTATACTGACGTTCAGCAAGTTCCTAGGAAGACTATGATACAAAACTGCAACAAAGACTGAGTAGCTCCTACAAGTGATGTAGAAACCTGGTGAATAATAAATAAAACTCAACTTCCTGGAACTTAGCCAAGTAGGAAAAAAAAACAGTTCTGAATAGTCAAACTAGAAATTTCTAATTATTGCGAATTTCAACTCCAAAAGGAGACGGTAAAAATAGAGCTAACAAAGGTACCTGGAGGTTGCCATCACTCAAATGCTGACCCTCATTCATTTCAACAGTTCTTGAAGTAGTCACTGCACTAAGCACAAGAATCTACTCTCCAAGTCATTTATGCTATATTCTCCATTTCCACCATTCTAAGTTGAAAATAGTTCACAGAAAAATGGTTTTGGACGTTCATAAGGAAAATAATATTTAATTAAACAGCCCCTGACATCACGGTGATGAGCAGACAAGCCCAGATGTTCAATGCCATTATAGCCTCTCTCTCTCTCTCTCTCTCTCTCTCCTTAGAATTTCCAAGAACAAACCCATTGACATGGTGTCTTCATTATAGTAAGAGTGAAAATGTAAATGTAATTCAACAGTGTACTTGAATTAAACAATATTCATTTCTCCACCTAATATTTGGTTTAGAGAACATAAAATGAAATATTTTGACTCTAATGAACTTTTAGTCATTGAGACCATTTGAAGTCTCAGGCAGTTGAGGAAGCTCTACTAGCAAAGTAGAACATGTGACATTTAAATTCTATGACCACCAGTTGTAGAATTTTCTCAAATCATGGAAAATACTAAAGTTTTATAGTTGTAAATATTGTAATTTCTATTTACAACATATATTTACACCATAAATTTAGTTTTAGTTAATTCAGTATATTTAAATACCCTTCAGAAAATTCTTTGATTTATCTTAAAACAAATTTGGACATAAAAAATCAGTGAATTTCAACCATGAAATGAGCACTATGGAATAAAGGGACGTTCATACTACGTAAGTGTAGGCATATTTTTCCATTTTTGATAGAGAGTAATCACTCTACATTTCTCTATGTATTCATTATCTTTGAAAATATTTTCCCAAAATATAGTACACCTAAATGAACTAAAACTAATTCTAATGTTACAGCTTGATTAATTCTCCCTGTGTGATGAATTCAGAAAGACATTGCAAGGAAACCTTGAAGAGAAAATGGCTGATAGTTTAATTCTGAAGACAGGTAAATGTTTTAAGATTCTTGGCTTTGCTTTTGAGATGTGTTTTGTAAAGGAATCCTGTCTGTAACTGTAGTCTAGCATGCACTCTGGAGACTGCACATGAGTTAACCTCATTTCCATACTTCTATACTAGCAATCTGGTGCAATCTATAATACAGAGTAGCTTCATTGCACACTTAACCAAATATGACCTATTGCAGCAAATGTAATAGAGGCCCTGACCACAGATGTTATGCCTGAATACTCACCTAAGTGACATGGCTTTCCTCATGTTGCATTTGATTCTCATTCTTATACATCAAGAGGAACATAAAGGCTGGGAGAAAATCTGATTTAAGAATCAGGATTAGATTTAGTTAATTCTTTACCTTAAATTCTGTGTCTGCTTTGAATTTATTTATTCCCTTTCTTAAAAATGCAAGATTCCAGAAACAAAGCATCTTAGGCTAGGTGGTTTAGTACACACACACACACACACACACACACACACACACAAAGTTATAGTTTTGATTTTTTGAAAATAATCTGAGGGTTAAAAATCAAAGACCAGGTGAGTTTCCCCTTCAAAGATGACTCTTCCCATACCATAGCTGCTTTTCTTTTCTTTTCTTTTTTTTTCATACCTGTTCCCTCTGGATCATTTTGCATACAATATTTCTTCCATTCATGAGGACATCAGATATATAGAAGTAGAAGTCACCTTAAATCATTTTAAGAGAATTATTCCTTCAAGGTTCCTGTTTCATATGCCTTCCTATATTTTCCTAAATATTAGGCTTTCGGTGTGTGTATTTTGAGGGTTTTTTTAAAGCCCTCCTATAATAGAAGTATACAGGACATCTTGGAAAATAGTTCAGTAGACAAACTAATTTCCATGTTCAAATGACTAAATTTGATCATCAACACCTATATAAAACAAGTCCACACATCATTACACAAGCTTATAAAAACTAATTCAGGCTTCAGGATATCTGTTTGCATCACTATGAAGGCAAAAGCAGGAAGATTCATGGGGCTCACTCGCCAGCACACAAAACCAGGTGAATCTCAGGCCAGGTAGACAATAGCTGATGAATGACTCTAAAGGCTGCTCTTTGACCCCATCAGTCCAAGCACCATATACCTGCACACAATTGTACCATCACATATAAGCACATGAATGTGCACAATCTTGTTCATATATCGGTAAATTCATGGCTTCCCCCCCCCCAGAGCACCACAAGAAATCTCCTCTATACATATTTTAAAATATACAATATATTTTTCAAGTATGGGCACTACTCTATGCATAAAACTCACACATTTTTCTAATCAAGTTACTTTGACCATGATATGCTTCTCCATTTCCCATCTTTCCCTGCCTATTGATAAATGACAGCTTAAGCTTAAGTTCTATGAGTTAACTGCTATCTATACATTATGCATATACTGAGCTTCACAAAATTTCTTCCCAGTATATTGTGCCTTTTTCTCCATTTTCTCTTCTCCTTAAGCTAGCTTTCTTGCTTATGCAACTATGCCTTCCACTTTCAAGGCATCTTAGTTAAAATGGCTTTATGCAATTTGTCTTTTGAGAAATATATGTTCACATTTCTTTTCAATTTAAAAGCAAATTGTTCTGTTAATAATGAGCTAACTTTTTACATTGAAGAAAATTTGTATATTGTTCACATATATATTTAGTAGGTAGTCTATTCATTTTAATAATTGTTTTCTTAGCTTAAAGCTTCTATTGTTATATCCCCACCCTTAGGTATAGATATGGCAATTTAAGAGCTTAATACAGACATATTTTTCCACTGATAAACATATGTATGAATTCAATAATTATGGAAGTTTTTTGAAAGAAAAAAGTTTATAAAACATCAGAAAGTAAATGATGTTGCACTAACTTTAGTTGAGTTCATCATAACATAGAAAATTTATTATTTTTTCATTTGTATTACAGAAAAAGATGTGGCTTTTTCTGTACCATCTTCCATACAGATGGCTGCAATATCTGCAATTTCTGTTAAATTCCTTCCCCTTTAAATCCCAAATCCTGGGGCTGTCTAAGATTCTATTCTTTTTCTTACTGTTTAAACTCTTCTCCAGCAATTATCCACTGTCTTTTTATCCCTGATCCCTATCTTAAATTTTAGATTTATTTGTATAACTGCATATCTTATTTTCAAGGCTAACTAAGGATGTCAAAACTTCTTTTAAAAAAGAATATTGAGCTTTATCCTAAATCTTCTGTCTCAGTTTTATTTCTGTAATTGATAGGAAGATATATATGTTAACCAAATGCAAAATTAAATATACATTCATCAACACATATACATAGTAAGCATACTTGATATTCTTTATTTCCATTTAATCTCACAGCAAGTCTGAAACACTACCACCCAAGATTGACCCAAAAACACTACCATCCAAGTTTGAACCAAAAGATCTATGTTTCTCCATCTCTACTACTGACTAGAATGAGAGCAATTCAAGTCAACATTATTTCTGGCCTAGATACCAGACTCCCAATTTATTTAGGCCCATCTAATTTTGGCACCCTATATGGCTTCTATGTACTCTAAAGACGTCAAATTCTGCTGATTGTTTGGATTGTCTCTAGCTTCTACACAGAGGAGCTTTTGGGACCATATTCACAAAGTTCATGCTCATATATATTACTCGTTCTTCCTACAAGTCATCATGATTTTCCTTTTTCTTGTTCATTACATTAGCCTGAGAGTCACTTTCATACATCTGAATTAATCAGTCTATGAAAGCCCTCTGCAGTCTCTCAATCTCTAATACAGTCTTTAACAATGTATTTGTCATTTTAATCTATTTCTCCCTAACCATTATTATGTAAGCCTTAGCAAATCAGAATTTTATTAAGTGTGCCCATTGCTCTATACAATTTTATAAAACACTATCTACTATGAGGTAAGTCACTAACTTTTCATAGAAGCAAATATATGAATAGAAAATATTTATATCATTTCAGAAATATTAATTTTTTATTCTAAAAAACAAAATATAATATTAATTAAAGTAAGAAACCATGTTGATCTACAGGTATGTGATGTACTCTGAAACATTATTAAGAATTTAATTTGTTGAAAACTTAAAAACTTGGCTAGTGAGATATTTCAGTAGGTACAAGTCTGATGACATGAATCCTGTCCCAATGATCTGTGGTGGAATGAAAACAAACTGCTGAATGTTGTCCTATGATTTTTATGTACCAGCTGTGACAGTCACACAAAAACAACTCACCTCCCTCCACACACTCACTAAATAAATAAATAAATAATGTAAAGTAGTCTTAGAATAAAAATTATAGAATTGCTTTCTAATGCCAGTTCTACAACATTCTGATGCAAACACAGAGTGGAAAAAATAAAATACTAAATTATATGAAATTTGTCAATTCAATGATATTCAGTACAAAAATAATACTTGATAGTGCTATTACATTCAATGAAATTGGTATCTAAAGTGAATTATATTTTATAATATTCAATAAATTATTTTTACTTTGAGCACAAAGAATGAATACTTGGCTATGTTTTCATGGTGTGGGAGTCTATTTATGCTAGAGATTGTAGAAAAAGAGGGAATAATAGTTTGACTGGACCATAAGCAATGATGCTTTTCTTATTCATTGGAATTTATGTTTTGTCTGGGTTTTTCAAAATGCTCATGATTTTGTCAACCTTTAGTGTTAGACTATATAAAATAAAACTATCCTATTTCTTTATAATGAATAATATATATCTTTTCAATTGTCCTTAGTCTAATATCTGATATTCAACTATATTCACAGAGAGAGAGAGAGTATATAAGTGACAATGTAATAATTTTTAAACTCCTTACATTCCAGTGAGTTTAATTATAATGATCTTACATGTGCCATGTTATATATACCTTGAATGTGAGAAGATAATCTGAATTAAAAACTAATATTTCAAGGCACATGTTTTACACTATGCTTCATACATTGATGATACTATGATTATTAATAATTATTTATGGCTTTCTAAAGTAAGAAAAGGAGTGTTGTCATCTTCTTATCTAAATATCTTTTATTGTATTAAATTTCTGCATAAAGGAGGAAGGCCAAGTTTAATTAACTATTCAGATATAGTCTTAAGTACTAAGCCAGAAAATACTTGTTTGCAATTACCCTATGTATATTGTTTCTTTGCTAAAGGGATAAGAACTTCCTCATGCCTCTCCTCTTCTTTTCCCAGCTCTCCCATCTTTTTTCCATTCTCTGTCATAATAATTCATAATAGCTCAACAATTCTTATTAAAGGTTCCTTCCTGAACATTAACAGAATAAAATTGTTTGTGTTATTCTCTTTACTAAGGATAGGAATGTCTGAGTAAGGTCTGGGATTTTAATGTTGATGCATGAAATACCATTCATATTTCTAAATGTGTATTTTGAAGATAGTTACAGTAAGACAAAATAAAATCAAAATAAAGCCAAAATAAGTTGGGGGTTAGTATGAATTTTGTTTCTCGGCTATAAACAATATTGAGTGGCACTTGGATCATTATCCATCCATCCTTATCTGTTAGATAACATACAGTAATTTTATTATACCCTAGCCTTCATTGATTGGGTAACTATGAAAGGAGCTATGTTGAAGTAAGTAAGTCATCTGGACATGTTTTGAAGATGGTACTTTGTCCTCAGACCTTTCCCACTTTTTCTGTTTCCTGGCTACCATGAGTTGAATATCTACAATGCATCACAATTCTCCTATATGATATTGCCTAGACAAATAGTGCAGCCAACCATGGTCAGAAGATTCTGAAAATCTGAATCAGAACAAATCTTTCTCCTGTTCACTTGATTTTCTCAGATATTTTTTTCACAACCGTAAATGAGTTTGATTTAGACAGAAACAGTGTGCTTAGAATTTTGCTGAACTCTGAGAGGTACAATTGTGTGAACCTGGGAAATTAAAATTCTTTAAATCTAGTTTAAATAGTAGAATATTTTTGTTTGTAGGAATTCAGACTCAATGAGTGTTGCTTTTATTTTAATGTAACTTTTGTCTTCCCAGGTCATATAAAAAACAGATATTTAGTAAAAAATGTGATGCTGTGCAGGGGATAAAGGATGAAAGACATTGCTACTGTTTGCAATGTGGTGTAGGTGACAGGCATAGGAGAAAGCAGGAAAATGCATTTAAGAATGGGTCCTTGGTGGCACCTTTGAAAGATTAATTGGCATCTTGTTTAATTTTGTTGAATTTTCTTCATTTACTTATTCTTCTTCTAGGACAATCACCAGAGTTGGCTATATGGGAAAGTTTTGAGCTTTAGGGGAAATTGTTTGTTTATCTTAGTGTAAAGTTTCTGTTTTTTTTTTTTTTTCCCTTATGGTAAGGACACACATTCCAAAAAAGTCCTTGGATTTCATTGGTTAATAACATTAAAGGGGGTCTTACTAGGCATTTTGATCATCAATGGGAATTAAAAACTAATGGCTTAAGTCAAGAACAATGTTTCAATCAATCAAGACTATTTTATTGAATGTCTTTAAATATAAATTCAATCCATTTCCTTCCCAATCCGCCTCTCTCAGCCTCTGGTGGAATTCAAGCAATAGAGTCTATTACAACTGAGAAAGGAATGTCTCCCTTGAGCCCATTCCTTTCGTTACTCACTCAGTGTCAAAGTGAGTCACACCTTCTCAGAACACGAATTTAAAAAGTGATATGAAGAAAGCTTTTTCACACTAACACTGTGGATAATATAAATTGTAAAAATGGCCATTGTCATATTTCAAATGCGCTAAAAGCAGATGATGACAGGTTTAGCTTTCAAATTACACGATAGTGAAATGAATATTGTCTGCTGAACTTTACCAGTGCTAGCATTGACTGATTACTAGTTAAATATGGAACATATTGACAGAGTATATTTAAATAGGTAAACTTAGTTAAAGTGCATCATATTACTGTATTATATATAAAATTAGAGGCATACTATTGCAAGAGTTCAATACGTGTGAGTTATATCTATTTACTTCATATAAAATTATATTTTAATTAATTCAGGAATTTATGTAGTTACTGAAAACTTATTTCCAAACTTTATGATACAGAAACCTCTTAAAATAATTTATTCTCTACTGGGAATTGCAAGATAAGGGAAGAAATGATTCAGAAACTTTTATGAAAAGATGATGTCAACAGGTCAGACTCCAATCCTAATAACAAACAGTAATTTGCAAACTCTAAGCTGAAACTCAACATTAATGAACACCGTCTTCTGTTGCCTTCATAAAATTTACATACATTAAAACTATTAAGGTTAAAATATAAGTGGTTGAGTTGAAAGTATGAAAGGAGAGAGAGAGAGAGAGAGAGAGAGAGAGAGAGAGAGAGAGAGAAGCTGATTCTTTGGCTTCCAGCAACAATAAAAAATTACCTTCTGTGTTGAGAGTCAAGCATCCTTTCTTGGGCCTTCCTTGATATAAACCAAAAAGGATGTAAACAAAACAATTAAAAAACAAATAACTCTGTAACTAAGTACAATTTTCCTGAAGTTTGGCTAGCGAGAATCTGTGCCTGTAGCCAAATTTATGGGTGAATATAATTAAAAAAAATAATGTTATCTCAAAAGCTCCACATCTATCCTTCTTTTCCTTTAAGCACAATCTTTATAGTGAAGGAAAGTTTACTGTGGAAGTAAAAGCCACCTTGCTTGTTCTCAACTTACAACCTTAGCTTTAAAGCTATTTTTAGAAATAAAGAGACTGGAAATAATAAAGAACGATAACAGAATGATTCAAATCTCATGTCCTCAGTTGCAGTGCAAGAAGTTAAGACACACAGGCATCAAATTCTGACACTATTGCTGATGCTATGTTGTGCTTGCAGACAGTAGCTTAGCATGGCTGTCCTCTGAGAGCTTCTACCAGCAGCTGACTGAGACAGATGCAGATACTTACAGCCAACCATTGAACTGAAGTTATGACTTCTATGGAAGAGTTAGGGGAAGGATTAAAAGACCTAAAGGGGATGGCAACCCAATGGGAAGAACAACATTATCAACTATTGTAGACCCCTCAGAACTCCCAGAGACTACCAACCAAAGATGGGCTACCAACCAAAGACGGTCTACCAACATACATGGGTTGGTCTGTGGCCCGGACATATTATTTAACAGAGGACTGACTTGTCTGGCCTCAGTGGGAGAGGATGTGCCTAATCCTGTAGAGACTTATTGCCTGAGGGAAGGGGGATGCTGGGGTGTAGTGAGGTGGGGTAAGTATGTGAGGGGTACAGCTGGGTGGGTGGGGGGGGAGCACTCTCTCAGATACAAAGGGGTGGGTGGATGGTATGAAGAACTTTGGGAGAATGGACTGGAAAGAGGGGCAACATTAGAAATGTAAATAAATACTTTAACAAAAAAAAAAAAGAGAGACAAAGGATTGCCAGATTATTGAGTTGTCGAAGAAAAACTATTATGTCCACTTATTCAGCATACAAAACAAGAGTGTGAACTAATATATATGAAAAAAAATAAGATAAGAACAGGAAAGCCATCTTCCCTGCTCCTCTATTTCCTGACTAAATGGTAATGAAGCAGTGTGTTCTGTAGACCAGGATATAATCAATTATTATATCATCACATAAAGTACTTTATCATCATTAAGTTGCAATAACAGATATATGAATTCTAGACTTGCCATAACAGGGTGACTTTAATATTTCTGTATCCAAAAGAAAAGAAAAGATTTAAAAAAAGGAGAATTAAACATATTTATGTTGCTATATATGAATAAAGACATTTCTGGATATTATGATTGTAATTATCTCATAGTTCAAAACAAAGTAATTGATTATTGGTTTTATGTAGTTGACATAAAGGACAACTCTAAGTTTTATAATTATCTTTAAATCTGTATCAGTAAATGGGCCTGTCGTCTTCCTATTGCTAGGTGAATAAATATATCCTTACATGGCATTTGAAACATGTTGAATTATGGCAGCTATCTAAAAATGTTTGGCAGCCTGTGTGCAAACTAGCTTACAGTATTTAAGTAGAAATGATTAACTCTGACTCTTCTCTACCATCCCCTCTCACCACTGCAAATTACAGATGTGGTATATGGGTATGTAGATAAATTCAATATCTCTCCTTCCCAGATGGAGTAAAAAAAAAAAAATCTATGCTTAATAATCTTTATCTTGTGAAAGCTGACCAACCAGAAGTTGGATGGATACCTTCTGATGTGCATGGAGAGAACAATTTTGTTATTCCTCCATGTAAAGGCAGAGCTGGAGAGGAAGCTTTATGTAGAATGAGCACTCACAAAAACCCAAATTTTCCAAGAGAGCACTGAAGAATGAACAATAAACTCTTGTAGTTTGTAAGCCACACATTTTGGTTTGTTCATTATTCTAGGCCAACCAGACCCAGACCAAACCCTTATCCTCCATAGGAGTGTGTAGACAAATTTTAATTCAGCAACATGGCTGCTCTGGCATGGGATCACACCAAATGTCTATGTCTATATGATCCAGCTGGAATACAGACACATCTTTAATCCTAGGAGACAAAATCAAGCAGATTGCTGAGACCAAAGTCAGCCCAGAACAGTGCAAATTTCAGGTAAAGAAAAGCTTAGGCCAAGGTGTGGTGGTCAACACCGTTATTCAGAGCACTCAGGAGACAGAGGCATGCAGCTTTGAGTTCCTTCAGTCAGTTGAGTTCAAGTCAATCAGGTACAGCTCAGGCTTAAGAAGTTGGGAGTCAGTGAATTGGGGTTGAGTCTGGGCAGTTCAGTGCAGGCCAGCAGAGTTGGTTGATCTGCAGTGCTCTCCTGATCAGATCAGGGGTGGTGGATTTACTCTAATAATTTCTTCTGTATTCTTGTAGCTCTCACTAATAAACTCAAATTTTATTTAGTGCTGTCCTTTACACACAACTTTCATTTTCTATATCTGGCTTTTGCATTTTTGTTTCCATTCAATTAGCTTTGCCCATCTTTCCCTTTAATCTTTTGCTAGCATTGTTCACATAAAGAAAATGATGTAATACACAATTAACTTTTATGAACTCAACAATTTCTCAACATTAAGAGGCATCTTCCTGAGGAAAAATAGTCAATAGTATTTCCTGTGATGTAATATTTAGTCATGACATCACTAGAAAAATAAATTTTATTAAACATTTCTGTCCAGTAAAGTCTATAAAATATATCATATAACTTTTAAAAACTAGAAAAACATGAGTCTTTAAATTAAGCCTAAAATATTTCTACGACTTGTTTAGTCATTCAGAGAACACAGACTGAACACAAATTTCATCAAAATTTGATTCATTCAGTCTAAAGGATAGTGTCTATAAAATTAAGAGATATGAATTTCACATCTTAAATTCCTTATCCTTTTACATACAAAATTTTCTTACCTAAACAAAAATAGCCACATCAGTATGAGTCATAATATTTTTCAATAAAATGCACATTTGGTGACAAAATATTAAGTACAAACTACTCATTTTATAGCAGTTCCTATTCTACAAGAGCAAACATATTGACTATATTAGATAACAACAGTATTAACTCTTGGTTGCTTATGGGAGAAGCTTGAATACAGCCTTGGAGATAGATATCTCATATGGCCTGACTTCCTCTTTGGTACTAACCTTTAAATATTAAATTAGTCTTGGCCCTTGTCCATTTGAAATATTGCTTTATAGTATGGATCAGCCTTGCTGAAGACAAGCAATGTCTCTATACCTTTGTTCTATTCTCAATGAATTAGCATTATTAAACAGTAGAGTATATCAAAACCCTACTATTTCAAAATCTTATGAGGGACCTGAGGTTTGCAAGCCAAAACTTTAGCTGCCAGACAAGCTGGCATCCTGTCTTGGTAGACCCTATTTTCTCACAATAATCTTCAATATTAAACAGATTTCTGAATAGTATGTCAATATGTATTTGATCTTTCTTTTCCTACTACTTTAACGATAGTTTATAAACTTTTCTCCTTGAGATAATTTTTGATAATTTTCGACAGAGAATGTCTTGTTTTTATTCAAAACATTCAGTGTGAATTTACAAAAGAATAAACATGAGGTTCTAGGACTTAGTTCTTTTAATTTCACTGTGTTCATTATCTAGATAATATTATAATAATTAGCATTTAGAAACCACCTATAATACACAAGATATATTACACAAAATTACAGTATATTCTTAAAATAGCCTAATTTCATGAGAGTAAATATCTATCTAACATATACCTGGTAAAGTGAAGCCAGGAAATGTGTATCATGTCATTCCTAGGACTGTTCAGAGACTCAATACAGAACTCTCAAACAGACCCACCCACAATTAGCTGCTTCCTGCCGAACACTTACGCCTTAACGCCTGTTATAACAACATTCAGAACAATGTGTTTAGTCTTCATTTTATACAGCTGCTACTGCACCTTTAGCATAGCATTTAGTAACCTTTATCTCTTCAGGCTTTTGGCAAACATTTCTAGGCGGTTTTAAATTTAAATCTTCACCTCATATGCATAAAGGTCTGGTTTTAAAGCCAAATAAGACTTCATATAAATTAACTTTGCTTGAAAAGTTATTTAAATTAAAAAAATAAAATGTGTTCTTATTGCAAATAAAGATTTCATATTTTTCATGAAATGGTGTTATTATTATAACAATTATCAGATACCAGTTTATAGGTATATGCTGGATTATTTGGTCATTTTCTTTCCTTATTATTCTTGTTTTAACTTGATGTTACATTTTGCCTGGATTGAGAAAACACACTTTAAAGAATAGTTGTCATTCCATTAAATGAAATTCTTAAGAATGATTTTCCTCTTCTAAATAACAATATTTCAAATTGGCACATTTTAACATGTAAAATATATGATACTTTTCTATATACATTCTTCATGAACTAAATTCAGCAAGCCCTTCTCCTATAAAACTAAGTCATATATTTTATTTTCACTGCTATAGCCTTCTTATCTGAGACATAAATTTTTATTCCTCTATGACATAATCAAATAATTGAAGATTTTAAAATAAAAATCACCTCACAAATTTTAAGTTAGATTTGGCAAAACCAAAACTCCAGGTTGCCCAAAATAACTCATATTTTTAATTGCTACTCTTAAAAAGTAGTTATACTGAAATACATGTCTCACTTTAGTTAATGTCACAGTAAGCAAGTTAAAGCTGGACCTTTTGACAGCAACAAACTAATAGATAAGATTAGGGAATGGAGAGGTGAGCCTGTTGTTCAGAGCATTTGCTGCTTTGCAGAGACCCCGAGTTCAGTTCATGGCATATTTGTCTTGTAAGAAGGCCTATTCGGCCATCACTGGAAAGAGAGGCCCATTGGACTTGCAAACTTTATATGCCCCAATATAGGAGAATGCCAGGGCCAAAAGAATGGGAATGGGTGGGTAGGGAAGTGGGGGGCGCTATGGGGGACTTTTGGGATAGCATTGGAAAGGTAATTGAGGAAAATATGTAATAAAAAATATTAAAAATTAAAAAAAAAACAAAAAAAACTACAGCTCAAGGGATCTGCTACTCTCTTCTGACCTCTGCAGGCCAGAAAAATAGTGCATATATGTGCACTTTCCCACATAGAGGTACAAAGATGCAATCATTAATAAAATAAAATAAAATAAAATAAAATAAAATAAAATCTAACAAACACAGTACCATAAGTTAGAATTTTTTTTGTTGTAGTTGTTGGTAGCATAACTCAAATAGCTCTTAAAATAATACAAGAAATTTCCGTTATTCTCAATTGACTGTAAGAGGCAAGACATCCCACACTTAGGACTTGGGCCTTTGATGGATCTAGATCAGACCTGACAACCTTTTCCCTGCACTCTATCTTCCTCTTCCATAGTACCAGAAAGCATTATGTAAGCTGTCAGGGGAAGTAATCAGTCAATAGTTCTAACAAGCTGTGATGCCTATGAACTACACTAATGACTATCATGGCAAGAAATCTCTAAATGTCCATAACCAACAAGATTTAAGGGTGATATAATAGGAAAGAAATCATATTGCCTTGTATACTAATTATCTGGGGTTATCAAAGCCATGGATATTAGAAGAGAACGCAATGCCCACACTTTGGTAGATTGGAATAATACCCTACTGCACTTTCATATTTATCCACATGGATAATTTAAGTTTTACCAAGCAAAAAAGGTTTCCTTGACAGAAAATAGAGACCATTACAGAAAACTGCACCTGGACTGAACACAGAAAGTAAAAGAACAAAAACACGGGGATCCCATCTGCAAAGGCTACTACAACACAAGTCCTGAAACTAAGACTCAGGAAACACCACAGAAGACAGGATGGAATGACTATAAGATTTAGAGAATCAGAAAGTTGACTGTCACTCTATGTCTCCTAGAAATGTCTGCCTAAGCAAGCCTTGAACACTGAGAGTATCAAGAGAAATGCTAACACAGAATGGGGAAAATCTCATGGGGTCTAACCCCTAGACAAAGAGTTTTATGTAACTAATGACCTCCAAGGAGGAAGAATCAGCCTTTCTCAAAGATAACACCCTTTTCTTGTTCATCCAACACAAAATAATCAGCCTGGAGATCATATATATATATATATAAACAAAAATGGACTTGGAAGAGGTATGCTTATATTTGGATGTGTGTGTGTGTGTGTGTGTGTGTGTGTGTGTGTGTGTGTGTGTGTGTGTGTCTGTAAAACAAAGAATCAGAAGATAAAAATTTTAGAGGGGTCAGACATTCAGAGATAATGGGGTGGAAAAGAGAAGCTGTGGGAAGTTTGGAAGAAGAAAATGAAAGAGTAAAGTATTGTAACTTTGTTTAAATTTTAAAATTAATTGTAAAAAGGTAACATTGAATATTGCTTTTATACCTGCTTCTCTTACATACTCCTAAGAATGATTATTAATTGCAAGTATATTCTTATACATGCATTAAATATATTTTTCTGACTACAATGTTTTAATTGGTGCTAAATATCTAGTTGATCATTATTTTGAGAAATTATGTGTATATTTTTCTTTTTTTGTTTATCTTTTTTATTGGATATTTTATTTATTTACATTAAATTTTATTCCCTTACTAGGTTTCCCGTCCATACCCCCTCTATCCTATCCTCTCTTTCCCTGATTCTACGAGGGTGTTCCCCCATCCACCAACTCCTTCTTGCCTACCCTAGCATTCCCCTACACTGTGGCATCAAGCCTTCCCATGACCAAGGCCCTCTCCTCCCATTGATGTTATCAAATCTTTTTCAATATTTTTCTCCAAATAACACTAGACTTTCCACATGTTTCTGAACACAAAGTCATATTTTGACAATTTCAAGCTTGTACAGTTTTCCCAACTATTGATGTTTAATTATGATATTAATCATATAAGACCAAAGGCCTCAAAGCTTTGCTAAGTATGGGTTCCAGCAAATGTTATGCACATCAGGCTTTAGTGTAGGTTTCAGCTCTTTCTCACTAGATTGGGAATCTCAGCCTTTTAGATGTATTTTAGTACCTTCAACAAAACTTGTGGTAAGGTCTTCATAGGGTATAGTGTATGACTGGAAGTTTTCCTTTTAAAATTAGGTAGCAAAAATATTTTGTATGACAAATATGTACCTGCACTGCAAACATTCAATGTTTCTGGAGGCCAAAAGAGGGTCTTAAAAGTCACAAAATTGGAGCTGAAGACAGTTGTGAAGCATCATATAGGTGCTAGGGCCTAATCCATATTCTTGACAGAGTTGAGAAGTCTGTACTCCAAAATAAAATTGTATTTTATGGTAATTGCAAGGCTCATTTGTTTGTGAATGATGACTCTGATTTTTAGTGCTCCATTCAGTAAAGTTTTTCACTTAAAGATAGTGTTAGAGGCCAATTATTTTAGCTCTTTTACCAGTTAGCTACAAATTTAATGGGTTAAAAATATTTTCTTTATAGAGATATTGACAACTCTTCAATTATATTATCAGTATCTGACTAAGGCAAACAAACTTAGCAATTTCACCGTTCTCACTAATAGATATATTCATAACATTTTACCAGATCTTCATCATTTTGAACTGACATCTTAGAAACCCAGAGCTCAAATGAATTTCTCTTCTGTCAACTTGTTTCTGTGAAGTACTTGTTCATAATAATTGAAAGGAACTAATCTTTCTTTCTCAAAAATATTGCAATTTGTCTTTCTTCCAACCATGCCCTTATTTTCTCATTGTATGCCATTGCCCAGAGTTCCACTAGCCTCAAGTTTTGATGTACTTTATTTCCAGATAATGTGACATTTAAGATCATTGCCAAATATACTCAATAATTTTCAAACACAGACACTGATCAGACTCCACTCTCTGAAACATGGTTATCATATATAATAGACATCAGCAGAGCTATCGACTGCCCTTCAATTATATCATCAGTATCTTAGCAAGACAAATAAACTAGAGTTTTCAACCTTCTCACTAACAGACATCAAATTGTTTTACTGTGATTTCAATAATAAAATGGTGAGAAAAATAATAATGGAGCATTAGCATGCAAGGAATCACTATTATTGCTTTCAATATTTTGTATGTAGCTCCTAATAATAAGATCCAGCTAGCAAGATTGAGAAGCAAAAATAATTTTGCTGTAAATTATGTGATGTCTTACAGGCCGATACTCAATGTATTTAGCAACTTCTTTGATTACACATAAAATCAGTCCATGTTAGATAGCATGAAAATGATATAGTTTGGTCTGTATGTCTTTAAAAAACTAGGATGTTTTCCTTTATGTTTTGTTTGACTTTGGTCATTCAAAGAAATGACGATAAACTAAATTTAATTATTTTAGAAAAAAACTAGTTTATGTTAGGAAACAATTAACTAGAAAATATCTATTAAAGCTGGTTTTGCTCAATAATGTAAGATGTATATTGGTTACAAATCTGCTTATTGTACATCTTGAAAGACATATATTGAAATACTAAAAACATGATACTTTCGATTGCTCCCACTTTCTTTTATTCTACCTAAATAAAGTACTTTAGAACCACATTGCTGGCACTTAATACAATAGTTAAATTGAAGGTCATACTTAAACAATTGACTGTTATAAAAAGTTGTGTTCTTTGATGATATGTTTCTCATGTTTTGTTCCTTTGAACTCTTATAATTGGTTGATGAAAGTTGTATATAGAATTCTGGGCTGTGTTCATGGACTTATGAGAGACATTTTCTAATTTGCATAGATACCTATTTTATGATGAGAAGGATGGTTTATAACGTGAGGTATAATATTGTTCCTCTCCACAATTTGTCAACTGTGTGGCTTTTAGTTTTACAGTCTTTACCCAATCTGTAGTTCTTACTAGAACTTGAAATCAATAAGAAAAATAAAAGGCTTAAATTAATGCTGAATCAGGCCCTTTAACACCATACTGATTATGCAGTGAACACATAGTTCTGTTTACAGTAGCTCTTTCTAAGACATAAGCATAACATTAAAATTCAGAACCTATTCAGGGAGTGGGGAAATCATCACAAAATTATTTATTACAAAAAGCAAATGCATATTTATTGCATAACTCTGAAAGACATGGTTACTCCTCCTCAAACCTCCCTAAACATCATTAGGTATTTAGAAGATGTATAATTCTTAATTGTGTCAGTAAAGCCAGTGAAAGGATTGATTCTTTGGGGAGAAAAGAATACAAGTACTTCACTTGGGCTGGATGCTAGGAAAACAAATCAGTGTAGAATGTGGCCAAATAGGAGCTGAGAGATAAAGTTGAGACTTATTAGTAAAATCATCTAAATGATTAGAGAAAACATCCTTTGTATAGACCTTCCTAGTTATTAATACTTGCAACACCTAAGCACACCGAAGTAATTATCATTTGACTACATATTTATTCTACCTTTCCTATTGGATTTGTTTGTGTTTGCGGTGTGTGGTTGTCTCAGCAGCATGTGTTTGGAGGATATATATATATATATATATATATATATATATATATATATGAATTGATTACACATTTAAAACATCTGCATTAGGTACACATGAGCAATCATATCTCTCTCTGCTCAGCCAGTCAGGATGTTTAAACCTGTCACTTGGTCTTAGGACCACTCAGAAGACCTGCCTTTCGGACGCCTGATTGTGATTTTTGGGAGTTCTGAGCTCCAGGAGCCTGTACCATCTCTATTCAAAGGGGAGGAAAGAAGCCAAAGAGAAAGCATCCCAGTAAGAGGTTTTTCCCTCCTACAGCTGTCTGGGTCAGGAACTAGGCAGGTCTGGAGCAGGGTTCTTAGATTACACAGCAAATCACCAACTTCAGCACCGCGGACAGCAGCGCCTCCCACTTAGACTGAGTCGCATCTCTTCATCCTTGGCCCCGACTCCAGTTAATGGACCTGAGACGCTAGCTTCCTTCTCTCTTTTGCTTCCAAAGCTGACGAAGACAGGGCAGAAAGGTTGTTATAGCAAGAGGAGTGCAGTAGGAAAAGAAAAGGAAAAGGAGGAGGAAGAGAAGGAGGAGGAGGAGGAGGAGGAGGAGGAGGAGGAGGAGGAGGAGGAGGAGCAGGGAGGGAAGGGAAACAAGAAGGGAAGGGGGGGAGGCTTCCCTTCCCCAGGCTCGCCCCGTCTGCAGGCACTGCTGGAGGCAGCAGAGTCTCCAGCTCCTGGCTGCGGTGGTAGCTGCTGAGCTCTCTTCCCAGCTAGGGATGCTTCTCAGTGCCGCGCCACGCTGAGGCCGAGCGTGTACGGGGGCTTGCCTCAGCTCTACACATCCTTGATCTCAGCCTGGGAGCTAACAGCCTACTGGAAACCCCTCTGAGTCGCGCTGCCCAGTGGCCACCCAAGCGCTCGCCCGCAGTGGCAACGGCAGCATCACCGGACCCATCGCTCTTGGTTCTTTCCTGCGGTCTGAGTGCTCTCCAGATCCCCCCCACGCGTCCTTTGGTAATTTTTTTCCAGAAGAGAGGGCGGGGTACGTGTCAGTCCCCTCCTCTCCCTCACCCCTCCTATTCCTTCTCGGTTTGAATTTCTTCCCCTGGCATTTCACTGGCTCACAGAGCAAGAGACCAGACCTACACAGAGGGGAAAGCCAGGCTGCGCCTCCCCTGCTGCTGCCAGCCCAGAACTGGAACCTGAAGAGGGTGAGGGGAGAAAAAGCAAAGCAGGAGGAGCTTGGCTTCCTCTCTCATCTGAGGACAGACCGGTTCCCTTCAAGAACCTCACAGAGAGGCAGACTGCATCTCTGCAGCGAGCTTTTGGAGTACCACTGGCCCAGCGGCTAAGGATGGTGATGTCTCTGAGAGCAGGCTGCAGGGCAGCGCTCTCGCTCTGGATTCTCAGCGGCTTCATCTGCAGAGCCTGGACAGCTCCTTCCACGTTCCGTAAGTAGCTCTCTCCTCTTCGGGCTCTGTACTGGAACCACTTCAGTGCCGCATTGGTGTAAGGGCACTCGGGTATCAACTCTGAGGTGCATTCCCAATTCTTGCCCCTGGTGTTTGTTTGTTGGATGCTTCTCGTTTGTAGCCACTGCCGCAGAGAAACTCCAAATCCAGGCGGCTCCTTGTTCAGTGAAGATTTTCATAGTGCTGGATGCTTCTGGAAAGTTGTTCCTAGTCTCAAAGATCGCTCCGCAACTGCTTGGTTAGAGTGATGAGTGTAGTCGTTTCTTGATACCTATCAGTGCAGTCTGGAAATGATTACATTTTACTTAGGACAGAAAACTAGCATAAGTTTTTGGTTTTTATTGATGGTTTTAACTTGTGTTGGTCTGAGGACGAGAAAGGAACATACTTCAAGCAGTTTGGCACCTATGTGTTTACTAAATCTCCTTTGCCCTCCTAGAAAGTTAATGCTCATTTAGCTCTTTGATTGTGTGTATTTTGAAAGTGAGGCTAATGTTGGGACTGACACTGCACTAATTCCTTAGTGGTTTGGGGTAATGAGCCTGACTCATGCAGGCTAGGACTTGGGACAGCCAGTGCAATGGCATAATAAAATGATGGTATGAAACTTTTTAAGAAAATGATCTGACTACTCAAAAATGTGTGGTTCTAAGGGGGGGGGGGTAGAAGAAATGGAAGATCTGGCCCATTTTCTGCATTGCTTTAGAAATTCATAGTGTGCATGAAGAGAGGAAAGGTATAGTTGACTCTGGCTGTGAAAATGTTAAAAGCTGGACTGATTTTCTCTAGCACTTTGTACAGTTTTCCTAAGCACAACCTTGTTTGTGAGATTGGGTGAGTCCATTGGTGAAGGAGTGTGGACTATGAAGTTCAAGGGGAAAAATTCTCCACTTAGGATACATAAGTTCAGAAGTTTCTAGATGTTTCACTCATGATTGCCCCCCACCCCCGTTTAAGATTCTGTGGATGCAATAATGTTTACCTTTGTCTGTATTTCAATATTAATATTATTATTCCACTCTATAAAATATTAAGAGCAGCCATGAAATATGTTTTGCATGTTTTGATGAACAGTCATTGCCAGTGCTATGAGTAGTAATATTTGGACATATTCCCCAAGTATCCTTCAGGAGATTCTTTTGCAGTGTTTAAAGATAGAGATGCAAAAAAGGAGATAACTAAGTTGTAGTGAACTTGAAACTTTAATTTATTCTCAGAATACAAACAAACCTAAAAAAAAAGTGCTGTTTTTATCTGTGTTGATTGTATGGACTAAAACAGAAATTTTAAAGCTACCATTAGTAATTATTTTGATAGAATTTCACTTTAAAATGTGATTGTATAGTAGTATAGAATTTGCTCCCCCTTTTTGTACAGACTATAAGTCAAAATATGTCATGCATTCCTATCAGAGTCCTTACTTCCCAGTAGCTTCCAGAATTCTGTATCTCATCTTTCTGTATGCCTGAGTAGAAAAGGGTCAATCTGAAACATTAACCATGAATCCAGAATTTTGTATTTGCCCTTATTTGCACTGGTATAGTTCAAAGATTCAAAAGTTGTTATTTCGAAAAAAAATGAGCTTAGTTTTTCCTACTTAGAATTCATTGAAGAAAAACACAAAGATCACTATGTTTAAAATTTTTGTGTTTGAGCTTTAGGGTTTATTTAATTGTTATTTCATAACTAAAATAATTAAAATATATATATTGGGTTTAGATAAGGTTTTATTACATTTGAATATAAACTCTGAAACACAAACATAAGTTGCCCTAAAACATCAAAATGAGGTTAATAATGAGTGATGCATAAATTTGCTGAGGAGCTTGAATTTTCAAATTTATTTCATTTTCATATATAATGAGAATATGCATTTTATGTTGTATTTTGTATCACTGCATGACGGTTATGTTTTTAATACATACAAATGTTCCAAGCAGAAATATAGTAACTCCATGAATCTAAGTTAATGAACAGCTCAACCAGGAGGGGTCATCATGACACAGAAAGTAGTAGAAAACCCTAAAAGGAATAGTCTGTGTTGTCTGTGCTTAGAAAATATGAGGGCTATGCTCAAACATCCTGCTTCAGAGTAACTTTGTGGTATAGAGAGTAATTCTTGTATAGATGATTAATATTTCGAGTTTCATATTATACATTTCTGGTGAACCCTTGCTTAAGGCTTGTTGCTTTTTGCTGATCTGGGCATGTACATACAGGCTCCTCATCCTATGTTTGTAGACATATTTTATTTTAAATTAAGAGAAACTTACCTTTTATATTGAATAAAATATGATCTATTTATATGTGATAATAAGAATGATGCAATCCTGGTCTGAGAAATGCATGCTGCCTTTCCTGTGAAGGCTCATATGAGAAGCTCAGAAGGAGCACTTCACCACTAGGGGGTAAATTGATTAGACCATGCTTTTAAGACTTACAGAGCTGCCCTAAATGATAAGGGGCTTAAACTAGGACTTAGTAAGTTTGATCCTTAAGTATGACTAACTTTTTTCTTATGGAAGTATTTACTAATAAAGGCTAATTTATGCGATTCCTATGAAGCCATTCTCATATGAATTACCTGACTCTCATATTACAAAATGTGTTTTGCATGCATTTAAATAATGTCCTACAAATACACTGTGCATTTAGCTTATATATTGTTTAAATATAT
The DNA here is from genome assembly GCF_978045245.1 of Mus caroli. Lineage (NCBI taxonomy): Eukaryota > Metazoa > Chordata > Mammalia > Rodentia > Muridae > Mus > Mus caroli. The sequence continues at coordinate 104,381,173 of NW_028227262.1, read as the reverse complement.
CACAAAATATAGAAGTATAAAACATATGATATCATATAGGTATCAATAGAGATGTAAATATGTACATAGTTAATTGTTATAGCAATATATATCATTTTTATTTTATTATTAAGGTTAGAGCTAGGCCTTTTCCTGTACAGCTTCAAGCCACTGTCATAAAATCCATGAGAACAGTTTATAGATTATTATTACTGAACACATATATTCTCATCTACATGGTATTTTCAGAGATAATGTACAAAAATAATGTGAAATACAATGTCACTTTACTTCTACTTCAAACAGAATAACAAGTTTGTTAGCAAAGAAAATTTTAACTGAGAACATGATTTTGAGAAGCAAGACTCATTGGGAGAAGGGTTATGTAATTTTTAGATAATGCAAATCAGTAAGAAGAAAAGTGATAACTGATCAGAGATAAATACAAATCTTGTTTTACAGGCATTGGCACTGATACTCAGATTATGATAATTCTTATGTTTTCCTCCTTTCCCACTAGGTAGAACTAATTTTTATAAAAATATACTCCCATGTATTTAATAAATTTTCATATAATCTAATTTAAACATATACGGAAAGAAATATATGCATATATATATATAATTTCATCATTTGTGAGATTTTCAAACTATTATGTACACTATATCTTCAAACATATTTATAATGTATTTTCTTTATTATTTTGAGTAGCACTAATTTTCAAGTTCTATAATTTCTTTAAGCTTCTGTTTCAGTTGTTTGGATTAATAAATCCTATTAGCAAAAATGTATTTAAAATCTTTTAAAGTGAACGAATTATCCTTTGTGTCTGATAAATTTTATACTGATTGAAAGATAAACAGCCTGTGATGTCCAATCAATTTTCATTTAAAAACGATATATTTATTTGTTACAAATACAGTAGACAATATACATATATTCTCTGTTTACAATTCTTAAACAAATTCTAGTATTTATTATGATTAAAATTCTTAAATATAGGCTAGAGAAATTGCTGATTTACTAAACTACATCTTGTGCAAGCAAGAGGACCTGAGTTTGGGTGTCCAGAACCAAACATATGTGAAGATTTCATAGTGCACATCTGTAAGTCTACTGTTGGTGGATTGAAGACAAGCATATTTCCAGTAATTACTCAATAGTCAATGTAGCCAACCATTGAGCTCCAAGTTTAGTGAGATACACAGTTTCAATAGCAGTAGCAAATATGTAATGGAAGAAGGCCTATAATTCTGATTTTCATATACAGTGATCCACATGTTAATGACTGTGTGTACAACCCAAACTATACAGACACATATGTGCTACAAAACTGAAAGAATAAATTTACACAACACCAAAGGACATGGTATACTGGATGGAAAAAAGCCTGCAAAGCCTCACCCTTACATTAGCAACTATAGACAACTGAAGAAAGCTGGAATCAGAAGAGGTGCTCTCTCCCAGGAAAGAGCACAACAATCAGTTCTCTAGTGCCAATTGGTTCATCCCTGAAAACATACATATAAGAAACATTATATGGACCAACTCAGATATATGTAGTTTTATCTATCTATTCTATCTATCTATCTATCTATCTATCTATCTATCTATCTATCTATCTATCTATCTGCATAAATGTGTATATATGTATGCAATAACAGTTAAAAAGGAAACTGTGAATTTAAAGGAGAGTTATGGATAGGTATATAGGAGTATTTGAAGAGAGGAGAAAGAATGTAGATACAAGGTAATTACATTATAATTTAAAGCAATAAAGGGCTAACAGATGCATGTTGTCTGTATACTGATTAATATTAACAAAATGAAGAAATGCAGCATCTATACACATTTTATCATGTTGGCTTTGATTTTAAAAATGTTTTACTTTATCATTTATATTATTTCCAAAGTAAATAATCAAGGACACAATATTGTAAACTAATAAAAACAGTTGCATGTGAAGTATTTTTTTTTATTTTTGTCAATATCATTTGTCTTAGTCAGGGTTTCTATTCCTGCACAAACATCATGACCAAGAAGCAAGTTGGGGAGGAAAGGGTTTATTCGGCTTACACTTCCATGCTGCTGTTCATCACCAAAGGAAGTCAGGACTGGAACTCAGACAGGTCAGGGAGCAGGAGCTGATACAGAGGCCATGGAGGGATGTTCTTTACTGGGTTGCCTCCCCTGGCTTACTCAGCCTACTCTCTTATAGAACCCAAGACTACCAGCCCAGGGATGGTCCCACCCACAAGGGGCCTTTCCCCCTTGATCACTAATTGAGAAAATGCCTTACAGTTGGATCTCATGGAGGCATTTCCTCAACTGAAGCTCCTTTCTCTGTGATAACTCAGCTGTGTCAAGTTGACACAAAAATAGCCAGTACATCATTAACTTACATTGAATGTCACCAGCATCCCCAAAGAGAGATGAGTGTTTTTTAAAAATCAGGTATCAGAAACTTAAGATATATGTGTATGATCATTTAATATGGAGTTGTTTGGAAACCAAATGTTTATTTTTGCTATTTCACATATATATATGAATAGTAATGAAATGACTTTTATGACTTTAACATTATAAGTTAAAAAATAAGGTGAATTCTAACACAGTGAGCACTGAAATTATGGATTTTATCATCTCCTGAAATCTACACAGTCTCTACACTAGGATGTAGATATATGACCTGTTTCTTGGTCATAGTTTTATCTGTGTGTGTGTGTGGGGGGGGGCTATACTTGAAGCACACAGACTCTATGCCAATGATTCCTTCATTGCTTTCCAAAATAGGTGCATGTCACTGGGAAGCACAGGCAGATATATGAAACTCCTCTCCTCATTCATGCCAGGCTGTCATGCCTCCCTGCTCAGTAGGGAGGTACACAAGAAGAACTGGCCTCGGCAATAAGAGTGGTAGTGTGAGGAAAGTGTGAGTGTGTTGATTTGTTCTTCCAATAGCTGGAGAGATTGTTGAGTGTTCAAATGCTGATTAATGAATCCAATTGTCTCACACATATCCCTCATGTCTCTGTGTCATCCTTAATTATAGAGAAGTTAATTTTTGAGATCCACCTAAATGATTTTCTGATCAAGAATTCAAGCAGAGAAGAGAATTTTGATTGTTGTGCAAAATATTGAAAATTTTCATAAAATTATTTTTCATAATTGAAGAAAATGAGCATGAAAAATTTTCTGCAGGCTTTAGAGTCAAGGGCTGAGTAATGTTTGTTTTCTCTCATATGATACACTGTAGGAAAATTTCAGGTTTTATGTGACTTCCTACGTGTTCCATTCACGCCTTCCTTCTACATGGTCCTATTAATGATATTTATTTCAGGGAGAAGTACTTTCCTATCTGGAGTGAATAATATTACCATTTACCACACAGCCTGGTATAAAAGTGGTCCCTGCAGGTTGACTTCCATCTTATTTATGTCATAGGCAGATTCCACAACTTTACTGACCTGTTACTTCTTGTCCACCTTTATTCCTCTTCTCTTTCTCCTTTCTATGCAACTATGAAGACACTGTTACTTTCAGTCATATATCCTGTGCTCAAGACTGTAGCCGTACTTTAAAATCAAAATTGATTATTTCTTCAGTTGAAAACTTTTTTTAAGGAACTATTTAAACTCCTGCTTAGATTATTAAGGTGGCAGACAAATCATACTAACAGCTTGAAGTATCTAAATTTTTTTTTTATATAACACTCCAGATTTTTAATCCTCCCCTGATAGTAGGAAATATGGAAATAAAGATGTAGTCATTGGCTCTGAGTTTGCTTGCTGAAGATAACATATTTTTGGTACACTGTAAAAGTGTGGAAGAAATATAGAAGTGCTCCTGAGAACTACAGTCCACATTTTACTTCTGCTTTAAGCTTCTTTGAAATAAATGCCCTCATAAATACAAATAGTGATTACATTTTTAATGTCTGAGTGATTTGAAAGTGAAAATTTAACCTTGGGAATATTTAAGTAGGTAAGCATCCTTAAACATAGAAGATAATTTGCTTATTTAGAGTTCTGTCTTTTTCAGTATATCCATTCCTTTGTTATTTGCAAGGAAATGGTGGGCCGCGATGTGAATCTCAAGAAATAACAGGCAATAGAGGTGTGACCTACATACACACTGTCAGATTTGCTAAGCCTTTGCTGTGCTGTGTGGTGCAGCTAAGTTAGAATTGAGTTATATAAACTTTAATGAAATTCAACAAGGATTTACTCACCTCACTGTCATAATGTCATGTTGGGATAATATGTGAAAGAAAAAGTTTTCTATGTGTCACAATTTTTAACTAACCACTGTGACTATATCAGCTTTGTCTTTCTGTAATACTATTATTTGAAAGGTATGCATGGATAAAAATACATGTGCACAGTCTGAATAAAGCAGTCTTTGAAGTGGAGGAACATCATGAGTTAACAGATGAAACACTAAATTTGAATTTTTATCATCTAAAAATTTAAGGTGCCTTTTGTGACTCATATGGACCTAGTTATTTTGAATTAATGCAAAATGTAGGCTGATTAAATACAAGTGCACTGCTAGTTCACTTTCCTAGGGAGCCACAATTCAATTGAATTATTGTTTGTAAAACTATGTAACATCTACTGTTAAACAATTTTTGCCTATATTTTAGATAGTAAGCAGTGCAGTGATGGCTCACGCCTTTATTTCTAGCACTCAGGAGGCAGAGGCAGGCAGATTTCTGAGTTCAAGGCCAGCAGTGTCTACAGATTGAGTTCCAGGACAGCCAGGACTATACAGAGAAACTCTGTTTCAAAACAAAACAAAACAAAACAAAACAAAACAAAAACAAACAAAAACAAACAAAAGCAAACAAACAAATGGAGGAATATTTTAACCAATACCATGTTGCCAAATGTTACCATATTTAGGGGCATTGTTTTATTTAAGTTTGCTGATCACAGAGAATAAAATAGCCTGTTCTTCTTTATATTGCTTAAACTGTTAAAAACTTGTATTAGGACTTACAATTTAATAAATAATTGATATATTTTTAGTTCAAAGTAAATATGTTCAGAAGAATTAAATATCATGTTCCAAAAATATTACTTTTCAGATAATTAAAGGAGTGAATTAGGCTATTAGCATTTGGAATTTCAGGTTTTCAGATTAATAAAGGAAAATTTATTTTAAAATGAACAAGGAACATTTTAATTCAGGGATTATTTTTTTCTACTTGAGTTTCCCCTAGCCACAAAATACTTGAGGCACGATATGACTAAGTGTCCTCCAAAGCATGGTGTAGGAAGTAGCCAATCATGTGCCAGTAAAAAAAGGTTAAGTTCTACTCATCAGCAACCAGTAGGTTTTCAAATAACTTTTATTAGTCATCAAAATGATGCTTATCACTTAAATAATTGGACAAACTATTTTCTTATACAAAACAACATAAAATTGTGCCTTATGTGTGTGTGTGTGTGTGTGTGTGTGTGTGTGTTTCATGAAAGTAATAATGGAATGTTCAAGAATAAGATTATACCATGTCTAAATGAGGGCGTTACCTGAATAATGAAAGAGGAATACAAATTTTAGCCTGGTGGCACACACTTTTGAGTACAGCACATGAGAGAGAAAAGAATTTGGATCTTTTGAGTTCAGGGCTAGCCTGGTCTACATAGTGAGTTTGAGTTTCAGGATAGCCAGGAAATGAGAGAGGGAGAGAGAGAGAGAGAGAGAGAAAGAGAGAGAGAGAGAGAGAGAGAGAGAGAGAGAGAGAGAGAGAGAGAGAGAGAGAGAGAGATTTTTTTCTGAATCAAATGAATGAGAAAGAGATTTTCTGAATCAAATGAATGCCTTTAACAAAAACCCCAGGCATCAGTAGATATTGTTTGATGTTAAAGTCAGGACAGATACAAAAAGAAACAATGTATTTGTCCCCCAGTCCTTACAGCAGTACTTCTATGTGCAGATTAGAAAACTGAGGCCCATAATGGATTAAGTGCCTTGTCTAAACTGGTCAGCTAGCTGACAACATATATACTTTGTGACAGCAACATAGTACAGATTTTTTTATTATAAGAGGATTAAGTAATTTTTGCTTTACTTCTCAGGTCCTTTACAGTGCAACTTTAGTTTTTTGTGAGTTATTATTACTACTAAGTAAACATTTATAATTATGCAGAATATTAAACTATTTTGTCAAGAATATCTAAAATCTGATTAAAATCAAATCTCACTATGTCCTGAAAATTGATTTTACAAAATATATCCCAAATTTTAAGTATTATTAACATTTTCTAAATCTATAAGCTTTTTTTTGAGCTAATTTCATATTGTTTCATCTGAACATTATCTCTTGAGACATTTGTGTCACCGACAGGAAGAACACTTGAATTCCATTTTTGATCATGTGTATTTAGGAAGAACACTTGTATTCTATTTTTGAGTATGTGTACTTTTTGTTTCCTGTCTCTGATTTTTGATGCTGTCACTGGTGTTACAGTCACATTTTAGCATTTCCCTAAAGTCTTAACTCTGCAGATTTCCACAAGCTTGTAGCTTCTAATCTTGCCCCTAGGTTTATCAGTGACCGTGAAATAAAATAACTGGTTAAATATTTTCCTTCCTTAGTAACTTTGCTTGAATGTTAATAAAATCTGTTTTTATTATATAAAACAACACAAATTTACTATGGTAATGTATTATTTTTGATACTTATATGTTCTATAATGGTTTTATTCAACTAGACATATCTGACTCAAACAAATTTTGATGATATAAATTTACCTGAATATTTACCTAAAACCAGAATTTCTTTCCAGTTACATTATCATTATTTGGAGTTATCCTACTGTATCACCAAACTCAATCATGCCCTAAAACCTCACCTTATAATCTCCATTTAGTTCTTCCTAACCTAGAAGCCAGCATTTTGCTCTCAAATCCTTTGTGATTAACTTTTTTTTTTATTTTCCCAAGTAATAATTGTTTAATGTCTGTATTATGTCATTTAACATAACATGCTCCAGTTCTATCAATACTGTTACAAATGACACCATTCCATTCATCTTATTGCAACATGTTATTCCTTTCTGCATGTGCACTCATTATCTTTATCCATTGACTCCTGATGAGAATTTACGTTGTTTTTATTCTCTAAATATTAGGAGTAATATTACAAAGAACAATGAAGTTAATGTTTCCTTAATATAGACTTTTGTTTATTTTGGATGTATAGTCAAGAGATGCATCATAAGAATAATTCTTTTACTCTTTTGATGAATATCCACAATATTTTCCATAATGAATTTACTAATTCACAGTCTAATGACACTGTGAAAAGAAAGTTCACCATTTTATTTCAGTCTCTTCATGTTATCCCATTGTAGTTGAACACTTTCACACTATAATCTATTTGTACTAATGTCCTTGCATTTTCAGTAGTCTAACATTTTGTGGCCAATCATATAATCTTACAACTCCCCAACCTTTATTATTTTTTTAGAAATACATTTTCCTTTTTTCTCTCATGATAGTATAGGCTGATGTTACTCTTATTACATATGTCACAATTGTGGACTAGACTGGAATATCACCAAATCCCCATGCCTGTTAGGTCTGAGTGCAGACAAAATATACCCCCACAAGTGATTATTTTAATAAAATCTAGATTGTTAATGAATTTTGCAGTAACAATTATTGTTTGATGCAACAATGAGAAGTTACCTGCAAACATAATATGACAAGAAGTATAAAATATATTTATACATATCATGGCTATAGTCTTAGGAGCAGATGAATATGTATTTATTATTTTAAGTGAAATATGAAGCTATGGTATGAAATACCGATAATTCCCCAACTATTTGACTAGATGAGTATGTTCAGGGCCGCTTTTGTGCTATACTTAGTCCATATAGTTGTTCAAATTCTTACACAAAGCATCGTTTCAATGAAATACTTCAATCTGTATGCAAGTTAAATATCAGTGATGGCAGAATTATTATACCCATAAAGTTCCTTTAAGAGTTAATAAATGATGCAAAAACTTTAGACATAACTGGAAAATATATGTATTTTATATAAAAAATCTAATAAATGGGTTAGTTCTGTCAAAGTAATGAAATTTTAGTAGGTATCATTTATATTTTAAAATTATGATGTATAATCATAACTATAGAATATTACTATACATAGTATAGTAACTATAGTAACTGTAGAATACTACTTAAAAGTCAGATATACCTGGTGTGTGTATGTATGTGTATCTATATGCCCTTGTTTTTACATTTGGATGTTTTTGTTTTTCTTTTTCTTTTTCTTTTTGTTTTGAGAGAGAGTCTCATTATGTAGCCAGGGCTGACCAGTCTGACCTTAAACTCAAAGAGTTTTGCCTACCTCTGATTACTGGGTACTGGGATCAAAGTCATGCACTATAATACTTGGTTCATCTTTGGAATATTATACGTATTACCCATCCCAGATCCTTTGGAAACATGTTGATCAGTCCATATTTTTTATAATCATTCTTTCAACTGTGCTCAATGCTATGTGATTTAATTTTCTCTAAGTTCATACTTTGCATGAAGTATACCTCCATTTACTCTTGTTCTGGGTATAATGAAGCTATTACATCAAATGAACTAACACTCAATTGTCAATTCTTACAACAATGGACACCATACAGAGTACATGGATTTACTAGATGAAATCCATCCACCTCTCTATTAGAATCCTCAATGTAGAAAGATCTAAGAAATCTTAAAACTTATTGTTTTTACTTTAATCCATTTCTTTTCTACATGGATTATTAACTTATACTGAGAAAATTTATAATCCTGGAATTTCAGGCAGTACTTATACTTAGGATTCTATGGTTTAAAATAATAACTATTTACCTAATAGTCAACTTTATAAAATATCTCTATGATACTCATATACAAGATTAGTGTTTTTAGAATAAACATTTTTACGTCCTAGTGACAATTAGGTGTACATATACTATGATTGCAAGAACTAACCTATTTATTAAGAAAAAACATTACAATTTGAACTTATTTATAGTCACCAAATAAGCCTTACACTTATTTCTATATAGGTTTTGTTAAACTCACATATCTGTAAGTTTTATTCTAAGGTTGTGATTGCCAGGTTCAATTTGTGTCTCTAGTTGCATATAGTTAAACTGTACCAACATTTACAAATTTTTCAATTTTGTACCTACAGATACTGTTATCATGAGAAAAATAATTGCAACAATTTATCAGTTTCAAAAAATATATCTGCACATATTCGTCATGTTAAAAATGTCCTGTATTAAAACAAACATACTCATGACAATTGAAAAGCCAAAAGGAAATAAAGATATTGCACAGGATTGTACTCTGTAGAATACTGCCAGGAAAGGAACTTTAAACAATACTTTGTATCTCTTTGTTAAATGTGAAATACAACACCTTGTGGGATTTCATTTGTTATCTATTCTTTATAACTGTAATTTTAGTGGCTTTCATATCATAATAAGACATTTAATGTTATACAATTTTTGTATGCAATGGTCTGAAATAGTTTTATAAAAATTACATGATGGGCTCAAATATATGTCCCTGGTATCTAAACATATGTTATTATAGTAGCAAAATTGTAGAACAGAGTGGGCAAAATTAGACTTATTTATCTACTTTCACAGAGCAATTTCTGAATCTTGCAAACAAAAATGACACTATTTTGTCCATTAAATTGGCATCACTAGGGCTTCCTTAAAAGCCTTAAGATTTGCTCTCTGTTCATTTGTATGTTTATAATTATAGTATTTAAAGGAAGTCTCATACTGTGTTTGTTTCTACATAATGAATTTTCGAAGGACAAAAGGGATGACTGCTAGATCCACACAACTCTTAGGACTGGCTGAAGTGCCAGCTTCCTGGGATTATTCTTGAGACAGCCATTTAGTAAGAAATATTTACAAACGGTCTACAGAGAACTTAAAGTGATTGACTTCCAAGCATGAAGACCTCAGCTAAAGAGAAAAATATTAAGGCTATTTTACATCAGAAAACTAGTTGGTGTGCTCTTTCCTGGGGAAGACTTCTACTTTTGGCTTTCCTTAGTTGGCCCCTTTATGTAGAGGTGAGACCTCTTGAGCTTGTCCCTAACCTGTCTATCTTAGCATATCTTAGTTATTTCTTTCCTTAGCTCAGATTGAAAAGGTTAAGTTATTTGGACTTTATGGGTGTAGCATGCCACAGATCAGATGTACAAGTTAACATGACACAGACTTAACAGGTGTGTGTGTGTGTGTGTGTGTGTGTGTGTGTGTGTGTGTGTGCGCGCGCGCGCGCGCGCGCGCGGGAGCGCGTTTGCATGTTTGTAACAATTAATGAAATAAAATAGTCTGTAAATTTGCAAGGAGGTGTATACAAGTAGATTAGGAGGGAGTGAAGGGGCAAATTTCATAATTACATTATCAACAATAAACAAAGATTGAAGAAAATCAAGGCATAAAGACACATATTTAAAATCTAAGTATTATGTTGACTGAAATACCTGGGCTTTCTGACCATTCAGATGAGCCTACGTGGTACATTTCAGTCTATTGCAAGATCCTGTCTTGAAAACTAGCGCACTTACATATTCATAGAACTCTGCCAACATAAATTTAATAATGCTCACAGAAACATATTCATCAAAGATATTTCAAAAAATCAGGGGAAGCAACATATTTGAGAAAGATAGTGACTTACACATGGACATATAAGTATTCTCAATTAATATGCTTATTGGTGACTTTATTTTTTATTTTTACTATTATTTTATTTATTTACAATCTAGCCATTGCCACCTCATCCCGGTCTCCCCTCCCACAGTATCTCATCCCATTCCTGCTCCCCAGTGTCTGAGAGGATTCTCCTCCCTCCAGATCTCCCCCCTCCCTGAAGCCTCTTGAGATATATGTTGAGGCCAGACTAGGCAGTCCTCTGCTATATATGCACTGAGGACCTCAGAATTGGAGAAATTGCTCAGTAGTTGAGAGCACTGGCTCCTCTTCCAGAGATCCTGTGTTCAATTCCCAGCAAAACATAGTGGCTCACAACCATCTCTAACAGAATCCTATGCCCTCTCCTGGTGGGTCTCAAGATTGTGACCTTAATTTTTTAAACAGAGCCTTTCTTCATATTCCATCTGACTCTGTTTACTCCTAACCAGGATGGCTTTGAACTTGAAGTGATATTTCTGCCTCTTCTAACTCTCATGGCCTATGTCACTATTTGATATACAGTGTTTACTATTTTATATGCTTCCATATAACACTTCACACTTTGAACAATAATAGAAAATGAAAATATCATTGAATAATTTGCTTCAATAGACACAGATTTTTATGTTAGCATTTCATTTAAAACTTACTTTAACTATTTATTTTATCATATATATTTTAATATGTTATATTCATATTCCCTTTTACTTATTAAGCATGATGTAAGTGATTAAAATTCATAAACTATCTCAACGAAGTAAGAGGTAAGTTCATCACTGTGAGATTAAGGAAATTACTTCATGACATTGCAGCTTGACCTGAAAGGAAACGCATTGGAAATGTAAATGAAATAAATACCTAATAAAAAACCCACCCCCCCAAAATAAATGTAAATGAAGAAAATACATAATAAAAAATTGGAAAAAGAAAACAAGGCAAGTAAATATTTGGAGAAAAACATTTCTAGCAGACAGGACAACTAGTCTGGGTTCAAAATGTACTGCTGCCTCATGAAGATGCTCATGACTTCTACAAAGGGTCTAGGGGGAAATAGAATATAAGTCTTTGTCTTGCAAACATGAAGACATGATCATGAACCTCATAACTCAAGCCAAAAAGAAATCCAGCCATAGTTACAGACACTGGTGGTGTCTGTACTGAGGGAAAGAGGGAGGCAAATACCTGGGCTCATGGTTTAGCCTGCTCAGCAGCTCTTGAATAAGTGTTTATGTCAAACAGGTAGGGGTCAGTAATGCTGTAAAGACTAAGTGCTACTGTTTAATAGTTTCCCAATAAACAGAGAACAGATTGGCTGAAGCTGGAACTATAAATAATACACAAGGACTCTTTTTAATAAAACAGGAAATGTTTACTTTTTATAAGTAATAAGCATTTAGTAAGCCTCATGTTCTATAAGAGAACTTAATCATATGACAAAAAAGTGCCATTTTCATCATATAAATGGTTGCACATGAAATACACAGCTTAGATTTGGTTTTATGGGGAGATATTTTATTATTATCCCTTTAAAATTACCTATATTCTTTATGTATTTTGAAAATTGTATTTGTGTACAGTTGCTTTCATTTTGATGTTGTACTTCAGGTGGCTGATGATTATGTATTTGAAAAATCTATTTGATTCAATGTGAAATGCAAAATTCCCCTAGGCTAGGAAGAATTCTAGAAGCATGCAGAAATCAAAAATAATACATGTGAAAGTTTCATGAGCACATGAATTTATCCACTAGCTGTGAGATATGTTGGACATCTACTCTATGGTATACAGAACTGTTTATTATCATAAAAGTTTGACCACCATAAATGGGCAATTTTTTTGTAGTGTTCAGTTTAATGAAGATGTTCCTATATCATTATGTCTTAACACTCCAAGGACTCTCCTGAAAATTATAATTATAGTCGATGACCTGTTGAAGTGTATTGGCATTAAACTTGTCAAAGAGTTCATGGTAGGTGAGAGGAAGCTACATATTATTTGGCTGAGCATCTTACAAAGATTTTTAGAACAGACATTGAGGTACAGAAAACTAGATTTTAGTGTTGGCCCTTAACCAGGTTTATAAGTAATGAATTCTCACATTATTGAAAACCAGTATTCTAATTAGTGATATGACAAATAATACTTCCCTCCCAAAAGGAAAGGCTGACTCTAAGAATTAAACACACAATTATACACACTAGTAGGTTATGATGGCTTTGTTATTGTTAAGTGCATTTAGTATTTATACATTTTTATGGTCACAATACTAGTGTGTAGTCGATAAATCTCTCTAAAGCATTGTAAATTGCCTTTGACATTTATGTAACAATTTAGTTATTTGGGAAGTTAAGGCCTATAGATAGAATAATTTGTCAGAAATAAGATTAGACCATTGTTTTATGATCAAAAAATAGATCATGAAAACAGTCCAAAAGTAAAAGAACAATGAGGTCCTATGAAAACCATAAAGATGATGAGTTTTACACACACACACACACACACACACACACACACACACACACACATGCACACACATACACATATACACACAAATTAATATATCCATACTAACTAAATTCATAATTTAAATTGGATATAATAATGCATGTTTGTTAAACATTGTCCAGAGAGTAGTTAGTAATTAATTCGAATAATTAATAAACATCAGATTAAATTGTTATAAAACATGAGAAAATTACTAAAAAATACTAAATTATCTAATCAAACAGTAAAGCCTATTTTCAGGGAAAAGTTACCAGTTTCCTTCAGGTGTTTTTCAAAGAGCAATTTGCAAATTGGAGAGCTCTGTGGGCCTAAGGAACATACCTGAAAGTATAAACAGTTTCATGTGAACTTGTTTGCCATAAGTGCAGATGGTATAAAGCTTGTTTTCTTAAGTGTGATCAAATGTATAAAAAGTAACAAGGGTTTCGAAAAAAAGTTTTTGAATCGATTATGCAAATATGTCAAGTGTTGGTTAAATCAAGGTTTAGATAATTTAATTCTTGAAAACTAATGTTCAGCAATTTGGAGTTTTCATTTTTAATAAGGGCAGTTTGGTTACTGCTGATGACAGATTTGCTGGGAAGATGTGAACAAATGATTTTCCATCCTGGTTCAGGAACAACAGACAAAAGTAATTGTATTGCTCAAAGCTAACCTGATGTGCCAATGAGTTTATGGAGGCTACTCATTAGAATGTGGATCAATCAAAGGCATCTGTGTCTATGACAAACCACTGTATCATGGGTAATAGTTCATAAAAGCTGGAACTCCAGTTTTCTGAATGAATTGCAGGCAGCTCTACAAATTCAGAGGGTCATTTCCCAATGGTTATGTTGGAAGAGAAAGGGTTCTTTTTGAATCTGGTAAATTTTATGGACTTCCTGAGACTTGATTACTTTCTAAGTCTTCATGAACCTCCCTCCATGGTGTAATATTTAAGTGGTAGAAAGTCATAATACCACAGCTCTTATTATATTGAATCATAGTGAAAAAAACTTGGTTACAAAAACTCAGTGGAAGAGGATGTTCCTAATCTTGCAGAGACTTGATGCCCCAGGGTGATAGGATACCGGGGAAGTAGGGAGGGGTAGTCACCCTGTCAGAGGTGAAGGGGAGGTGAGATGGGGGCTAAGAACTTTGTGAGGAAAGACCTGGGGGTAACAACATTTGGCATGTAAATAAATGAACAAATAATTAATAAATAATGGGGAAAATTATTCTGTGAAAAATATATGGCTTTCTCTTCCATGACTCACATGTGGTTTAACACGATTATTAGAGACTATGAAAACTTTATCCTTGAAAGAAAAGAAAAACTTGAAAAGGGCATCTTTGAATTAAAGTGTTTTATTAGCTCTAAGAAGAAAATATTTAGAAATGAAATTTCACAATATATTACTTAATATGTAATTAAAAATATACAAACTTTTTTCTGACAATCCCTGATAGGGTGGGGCATTTACAATTTTCCATATGAATAATAAAAAATGTGAATTATAAATAACAGGATCTAAAAATAGATGTTTAAAGTTCACATCCAGAAAAGTACATATTCTTAGGCCATGTCAAGGACACATAGTCAAGTCTTGTCAGGCAAAGTTTTTCATAGGCAAAGACTGAAATTCACCTTACAGTCCTTAGTGTATGCTTCTACTTGACCCTGTTACAGGCCAGTGAGGTTATGTTGTTTGTAAGATCATGGATCAAACAGTAATTCTTAAAATTTCAAAATGCCTAGCGAAAGTCCTTAAAATTTTAATATACTCAATGATATCAATTTTGTCTCCTTTGAGTTTTCATTGTTCTTTTCAGTCAAGACTATAGAGCTTAAATTTCCATTCACAGAAAAAGAAGGGCAGGGAAAAGCAAGTCAATAGTGTGGTTTCTGTCTCTAACAAACTAGGCCACAGGTAACCTGTGCTAATTAATTCCATGTGCTTCTCACATTTTCTTCTTTTGCCCCCCAATCCTTCACCAACCTGCTTCTGTTAAGAGAGAATCAGAGGAGGTGGACATGTGACTATGCTAGGTAGAGTGAGGGTTAGGGTTCAGATATCTTAACACCTCCAAACTCATAATCAGACAACAGAGCATCATGACTAGTTCATATGAAACAAAGCTTGGCACTTTCCAAACAGACAGTCAGTATCAGGTATAAAGAAGCAGAGCATTGGTTTTTTGTTTGTTTGTTTGTTTGCTTGTTGTTGTTGTTGTCATTTTTAAACTTGTTATGTAACCCATCAAAGCCAAATACCTTTAAGTCCAAAACTAATCAGGGCTGTTGAACAATGATTGCTACAGAATATCTTTCAATATAGTCTGTATTTAATTGCTATGCAAAACTAAGATTACTACATTTGAAGGTTGAGCATATGGTTCCGTCATACACATGGAATTTCCAGAGACATGTCAATAGATGTAATTATATTATAGTCAATATTCATTGGGTAAGTGCAAGTAATACAGAAAAGAATACTATTACTCTTTTTGTTATTTTTTATTCTTTGTAGGCACATATCCCACTTAGAAATGCTGATTCCAGCATTTATGACAATTCAATTATAGTTTAGACAATTTTGGCCAATGGAGAAATAATGATAATTTAAGAGATGTTTATTATTAAAACATCATCTTTTATGGCTTTATTTATTATTTCTCTAAGTGATTTTATAGAAATTTATTATTGTATATTATTCATATACTATATTTTCTAAATATGCTGATGCATTACAATAAAAATGTTATATAATATTTTAACTACTTTTGAATGCAAGTAGGCAAGTAAATGCAATTATACAACATTTTTAAGCATTTACTTTGGGTACTACTGTCTTATATTTTTTTTATCAAAATAGTTTTCCTGGCTGGAGAGAAAGCACAGTAGATATAGTAGGTAAAGGTACATGTCGTGCAAACATGGATCCTTGAGTTTGATCCAAGGCATCAAAGTGAAGGGAAAAATTGACTCCCCAAAGTTGTCTTTGACTTTCACACGTATGACTTACTACACACATACATCTTGTTTATACACAAAATGAATAAAAGAATTTTAATTAGCATATTCAATTATTTTGCTTACTGCACATACATAGTTGGATACTTTCTGATGTGTTTTTATCCTGTTTAGTTTAATATTAATTGTACATATTTGACACACACCATGCAGTTTTACTAGGAATATATGAGTTCATAAAGTGCTGGCAAGCCCAGTTCTGATATAAATGATCTCCTCATCTTTTCTGCAATGGCACATCATGCTATTTTCTTGTTTTTAACTAATGGAGTACCATAGGATTTTATAATTTTAAATAATATACTCCGTCCTATGTAATTATATATATATATATATATATATATATATATATTAACTTTGAATATTTTTAAAGCTTAACTTTACATTGGTTATACAAACCATTCTTAAGGATAGGCCCCATGTCCAGCATTAGGTGGCCAATACAAAATTAATTCAATGCCATTTTTGTTTCACAATGCTGTGTCACTACTTTTCTTTCTTTGCTGGACCTTTGTGTGGGAACTAAAGGGGTAAGGGGAAGGAGAGGGAGGGAAGGATAGCCCACATCTGGCCGGAGTCCCTCTTATGTTCTGGGCAGGCAGATGTGGGAGGGTTGACAGATGCTTTCAACTCATCCCCGGGTGGGCATCTAAGCCACTGACCCCACTTGATGGGGGATGGACAAGAAGCAGCCCCCAAAACCAGGGCATCCCGGGGTGACAACCTGTAGGCCTGGAGTTATGGGAGAGAGGGCAGAGGGAAGTGGGGAAAGAGGGGGAGGGAAAGAGCCCATGTCTGGCCATAGCTCCTGTGCTCTGGGCAGGCAGATGTGGGAGGGCTGCTGGGCACCTTCTACTTGGCCCTGGGTGAGCATCTAAGTCAATGACCCCACTTGATGGGGGGTGTACAAGGTGCAGCCCCCGACCGGGGGCCCTGGAGCTATACACCCTGTAGCCCCGGGGTTAAGGGAGTGAGGGCTGAGGGGTGAGAGGTTCCCACACAGGTGAGAGTTTGCACAGCGGGACTTGAGTCCAGGAGATAGTCTAAGGTTTTAGAGCTTTACTGTAAAAAGGCAGGGGGAAGAAAGAAGGTAAGAGAGAGAAAGAGAGAGAGAGAGAGAGAGAGAGAGAGAGAGAGAGAGAGAGAGAGGAAAGGCTAGAGAATAAGAGAGAGAGGGAGGAAGAGAAAGGAGAGAGGAGAGTAAGGGGAGTAAGAGCAAGAGAGCAAGAGAGGTGGGGCCAAGCAGCCCCTCTTATGGTCTTTATTGTTGCTAGGTAACTGGGGAGGAGTTTAGCCTGAAGGTCAGAAGCTTGGGACATTGCCTATGTGACTACAAACCATGCTTCTCTTGTGGGGGCTGAGGGGGCAGTAACTTTGTCAGGAGCCAGGGTTCCAGGCGACATGAGAGAACTCCTTCTGCCCCATGTAGGTGAATTATCACCACCTGGTCCCGGGGTTCAACATCTCAGCTTGACTGGAGACCAGACTGTCTTTGCATAGCCCAGTGCCCCACACCATTGTGCACATATTGTGGTTTCCTGCTTTGTAGTTTTAGAGTTTCCTTATGTGGGAGTATGTGCAGCTCTGAATCTATGAGTTACTTTTGTGCTTTTTCTTTTGTTTATTCACATTTATTCTGTTTTATTTGTCTTATTCTGTTTTCTTTATTATTGCTGTTGTTTTTGTTGTAGTTGTTATACGTCTGTTTGTGTTTTATTAATAAAGAGAAAGAAAGGTGGTAAATTTGGTTTTGTGGGGAAATAGGAGGAGCTAGGAGGAGTGTGAAGGAAAACATAATGAGAATAAATTGTTTATATGATATTGACGTTCAATAAAACATAAAAGAAAAAATACAGAAGGCTCAGTATTGCATAAGTTAGATCTTGTAAATAAAGATGACTCCATAGCAAAAACTGACCCATTATTATGTATATCTCAGATTACACATTTAAATATATGTTGAAAAATTAGATAATTACTTGGTTTGGAAGATAGAGCAAGAAGATGTCACCTGTGTGTGTTTCTTGCATAGCAGTATTAGGAAACATCAGAGCTGGTATCATGGAGGCTATTGTGAAGAAAGCAGACTATGTACAAAAGTTCTTATTATTTGTCAATGTGAACATGAACTGCCATCAGTATTTCATTAATTAGGTCTAGATAAAAACTAAAATGCCTTTTCTCACAATTCCTCCCTAAGTGCAGATGGAGAGAGCCATTCATACACTAAGATTTATCTTTTGACACATGTTGAACAAGCCATGCTAAATTTCTTATATTTCAATTAAGTGTGCACAAATAGCAGAAAACTGTTTTAAAGATATTCATGATGCAATTATTGGGGCATAAATATAAGTGATACAAGTGAGTTCTCTATGTCACAATTTGAAAGAAAAATACAGATTGTATAGAGCTATGAAAAGCTGCTGGGTAGTATAAAACAATTTATTCTACTTCTTTATATTTCACTTACCACTATTATAAATGCAAAGGGATTCAAATAGTTTATTTCTGAAGTCCACTCTAGTTATAAGAGAAAAAAAAATGAATAGGACTCTTTTTATGCTCAGATTTTACTCCATGCATAACTGGAGCTTTGGATAGCTTTAAGATTATTTCTTACATTTAAGTAACAGTTTGTATGTAAATTGTTTAATAACTACTTTTCCAATAAGAAGTGCTCATTTGGTTTCAATTATTAGTGATGTTAGTAGATAGCTATAAAATTTAAATCTAAGAGAATGAGGCAATTCTTCCTAGGATATACCATTTCCAAAAGCTATACTAAATATTAATTACACCATATTCATAAGACAATGCTGTAGATAATAATACATTGCAAGCCAGCCATTATGATATATCAGATAACAAGGAAAAAATAAAATAAAACAGACTTGCCTTTCTGTATGAATAAACCTGGTAAGATTCCACCAACATTAACCTAACCACAGTTTCCAAGTCACTCTTGTTCTGGGGATCCACAAAGTGTACATGTGTATATGTTATTTACTCCAGTGCTTTGAAGAAAATAGTAAGGTGAGCTGCCTGCAGGTGCCTCCAAGTAGAAGGCAAAGTGCTGTCCATAAAAACCCACTGTTATTTACTAACACACAAGAGCTATTACTTCTAAATGCTGTTTCTACCTAAAGGTTGGGAACATTGCTAAACTTTTTGAATGTATAGAGAAAGTCTAGTAAAGTGAATGGGATTGATTAGTGTACTAAATGGCTTTTCTAGTACAAACAGCATGGTACTTTCACTGTATAAAACCCAAAGTTACCACATGGAACATAAAAGAAGGCTGTAGATAATTGTGATGCCTCCTCATTGGTATATTCCCTTTGTGCATATAAAAATAAGATAAATTGTAATCTATATAATGCAACCCATTATATGAAAAAAATAAAAATAAGCAAATGAAACCTACTATTCATTTATATTTTATTTTTGATTGTTTATAAGAATCTTTGCAATCCAGTACCTGGTGAAGGTGGAGGATTCAGGATAGCATATATGCCTGGCAGTGTCCTCTAGGCATTGAAGTGTTAATGGGAAATAGTACAGTTCCCTGGGGTTCCAAGGATGTTGCTAAGGAAATTATGCAATCTTCTCTCTTGGGATTTGATTCCACAGAAATTAAGAAATATGTTTGTTGTTTAACTTTGTGTGGCTTGGTTCTTTGGGGGTTGATACATTTACTCTTAGCTCACCCATTGATGATGTCCTCACCCATTAATTCTGAGACCTTGTGATCAGGTGGAAGCAGATGAGAAAATACCGGTTTATTCGCTGCTTCTAGCATTGCATTAAATACTCAGCAATTTGATCTCTACTGTCAAGAGTATTTTGTTTTGCATGACATTAGTCATAAATTTTAATGTTTCTGTATCTCTAGACCAGGATTTTTAAGAGTGTGTATAGTGCATAAAACTATATGGTAAGCCACAAGAGGGAAACAAGTATTAAACAGAAAGGCAAAGGGTGCAATTAGTAATATGTGATATGAAATTGGAAAGCAAGTTACTGAAATATACAGGGTACAAGGAAGGAGATTAATGGGGATGAAAAAGGACAATAGAGGAACAAAAACAAATTTTGTTTAAGAATTCCATAAAGGAGTCCAGTTCTATGTGAACATAACATTTTTATTGTCAAAATAGAGATGTCCTCATAGATATTGAATCCATAGGCATTTATGAACAGCAAACAGGTAGGATGTGTTTGAACCAGTTGTGTGATTTAAGACAAACGTATCATTCATGGTGATTTGTTCCAATGAGACATGTTCCTGAAAGAAGCATTACTGGCTGCATGTGCTTGTAGACCGTATCAGCACTCAGGTTATCACAGCATCAAGTGTGTCCTTATATCTCCTTTCTTTCAGACACTGAAGTTTCTTTGTCTCTCTTTCAAATTTACATAATAATATGAGTTTATTATTTACAATATGATGTTATATTTTGCTATACTCTAATAAAATCCAACTTTTCCATAAGATAGAAAAGAAAGAGAAAAATGCTGAAACTAAAATACCAATTAATACACTGAGTGAAAATCTTTCAATTTTGGAATTTTTGTAAAAATACTCTTTCAAATTTATCAGACCATAATACGTCCTATATAAAATATAATTTGTTAAATATTCAGCCTACCTCATGCCACATTTACCTGAGTATATACCATCCAGCTTTGGAGTGACATTCATTTGGAATTGATTTTTCATTTGCCACTCTGTCATTCACGTAGATGCAGTATGTGGAAGAAAGATGAGGCCCCTTGATTACTCTGTATTTTTCAACTGTGAGTAAGAAAAGTAAGAGCCAGAAAAAGGAGAAAATACAGCATGAATTTTAGTGAATCACAGCACTTTACTTCAAGGAAATACCCCCAAAAGATCTCTTTGAGAAAAGAGAATTTTAGTATACTAAAATGTTCACAGTTTAGCAAGGATGGAATCAGAACTGCCTTTGTGTCCTGTAGGGTAAAATAACAATTTAAATGGGATAACTTTGAATCAGATAACAATTAAATTTAATTTTTAAATAGAAACAGTTTTATTTCAATAAATAAATGCATAGGAAAAGAGGATGTTACAACTGAATATCTGATTCTTTAAAAAGGTACTGAAAGCTGGTTATATATAAAAATTACCATATTGCACAGTATCGTATTTTCCAGTAGAATTTACCAAGTTTTCTGCACTTCTTCTCTGAAATTTTATTCTTACAATTAATGTTTCTTCTTGATCACGAGAATAAACACAATACAAACTATTATGTTATACAAAAATTTAAAGAAAATAGTCTCATATCCTAAAACTATTATCTTTTTAGACATATAGAACAATGACATAATATCACTGTCTCATGTCTTCCACCCCTCAAGATTTCTCTGAAAAAAATGTGTAAAATTGTACTCTTTCATCTTTGTGGAAGAATATGTATGTTGAAGATTGAATTTTAACATGACCCAGATGTCTGAAGAGATGTCAGTGGCCAGCTATAATTCTCATCATCCTCTTATCAACCATTTTATTACTATAATTACTTGGCTTTGGGACTAATGAATTTGTTTTTCTGTCATTACTGACGGCTTCAAGTGTTTCTATGAAGCTCCATGCTAGTTAGTCTTTACTCTCACAGTTATATGTCCCAGTGATAGATGGTCCCGAACTATGCTGAGATGAACAGAATGACAGCCATCATATGCATTACAGAGGCTCCAATTCCTGGCTCACTAATATCAAATACTTTCTCAAATACTGATTCTAAAATTTTTTCTGGTTTTTCAAGACAGGGTTTCTCTGTATAGCCCTGGCTGTCCTGGAACTCACTTTGTAGTCCAGGCTGGCCTCAAACTCAGAAATCCACCCGCCTCTGCCTCCCAAGTGCTGGGATTAAAGGCTTGCGCCACCACCGCCCGGCTGACTTCTATTTTCATCTGTGCTAATATTGTGTTTTTATTAATGATCAGACTTTTAAATAGTCTGTGCATGTATATTATTTTATGTGCATGTATAGAATATGCATGTGTGTTTCATATATATGTGTATGTGTTTGCACTTATGTGTATATATTTAAGCAATTAGGTGCAGTATATATCACCAGAAAAAATGCACCTATATTTGAAATTCCTTAGTGAATAAAACTCATTTTACTAAAATGACACAATGAAACACTAAAACTTAACTTCCTAAGTAGATTATATTTTGAATTGCTATGATCTGCATGTGAAATGTCCCCTGTAGGCTTGGCTCACATGTTGGAAAATGTGGTCCCTAGATGCTTCTACTGTCTTGGAATGGTGGATGACATTTATTGATTTGAATTGCTGAGAGAATGTGTTCACTTAGGGCTTTATCAGCCTGCTACTACAAACTTATGTGACCAGCATTTCTAGGCTGCTGCCACCACATTTTCTTTGTAGCCATAAAGTGTACGTCTTCTCAATTCATGACCCCACATTAACCTTTCTTTCCTTAAGTAGCTTTATTGGGTTGCTATGTCATATCCAGGAGAAAAGTGAAGGACATGAGTATCTTCCTAAGCTGAAAGTACTGTGCTTGAGCATGAGCCATTTCTTCACTAGCCCCTAGGGTCTCTTTAGGATCCTTTAGGATCTCTTCGTAAATTGAAATGACACAAACCTCTTCTGTCTCATTATGATTTTTATTGACATCCCAATTCACATTAGATCATTACATTTCAACTTTAAAAGATTTCTGACAGACATTTTAAAAGTTTATGAAAATTTGTTTGGATTAGAATACATAATAAGCTTCCATGTTAACCAAGTACAGCACAATTCAGAACATTTACAATGAATATCACTCTCAATTAAAAAGAATTCTGTTCTGAATATTTGCATCCATTATTCACTCTGTCTCTGTACATATTCCATTTACTAATGTTTTGTTTTGTTTTTGAGGGGCTGTGTGTATGTATGTGTGTGTGTGTGTACAAGAGAGAGAGAGAGAGTGAGAGAGACAAAGACAGAGAGAGAGTGAGAGAGACAGAGAGAGAGAGAGAGAGAGAGAGAGAGAGAGAGAGAGAGAGAGAGAATTTTATGTTGCCCAGGATAGCTGATGATGAAACATGTAGCCAAATGATGGAAATACAGAAATTCTCCACCTCATTTATGTGTTGAAGTTCAACCCTAGCACTTCATGCATGCTAAACCCACACTCTGTTAACTAAGCTACAGTGCTGGCTCCTCATTCCTGTGTTTAAAAGTTAGTTATTTTAGTTTAATTTAATATTGGCTTATTGTACAACTATTATGGATTTTTGTATATGACAGACCAGATTCCATCAAACGGTTTGATTTAAAATAGGTGTGGAATTAGAAGTGCCTCTAATGTCTTCAGGCACAAGTATTTTTTTTCTCATTTGTTAAATAATTGAGGAACTAATTTCTGTCTGAGTTTGCTATGAAGATTCAACAGGGCAGCACAGGTGTGGTAGAAAGAATAGCATTTAATAAATGCTGGGTCTCTTTCCATTTACTTTTATGAAACTAGTATGCAATTCACAAATTATTTGAATGTCAACATTCCTACAAATCCAACCCAAGCCATAGGTGTTGGTGGGCAGGTTTGTCTCTGAGGCTTTAGGAGGCTCTTCCTCTATGATTATCTCCCTTACATTCTAATGTAGATGCCTAGCATTGATGTCTCCAAAGACAGCTGTGTAAGTTCTGCCTTTTCCAAGAATGAAGAAAACTCCATATTAAAATTTCGTCTGTGAGAAAATTCACTATGGCATATGACCAAGAAAAGAAAATGATTCACGTCCTCGTGTTTCCAAGGGTAAATGAAGAAGTTAAAGCCAGCTCATACAATTTCCGGATAATGACAGAGGTTCCTTCCTGTTCAGTGATTCAATAAGCACCATGTTCTTCCCCCATTATGTGTGGGAATGGAAAATAATATCAGGGAGGTGGTTTGACAAAGGAAGACTGACAGTGGAGCTAAAATTCTTCACTGAACATAATGTGTTTTTGATATAACCAAACCTCCTGTTCCTTTTATTTCCATTCTTTGACTTGTTTAAGAATACACTTCAGGAACAATCCATAATGCTTTCACGTACCTTCTAATCACACACAGCAAATGACAGTCCTACTGCTTCTTTACTGTAGCCAAAGGTTTCTGTGTCCTGCAGCACCCAATACCTGGATGATAGAAGCTTCAGAACAATTCTCTAAGATAGGACAGCAATTAAATTGAGAGGACAGAGATTTTGACAGATTTTCCCACCTTTGTGCTAATTCTAATCATTCCCAGATAGTAATATTTCTATCTATCATCTGTTGGATTGAAGGGCCGTACATCCAAAGTGCCAATAGCATCTCTTATTATGATTGTCCTGATACTTAATGCTGATTTCACCTCTTGATTGGAACAAAGAACATTCCTTTTGATCTTGACTTAAGCCACATCAGACAATCTAATAATCTTTGTAAGAACCAAAAGAATGAAGAGAAGAGAGGGAGAGTAGATGTTCTTTCTTCTCCCCAAGAGGAAGAGATTCTCAAAGCCAGTAGAACCAAAAACGAGCACTTTGGAAAACTGTGTCACATTTTCCTTGGATTGAAGTATGCTGGCCATTGACACTTGTAAGTGGATTTCACAACTGCTAAGCCAAAATTATTCCCATTATTCCCAGTCAGAAATTCCAGAGAAATACAAACAATGAGCACTCTGGAATTCCTCAATCTAGAATCCAGCCAGAATTCGATAGGTTTACCAACTATAGTCTATACCTCTCTAAAGACAACCACTGCAGCAAGCAAGAGCTCTGTATTCTCTTCAGCACATCAACCCAAAGTCTTAAACAATGCTTATGAGTCAAAAATATATAAATATTTGTGTTTACCTTCATATATGGGTTTTTATGCTCAAAGGGATTCTATTTATAAGTAAAATACCTGACTATTATTTCTCCTTATGTACTTATATGCATACTTACTTAAATATGCATTTAGAGTCTATAACCCATTTTTATTCCACTGTTTATGCAACTGCTATTGTTTCAACTGTGAGGGTGTATCATATGATCGGTATTTACGTTAGGTGTATTAGTCAATGCTAATGATTGTTCTTTATCCACAGAAATCAGTGGATTTCAGATGCTTAAGAAATACCACTTCAAGAGCCCATTTTTGTTTTTTTTTTTTTTGTTTTGCTTTTGCCCCCTAGCTTCTTATCTGAAGGCTGAGGGACAGATGGCCTTGATATTTCCTTTGTTAATTAAAGAGCTGTGCACAATGAAAAAGGACATCAGTGACTAATTGTTCTATAATGAGTCATTTTACTTAGCCACTCCATATATCTCTAGCTGAGATGGCAGATAGCCTTGTGCCCTTTGGCCAGTCAAAAGTGAGCTCAACTGAGTGAGAAACAATCTCAGTAACAGATTTGTCTTTTTCTTGAAATGTTAATGTGTGTGTGTTCTATATTTAAACAGAAGTTATATTATTAATAACTTAAACTTTCAGATTCTTTTTAATTGTAATATTATACATTTTCAAAAATTCAACATTATTTTTTTTTTCTTTGCTGAAATGACAAGGCTTGTTTCCTACATTAAAGACACATTTCTAAGTGCTATTAATGAAGCCAAATGATTTGATTTCCCCTTTATTTTATAATTTATTTGTGGTATTAAATTTTCACTTTGGTTTCAATTACGTTGTATGCTATGAATTCCAGTAAAAGGTGTTTTACTCTCAGGGATATACGAAATCCAAATGCTGAGTAACTACAGGGCGAAGTTTCAAAAGAAATTTAGCCAGTGGGATGGTCTCTAATGCTTAATGGTCTCTAAGTATAACCCTATGGCTTTATGAGCCACTGGGAAAGATGATCCTAACAGCTCTTAATATTGATTTACTTGATAGGTCATAGATACTAATTGCACTTTTTATTCTGCAGTTTTCCCCCTGCTCTGTGCACACTAAAGTTGCTTTGGATTTTCCCATGTTTAACCTAGATTTTTGTATCTTATAGATAAGTTTTTGTTTTTTACTAACAACATTGTAAAATATGTTATACATGTTTTAAGTATGAGGAAAAATTCTTAAGATTTTGGCTGCTGCTAGAATGGAAATTTGTATGATTTCATCTGTAGAGAGTTAGCCCTCTCTACGTATAGGTGGCAAGACAAGGTTCAGGGACAAGTTATCACAGATTGCTTCTTAATTGTAGGTAGTGGATTAATGTCATTTCAAACAAGAGCAAGACCAGCCCAGGCCATTCAATGCTTGGTGCTAACTCTAGACACATAACTGATAAATTGGGAAACATTTGACAATGAAATATAAAGTGAGAATGGAAAACACCAAGTAACATGCATGAGAGGAAGCTCATAAAAAAATAAGAAGGAAAGAAGAGACAGAGGTATTAAGATGAGAAAAGTCAACCAGAGCCATCAAATCTCTTTTATATTTCTTTTAATTTAAGGATAATATTTTCCACATTTGTTGAGCAAAAAAATAGCTGTATCATAAATTCTATGACTGTGATCTCTTTGCAATCTGCCTTCACTTCACAGTATCTTAACTGAAATTTGTCCTCTAATTTCGTGTGACAAAATTTAATTGTTCAACTTAGGGTAATACAGAAGCCCCCAGATTCGACATTCCAATTCCTTGAATTACTACATTAAAAGAAAGCATGTTAGTTATGATTTGTGTCATTAACTTGAAATATATATTTCCAGCTATTTTGGGGAAGCTAACAAGTAAGAAAATATTTTTTAATCATCCTTACAACGACTAATATCTGAAATGATTATAGTAGCATCTGTTCACAATAGCATCACTCAAAAATCTGAGGCAGTAGGATTACTTATTAAATACCAACTTGGAATTTATAGACAGAATCAGTTCTAATTAATTAATTAACTTCAAAGGATATGCAAATAAATAAAACAAAAGCCAGTGTTTAAAAAGGTATAGGATAGGGTTGCAGATCCCTTTAGCTCCTTGGGTACTTTCTCTAGCTCCTCCATTGAGGGCCCTGTGATCCATCCAATAGCTGACTGTGAGCATCCATTTCTGTGTTTGCTAGGCCCAGCATAGTCTCACAAGATACAGCTATATCAGGGTTCTTTCAGCAAAATCTTGCTAGTGTATGCAATGGTGTCAGCGTTTGGAGGCTCATTATGGGATGGATACCCAGATATGGCAGTCTCTAGAGGGCCCATCCTTTCATCTCAGCTCCAAACTTTGTGTCTGTTACTCCTTCCATGGATGTTTTGTTCCCAATTCTAAGAAGGGGCAAAGTGTCCACACTTTGGTCTTTGTTCTTCTTGCATCTGCAACCCTATAGGTGGAACAACAATATGAACTAACCAGTCCCCCAGGAGCTTGTGTCTCTAGCTGCATATGTATCAGAAGATGGCCTAGTCAGCCATCAGTGGAAAGAGAGGCCCATTATTCATGCAAACTTTATATGCCTCAGTACAGGGGAACGCCAGGACTAAGAAGTGGAAATGGGGGAGGTGGGAGAGAGGGGAGGGGGGACTTTTGGAATAGCACTGGAAAAGTAAATGAAGAAAATACCTAAGAAAAAAAAAGAAAAAAAAAGAAAGACATGATCTGGTACAAGATGAACTACAGGCACAAAAAAGGGGTATAGGATAATAAATATAAATAAATAAATAAATTATGTTTATGCTATAAATTAGAACTGGAATTTTTCTATTTTCTTCTAGTATATAGGTTAGTTCTGGTCTCTCCAATGCTGACTTTCTGAACTTGAGGTGTAGCATCAGTTGAAGGATGCAGGGCCCTATGGGACCTGTGAAGTTCAGCTGTATGCAGGAGGCTCATACACACCTCAGGGGAATGTCTTGCCAGCTTTACAGATCTGTTAAAGACTCTTTAAGAACAACAAGAAGATAAAAGTATTTTCTGGAAATTTTAGTCATTTTTATACTGTGCTCACTTGAAAGACCTTGAAATTACTTACATCCACTTTCTCTTGCAGTCACAGTTAGAAAACACAGAGATAATGGATTGGACTCTGCTAATGACATACCTAAAATTAGATACAAAGTTATTAAAATTTTAGTTTTTATGAATGAGGACAAAAACCTCATTTCCAAAAACCTGTCACACAAATTGTTCTGTCTCATTTGAGGACCCAATAGATTAAGTCCAGTCTCATGATGGCCATAATTATAAACTGATTTTTATCCAAAAGAAAGAACCTTCAAAATGCATAATTTTACATTATCTTCAGAATAGCTTGTTCAGTACTTCTTCTCTCAAACATTTAAAAATATCTATTTTACTTCCCAGTGTTTACAAATAGCTAATATCCAAAAGTACTAGTTAAATTCTGTGAGATAATCTTACCATTCAAAAATAAGCTATCCAGCACAGCTCTATACCCCTACATGAAAAATTATAGATTTTGAATAAGATATATTAAAATTTTATTTCACAATTTTTCAAACTTTTTCCTTTAGTATATAAATTAGTCTTCAGGACTCCCTTCCTTTGTTCAGGCTACTGGATAAACACATGAGCACATGCCAATCTTCAAGTCTTCTGTTGTTGCTCTTTATAGTCACTGATATCTTACTCCTTTGGCCCTATACTTCAAGAAGGC
Organism: Mus caroli; assembly: GCF_978045245.1. Classification (NCBI taxonomy): domain Eukaryota; kingdom Metazoa; phylum Chordata; class Mammalia; order Rodentia; family Muridae; genus Mus; species Mus caroli. The sequence continues at coordinate 104,352,328 of NW_028227262.1, read as the reverse complement.
ATGCACTGGTATTAATTTGTATGGGGAGCATAGTGAATATATTCAAACGGTGCATATGATTAATTATCTCATATTTGTAATTCATTTATATTTACTGCACTGTGAATAAATCCCACAAGTAGCCTCTTTCTAATGTAAATTTACCTGCCCTAAAACTTTTATACTTTATATGTTAGCTGTATGTTTGATGAAGTTATGTCAGGTATAACTGCAAAGTACATAATATTGAATTAAGCATTTGAGGCCTGAAATAAAATAAGAAATCATGTGAGTCTCCAGGAGCCCACTCAAAACTTCAAGGTGTAGGGAAGACAGTGGCCAGGGAAGAGCAATTAGTAAGTGTGAATCAGACCAACCATACATAGCATATACGTACTCATATCTGTAGCACAGGAATCTCACCAAGTAAATTCATTAAGAGTTTATTCTGACTGTGAACATCCACTGCTGTGTTGGCTAGGCCCCGGAATAGTCTCACAAGAGACAGCTATACCTGGTCCTTTCAGCAAAATCTTGCTAGTGTATTCAATGGAAGCGTTTGGAAGCTGATTATGGTATGGATCCCTGGATATGGCAATCACTAGATCCTTTCGTCACAGCTCCAAATTTTGTCCCTGTAACTCCTTCCATGGGTGTTTTGTTCCCAATTCTAAGAAGGGGCAAAGTATCCACATTTTGGTCTTCGTTCTTCTTAAGTTTCATGCGTTTAGCAAATTGCATTTTATATCTTGGGTATTCTAAGTTTCTGGGCTAATATCCACTTATCAGTGAGTATATATTGTGTGAGTTCCTTTGTGATTGGGTTACCTCACTCAGGATGATGCCCTCCAGCTCCATCCATTTGCCTAGGAATTTCATAAATTCATTTTTTAAATAGCTGAGTAGTACTCCATTGTGTAAATGTACCACATTTTCTGTATCCATTCCTCTGTTGAGGGGCATCTGGGTTCTTTCCAGCTTCTGGCTATTATAAATAAGGCTGCTATGAACATAGTGGAGCATGTGTCCTTCTTACTGGTTGGGACATCTTCTGGATATATGCCCAAGAGAGGTGTTGCTGGATCCTCCAGTAGTACTTTGTCAGTCAGCTATTGGATGAATCTCAGGGCACCCAATGGAGGAGCTAGAGATAGGACCCAAGAAGCTAAAGGGAACTGCAACCCTATAGGTAGAACAACAATATGAACTAACCAGTACCCCGGAGCTCTTGTCTCTAGCTACATATGTATCAAAGGATGGCCTAGTCGGCCATCACTGGAAAGAGAGGCCCATTGGACTTGCAAACTTTATATGCCCCAGTACAGGGGAACGCCAGGGCCAAAAAGGGGGAGTGGGTGGGTAGGGGAGTGGGAGTGGGTGGGTATGGGGGACTTTCGGGATAGCATTGCAAATGTAAATGAGGAAAATACCTAATAAATTTTTTTTTAATTTTTAATATTTTTATTACATATTTTCCTCAGTTACATTTCCATTGCTATCCCAAAAGTCCCCCATAGCGCCCCCCACTTCCCTACCCACCCATTCCCATTCTTTTGGCCCTGGCATTCCCCTATATTGGGGCATATAAAGTTTGCAAGTCCAATGGGCCTCTCTTTCCAATGATGGCCGACTAGGCCATCTTTCGATACATATGCAGCTAGAGACAAGAGCTCCGGGGTTCTGGTTAGTACATCATGTTGTTCCGACAATAGGGTTGCAGATCCCTTTAGCTCCTTGGGTACTTTCTCTAGCTTCTCCATTGGGAGCCCTGTGATACATCCAATAGCTGACTGTGAACATCCACTCCTGTGTTTGCTAGGCCCCGGCATCGTCTCACAAGAGACAGCTATATTTGGGTCCTTTCAGCAAAATCTTGCTAGTGTATGCAATGGTGTCAGCGTTTAGAAGCTGCTTATGGGAAGGATCCCTGGATATGGCAGTCTCTAAATGGTCCATCCTTTCATCACAGCTACGAACTTTGTCTCTGTAACTCCTTCCCTGGGTGTTTTGTTCCCAATTCTAAGAAGGGGCACAGTGTCCACACTTTGGTCTTCATTCTTCTTGAGTTTCATGCGTTTAGTAAATTGTATCTTATATCTTGGGTATCCTAAGTTTTGGGCTAATATCCACTTATCAGTGAATACATATTGTGTGAGTTCTTTTGTGATTGTGTTACTTCACTCAAGATGATGCCCTCCAGGTCCATCCATTTGGCTAGGAATTTCATAAATTCATTCTTTTTAATAGCCGAGTAGTACTCCATTGTGTAAATGTACCACATTTACACAATAATAAAATAATAAAATTTTTTTAAAAAGAGTTTATTCTGATATTAAAACCCAAACTGTATAATGTCTTTTGTCATTTCAATGGCTGAATAAAAACTAATGTAGCTCTGGGACTTAGGCCCATGATCAGAGCTAGAACAAGAATGAAACTTCAAAGGTTAGAAGAATCCCAGTTGGCTTCATTCTTTAGTGCTCTTAGGAAAGCCTCATTCAAATCATTCAATGACATCTGGATACATATGTTGACCAGAATGGTGTCATGTGATCTCTCTTACTCCTTAAAAAGACTAAGACTTTCCATGTTCCAGTTCAGTACATTGCCATATCTAAGGGATAAAGAATAAAATAAATCCCATGAAATATTGTCTTAAATGATTTCCATTTCCAAAAGAGCAATGTATTAACTATGTCATTTAGCTACAATAGAAGGTTTTGCTTTTTTTCATTTTTGTTTTGCTAAGAATTGGTGCACACTGAAATAAAAATCCTTTATGGAACTCAGAGAATAAAAAGAAATTTTTACTTAGTATCTTTTAAAAGGTCTATGAGGAAGGAACAAAGGTAGATGGTGGAGTATGTTTTTCTTAGGGGATGGATTGCTTGCACTCCTTTAGTTTATGGATCACTCCATGAATTTCCTGCCATAAAATATGGGTAATATAGATTGGTTTATATTTTACTGGGATATAGAAGTATACACAAGAAGTAACCCTGTGGTACACACAATTCTTTTATATATATTTTTTCTTCTCAGTCTTTTCCTTCCTATGATCCTGGTTTTCAAGAAAGGAGTTTGTTTACTGCTGGCTTGCTATTAGCAACAGTTCTTTTTCTAGACTTGTAATGTAAAAAGTGTATTATAGGAACTGAGTCCCTTTGTACGTTTTCCATCAAGGTCTTCTCTCCATAACTTGGTAACCTTTCTTAAAGTTAAGTTTATAGAAGGTCACTTATCCAAACAAGGTCAATGAAACAATATCCTTTCTACAGGAGCAGTAGCTGACTCTATATGTTGTATCATATGTAAAATATCTGTTAGAGAATGAAATGTTAATGAGTAGTTCACCTGATTAAATATATTGGTTGTAGCTTTTAAAATAAAAATATAAATATAATTGAGAACTATTAATCTTAAACAAATATTTATTAAGACAAACGAAATTATAGTTTCATTTGTTGAAAGAAATATAATTTAAGACTTGTAGTTTATTTTTCAAAGAGAATTTAAGCACTGCATTTATTTTGATCCATTTGCTTTTACATTTGGGAATATATTTAATTATACAATTATTATACATAATTAAGGACAAGTTTTAATGTTACATTGGCAAAACTAACATTCAATAAGGTTTTCATAAATTGTGATAAAACTCAGGCCATGAAATCTGTGCCCATGGTAAGTTCACAATTTATTGGAGGAGACAAATACACAAATAACTAAATTTGGATTTGATCTTTCCCTGACCCACTCCATTAATTCAATAATGGAAAGCTAATCAGTATTGATATATTTTGTCCTTTTTAACAGTCACCAAGTAATTTGCCTTGAAAAGATTTATTTTTAAAGATTTCCTTTTATTTGGGGCACATCTTTATATCATTTGCTCTTTTATTTGTGGAAACCACCTAGTCCATCAGGGTAATATACTAGACATACCTTTGACAGATGTTACAGATGGCATTTAAAAAGTGAATGTCTAAAACAGTTTTTCAAAGTTCAACCAAAAAATAAGGTTTAGTAAACTTTTCAGACAAAATAGATATAATATTTATCAACAGCTAAATAATATATGAACCTTTAGCTATGAAGGAAAACATTTCCTTTGTAATGTTTATCTATCTGCTTGAATACAACCTAAAACATATACATCTTGAAACTGCCCTTGGCTGGTGCCAGTCTGACTCTTCATATTTTAACTTTAGGTCACTCTTGTCTTTGAATACCTAGGGATAGATGTGAGAGCCTTGTGTTGAACTAACATAGGAAGCCTTAGTTATAGTTACAGTGCTTTTGTTTCTTTCTCAACTTAGCATCTATCTCTACTGAATGCAGGTTTTATTTCTGTGAAACGATAATCCTGAACTGGTCACTGCTATTTCACATCAAAGTAATGAGTGAGAGCAATTCCGTATCCAGAAAGTCCTATTTGGTTTGGCTCACTTTCCTTCCTCTTAAAATGTTGTTATAACAGAGAGAATAATGGAGTGGTGTGTCTGGAGACCAGATTATGTGTAATTAGGGGAGGAATCACAACTCTCACTTGTTTTTAGTTCATCATGTAAGACTGCATCTGAAAAGATGAGATTACACAATGGGAAGCAAGATGCAGTGTAGCCTGAACAGACAGAACTCAACAGAAAAAAAAAAAAAAAAAAAAGCTGATCAGAGAAGCAGATATAGTGATGGGGCCTCACTGGATGGATAGTGTTTAGTTCTCATACTGCAGCATCATTATGTGAGAAGCTTAACTACACTCTTCAATAATGATTTGAGTACAATGTCTGTTAACTTCTATTTTTTTCCCAAAGCACCTACCAGGATCAAATTTCAGTTAGTGACCGGGGAAATGAGACTCTGTATTCTGTTATCAAACCTTTTATTCATGTGGCATCAATGATTCACCAGTCAGACTAGACTCTGACTATAAGGCTTGCCAAAAGGCACCTGTACTTTTTTGTTAGGCTTGACTTCCCTGCACTATTAATTATGAATATACAGTGGGATTTATGAATGTTCCAGTGACCACTGAAATTTCACTTTCTGTGCATGGATGTTATAAAAAGTGTTGACACAGATTTTTGCTAGTTTCACTTATATAGGTCATGGTAGGAAAAAAAACTTAATATGGACTTTTGATTGGAAAAATATTTTTATGCTCTTTCAAGATTCACAAATGATTGTCTTAAGTTATGACTACATAATTGCTTTGAAATATACCATACAATATAGTTTGTTGCTTTATAAGGAGATAGGAATGCTTTCATATTTGTAAGAATTTCAAATTTGTTTAATACAGATTTGGCATCTATAGACCTAACGAGCAACTAACAGTTCTATGTTCCAAATGACACCATAGAATTCCATTGGGGCCTTTACCAGAAAATTATCCATTATCTGTAAGGTAATGGCCATGCTAACGAGGCTACTTTATGAGACTTGATATATTTGGGGTAGAGTTTGTAGTGTATTTTTTGAAATTAAAAATACTATATTTTCCTTCAGAGTAAATATGGCTTCATTGACAACCCCTCACAGTATAGCTCATCTGTTTTCCAGTGACACAATTGTCACTTTCACAGAAATATAATAGTCTGAAAACCAAATGTTTAATTTGCTCCTGAAAAAGAATTTGCAGTAGAATTCTCAATATGAGGTTAATTACAGAGCAATGAAAGAATAAACCTATTGAAAAAATTTGCTGAGTATCATGGTTTCAATTCAATTCCCTTTCATGGAGGTTTGGATGTATTCCTGGTTTTGTTTTTGTTTTTGTTTTTTTTTTTTAAGATGCTGGAAAATTCGCAAGAAAGAGAATGCCTTTCAAATTAATGTGCACTGATGGATAACATTTCATCCTTTGTCAATACGCCAAGAAATCAACAAAATCATATACAATAACTATAGCACAAACACAGCCATCATAAATTAGTGATGTATTTAAGTTAGTTAGTGTGGAATTCTCATGATTAGAATGCAGCATCTTAGCACTGACAATGCCTTCTAAAGCTCAAAATCGCTAATCTGACCCCCAAATAAAAATAAAGGATATGCCAGTCACTAATAACGTTTTTCAGTTCTGTATTGCTAAAATTAATTATGTTTTTTCACTGTCTCCAAACATGGTGTTAACCTGGAATATATACTATTTTTAGTGTACACAGTTAATGCCAAATATACAAAGAAACATTATCTGTATTTTTCCAATTATTTCAAAAAGTTTTATGAGAACTCTTAACATGCTCCTTATTTTATGTCATGAAGAAAGTTAGGTATAAAGAACATGCATATGTTTCTGGTATGATTAACATAGAGCTTCATGGCTCTGCATGTCTTTTCTCTTCTATGTTCCTGTGTCATCAGTGTGTCAATTCATATATTGAAATTTAATATTGGGAACTTAGACCTCCAGAGAGGTAAGGTTTGCATCTAAATGATCACATTGTCACAGGTGAACAGTGGCTAACCCGAGAGGACTGTGACAAATTTAATTTGAAACTCTATTAATTAGGACAATATCAGGATAACCCAGTAGACCAAAATGACAGGTCTGTCATGAGCTAGATCCACACATAAATGGCCAATTAATTTTCAACCAATTCACAGTGTAACTGAATAGGGAAAAAGAACTTTCAACCACTAGACTTAGAAAATTAGACCTCAACATGGAAAAAGAAGAATTATTACCCCATGCAAAAATCATTAAATGTAGGTGGTGTATAATCCTCATTAAAAAAAAAAAGAAAGCATTTTAAACCAGTTCAGAAGAGTGTTCATGGGTGTGTGTCAGACACTGATTCCATAGAAATGCATAAGTCATTAGGCATAAAAGAAAAAAAAAAAAACATGGCAAACTAGATCTCATTAATCTTACAAAATAATCCAAAGAAAATCCATGACTCTCAGGTAAAATGAGGAACCAAAAAAGGTGAGTGATGGGAAAATATTCAATTTTCATGTAGCTGGCAAACGATGGATATACAAGTGATGCTAAGCACCACAAATTAATTGGGAAAATAACAACACAATGAAAGGCAGACATGACTTAGAAACTAATATGTAAAGATGAAGAGAAGGATGATAGCAGAGCATAATTCCATGTCTTATGTAAGTGAACATCTAAATATCACTACACATCCAATAGAACAGATGAAAAATAAAGCAAGATTGATATACACAGTTTTGATAGAGGTGCAACATATGAATGCAGGTTCTTTTAGAAATGAAATTTCAGAAATATTTATCACTATTTTTGATAAAATTAAACACATAGTCTTTGTCACTTCTACATATTTACTCTGTATAAATAAAGCAGATGTGCACAAAAAGACTTTCAGTACCATGTTTAGATCAACTATATATCAATAGCAAGAAACTGGAAACAGTCAAGAAGCCTACTAATTACAGGAAGAAGAAAGAGAAATGGAGACCATAGTTCCAAACTGTGATCTGAGATTTTGTACTTAAGTGGAAATAAGCAGTATTTATACATTTGAGCCTTATTTCACTAAGCATAATAAATGTCTTCTCTGTAATAAGTATATTTAAAATCTCCCTCAAATGGAGGTAACTAATTTTTATTAATGGGAAACGGTTATAGTAAATAAAAGATATATGTATTTGAAAATTCTTCAACCAGGAAAAAAAAGAAATCCCTACTATATTTCAGGAATAGTGATCTACATATTTTAAATTTCAATTGATATCTACTTACAACTATTATCTTTAGGCTGAAGAGAAAGCTATCACATACATTATGGGACTAGAAGCTCTATTTTGTTGTGGTAAACATTAATATCATCCTGAGGATATTTCCTTCATGTGTCTGTACGCAAACGAGTTTATGACGAATGTGGCTGCACCTTCCTAATATTCCCTCTCAGGGAATGACTCTATAATATGCCATTCATGAATACTTTGGTAGTCAAATAATAATGTGTCAGTTCCTCCCTCAGTTTGTGGTACAATTTCATGCAATATGAATCTGATCACCCTGAAATAAATTGATTTTAAGATATAATTGACTCTCTCTCTCTCTCTCTCTCTCTCTCTCTCTCTCTCTCTCTCTCTCTCTCTCTCTCTCTCCATGAACCCAGCACATTTATTTATTTATTTATTTATTTATTTATTTTTGTAATTTTTATTGGATTTTATATATTTAGATTTCAAATGTTATCCCCTTTCCTGGTTTCCCCACAAGAAACCCCCTATCCCATCCTACCCCTCCCTGCTTCTATGAGGGTGATACCACATCCAACCACATAATCTTGCCTCCCAACCCTGACATTTCCCTACATTGGGGCATCTAGCGTTCACAGGACCACGGGCCTCTCCTCCCATTGATGTCCCCAACTTGCATCAGAAGCCATGGGTCTCTCCATGTGTACTCTTTGGATGGTAGTTTAGTCCCTGGTAGCTCAGGGGTGGTAGTGGCTTGATATTGTTGTTCTTCCTATGTGTTGGAAACCCCTTTAGCTTCTTCAGTCCTTTCACTAATGACATCATTGGTGTCCCTCTGTTCAGTCCAATGTTTGGCTGCTAGCATTCTCCTCTATATGTTTCAGGCTCTGGCAGGGCCTCTATTTGGCATCCACAATAGTGTATGGGTTTGGAGACTATGTAGGATGAATCCCAGGTGAGACAGTCTCTTGATGACCTTTACTTCAGTCTCTGCTCTACACTTTGTCTCCTTTTCTTCCCCTGAGGATTTTGTTCCCCCTTCTAGAAAGGACTAAAGCATCCACACTTTATTCTTCCTTCTTCTAGAGCATCATGTGGTTTATGAATTGAATCTTGGGTATTTTGAGCTTTTGGGCTAATATGCACTTATGTTGAGTACATACCATGTGTGTTCTTTTGTGATTTGGTTACCTCACTCTGGATGATATCTTCTAGTTCCATCCATTTGCCTAAGAGTTTCATGGATTCATTGTTTTTGTTTGTTTGTTTGTTCTTTTTTCCTTTTTTTGTTATTAGATATTTTCTTTATTTACTTTTCAAATGTTATCCCCTTTCCTAGTTTCCCCTAAAAACTCCATATCCCGTCCCCCTCCCCCTGATCACTACCCTCCCACTCATGCTTTTTGGCATTTCCCTACACTGGGGCATAGAACCTTCACAGGACCAAGGGCCTTTTCTTCCATTGATGACCGACTAGGCCATTCTCTGCTACTTATGCTGCTAGAGCCCTGAGTCCCACCACATGTTATCTTTGGTTTGTGGTTTAGTCCCTGGGAGCTCTAGGGGTACTGGTTAGTTCATATTGCTGTTCCTCCTATGGGCCTTCAAACCCCTTCAGCTCCTTGGGCACTTTCTCTAGATCCTTGATTGGAGACCCTGTGCTCCATCCAATGGATGGCTATGACCATCCACTTATGTATTCGCCAGGTACTGCCAAAGCCTCTACAGAGTCAGCTATATCTGGCTCCTGTCAGCAAGCTCTTGTTGGCATCCACAATAGTGTCTGGGTTTGGTAACTGTATATGGGATGGATCCCCAGGTGTGGCAGTCTCTGGATGGTCATTCCTTCAGTCTTTCCTCCACACTTTATCTCTGAATTCCTTCCATGGGTATTTTGTTCACCCTTCTGAGAAAAATTGGAGTATCCACACTTTGGTCTTCCTTCTTGAGTTTCATATGTTTTGTGAATTGTATCTTGTGTATTTTAAGCTTCTAGCCTAATGTCCACTTATCAGTGAGTGCACACAGTGCATGTTCTTATGTGATTGGGTTACCTCAGGATGATATTTTATAGTTCCATTCATTTGCCTAATAATTTAATGAAGTCATTCTTTTTAATAGCTGAGTAGTACTCCATTTGTGTAAATGTACCACATTTTTTCTGTATACATTCGTCTGTTGAAGGACATCTGAATTCTTCCCAGCTTTTGTCTATAATAAATGAGGCTGTTCTGAACATAGTGTAGCATGTATCCTTCCATGTTATATGTTGGAGCATCTTTTGGGTGCATGCCCAGGAGTACTATTGCTTGATCCTCAGGTAGTGCCATATCCAATTTCCTGAGAAATCATCAGACTAATTTTTAGATTGGTTGTACAAGCTTGCAATCCCACCAGCAATGGAGGAGTATTCCTCTTTTCCACATCCTCGCCAGCATCTGCTGTTAACTGAGTTTATGATCTCAGGCATTCTGACTGGTGTGAGCTGGAATTTCAGGGTTGTTTTGATTTGCATTTCCCTGATGTCTAAAGATGTTCAACATTTCCTTAGGTGCTTCTCGACAATTCAATATTCCTCAGTTTTGAATTAATTGTTTAGCTCTGTACCCCATCTTTAATAGGATTATTTGATTCGCAGGAGTCTTAAATTTGTATATTTTAAATATTAGTCCTCTATCAGATGTAGGATTGGTAAAGATTTCTTTCCAATCTGTTGGTTTCTGTGTATTTATTAATTATGTGTTATGTGTACTATACTAAGCCCCATTATAGTAGTATCAGACATCTTAATATTCATATTATGTTTCATAATTATTGGAAAGGTTTAATAATACCAATTTTACATTGATGTTTATTTCAATGTACTTTTGTTGTGAGATGAACTTTTAAATACAAATGATGTAAATAAAATGTTTGATTTTAAAATCTTCATGCTTCTGGGGACATAAAAATCTGTGCTAAATGAAGGCATGTTAACATACCATCTGCCATATGAAAAGGGACATCAAATCATTGAGTTTAAGGTAAACTTTCCTGAAAATGGCTTTCTCTCTCCTGATAAACTCACTTTACTGAAAAAAGTCTTTAATTTCAAGAAGGAAGTAGAAGAGACTGATGAAATGGATCAGGTAAAACTGGTGGGCTTTGATCCAATCAGGAACAATTGTGTCATTATAATGGAGAAGCATATGAGGATGATGAACATCACCCCAGAGGAGTTCAGTGTCAGACCTCTTAAAGGGCCAGTCACTCTTTGACATTCTGTATGCAGTAGTGAATGTGGAAAGGACTGTATTCATAACATGCTCACTTAGGCTCCAACATAACTGAAATTTAATGTTGGTAATATAGCAAATTATAAATAGATTTGTTCTATGATTTGAAGTCACATGCTTACATGCTTAAATCTGGATATCAGAATTTAAGCAGTGACTGAAATGTATGACTGTCTAGTATACTGATTTCAAAGTGTTTCCATTGGTTCACTGCAGGCTTTTTTTCTCAGTTCATCAAAGCATTATGGGCTTTTATGATATAATTTTTGTTATTTCTATGTTTCTGAAATGTGGAAATGCTTAGTATATATGGGTAAGGAATAAAGGTATAGGCTCAAGCCCAAGTCAGAAAAGGGAACTATGACCAAAAATAAATAAATAAATAAATAAATAAATAAATAAATAAATAAATAAATAATAAAATCTTTATGCTTTAATGCATTAGTGATGAAAAATAATAATTAAAAAACTAGCAATTCCTTCCAGAGCTTTATCATTGAATAAGAGAACTTTTATACTGTTAGGGACTGTTGCTGACTTTATTTTCATAGTCCCTACTGCTTTGGGAATTTCAATGAAACTGTAACAGCTTGGAAGCCTATCTTCCCTGATGTCAATCATGAGTAGGTTGGGCTGTATCAGGTTGACAAATTCCCTAGAGCACCAAGCTGTAAGTTGAGCAGATTACTAGCAATATTCAAAGCTTTCTTTTTCTGTAGCTTCTGTGCTGTATAGTTCATGTGGAGTGCCTAATGAAGTAAAGAAACTGTGTTTCTTATAAACTATGCAGAGAATATACCCCCAAACTTAAGTGGAGTCTGGATCATTATTACTTCAGAGACCTAAGAGACATTGTGCCTTAAAGTTAGTTCCTTGTGGTTAGTCTCTTTTATTTGATATGGAAGCATTGTGCAAATTCACATCCACATGAATAAAACATAGCTAAAATAATATTTAATATCAGAATGTTAGATATTCATAAAATATAGTTTCAAGATCTAAGGGAAGAACAACAAATGATTAAATGCCCAGCTTTATTTTATGACCTGCTCAGATTTGTCAATTCTTTTCATCTTCTCGTTTAAAAAGGTATGACATTGTTACCAGAGAAGTGCTTTGGAGAACTGATGGTTGATTTCACTTCCCTCCTTATCTCAGTTTATGTTTTGCGCACAGTACATCAGCTTCACAGACTCTGATTTCCAGAAAGAGCTTAGACTCTTCATCAAACAGCTTTGTTTTAGGTATTTGAAGAAATGGCTTACAGATGGAGTACAATACTGCCCCACTAATAAGGAAACATTAACTTTTCCTGATAAAACAGGGTAATAAAAGCATTTTTTCTCATTCCTTCACCTCCTGCCTCTCTTTGACTTTATTTTAAACATATGGCTGCTTTCCAATGCCTTAATTTTCTGACAACTCAGTGTGAGGCACAAGACCTTTTTTTGTTAGAAATAAAACCCGATGGGCCCCTCACTGGATGAACTTGCCTTTGTCCAGATTAAACATGACTATGCAGTTTTCTTTTTTTTTATTTTTAATATTTTTTATTATGTAATTTCCTCAATTACATTTCCAATGCTATCCCAAAAGTCCCCCATACCCTCCCCCCCCACTTCCCTACCCACCCATCCCATTTTTTTGGCCCTGGCGTTCCCCTGTACTGGGGCATATAAAGTTTGCATGTCCAATGGGCCGCTCTTTCCAGTGATGGCCGACTAGGCCATCTTTTGATACATATGCAGCTAGAGTCAAGAGCTCCGGGGTACTGGTTAGTTCATAATGTTGTGGCATATGATTTTTTTCTCCCTAAAATAATTTGGATTATGAAGTTACTTTCTTGAGAACCCAGACCCATTTTTAATACTTATTTATATACAAAACTCATTAAGCCAATCATCTGGGAAAAACTTAGACAAAAATTAGAATTAGATGCCATTCAGAGTCAAGGAGCCTAACAAATATCTATAGAATATTTTCTCCAAATACTTTAGAATACACTTTCTTTTTAGCAGTCCATGGGGATTTCTTCAACATTAGAACAAATACATATCTAAATATCTTCTTGTATATTCTTAACACAGTGTCAGGGACAGCACTGGCTTTTAGAGAACTACTGCATTTTGACAAGAGTCATTAGTTATGTTAGTCTGGGCTTTACTTCTGTCACTGCACATTTTCTGCCCACAGCATCTCAAAGAGCATTTTACTCTGTTCCCCAAACCTTGGAAGGAGAACAACTTAACAATATGGTTGTACAGCTGACAACTAAGAGTACCCTGTCCCCACTACTTGTAAAAGATAACAAAGAATGAAAGAATAAACTATGAAGTTATTCTTAAGCTTTAGAAAGGTTTTAATCTTTCAAACTATTTCATTAGTAATTCTGCAGTTCATGGATTAAAGATATTGCAATGAAATGTGGGCAGTGAGGAAATGGTTCAGTGTGTGATTGCTGCACATGCTTGGTAATATGAGTTCAAGCTCTAGAACTATGAGATAGAGATAGAGACTTCATAATGTTGCTTGGACCTGAACCTCTGCAAAATATCATATATATGCCTACTTCTCAAACACACACACACACATAGATAGATAGATAGATAGATAGATAGATAGATAGATAGATAGACAGACAGACAGACAGACAGACAGACAGACAGACAGATAGATAGATAGATAGATAGATAGATAGATAGATACAGAGATATATACAGAGAGAGATACAGAGAGATGGAGACAGAAAAAGACTTACACAGAGAGATATATACATACATACGAACACATACATACATACATACATACGTACGTACATACATACATACATACATAAATACTGGATACAGCATACAAACAAACACACCAAGACACCCATAATAATTTTATTTTTCAATTCATCTATATTTGTTATTTTGAGTTTGTACTCTACAATCACTCATACTATTTCTGTAGTCATGGATATTCAAATTTATTGAATTACTATGACCCAGTGACCTTTTATGAGTACAACCTTTTTTAATACTATGACAAAGTTTTATGGTCACTAGTTGATATTCAGCTGAAGAAACACTGAAGCTTTGGTGTTAATGAATGGCCACTCAACAGAGGCAGACACCCTCTATGGGGGTTCCAATTTAGTCTATGTATTACTAACTTTTTCAGACATTCCTTCCTTAGGTTAAAGAAAAGTTTAGAGCCATACATAAAATTATTTTTAGGAGAACATAAGATTATATTCATTCTATTCATAAGGAATAAGGGCATTTAATCTAAGATGATTCCCCAAATCATTCAGCAGATGTCTCAAACTAATATGTTTCAAAGAGATAGGCTACAGCAAATTTAACTCAATTGACTCATAAATTTTAGGAGTTGGAATATTTTTATTCCTATAACATTTCAATAGCATAACACTACCAAGTCTTGTGAAGAACAAATAATGCTGACTTAAAACAAATTGAATTGAATTGTTGAGCGGACTCTCAAGCCCTGTCCAAATGTGTAGAATGTCATCTTCAAAACATTCCAGGAAGAAACAGAGATTAAGAAGAGAGAAAATATAAAATAAAATAACACAATATTTGCTTTATTATAGAGTGGAAAAATCAAGCCCTCTATGTCAATCACTCTAGAACTCAAGCTGTCAGCTGTGAGGTGTCATTCTTCCCACATTACCAGGAAGAGAACAGATTTGATAAAAATGTAACCTCATCCCTGATGCTCAGGAGTATGTTTTAAATGGCAAGAGCTCTGCAGAATCTCAGAATAAATCTGAGGGTGCCTAATGACTGCTGTGCCTTTTCTTACATCAATGGAATCATGCTAGGACAAGAGAGAAAATCAGGAATCTGTCTTCACTTTTAATTTAAAAACATATTTACACTATGGCATACTAAAAATCAGTAACAGAATCCTTCTTTCAAACTCTCTGAGATTGGGGTCTGTGATGTTTGAAGGTGTGGAGAAAGTAAATGCAAAAATCGTGTACTTATAGAAAAGTCCTGGGAAAAGCAAACTAATGTGTTTTGCATGAAGTTGTGCAGGCCTGAGACAGCAGCTGGAATGCTGATGCAGAAGGGGAATGGGCCCAGCCTTTCTGAGCCTCACAGTGAATTAGAGACTAGCCCGAGTTATGAAGCAAGTTCCTTTCTTAAAGAAAAGGAAAAGAAGACCAAATGAGTCATGTTAAGTAGAGATCAAAGCTTTTAAACTATTATATATTTAAAAGGCAGATCCAGAAGCAAGAAGTGATTTTATTTTAAGCTGTTTTTTTCCCCCTGAAGTTTCATATGTATCTTTAAAAAAATAATGCAATCACTCAGATAGACTCAAAAGATTTCTCAGTGTCCATTTAATTACAAAGAATGTGTTTTAAAAAGAGGATATTTAATATTTATTTACCAAAAACACAAAAAGGAACTGAAGGTTGGCTTAATTCAAATAAATTATAATAATTTCATTAAGAATCAGTAACTCCCCAAAGTTGGCAAACTAGAAAACGTCAAACCTTATGTGTATGTATACATACATGTATGTATGTATATACATGTATACATACATAGACACATGTGCATACATAAATATAAGGATATATATATATATATATATATATATATATATATATATATATATATCCTTAAGGCAGACTGAACATAGGGTTATATTATAAAATGATACATTTAAAATTACTTTTCATGTAAGTTTCTAATTTTTTGTGTAGATATAAATGTAATCTTAGCTTTATTTCTGGATCATTAATAGTTAAAAATTAATATTTGAGGCAATTAGCCTATCAATATTTTAGAATTAATAAATAAAGCCTTATATCAATAAAGTTTTAATTGATCTATGGCTTTTCCAAATTTACTGTTATATAGAATTTATATGTTCGCACTAGAATTAAAATTACATATATTAGTACATATATATCTTCTCTCTAATTAAATATCTATATCACCTCTTTACTTAAAATACACTACTGCATACACTAGCAAGATTTTGTTGAAAGGACCCGATATAACTGACTCTTGTGAGGCGATGCCGGGGCCTAGCAAACACATAACTGGATGCTCTCAGTCAGCTATTAGATGGATCACAGGGCCCCTAATGGAGGAGCTAGAGAAAGTACCCAAGGAGCTAAAGGGATCTGCAACCCTATAGGTGGAACAACAATATGAACTAACCTAGAGCTCGTGTCTCTAGCTGCATATATATCAGAAGATGTCTTAGTCGGCCATCACTGGGAAGAGAGGCCCATTGGTCTTGCATACTTTATATGCTTCAGTACAGGGGAACGCCAGGGTCAAGAAGTGGGATTGGGTGGGTAGGGAAGTGGTGGGGGGAGGGTATGGGGAACTTTCAGGATAGCATTTGAAATTTGAAAAGTATATAAAGAAAATATCTAATAAAATAATAAAATAAAAAAACAAAAAACAAAATCTACTTCATTTTTACTAGGTGTGAAATATATGTCATAGAAAAAAATTTTTATTAATCATTCTATTTTTTTACATCTCAAATAATATCCCTCGTTTTAGTTACCCCTCCACCAATATCCCATTCCACATCTGTCCTGCTCCCTCCCCTTTGTATGAGGATGCTCACCCACTCACCCACCCTCTCCTGCACCACCACTCCAGCATCCCCTAAGCTGGGGCATCAAACCTCCACAGGACCAAGGGCCTCCCCTCCCATTGCTGTCAGACAAGGCCATCCTCTGCCTCATATGTATATGGAGCCATGGATCCCTCCAGGTACACTCTTTGGTTGGTGGTCTAGTCTCTGGGAGAACTGGGTGGTCATGCCAGCCTATGTTTTTCTTCAAATGGGGTTGCAATCCCCTTTTGTTCCTCCAGTCCTTCCACCAGCTCTCCCACCAGGTTGATGTGAGTTTCTCTTTTAATTCAACTTATCTGTGCCATCATATCATCCTCCTTGTCCTAAGTTTGGCTTATTTCACTTAGCACAATGCCTATCATGTTTGTTTGTTTATTTCAAATGTAAGGGTTCTTACTTCCTATGGTAAGTAATTATTCTGAAATATATTTACATATATGTATATGTTTATTGCCGAAGCTCTACTTTTTTAATATTTTCTTTTATTTATTTACATTTCAAATGTATCCCCCTTCCCGGTTTCCCATATATAAACCCCATATCTCATCCCCCCTTATGCTGCTTCTATGAGGGTGCTCCCTCACCCACCTTCCCACTGGCGCATTCTTCTACACTGGGGCATCAAGCCTTCACAGGATGAAGGGCCTCCTCTCCCTTTCAGCTCCTTCAGTCCCTCCCCTAACTCCTCCACTGGGGCTCCTGTTCTCAGTCTGATGGTTGACTGCGAGTATCTGCATCTGTATTGGTCAGGATCTGGCAGAGTCCCTCAGAGATAGCTTAATCAGACTCCTATCAGCATACACTTGGCCTTGGCATCTCAATAGTGTCTGGGTTTGGTGTCTGCATGTGGGATGGATCCCCAGAATTTTAACCCAGAAATGCTCCTGTCTAAAGGAAATACAGAGACAAAGAGTGGAACATAGACTGAAGGAAAGGCCATCCAGAGACTGCCCCATCTGGGGATTCATTCTGCTTTTTCCTATAACATAATTATGTGCATTGCTGCAACCAATATAAAAGCACAAGCAGCTCTTTGAGATGTATCTCCTTTGGAAATATACCAGCAATGAGATGATTACATCATGTAGTAATTCTTCTTTGAATATCCTGATGAATTTGCATGTCATTTTATTTATTTTATTTTATTATTTTATTAGATATTTTATGTATTTATATTTCAAATGTTATCCCCTTTTCCCTCCAGAATCCCCTCTCCCATTAACCCCTGCCCCAGCTTCTATGAGGATACTCTCCCTCACACCCACTCACACATTTCATTTTATAATAGTGTATTGATTTGTATTGATACTAATATTATTTGATGGTTTCAAGTTCTGCCTATCACTACTCTTATGTATTTGTGTAGTCAAAAACATTTGTTCTATTAAAATTGGTGATAAATTGCATTTAAAGCATATGTGACTGTGAGTGTATCCACTGGCATCAGAAACACCAGTTTTAGAAAAAATTAGAATAAGAATCAATATAGATGCACATGAAAAATATGATTTCAGAACTATATAAGTAAGACTGAGGCATGTAGTTTATGAAGTAATTAATGGTGGTCTCACCCATGTGAGTTTTTATTCCTTAGCAGAGAGGAGTTTTTTGTGTGTTTTCTTTTTTAATTATTACCCTCTGATATATTGAACAAAGTTTTCCATTAAAACCCTTTCTGATTGATTTTCAGTGGACAAGCTCCAATCCCTCTTATCTTTAAATAACCTCCCTAGGCAAATAATAGTTAGAGAGAGAAAGAAACTATTTGGGACAAAATAATAACAGGTAGTATATATAAGAGGATAGTCCTTGCCTTTGGTGTTTTTGTAAATTCAATTTTCTTTTCTTGATTGAGATTGTTTCTCAGATATTCATTCTTTAGAGGTATGTGAGGACAGTACCAAATTTATCATTTGTGGCAACTATACTTAATAGTTAGTATTAAAAAATGTTCAGATGTTCTAAACAGCAAAGTCATGCCACATTGCTTTTGTTAGTAACTTGTTAGAAACCTGACTCCAGTTACAATCCTCATAGTTTCAATGTTCATTTTGATTAGTTTTATGTTATTTTCAGAAAAGCTGTGACCAAGTGAATGAGAAATTCTAGCAAATTACTTATGTAAAGTATAAATTGTCCTTTTCTTCCTTTTTTATCATTTATTCCTATCTCTAGGTCTAGCAATTGCACTGACTAAAATTTCATCAAACACCTAAGGTTTTAATAAACACTATGCCAGCCATATTATAAGGCAGAGGTCAAAGTAAATTGAACAATGAAATATTTTCAGAATGGTTTATCCAAGTTAAAAATAATGATTTGACAAATTATCAATAGTATGAAGACAGTACCCAAAGTCAAATTAAAATTATCTTTATCTTGAACTCTCATTTTATTTTATACCACATCTTTATGAAACTAAAATAGGCAAACTGGCTTAGTGTACAATTTTATTATAAATTAAAACATATGATGATTTAAAACTTTTAATGATAGATATATTCTTTGAAATATACTCTTGGTCCTTCAAAAATTTCTGATTTTGCTTTGTAATAATGTTACTCCTTTTGTTTGTATTCATCTGCCATTTTTGTTTCATATAATTTATTTGTTACAATATTTCAATATTCTGTTTAAACAAATGTTTATGTTCACTTTTCTTTCTAGGAAATATCTGGATGTATTTGATAGACACACTTTATGACTGTCATAACTTGGAAAACAAGAATGCACATAATAGGTAGAGTCTATTAAAGGTTCTGAATCATACAAGACAGTACCTACGGTATAAAATATCCTTGCCAAGTGTGTCAGTATTGCCAGGTGAGAAACAGTCTTATTTAAAATGAACTGTGCACCCATTTCAAAAACCTATTTTTACCTATTTTATTTTATTGAATTCATTCTCATTTTTATTACAAAAAAATCTTGATATATCTCTGTTCCATTTTGACTTTGAATTTCTTGTTATAATTATGAGTCAATTCGATTAAAGGGATTGCCTTTGTCATGTCTTAATTAAGACTACACAGGATCTTTAATAATGAATCAACTCTGCTCATTAAGTGTTTTCAATTCTATGTGTATAGTGAAAGTATCTTGTATTTAATTAGCTACTCTGTGTAGGATAAAGGTGCTAATTGCTAGGGATACATGGAGTTTTCAAATTCTCCACTTCAAGACTTTAAATTACTGCCATGTAAAATGCATTTTCTTGTGAGAATGAGAAAAATGGAGATGATTTGCAAGACACATTGTATGACAATTTTGAAAAATAACTCAGTTTTTACTGCTAAGAGCTTCTATATTTATCAAAGACCAAAAGAGGCCAAGAAATATAAAAACCTTTTATTCAAAGTAACCCAACTTTGGAAAGAAAGGCGTCCTTTACTTTTAAACAACAGATATCTTTTTTTTTCCTACAGATTTACTCACTCATTCATTTATTTATTTAGAAAGGGAATGTGTCACAGCCTACGTGTGTGGTCAGAGGAAAGCATGAGAGACTTGGTTCTCTTTTTCTACCAAGTGAGACTTAGGCCTCAAAATCAGGTCACTAGGCTCTGTAGCAAGTGCCTTTATCCAACAAGCTGTTTTTGGCAACTCATCATGAATAGTCTAAATGGATTTTAGCTGTATGTATGACACACAGTCATAAACCTCACTTATACACACACACACACACACACACACACACACACACACACACACACACACACCATACACTTATAGCCAACACAATTATGTCCGGGTCCTTCTCCATTGATTGGTGGATCCAAAGCAAGTCCTTCACCATCTCTGTGCTCCTGTTCCCTGTCTGTGTTTTGTTCCTTGTCACACGAGACTAATTTAAAGATAAAGCAGTTCAAGATCACTTTGATTTCTTTTTAACATTTGTAAATATTGATGAGAACTTATCTCCTGTAAATAAAAAGTTAGTTTTGCAGACTTCTAACAACCATAAGAAGGAACACATTTGTTCTAAGAATAAATATCATTGACAATTTTTGCTGGCATACAATTAAGTTCTTAGAAGTTTCTTTTTAGTTTAACTGTTATTCTGTTCTGAAGTTTCCATTAGATTCTTTTTATTAGTAGAGTGAATTTCTCTCTTTATCTACCAAACAATCAGATTGTATGTAGGGTTTTGGACATGAATTAGTTGTTAAAGCATATGCACAGCAAATTTGAGGCCCATTGTAGCAATTTCCCCAGAATATCAGATGACTGCCAAGTGGCAAGTGCTGGCATCTAATATTCTGCTTAGCATCTCAGCGCTTATTGCTGGTCAGATTGCAAGTTGGTACAACTACTCTGGAAATCATTACGGAAGTTCCTGAGAAAATTGGACAGAGTACTACCTGAGGACCCAGCTATACCATTCCTGGGTATATGCCCAGAAGATGCTCCCACATGCAATAAGGACACATGTTCAATTATGTTCATAGCAGCCTTATTTATAATAGGCAGAAGCTGGAAAGAACCCAGATGTTCCTCAACAGAGGAATGGATACAGAAAATGAGGAACATTTACACAATGGAGTACTACTCAGCAATTAAAACGATGAATTCATGAAATTCCTAGGCAAATAAATGGAATTATAAAATATCATCCTAAGCTAGGTAACCCAGTCACAAAAGAATACACCTAGTGTGTACTCACTGATAAGTGGATATTAAACCAGAAGTTCAGAATACCAAAGATACAATTCACAGACCACATGAAGCTCAAGAAGGAAGACCAAAGTGTGGATACTTCAGTCCTTCTTAGAAGGGGGATCAAAATACTCATGGGAGGAGATACAGAGACAAAATATGAAGCAGAAACTGAAGGAAAGGCCATCCAGTGACTGTCCCACCTGGGGATCCATACCATATACAGTTACCAAACCCAGACACTAGCAAATGCTTGCTGAAAGGAGCCTGTTATAGCTGTCTTCTTAGAGACTCTGCCAGTGCCTGACAAATGCAGGCATTGATATTCATAGTCATCCATTGGACTGAGCACAGGGTCCCCAATGGGGGAGCTAGAAAAAGGACCCAGGGAGCTGAAGGGGTTCACAGTCTCATTTAGAAGGAACAACAATATGAACCAATCAGTACCCCCAGAGCTCTCCAGGACTAAACCATCAACCAAAGAGTACACATGGAGGGACCCCTGGCTCCCCCTGCACATGTAGTAGAGGAGTGCTATGGGGGACATCAATGAGAGGAGAGGACCTTGGTCCTGTGAAGGCTCAATGCCTCAGTATAGAGGAATGTCAGGGCCAGGAAATGGGAGTGGATGACAGTGAGCAGGGGGAGGGGAGGGGGGATGCTATAGGGGGAGTTTCAGAGGAAAATGAGAAAAGGGGACAACATTTAAAATGAGCAAGTTGTCTATTCTTACTGCTTAAACTGGGATGCTTTATATCGTCAACTAAGCAACCTTCCCACAAGGATTAAGAAGGAAAGCACATAGTAAGTTCAGGCATTCCAAATCAAATAGATCTGCACACTCACTAGTACACTTATGCTTGAATATTTATCCATACATGCATAAATACACTGAATTATATACTGAAATGTGAGACCATGCTTACATATATGTATGCGCACACACATATACAGATGCATATATAAGGAGCCACGAATAGAAAATACTTTAAACATTTCTCTCTTTATTGATGCATTTTCTTATCATCACCAATACACTACAATGTGACATCTCATTATGTCGTTTATACTGTATTAAGTATTGCATCTAATATAGAGATGAGTTAAATTATGTGAAAGAAAAAGCTCCAGTCAATAGTCCCTTTTTATAAGTTGCTAGAACATTTACAAATTTGGGTACCTGTCAGGAACCTTGGAACCAGTCATACGTAGGTACTAAGAAACAAATATATAGGCAGATTTGTATTTGCTTGCTGTATATACCCTTTGTATTTTCCCCAGTGATTTTCCACTGAGTTACAATGAATTCTCCCATAATTACTGGTAGCTTGGAAATGGAATAGTTTGAAAACAGTGGTATCACCTTTTCTGCTTCCACATTTGCACCAAGGATGGTAAGTTTGCAATATGACATATAGATGCACATATTTTAGTATATGAGGTTAAATTCAAATCTAGGATGCTCTCAGCCATATGCTTTCTGACCTAGTTGACAAGTTTAATTTCAGCTCTGAAAGTTTCTGTCAGTTCTGTGATTTTATGTTTTATTTTTGTAATAATAGATTCTATACTGAGGATGCGGCTCAGCTGGTAGAACGTTTGCCTGCCTCACACAAATCACTGGCTTCCATCACAGAAAATCATAACATGGAGACTCTGGACCTACCTGAAATCCTAGCCTGCTGATTTTAGGATTATTCTAACAGGCTGGAGGATTGTGGGTGTAAGGATTGTCTTCAGCATTAATTGCTTCACAGTGTACTCAACTCCAGCATGGGATGCATAAGGGAATTATTACAATTACAGCTTAAGCATTGTCTGACAGATATTGCAGCCCATTCCTATAATCTTGGCATGAGGTGGAGCCAAGGAGATCAGATATTCAAGATCATGTTTGGCCGCATGCTGTATTGGAGGCCAGATTGAACTTGAAAATATCCTGCTCAAAACTTAATGAATAAATGTATAAATATATTTTATGGATTCAAATTTACTTTTTTGGGGGGGGCCTCAGTGATTTAATTCTTATCACAAAAGGTTTTACATAAGAAAAAAGAAATTAAGCAATAAAGAGAAAAGCCTGTCAAAATAAAGCATATTTTCAGGAAAAGGAAATTAAAAGTCCATACACTACCTCATGGATGCTGTGATTTCTCTAATGTGGCTTGTTTAACAATTTGCTACAGGACTATAAATCCAGGAAGAAACAGAATGAAGACTCCACAGATGGTCTATGAAACATTCATTCATTCCTTTTTCACTAAACATTAATTTATTATAGTTTAGGCATTGTGTTCCAGGCTGAAGCCAGCTGTCTGAGGATGAGAAATGTCAACATTGTTAAGGAATAAATGGACAGGTCATTTAGTTCAGTAAGGAACTCACCTAGTCCATGAGAAGATGAATCTGATCCCTGAGAATGCAAGTGCTTTGGAATATCAAGTATTAATGCAAAAATGTAAAATAGACAAGTTAAAGGACAAATCCTGTTATCACCATATTTGTTAAGGTTCTGTGATAGCGCAATCCAGGCTCTCATGCTCAATGCAGATCACTCTTTATTCCTAGTTTGTAGTCCAGGAATACTTGTTATACAGGGGCTTTACATTTTGAATGACTCCAAAGTCTATAGCATTTCCTGAGCTTGTAGATATATAGAGCATAGTAGACTAAATGTCTCCCCCAAGAGCTTGATTTGTTTGCATTCTCATTTTATGATCGATTTTTTGTCCTTAAGAATCTTTGGCAAAGACAATGTGCTGAGTTTCAGACATGAGACATTATCTGCAAAGGATCAGTTGTCACAATGCTCAGTGCACACATGTCTGAAGATTGACATTTTCTTAGGATAGGATCCAGGAATGCTACATCATGTTCCTCTTTGAGCTTTCCTCTCATTTGCTCTTATAACTGAACAATGATAATGACAACCTACAGTGAATGGGAGCAGCTGCTAGGCCATTGTTAGTGACTGCCTCTCAGCTTACTTACTATTTATTTTCAGTTTTGTTTACGCTGGGTCTCTCTCCACATGTCACTACTGAAAGTCCCCATTGTCTTCAAATAAAAATTATTTTTTTCAACTATTTTCTTATAACACAAGAATGTGTATTTATATCTCAAAAATCCTTTGAGGGCTCATGGTTTTGATGTTGGCTGTGCTCGGCACATTCCTGTGTAATTTTTTTAAAATCATTTATTTTATGTATTTTTATCTCTATTTACCTTGTGATTTCTACACTCTATCTATTGGTGAAACTCACTATTTTGAAGACAAAGCAAATACAATATAGAATTTAAGATTGACATTTCTTTAAAATAGATCCTTTTCATTGAATTTAATGTAGTTGATTGAATGCTATTCCTTCCCGTGTACATTTTATGTTTTATTTCATATGTATCTGTAAAATGTTTGTTATTGTATTGATTTTCCTCTAATATCAATTATTTAAAATATGAAGTTTGGATCTTGAGATATAGCTTAGTGGTTGAGAGCATATCTTTTATGAACAGAGCCTTAGGCAAGATCTGTAGCTCTATAAAAATTAATTAATTAATTAATTAATTAAATCTGTAATGATATCAAAGCCACTGTATGTTTTGATAGGTTAGGTATAAAAAATATCTCTCCAAAGTGAAGTATATTTTAATTTGCAACTTGCTCATTACATATTACTCTACATAGTAAAAATTAACTTGATAGCATTTGACCAATAATTTCAGAATTATTTTTACTCATCAAAACAACATACAAAATGTATTTCTATAGATCTCAAGTGTGTAATCTTGTGAGTAAACACTTTTAAATCTTCTATATCTATAATTTGTTTTATAAATGTTAAGTTCCTGGTATTCAACATGGAAAGGTAGTTTTCCTTTATTTATTTTGAGCAATAATAAATTTTTATTAGAAATTGTGTGGTTTGCTGACAAATAAATTTCAGACAAACAAAAAGTATAATTATCTGCTTAGTTCTTATAATACAGTTGCATCTGCTAACAGTCCTAAAATCAAAAGTCAGAGTAAAGTTCAATGATTAAAGATTGCTAAGGCTGTTAAAAGTTATTTAAACAAACAGAAATGTATCAAGTGGTGCAGGAGATGTTTAAAACTTAGATTAGTTTAGTGAAATGGCTAGCTTAGGCTCTTGACACTCATAAGAGAGATGGAACTAAGCAAGCCAGAATGGTACTTTTCAAGTGGGCTATAAAAGCTGCAATCATTAGAGTCTTATAGATGTAATTCGAATATTCCTGGGCAAGAGTAACAGTTAAAGCAATGTTGTTGATTCCAGAGGGATAATGTACAGGAAAATTGATCACAAGCATTTGTGAAAGTCTAGGACTAGCCAATAGTTTTTGATCAATATAAATCAAAGTGATAGAAAATATTTAGTATTAGTGGAGTATAAGAAGATATGATCACAGGTAATGAAATACTACCCAAAGCATAGTTTCCTTCATAGTTTGTGTGTCTTTACTGACAAAACTTGTACCAACAAGGGAAAACAGGCAATTATTACATATCTACAATTGGAGGAAACTTGGGACCCTTTCATAATTCGTCATTTTGTAAGATGTAAGAGGAGTTTAAAGGCTCTATGGGCTGACATGTTCAAAGAACTGTCCATGCAGAATATGGGTTGAGGTGCTAACAAAATGGAAAAAAAAAAAAAAAAACATTGTTCCAACCTTCCACAAAATTAATCATTGTAAAGCAGACATGAATAAAGAGAACACATCAAAATAGGTAACCCCTATTACTTTGGTCTGGATTCTTGATAAAGAAAAGAATCTATTTTGCTTCAGAGTGAGTATTTTCCAACAATGTTGTTCAGGACAATACCACATGATTTTGAGTGAAAGAAGGATGATACTGCTGTGTGAGTTGCATTCTTTGCTCAAACTCCACCACATTCAGAGTAAACAAGGTTTCACTTGAACAAAGTAGCAGAGGTTGCTAAGATGGAGACTCTCTTGATGCTATAAGTAACAGGCCAAACTCCCTGAAGGGAAGTTGAAAGTGTGTAGCGATTTGAGTTTAATAATTACAGAGATGCTAATTTAGTCTCTTAGACTAGATGCTTAGGTGTAAGTTGCCAAGCAATTTTAAACCCCACATTCAGGAACTACTGAACCCTTCTCAGGATTTATCAGCTATCTTCTGCCTTTCTCTTACATCTATTTTGTCTTGGTTCTATTAATAGTTTTCCTTTTGTCTTTCCTCTCCATCTTCCTTTTCTCTCATTTTTGTCTTTCTTCTCCTTTCTTTAATGTTTATTGTGATATTGTGCTGATTGTTGATTTTAATGTGAAATATATAGATGCTTACATCCCATCTCTAGACCATTTTAAATGCAGTAGCATTAAAGTTATAAAGTTAGCAGAATTCATTTGTTTCTATTATTAATTTCATCTCTGTGTGTATGTATGTGTGTTTGAATGAGAGAGAGAGAGAGAGAGAGAGAGAGAGAGAGAGAGAGAGAGAGAGAGAATATTGTTATAAAACCTCTCACTTTTGTTTCTTTGTTGGTACCCTCTGTATGTTTTTGAAGCATGGAAGTAGGAAATAATCATAGCTGTAGTCACATGTATTCTGCCTACTTATTCCTAAATTATTTGCATTGAATTGCTCACCATCATTTGTCCACCAGCTTTATAATAATATCACCAACTTATTATTAGACTAACAGGAATTAAAATTCAGAGAATGTAAATGATACTAACAAGATACTCAATTAGTAAAGGAAACAGTGACCCATATTTATTTCCTGGGCTCAAAGCCTTGCCCATGCTGTATAATTTAGAAGATGGCTTAGCAGAGGAGATGTGGGCAGTGTACCTACTGATTTTTGTTTTTCTAGTCTAGGTAATTTTGTTTCCAGTTTTCTTTGGTCTTTGTATCTTTCTGATTCACTTGACACTCTCTTAGTGAGAGGGTATGTTCACATCCTTAAAGTGGAAAGCATAGATTTCTTGAAAAGTGTTCAATGATCTGTTATGAAGCACACACTTGAATAAATTGTTCTGAGGATACCCACGTTTAGCAAATATGTGATACCTTTCCTCCATTTATATATTGAGGATGTCAAAGTGTGCAGTATAAAGGAACTTGAATTTAGCATGTGGGCTCCCCCATTATGTCACCAAACATCTCTGAAATTTGGGACTTACCTGTTAATGTTTATTGGTTTCAGCGTCCTTATCAATAATGTCAGACTGTCTTAATGATTTCCTAGGTGCTTGCTACTTTAATAACAGATATAGAGGTTTAACATGTACTTCTATCTATGTCATAATTGCTGTGACTCAATCACTTCTTTCAGAGACATATCATGATGTCTGGAGAATGTAGTTTCTTATGCTTTCCCAGACCTTTCCCCTCTACAGATGTGTAGACCATGATGTTCCCACTGTGTTCAAAGAATAAATCCTTTTAGTTTTCACTGCACATAAGAACATTGAATTCTGTTCCAGTTCTACCACTTCATGGCAGAATGAACTAGCTTTGTTTCTGAAACTCTAGTTTTAATTTTATGGCCAGAATATTCTAAATTTTAGCTTATTTATGTGGAAATTGCTGACAACTCCAGAAATGGTACACATTTCCTTCATGGTATTTAAAGTGGTGTTCTGTTTTCATGAAACAATTTAGTATTCTGAGACATGCTGCGATGTTCTAGGCAGACTCACTGAAGAATAGTTAAGGGCTAATCTAATGATCATTCTGTACTGCATGGCATCCTAATGGTCAGAATATTTGCAATACATAGTGAGCAGTACTCATATAAATGAGGCAGGAAAGGAGAATCTATTTTAAAACTGAAAAAAAAAACTATTCAAAAATAATTTATTTAGTACTGTTTCCTCTCTGCAAGTACACTGCAGAGAAACTATGAATGGGAACCATTGAAAGAAAAGGTCCTAGACACCAAAGGAGGAACTGGTTGGCCTGATTTTGACTGCTTAGAATGGACCATCTAGAGACTGCCATATCCAGGGATCCATCCCATAATCAGCCTCCAAACGCTGACACCATTGCATACACAAGCAAGATTGTGCTGATAGGACCCTGATATAGCAGTCTTTAGTGAGACTACGTCGGGGCCTAGCAAACACATAAGTGGAAGATCACAGTCAGCTATTGGATGGATCACAGGGCCCCCAATGGAGGAGCTAGAGAAAATACCCAAGGAGCTAAAGGGATCTGCAACCCTATAGGTGGAACAACATTATGAACTAACCAATACCCCGGAGCTCTTGACTCTAGCTGCATATGTATCAAAAGATGGCCTAGTCAGCCATCACTGGAAAGAGAGGCCCATTGGACTTGCAAACTTTATATGCCCCAGTACAGGGGAATGCCAGGGCCAAAAAGTAGGAGTGGGTGGGTAGGGAGGTGGGGGGGGGAGGGTATGGGGGACTTTTGGGATAGCATTTGAAATGTAAATGAGGAAAATACTTAATTAAAAAAAAAGAATCCTCTGTTATCCTAATGAGAATCACTCCCATGTTAAACAACAGCACCATGAAGATCCTTCTTGCAAACAGAAGTGCAGTTGGAGACTCAAAGGTTTCTTGGAATGTGAATTCGGTATGTGGATACATTTTCATTCTTAAGAAAATAGCAAACACACCTAGTATTGAGTAACATTTTTTTCTTTTCCTAATATAACACTTCTCCTAAAATTTACAGTCCTTTCTTCAAAGATAGCAAAGGAAGTCCTCTTAGAGGTTGACTTTTTATAACTCATTAGGAACCCAGGCCTCAACTCCACTCTTCCCCGTGCATTTCCATTATACCACTTTATATGCTTTACAAGGTCCTGGCAGGCTCTTCTTCTTGTGACCAAGCAGATTCATCCTTTTTCAACACTGCCTTTACCCTTTACATTATTGATTCATTTTTTTTTCTTCCCAAGTAAATAATCATTCTATCTGATTTCCCAAGTCCTCATATCTCATTAGCCACCACATATGCATCTTTCTCTCTCATTTTTCCAGAATGGCAGTTCATGGTATATTAATCCAAATTTTTCATAAAATCACATTTCACGTCTTTCCCAAAGGCCACATCTTTACTACATTTCCAATTTCAGTTTTACTGTTTTCTGTTTTACTTAGATGTTATATCTCTTTTATGGTTCCATCTCTTCCCCACTATTTACACTTCTTTGTCTTATCTTTTTGGAACTTGCAATAGCCTCTCCTACTCCTCTGTTCAATAGTTTTATTGTGTTGAAAGGTATTATATATAAGAAAAATCTTTTTTTGCCAATAGCCAGAAGCATTCTGGGTTGGTATTTTTGCACATTCCATGTTTTCTAAAACTTGCTTTTGTTTAAGATTCTGTTCTACTCTGTAAAAGTATATTATGCTCAACATTTCCATTGTCAACTTTTGTTGAAGAAAGGCTAAACTTTTTAGAAACTTGTTGCTTTCATTCCAGATATGAAAAAGGAAAGCTTAATCATGCAACACTTAAGAATTCTGCAATTGAAGGCTTCCATTTCTCTAATTGGTCAGGGGAAAACATATGCATGGAGCCAACTCTCTATACATCCTATAATTTACTTTGAGGGAACAGGTAACAATGTATATGTACCTTTTATTGTTTTCCAAACAATATTTTCCTTATTTCTAACATTTGGAAATGGAGATGAAAGAAGGCACCTTCATGCTGATTAGTCCTATGGAATAATACTCTCCACTCAACATATGGCTTTATGAAAAAAAGAATCAAATTGAGAGCAAAAAAAAAAATCTGTGTTTATGAAGAAGAAGGGACATGTGGGAGTTTTGCACATCTGATCCAACCAT
The DNA here is from genome assembly GCF_978045245.1 of Mus caroli. Classification (NCBI taxonomy): domain Eukaryota; kingdom Metazoa; phylum Chordata; class Mammalia; order Rodentia; family Muridae; genus Mus; species Mus caroli. The sequence goes on along the minus strand of NW_028227262.1, from coordinate 104,322,293 downwards.
CATGCAGGAAATTATCCACTACAAGAAAATGAATCCCTGTAGAAATCATGCCTGGTATATACCCACAAAAGACCATAAAGATCCAAACTTAAGTGTAGAAGAGCTGGGTCCTTTTTATACCATCAACTAGAATTTTCTAAATCAACATAGAACGTTTGTTGTGCTCTTGACAAGTATGAGTCTCTTTTCCTTGAAGTATGCAAAATATCCTTCCTGCCCATTACTGTGCTGTGATGGTGCGGAATGCCTATGAATCCTTCTCCTTCTATTATACTTAGTTCTTTACATCACCTCTAATTGCAGGTCATTCCATGAAATTAGAGACTTGAGTACATGTCTCCTTATTTTTCAAGGGATCCCTTATGGAGGCCACCTCTTATGTTTGCACTTTTTCCTAATTTTTTTTATCACACTCTAAATGTGGAAAATCCTTACCTTTCTCTGCTTTTAATATGATAGAAAAATTTATGGGCTTAAGAAGTGTGTCTTTTTCTTGCTTCATAATTCTTACAATGGGCAAGATAATGATGTACAAGTGAAGTAGAAATAAGTTGATCCATGGATGAAATGTTTTGATGATAAGCAAATAAGTATTTTAATAATGCATATAAAATATAGAGTATGAAGGTTTCAATAATAATTTGATAGCAATTAGTACACTGACAGGTAGAATATAATAAATTAAATAAATTCTAAACAACAGCAATATATAATTTTAAGTACTGAAGATTACTTAAAAAGAGAAAATGTATAATTTTAAGGTAGAATATATATTAAGGATACTTAATTGGTGTGAATAATGAGAACAAAATATAGTGAAATAAATCTCATAAATTGTTTTAGATGATGCTGTGTTGGTCTTTGGTTTTGTTGAATACTACAACTGTTTTGGTTTGGTTTGGTTGTGATTTTCTCTCTGGAAGCTGTAGCTAGTGTTTCCCAGGTGAGAATTTCACTTTACAAAAGATGATTTGAGGTACTAGATGCAGTAGCGAAGGAAAGAGTATGGTTTGAGTAGTAATTCTGTTAGCTTGATGAATGCTTTCTTTGTAGTTGAAAGAAGACATTTTCAAAAGATTAAGCTCAAAGAACAGGAAGAGATGGATAGAGCAACCGTGTAAACACTGCATAATTACAAGAAAGTGGCTCATAGAAATACCTTAAATTGAATGAGATAAACAGCTGAAATACTGTGTTATTGAGTTTACAAGTCTCTCTCTCTACCCCCCATATCCTGTTATATTTTATGTTTTTCATTTCTACTCAAAGTTAAAGAAATACAAATCCTAAAACATTTCAGTTGAATATTGTTAAACTCATGCCTGCCATAGTTTGCTTTTATAGCATAAATTCACATTAACTAGTCTTGTCTATACTGTTGAAATTCTCTGATAAGTCATCCTACTGTTTCAGAATGGATGTTAAATCTAGCTCAGCGTAGTGAATTTATAATGAAACATACACTGTAGAGATGGCTGCAAAGCCTTCAGTACTGAAAAGGACATGTTTTATCATCACATATGTGAAGAATAGAAGACAATCACCTGAGTTGTACTCTAAACCTGACCATACCTGTATATGTTTCCTATCTCTTTCAGTCTAGCATGGCAACTCTAAATGGCATTGATAGAGATATTATAGTCTCCAAAAATACTATTTGTTTGGCCCTTCCCAGTAAAATACAACTGCTGTAATATTGGAAGAGAAGAAGGTGGGAAGAGATTTGACATTCTGACAGGATTCTGTGCCAAGGGAACCCAGTGCTCACTGAATGCTTATCTCCAGAGACCAGGCTCATTCCTGCATATAGTACATGCCCAAAACAATGTTAGTAAACTTTTCAGAGCCTGTCATATCAATTACAGTGATTCTTTCATCTTTTATTTCTTTTTTTTAAAGATTTATTTATTTATTATATGTAAGTACACTGTAGTTGTGTTCAGACACTCCAGAAGAGGGAGTCAGATCTCATTACGGATGGTTGTGAGCCACCATGTGGTTGCTGGGATTTGAACTCCAGACCTTTGGAAGAGCAGTCGGGTGCTCTTACCCACTGAGCCATCTCACCAGACCCTCATCTTTTATTTCAAAAGAAAAAGAATGCACTCATATTTTTGTGTGACTTTCTAACAGTGACATCTACATTATTTTTTCCTTTCAGAATACTGAGTTTCCCTCTGGGATGTTGTTTTCAGTAATATTTCAAAATTTACATTGGAACCTGTTGCGGAAATAAATATTATCTGCAGTGTGTGCTAAGATACAACTTTTCATACACAACTTAGCCAACACTATGTTCCATACCACTTACTTCCTTTCTTAAAATTATATCAGAATAACAAAGAAATGTTACAATTGTCTTCCTTCCTTTTCCTTGAGGTGCTGACGAGTGCAGGTACTTCTATGCACACAGTCAGACTACTTACCAGTTTAATCTCTTAGCAGTAAATAAAAATTTCCAAAGCTCATATAATAAAACATAAACTGTTTCTTATTTTGAGTATGACTGCTGTTTTATTTATGCTTCCTTGCTTCTGTGTGCCTGACTTAAGTTGATAAATAATTAAGTATATAATAATCACAAATAAATTCATAAGAATAATAAGAAATAGACAACATTTACTTAGGTATATATAAAAAGAAAGATGGTTTGTGCTTCATTTTTTAATCTAAATTTGGTTTATATTATTGTTATAATGATAAAACTCAAACACAAGAAAAATGAGCTGTCTTGCATTTAACTATTTTTCCTCTTTAATACTGTTTGTCTGTCTTTCTCTCCCAACATGACATATTTCAAAATCATTTGAGATACCCTTGTTTGAATTACACACATCATCATAAAGGGTGTTTATTACAGTCATTGGAATTAAACGTTTGTTCTCCTGCTTCATTTCACATGTCATGGTTCCCCATTCACCTGTAAAGGAAAAAAAATAAAAAAACAAACACAAAAAATAAAAATCAAACAAACAAAAACAAACAAACAAACAAAAACATCTTTCTAGTCTTAGAGTGTCCTGTTGGTAAACAGTTGTTACCTAGGTGTACTGTGATTTTTTTCTTTTGTTGTCTGTGAATTGCAAACATTCAGAGAGGTGTTTTTTTTTATTTTTAATATTTTTATTACATATTTTCCTCAATTACATTTCCAATGCTATCCCAAAAGTCCCCCATAGCGCCCCCCACTTCCCTACCCACTCATTCCCATTCTTTTGGCCCTGGCATTCCCCTATATTGGGGCATATAAAGTTTGCAAGTCCAATGGGCCTCTCTTTCCATTGATGGCCGACTAGGCCATCTTTCGATACATATGCAGCTAGAGACAAGAGCTCCGGGGTTCTGGTTAGTACATCATGTTGTTCCAACAATAGGGTTGCAGATCCCTTTAGCTCCTTGGGTACTTTCAGAGAGGTGTTTTTAATAAAACAAAAAACAAAAACAATTTTACTTCCCATTCCCTCTCTCAGATTTCCCCTATTCACCAGCACATTCACTATCCAACATCATGTGCTGTTTTTTGGTTTTTTTTTGTTTTTGTTGTTGTTGTTGTTGTTGTTGTTTAACTTCCTTAAACCTGTTTAGTGCTTACTTCAGGTACATTCTGTTACTTCACAACCTCTTCATCTTCTCCAGTTTCGTATGATCTGGTTTACCTGGAACATTGTTTTATTCCTTTTCTTTCTCTTCTTCTCTTCTCTAGAAACTTTATAAGGTGATGAGGAATTCAAAACTCTCCACTGCTTAGTGTGGGCACATTTTCTTTCCTTCCTCCCCCAATAAAACAAAGCATATGTATGATGAAGTGAATAACACTCCAGTCTGGAAAGCAGAGCGATGGATACATTTCCACATTTCAGTAATGTGTTGCTTTTCTTTTCATGAATTGTTTATTCCAATATTTTCCTGTATTTTCTATTATGAAAATAAGCATTAGCATTCCACCTTGTTATATAGGTAGGGTTCACACTTCACCTTCTCTATAGTGTTTATATATTAGTGGATTTGTATGGATTGTAAGCAATATCTAATTCAATACAATATTATATCACTATATTCAGTATCATTTCAAAGGAAAATTTCCTTAAAACAAAACAAAACAAAACAAAACAAAACAAAACAAAACAAAACAAAACAAAAAAACCTTTCTATCTTAAAATAGACTCACGGGGAAAAAAATATACTGGAAGGAATGCCAAATAGTACTCTTTAGTTGAACCCTGGAGTGTGGCTGTGTGCAAAGCATCACAGTTTTGGAACAACACAGTGAGCATTTTCAGTGAACAATTTTGGAATGCTGAAGACACATTATCTGACCCAGAACTCAAGGAAGGATCCTTGAAAAAAAACTATAGGACCATTAATCCAACTCTTAGGCTTCTGTGCCTTGAGAAATTGAGGCATTGCACAGGTATTTACATACATTAAGTGAGAACTCAGACTAGAGACCCAAATTCAAATTCTCTTGAAGTCAGTTTTACTCAAGATTTCTAAATTTTCTTTTTTATCTTGCAGCTTTTTGCTTAGATATTATGATGATTTTTGCGGAAAACTTTGATATCTCTTGAACTCAGGATGTACATGATTCCAAGCTAACATAAGGCCATTATGTAATTTTTGGCGATTCTCTAATGAACATAACATAAAATAATTCCTACTGTGGAGGTTGAAGTAGTTGAAAAATTGTACATTAAAATACTGTCAACTGAGACACCAGGTTTATCTATTTTGCATGAATAGACTAAGCCATCCCAAAGGTCTACAAGGATGATATATACAACTGATATCTTGGTTTGACTCCTTGTCATATGAGTAATGATGTATCAATGTTAGATCATGGTTTTCTACAATGCTACTGTTCTCTGTACAAACTAATACAGCATCTACTAGGAAATGGCTTGACTTGACACTGACATCATAAAATTAATAGCATCCAATTTTGATAGTTGCATTAATTTATTTCCTTCTGATAAAATGTCTCAGCAATCAGTAACTTCTTTAGCACAGAATTTGTAACACCGAGAATTAACAATGATATTATACCTATTTGTAATTATAAGACAAAAAGAAAAAAAAACACAGATTTAAAACATCTTTAAATTTTACAATGAGATTTTTACATTCATGTTTTGACTACTTTTACTTAATGTAAAAATAAGAATAATAATCCTTGCATATTAAAAATGATTGCAAGAATTAAATTAGCCATATGTTCTAGTACTTTATGTTACTCAAAATATGATTGCTCAATTTTTATTTGCTATGACAGGACAATGATGAAAAATAATATCTTTAGCTTTTGTGTGCAGTAATTTAGCTGGTGGCTCTTTTAATCAATCTAGGCTATACTAAAGACCTCAACACACACACACACACAAATATATATATATATATATATATATATATGCCATTATTTATAGCTTTTTGTGGGGATAATAAGAAATAATTTAAAAATAATTTGAGTATCATAGAGAAACAAGGGACTCGAAACAATGCCTATGTAATTGCAAAAAGGAGTTAAAGATTAAATGGGCTTATGTATTCAGACATTGTCCGAGAGAAAGGTAAAGAGTGTATTGTCAAACATGACCTTTCAGCTGCAAAGCAACTGAAAACACAAGAGATTGGGCCATGAGGTGACATTTTACAAGTCTGACTAAGTGAAGGTCCTTGAAATTCAGGGTAAATCATTTGAATTTCAGCACTCCAGTGAAATTTTCTAACACCTCTGCTCATAGAATATAATCACTCGAAGCCTTATCACACTTCAATTGAAGTAATTTATAGCTGTTTCTAGTGAGAGTTTATCATGTACAGTAGTCTTAACTGTATGAAATATTGTCCAATCATCATAGTTGCCATATCTAATGGCTTTTCTGTTCTTGATCCTATAAATTACTTTAATGGTGCAGTAATTTTCTCATATAGTTTGTGATATTGTAGCTAATCTTCCAGGAACATATGTTCATAGACACTAAAGACAGCACTCTGACTTACAGTGGAATGTAATAACGAAGATAAACTTACAGGAAGAAATTTCATTACTGACCCTTAGTCAGAGCTTCAGAAAAATGATAGAAACTACATGAATTGGGATTTTAATTAGGAAAAAGAGCATCCCTTTCCACCACGTTTAATGTGTTTAAGAGGATGATGGTAGTCATCTCATAGACTTGAGGTAGAGAGCACATTGAACAAGGATCATTACTTACTCCAGTCTGTATTGCTTCATTCAGAGTGCATCACACCATTGCCATTATGGTCTTCATCAGACTTGAAACCCTGTATGAGGTACTGAAAAGCAAGCATGGGCCTTTTTGCTACACCAAAGCCTATTTAATAAATGTTTGTTCTCACTGTCACAGTAGTGAGATACATTAACAAGTCACCCATAGGACTTGTTTAACAACACTGTGGCCTCTTAGAAGACATGAGCAACATCTTCATGGTAAGAAAACTTTTCATCAAACGGAGATGTTGTATTTCCAAACAACACCCTACAATATGAGTCAACTTTTCAGATTTTTTTTAAAAAAATTTCAAAGCCTTTTATAAGCAATAGAAGAAGTATAGCAAAAATTTTATCACACAATGTGAAGCTGAAGAAATGCATCATGTTATGAATCATAGTTATGAAATCTGTTGTTGAGATTACAGAAGTGATACAGAGCACATTTAAAGGTGTTTTTCCTTTTACTGACAGAAATACAATGAACACATCATTTCTAAACATACATTTTGCCACTACAAACAGGGACCATGTCACATATATTTTTAAATCTTTCTTTCTATGGTTTCAGAGACAATGAAGTAAATGTACATTTTGTACAAAAAAAAAATCACACACAGACAAGCAAAATGCAGCCTAGAAAAATATTGTTCATGTGAATTTATCACCTATAGGTGTCCCTAGTTTAGTCAAGTATATTATATTCATTTTATGTATTCAACATTCTACTTGGGCATAAATAATATTATTTGACACATACCAAATGCAGATTTATCTCTTGGCTCAAATGTTCAATGAGGATAAATTCTGCTGCATGAAACTTTAATGTAACCAGAAAGAATTTCCAGCTGCAACCCACAAGTTACTGCTATATCAGTAGAGACACAACTTCTTAGTAAACTGTGTCTTAGTAAAAATGGTCTTAAGCTAAGACAACATTAATTTTAAAACAATCAGTTTTTTTTCATCAGTAGTAAAATGAGACATAGACATTTCTGATTAAAAAGCAAAATACATTATTTTGGTTCTACTACATTTACTTTCAGTAGAAGTTTCTGATACTTCCCTCAATAGTGCTAAAAGCATCCTGAGAAACAAAAACAAATGCTACTTCTCCTGCACTACTCCTTACAAGGGATGGAAGGAAAAATGACTGTTGGAATTAAAAGGACTGGGAATCAAAAACTCTGTCCTTGTTTGGAGGACATTTTCTACTGGGGTTCCAGCTCTAAAATGACATACCATAGAAATAGATATTTGCGAATGTAAGCACCAGTCTCTCAGGTTTTTTGATCCCTATTTTGTTACATTAAAACAGAGATAATTACCCAACAACAGAGAATACAGCAAAAGTAATTCTCCACCATTCTCATTTTATCCTTTCTTTTCTGAAACAGATGTTACAAGTATTCCCAGGTGCCTCTGGCATTGGAAAACTAGAACTTCATTTGCTCTCCGCAGTATTTATGCATGCAATTGGTTTTTGAAGCAAGGGATTCATTTTTAAGAATAGAATGGTTTTCTTTTGAAAAAAAAAGCAACTTTGCAGTAAAATATTAAATCAGGTGTATTTTATGCATCAACAAACAAGGAAAAGCAGTCAGAAAATAAGGAAGGGAGCTGAGCAATCCAGTGTAGAAAATTTGAAGTGAAGAATATGCATATGTTCTGAGCTAACACAAGGATGGAAACTGAGCACTGTCTGGCGAAGTATAAAATTGCTTTCCTTCCTTCTTAGCATTCTTCATTAAATGGCTTCTTTATAACTTCCAATTAATCCACTCCCTCTGTGCACTGTCTCTTTTATAGTATCAATGATATTTAAAATATATAGTACATTTTATATTAGGACATGTTTTGTGATGACTCTATCCCTACTTTTGCTGACCGTGAACTGTTCAAATTTTTTGAAGAATAAAGGATTTACAATATTGAAACAATACAGTGTTAAAAATTTCTTCAAAAGGCTAATGACCTTTGTCAGAGGTTCACAGTAATCTTGTGTAACCAAGGAAGCTATTTCCTACCTGTCAATCGACAGTGTGACAACTGGACTTCATTGTCAGCTTGGCTGAATTTAGACTTACCCTAAGGGAAAATCACCTTTAAGTATATCTACAAAAGTGTTGCAGAAACATTGAGTTGAGAATGGAAAGCACACCCTCAGTGTGGTTGTCACAAGACTTAGGCCTGAGGTTCCAGAAAGCAAAATGAGCACCAACATTCACCAGTCTCTGCAAACCAACAAAGTTTGATGTGACTGACCACCTCATGATGTACTTGCCTTCATGACTTTCCTGTCATTACTGACTATTCTTATAAACCTATCCAAAGTGAACTCTTCCTTCCTTAGCTTGATTTTATGTTTCATCACAGCAATGAGAACAGTAGTTTATACAGAGAGGCATCTGGGAAATCATCATGGAGCTGATTTGAATGCCTTAAAATCTAAAGAGCTTCATTGTAACCAATTAATGATTATCTGAGTGACACTCGAGAAAAGGCATGTATCTGAGGCTAAAGCCTTAGCAGCAGGCATATTGATCTTTATTTTGCTGAAATTTGAATGGTGATTCTCAACCTCAAGAATGTTTTAATAACATGAAATTCTCATATAAGTAAATAAAAAGTGTCTATGTACCATTGTATATCCTGCTATAGTGTGAGCAGTGTTTAAAAAACTTGATTTGACAGTGACAGTTTTTATTATTTTATAGTTTTATTAATTATCTATTCTTCAAAATTTCACCTATGTTTATAGTTAATTTTACTTGCCCTATTTTATCTCAGTTCTACCTCTTGGTCAGATTTAAATAAAAAATTATATATCACATTTTCCCCATTATCTTATATCTTTTTAGAGCAAAGTGAAAAAGTTTCACATCTCTAGATAATCTTATGGGTGCTACATTTATCTGAATGGCAGGCACAGCATCTGGCTAACTTGCATTAGTCACAATGGTGAGAGACAGATAGGAATGGTAGTCATCAAACAGGATGTCCAGCGGGGCGTGGTGGTGCACGCCTTTAATCCCAGCACTCGGGAGGCAGAGGCAGGCGGATTTCTGAGTTCGAGGCCAGTCTGGTCTACAAAGTGAGTTCCAGGACAGCCAAGGCTACACAAGAAACCCTGCCTCGAAAAACCAAAAAAAAAAAAAAAAAAAAAAAAAAAAAAAAACCAAAAAAAAACAGGATGTCCAAGACAGAGAGGTTACCCATAACTTAGAAAAATCCAAAAAGACAAGGTGAGGTATCACCTTTGAAAATAAGCCTGAACGAATCTCACACCCATTCTCCGATTCCATTTACTCTAGCATTCGGTGGGAAGCTGTTTTGGAGAGACCAGTGAAATGTAAGGGGACATAGGGAAGTATTTTTAGGATATGTAAAGAGAATTATACATAATTGTATAGCCCAGATAAATTTTATGAAAGGCCAACAATCCTCTTTCTATTTCTGTCTAGTATAAAACTACACATTCTAATATGAATTCATGTGTGAGAAGATGTATTTCAAGAGTTAACAGAATGTATTTGATTAATTTCTTATTTATGGAAGTTTCTTAGTTTCTTGACATTGGCCATGCTTAGTGACCTGGAAAGAGCCCTTCAAACTTGTACCAATGGCAGAAATCGTATACCTTCTGTGTATTATCAAAGCTACAGGATATAATCTCTGGAACACTGAGAGATATCACTACATGGATCACTTTCTCCAATGAATATTTTCACTTCCACAAGCAAAGCATTTTTCCTCAAACACTGTCACTTTCTCCTTGTGTTCATCACAGGAAAAGATTCAGTTGCTGAGGAAGGGAAATACCTAGAAGGCTATTTAGGCTGAAAAGACGGTGTTTTGCCTTTTTTCTTTGGCACCTTAGAATATAATAAATATTTAAAAATAATATTAAGGTTAAAATGATATGAAAGTGGAAAGATTTGCTTTTGCTGAACTCACACAATTTTATTCCTTGTAGCAAATAGCATCATAAAAGATAATTCTGAGAAAATACGTGTTTGAACAAACTACAAGGTATTTGCATTAGTTTAAAATTTTCTCAGTATTTTCATCAAACCTTACTTTTCTGTGAAAATGGAAAATTACTTAAACTGACCTAAGAAGCAGGTATTCTATTGCTAAACTTTTTAATTAAGGGATGACTATGTAGTTTGAATTTTAATTCTATGAATTGAATGTGAATCTCAGCTTTCTAAGAATCTACAGAGCTTCATTCCATGATTCTATGTTCAAATGTGCTCAAATCATACAGGTTTAACTACAGGCTCACTGATATATATCAGTATATATATATATATATATATATATATATATATATATATATATATATATATAATTTAAATGGAACAATAATATAAGTATTAATTATTAAGAGCAATTGACTTGCTCTTCAAAATATATACCTGCCTTATACATTATGAGAAAAAGGACTAGTTAGACACAATATTGACTCATTTTTATATTGTTAAATAACATATAAAGCTTTTCAAACCTTAAGATATGACTTTAATTCAGTTTCCTAAAATTTAGAGTATTTAATATCATTGCTTATAATTTCAAAATATGCCCAACTTAGGTATAATTAAAAGTTTAAGGAAAATCAATGAAATTCTTGAGACCAGTTTGCCTTAAAGCATCAGTTGTAGATTAGCACTTCAAAAAATTATGACAATTTAAGAAACATCACAGGTATATGTGGGGGTTGAACTATGGACTCATTTAAGAGTAAAATCTACAAAGTGAGTGCCAGGACAGCCAGGGCTACACAGAGAAACCCTGTATCGAAAACCCCCCCCCAAAAAAAAAAAAAAAAAAAGAGTAAAATCGCCGGGCAGTGATGGCACATGCCTTAATCCCAGAACTTGGGAGGCAGAGGCAGGTGGGTTTCTGAGTTCGAGGCCCACCTGGTTTACAGAGTGAGTTCCAGGACAGCCAGGACTGCAAAGAGAAACCTTGTCTCAAAACAAACAAACAAACAAACAAAGTAAAATCTTAGTCACTATAACGAAATAACAAACACTTGTCACTGAATGATAGTTATATCCTATCATCCTCTAGTCTCTTAGGATTTCTTCTGCACATTAATGTGATTGGTATCACTAGGGAGATATCTTCATGTTTACTTTGATGTAGTCAAACTTATGGCCATTGTTCTTGGTAATGCCAATATATATAAGTCAGACAAACCATGTTAACAAACATTTGATTTTATCCAAAGTCTGTCTGACCTCTGCTTCATTTATCTGTGTGTGGGCACACCAGCCACTGTATTATAAGATTTATAATGATGTTTTTCTCTGACAGTCTAGGTATGAATCTTCTCTAGAGCTGATAAGGAGAAAAATCTGCCTGGAACAGAGGATTTTTGGTTTTGATTTATCCTAGTGACTTCACTTATACTATCTTGGACAAGTCTCTGTTTTGACATCTGAATTCTAAGATATAATTTTGGAATGTATTTTTGAATTATAAGTAATGATATTTAATTATAATATATAACACATAAAGTTACATTCCTAACTTATCCCCTCAACTTTTCTCTCCAAATAGAACAAATATAATGTGTTTCCTTTCAACTCTGCCATATTCCTCAGGTTAATACAACCAGATCTTTAACATTTATAAGCATTTTCTTCATTTTCTGCCAGAGAGCACCTCATTTTCCTCTCTATTTGAACAGGGATGATTCAAATTTTAAACTCCTATCATATCTATGGTATTATCAATAGTTGAACCTCATTTATTTCTATTGAATCAAGAGTATGTCTTTAATTCTCCCCTTAAAACAAGTTTTTAAATGCTCCTTGCCTTCATCCACTTGCTGGATATACATTACTTATAGGCAGTCCACAATTGCATTATAGTTTGAAAGCTCAATCTGAATTTGAGTAAGGAAACTATAGATAGTAATTGATGAGCCAGTATTAATCATATCACACTGAGCCAAAATATAAAAACACTTGAATGAACTTGAATCATAGGAATTGCTTGAGGGGCAGGGCACGACAGGAAATATTAAAAGCCTAAGGACTCAGGGTGTTGGAATAGAGAACAAATGGAAGGAGAAAACAGATAGAACTGAGAGAGATCCTGGACAAAGTGCCTCATAGGTAGCTGCAATAGGCTTATACAGCATCTGTTCACACCAACTCTCCACAACAGCAGCTTACATTAGGGATGTGAGTACATAACAACTGAACCAATGTATTATATTATCTATGAGTTACAGAGTTATAGCTATCAACATAGGAAAAATCGAGGAAAATGATACGTCCTCTTCCAATCTGTTTAGTACCACTTGAATAATATAAGGTTATGTTAATGAAAGATTTTCTCCGTGAGAGTCATTTTCTTAAGGCATTTTCTTAGGATGCCTTGGGAGAAAGGGAGAATGGATGGAAGAAACTAAAGAGTAAAACCAGACATGGAAATTTGATAATGTAAGTCATCAGATATCCTGATGCAAAACATGCAATATTTCTCCTTTCCCTTTTCCTAAAAGAATGTGAGCTTAGTTTTAATTTTGTTTCTATGTTTGGAGGGGAAGCTATCAAATTTGCTTCCATCTTTAAGCAATAAGTACTAAGTTTGTTGAAAAGTTGTAATTTATTCCACAAAATGTTCTGTCTATAATGCCTGAAAACAGGTTCTAACAATAGCAGTTGTTACTTAGAGCTTCTAATTGTTTAATAATTTATTTTTTTATTTTTAGTGTTGGAGAGTGAATACAGATATTCCTATCAAACCTTGAGAAGCCTGAGAATATTTCCAATGTTACTGGGAGTTATAACAAATTATTTTCCCGAACACATATGTGTTACATTAAGCATGCTTTAGTGTTTCAAATATACAAAACTTTTAACTGTTTGGAACCTTCTGTTTTCTGATATCATTAAGGACTCTATTCCTTTGCTTGGTCTACACAAGTTTTAATTTCTAACAAATTCTGAAATAAAAGAATGTTTTGATGTGTGATTATAGTTTTGAAGAATTTCTCAATTACCAAATTTACATAACTTATTCTAACATATATTATATTTCAATTATTTAGCAGAGTACTTGGAATGTATTATTGGAATTAAAGTAGTCATGTTGCCTTATTACCAACTAAAAAGATATATACTCAGCTATACAAAATGTATCCATATGGACTATTATAACATTTTTCATACAATAAATCATATATATTTTATGTGTAAATGCTTTTAAATGGGAAATGAATTTAGCTGATATAATATATAGCTATTTTGCTGATAAATAGAATGAAATTTTTATTGAATAAAATATATCTTATGTCCAAGAAATGTTTAAGGATCAATTTTAAAATTCAAGAATCTAAAACTAAAGTAGAAAATTGCATGTGAACCTACTAATGACTTAGTAGGTACAAAAATCCTGCCTATAAAAGACAAAAATGTTCTCTACTTCCACAAGCATCTGTATGAATATTTTTCTTGAAATAATTTTACTACCCAAGAATATTATGTTTATATGTCCATTAGTTTACTATAATCTTTTTGACATCTGTTTTATGTGCTGGTATAAATATCTTCCTTAGACTTATGATATATACACATTATTTCTATTGCACAGGAGAAAGCTACATGCCTAAATTATAGAGAATATGCTATAGAGATAATATATTACAGGGAATAACAGTCTCTGACACAATGTTTCTAAACAGAAGCCTCTCACTCTGTGCCTGTATGTGATCCCACTCACCATTTCTTAGGTTTTTGCCATTTCATATCATAGGTCTTATAATTCACAAGTTTAAATAATTGAAGTATGTAGTTTAGATACTGCAGATATTTCAATTAAGTTATTAATTTATGTTAAACACAGTATTAAATCATGTGTCTTCTGATAATTTTCACTAGAAATCATTGCATTTAACTAATAGCTCTAACATTTGAAATATGTCTTAATGATTTTGATATTTGATTTTCAAAAGGCAAGTAAGTGGACAATCTCCCAAATGCTCCTTTCATATGAAGAGAAGGCATATAAACACAATATAAAATGAGTAAACCCAAACTCTCCAGACAGATTGAACTCACCAAGGGATGAAATGCAGAACATTCTGATTCCCTGATAGTGATCAGTTAGCTCAACACTGTTATTAGCTCAAACATACAGCAAATATGTGATTTAATAGACACATCAATAAGATTTAGGCATATATGCAAGTGTTCACAATTGTCGCTCTCAGATTCTGCAGGTATGAAGACATATAGAATCCTGTCTTCTATTACAGAATCACATTAAGTATTGTTCCCCGACATCATACATTTCTCCTTACCTTCACATTTATTGTTGTTTAATTGAAAAGAGACAAGTCAAGTGGTTTAGAAAGAAAACCAGTAAATAATTTCCCATCCGTCTTTACATAATTAATGATATTCCCTGTGGACTGCACACTTTATTAAATTGCTGAGCAGAGCCAATTTACATAAACATATTTATGTATTCTGCAATGTTAGTGTTTGAAAATATTGTAAGTCAGAAGATTTTTAAAAGTTAAATATGACAATGTATAAGTGTGGAAATAATTAATGGTATTATAGTATTGCTCTTTGCATCAAATTACCTTTAATAAGTTACTACAATATATTTTGAAATAAAAACTACTCTGGAAAAACATGAGATAGTAAGATATGATATATAAATATTACAATAAAAAAGAGAGAATAAATTTCTAGAGAAAAAGTTCCTTACTTCAGACTATGCAGATTGTCCCTTGTAAAATGAAAGTGAGAATTCTCACTCCAATGGTATTACGACCATATGTAGACTCTACATACAACATGTTTTACCAGTAACATACTGCTTCCAAAAAAAAAATACTTAGTGAATTTGTCTTTACTTTCCTGAAGACTGTATTTTATACATGAGATACTATGGAGTATGTGGTTCAGGAGAGCATAGCAGTTACTATTCTTTATGAGTCAATAAGCATAGAAAAGTGGCCCAAGGGAAGAAGGCTAATGTGTAGATACCATGAAGAGAAAGCCAATGACCTCTAACTATCTTGTTATTTTTGGTCGGTTTCAGCCTGCTTCTATTTTAACATATTTTAAATGCTGTTAACAACACTATTTTTCAAGGACATGTGACAAATTAAAATCAGTGACCCAGAGGAAGGAAAGCATAAAATCTGTTTCGGTTTGAGATGTCAATCACAGTTGTTAAAGTGTTGAGCAGCATAGGAAAAAGTTTCCTTCGATTAATTTATTAACTGATTCAAGAAATTCAGCAGAAATTGCAATAATTAATCATCACCTTTGAATAAATTCCTTGAGGAAAATACTATACTACATTGTGTTTAATGAAACTTACACATGAACTTATTTTCAATTTCTGAAATGAATTATTTCAAATATAATTAGAATCTATTTCTCCATGATTCACATATAAATTCAAAGCTGTCTTCATGTACTGTCAGAACAGAGTATTTCTGGGATACTATTAATCAGACTGATGAAAGTAAAAATAGGTTTATGAAATAGTCTAGACCCAAAAGGGAGGGAAGACATTAACTTCCTGTCTGATATATTGGATACATTAATATACAATGCATCTTCTCTACTTGACCTTATGTGTCAGAAATATAGTGCACCATTTCTTCTTTTATAAGCAGTACTTTAAGTAGCTGCTCCTGGTCAACATTATTTTGTGCTGCAAGGTGAAAAAGATAAAGTGTATTAAAATATCATATATGCCAATTATTAAAATGTAATTAATATGCATGTGAACATATTCCTCCTTTGCTTATTATCTACAACAAAATCATAAATTTGAATGTGTGTGTGTGTGTCTTCAAAGACATAGTTAAGATCTTTTAAGGTTAAAGCCATAATATAATGTTCAATTTTCTTCTTTTGCATTTTATATCAGTGTTTATCCATAAAGAATATATAAGCCTCTATTAATACCAAACATACTTGGTAATATGTCAGAGTGACAAAGTCCTCATATTTCAACCCAATACTTTACCATGTGACAGCCCTATGTTTCTGAAGCACAATGCAAATTATTCACTGAGATCACAAGTCCTTTTCCCTTTCCCAATGAATGGCAACATGAGGGCTGCATGATATACTCTATTCTAATGTGTCCACAGAATATCTACATACATACTATCTTTTATTTTTATATAAAAAGGAACATCTATTGCCAGAGTTGAACTCACCAAAACTTAGAAAGGAGAGCAGCCACATGAAAGTGATTCCCTTTACCCCAAGCTATGTAATCTCTTGAATATTTGCTTTCTTTACACAGATATTAATATGCTTACCTTACGGTTTGCTATGTTTAAATAAACATGATAGAAATACTATGAGTAGTCATTTTATATTTCCATACATTTTAAGTAAACTTTCTCAAATAACATTATGCAAATAATATTCTAGATTAACAGTGTTTTCACCAATTTTATTTTGCTCCTTTCATTTATCCAATCATACTAATGTGCCGTAAAACCTTACATCTAAAGGCAAGAAATATTTATGCTGGAAAAAAGAGAATGCAGCAAAATGCTTTATCATGATAGTCTGCTATACTTATAGACAGAATAGTGTACTTGTCACAGGAGAGACTTCATGTAGTAATTGAAGGAAACAGATGGAGATACCCATGCCCAAACATTAGGCCAAGATTAGGGAATCAAAGGAGGGTGAGAAAGAAATGTGGGAGACAAAGAGGCCAAAGAAAACCAACAGAATCAATTAATCTGGGCTCAAAGGGCCTCACAGAGACTGAACTGACAATCAGGGAGCCTGCATGTGTCAGACCTAGACCCTCTGCATACATGTTTCAGTTGTGTCCCCTGGTCTTCTGTGGGAATCTTAAGAGTGGAAACAAGGGCTATCTCTGACACTTTTTCCTACTTTGGGGACCCTTGTCCTCCTTCTGGGTTGCCTCATCAAGTTTTAATATTTTAATATGGGGGAAGACGGATGTGCTAGTGTTATTGCAACTTGATATGCCATGTTTGGTTGATATCCCTAGGACGCCTGCCTGCACTTTTCTTAAGAGAACAGGAGGAGAAGTAGGTGTATGGGAGAATAGACAGAGGGACTGGCATGGAGGAGTGAGGGAAAAGTGCAGTTAGAATATAATATTTGAGAAGAGAATAAATAAAAATATTTTAAAATTATAGCTAAGAAAGTGTTCATCACAAAAGTCAGGAATTTTTTGTTTGATTGTTTTTAGAGGATGGCAAGTAGATAGAACATTAATGTTCAAACAGGATGATCTAAGTTATGAGCTTCTGAGTTTATTCAAAGTTGGATGTGATAGAGATGTAGTAGGGATGTTTCAGTACAGGGCTGTAGTGAATAGTTCCTGTCAGGGGAAGAGACAGTGGGAAAAATTATTTCAGGCACATCAATTAGCAAAAGAAACCCTTTTTCAAGCAAGATGGAGGAGTAGAATTGGTATCTTATTATTCTCTATGATTTCTCTGACCATGCCACTTGGGAAACCCAAACTCACACACAAAAACCCAAATATGTATACATATTCTATACATACATACAAACATACATACATGCATGCATGCATACATACATGCATGCACACACACACACACACACATATATATATATATATATATATATATATAATAAATGAGCAAGTGTGTGAATAAATATGACTGATTTCAACCCAAGTTACTAGTGAGAAGGTAAGAAGAGTCAGCACAGGGAGGGGAGGAAGAGAGTGATGTATTTCTTTATCAAAAATAGTATTGAAAGAAATTTAAATAACAGTGAGTAGAACTAATGCCAGGATATTATAGTTCAGACCATTTTAACCTCTTATTAAACTTAAAAAAAATGAATTATTTGAGAGTAATGAAAATATTATTTAAATTTTATTCAAAATTGCTGTGTTCAGTCTGAAAGACACTACTAAATTTGCTGTGAGTTTAAACAACTTGCCACTCAGTGAGATCTCCCAGCATTTGAAATCTATAGTCATCCAGGTAAAGCAAGAGAAAGGACTCAGCTGTGCCTACTCCTTGAGACCTATAATTTTCACATGTTCTCTGGGCCACATAGGACATGTTAATGATCTGGACATGGATGGCACACAGAGACCCTGTGTTGAGAAATAGCAACAGGTTGCTTCCAAGCACTCCAGCACAGCTGGACAGCCTCTGTCATAATGCAGCTCTACACTGAGAGACCATTTTTTTCATCTAAAATTACTATCTCAGGAATACACACTAGAAGGAAGCCTATTTAGGACAAATAAAATGAGGACTTAATTACTAAAAATTCAACAGAAAGAAGGGTTTATTAATGTAAGTAAAAGATAAAAGGATGGAAAAGAGATTCACTGTAAAATATGTATTTTAATGAGATTGAATATTTGTATTTAGTAAAGCTAACTCGGAAAAGATCTAAGGCCAACATAAGCAGCTGAATCCTCCAAATACTGTCACAGTTATAAAATATAATTAACTGTTATCTTGTAAATTATTGTATGTAGAGTAATGGGGTGTTGAAATATTAATTTGCTCAGTGTCTGCTCTATTCCTTTTGAGAGGAGACAAAGGGGCTTTTATATTTTTATTTTTTGGATATTTTCTTTATTTACATATCAAATGTTATCCCCTTTCCCGGTCCCCCCCCCTGAAACTCCTTATTCCATCCCCCTCCCCCTGATTCTTTGACGGTGTTCCCTCACCTACCCACCCACTCCTTCCTCCCTGCCCTCTCATTTCCCTACACTGGGACATCGAATCTTCATAGGACCAAGGACTTCTTCTCCCTTTGGTGCCCAACAAGGGCATCCTCTGTTACATTTGCAGCTGGAGCCATAGGCCTCTCCATATGTACTCCTTGGTTGGTGGTTCAGTCCCTGGGATCTCTGGGGTGTCTGATTGGTTGATATTGTTGTTCTTACTATAGGGTTGCAAACCCCTTCAGCTCCTTCAGTCCTTTCTCTAATTCCTCCATTGGTGACCCTGTACTCAGTCCAATGGTTGGCTGCAAGCACTTACCTCTGTATTTGTTGTCAGGCTCTGGCAGATCCTCTCAGAAGACAGCTATATTAGGCTCCTGTCATCAAGCACTTGTTGACATCCACAATAGTGACTGGGTTTGGTGATTGTATATGGGATGAATCCCCATGCGGGGCAGTCTCTGGATGGTCATTCCTTAGTCTCTGCTCCACACTTTGTCTCCTTATTTGCTAAAGTTGAGGCACTTAAAAATGCAGAAACATACTGGTAGAAAATTAGTATTAGATGGATGATCAGTGAGTTCACAAAGGTCATTTGAATGCTAGGATGTTTTCAATGTAGAAAATTACATGAATTAAAAATAAGCATCTGGCCTAGTCGGCCATCAGTGGAAAGAGAGGCCCATTGGTAGTGCAAACTTTATATGCCTCAGTAAAGGGGAATGACAGGGCCAAAAAGTGGGAGTGGGTGGGTGGGGGAGTGGGTGGGGAAGCATGTGGGGGATTTTGGGGATAACATTGGAAATGTAAATGAAATAAATACCCAATAAAAAAAGAACATTAAAAAATTTTAAAAAAAGAAAAATTAAAAAAAAATTAAGCATTAGCACATGCACAATATATACATATACAGACATGTTTCTTTAGTAACTGATAAAAAGCCAGTATAATGTTTTGAGAAAACCTCTAAACTCTAAAATTATGTTCTGGCTATATACTTTCCAAAGTTTGACCTCTGACTCAGTAATGACTGGTTTATTGTGTGAAAAACTATTAAAAAGCATAATAAAAATTTTATACATGACTCTTCTATCTCAAGAAAAATGAAAAAGGCTAATGATTTATAGTTGAAGTAAGACTGATTAGTCCTGCTTGTTCCTATGCCTAATTAATGAGGAAATAGTATGTTCTTACCCTTTGATTTGTTGCTGATTAATAAATCAATATTGTATTATGGGAAGGAATAAAGAGCATAAACACACGCATGTAATGAGATAGTGTTGCCTTTTCTCAGTCTCTGAATGAACATTGCCTTAGAAAAAATAGAAAACCACGTCATAAATGAAATTGGTTAGGACAGCTGCCAAACTGTGAAGCAGGACAAAAATTGATGGCTCATGGAGGTTAAATTATTCACTCACCACTGGAAGATGAGGCTACAGGACAGAGTTGGGACACAGCCATTATGACCGTATTTGCCATTGTCCTTGCTGCTATTTTTTTTTTCTTTAATAAACAAGAATTGAAAACCTCAGGTTGTAACAGTGTTTCAGTCTAGTGCCTGTGTCAATGCTCTACAGGAAAACACTCCTGAGAGTTTGAGTTTCAGCATGTCTGGGAGTTTCTGAAGATATAAGGTATGAAAGTGCACTATCTGATCTAGGCAGATGATACTAGCCACTCTTGATATTTTTGTGCTGTTTGGATGCATTGCCATTCTTCTGGCTCCCATTTCATTGTTGTATTAAAACACTCTGAGCAAAAGGAACTCAGGAAGAAAAGAGTTTACTTCGTCTTATATTCATATGTCACAGTTTCTCATTTAAGGGACACCAGGGAAGGAACTCAAGGCTGAAACCTGCAGTAAAAATTATATAAGAATAAAGAGTATCCATTCTCAGGTTTAACTGGAGGTTTATGCTTAGCGAGATTTCATATACAACACATAATCACCTGCCTAGGGTGACTATCACGCATAATAGGCTAGACCCTCATATATAAATTAACAATCTATCCAATCCCGAAAGATACATTATAAGCCAATGCAACCGAGAAGTTCTGCAATTGAGCTTGTCCTGTCAGAATACTGTAGAGTGTGCCAAGCTGGTGATTAAAACCAACAAAGGGAAGGACTGAAGTTTAGAATTACAGTGTTAGGAAAAACTCGTGGAACAAACATGTTTTGACAACTTCTGCCATAGAAGCTTTATCACCATGTAAGAACACAGAGCCAACAACCTTCAAGTAGAATTAAAAAGCCTAAAGCTATCAATGGGTGCACAAGCCACATTCAAAACTAGTTTGAGAAAGGTATGAACTGGATAGCCTCACCCTTGTTACTCCATCCTGTATTGACTCTGGTCCATGGGGTTTTCCTGGTTTCCTACCATGATGTGAAGAACAAATATTTCATCTCGTGTCTTCCCTGGTTTCTCTCTACCCTGAATTTTTTTAAACTTTCTTAAAGTCAACTACTCTCTCAACCACAACTAAGTTACTTGAAGTTAGAAAACATCCAAGGAAAAATACTCTATACTACATAATCATTTCTTATTTGGAGAAGAACCAGATTTTCAATTAAGAAATTTGGCAAATGACATATAATTTCTAGCACTCCTTGAACCTTTGGTGAATGCTAAAATTTTCACCCATATCTACATAGGGAGTCAGTTTCTTTAATGAAACTTAATAAGGTTCCAATACATTGTCCTCATACTTTATTTAATTCATTTGATTTTAGTAAGCAGGTTCCAACAATGCTGTGCTTTCTACAATGAACATAAATGCTTGATGTAAGACCTTAAGACACTGATAGATGTTAAATTATTAAATCCTATAATTTTTTCAGCTATGCTTTTTTGATTGTTAAAAGTCTCCTATGTAAAATTCAGAGAAAGTTTTGGCACAATTGATGGTTGTCTCTGAATTTTGAAGAGTATATTGTGATTATAGAAAAATTCCCTGTCCAATACCAAATTTAGGTATCATAGCAGCTTATGACATACTGTAAGCAAGTTTTAGAATATACAGTATATGTGTATGAGCTATACAAACATGTGTTTGAATGTTTGGACAGCATATTGGTAATAATAGTCATTCTATAGCAAGTAATTTTAATATACTTTATGAACTTGAAATGTATAGAATATATTTTATTTATTCTATGATTAGTATAACTAATTCTATACAATAATTTCTTTCGGATAACCATACACACACACACACACACACACACACACACACACACACACACACACATATATATATATATATATATATATATATATATATATATATATATGTATATATATATATATGATAAGTTTATGCATGCATACATATATAAAAGTATCCTTGAGAATTGTTTCTGTATACTCCAAAACACTAGGATAACTAAAGCTACTTATCTGAATTAATATTCCATAGATGTAGTTTTTTGAGAATTAATTTTTATATTCTTTTTATTTGGCCCTGTAAATCTGATTAGATCAGCTACTATGATGTGTCTCTTTCCCTTTCTAAGATAAAAGTAGATTTAGAGGACTGTATTTAAAGATTTATCTATCCATTTGCCCTTAGAATTACTTCAAATCCATCAGTCCAAGTGTAAAACTTTCTAAAATCTTGATAAGGAGAAAAGCATAAACATCAAAATAAGAACAGAACAAAGCCAAAGGGAGGACATTAGAACATTAAAAGTGCAGTACTTAATCATGAATGCCACCTTAATTCAAAAAGGAGGGGCAAGGAAGTGGAAGAGGAGGAAAAGAAAGAAAGGAAGGAAGGAAGGAAGGAAGGAAGGAAGGAAGGAAGGAAGGAAGGAAGGAAGGAAGGAAGGTAGGAAGGAAGGAAGGAAGAAAAGAAAAAAAATTAATCTGGTAGGGGTCATTGATTTAAGCGTTGATATTTGAATGATATATTTTCTTGATGGATCTACAAAATTATACTTCTGTTGATATGGTGTAAGAAAATGTCCCATCTTAATCATGTATCATTGCCCAGCATTGAAGTGAAGGACGCTTTTAGGAGGAGTAACTGGCTTTCTAACCTTTAAGTCTCTACCTAAGTTGATGTATATGGTCTTTAAGGGGAAATCCTGTGATATACTTTATTCTAATATCTTCTTTTTTTAAATTTGGGTTTTGTAGTTCCAGGTTCCTGACATTTTCCTTATTAAAATAGAGTTTTATATCCAGTTTTAAGTTAACAAGTACAGGACATGCAAACTAAATACTACAGATACAATAGCACAAGCTTCATATTTTAGATATGCTCTATTGCTAAGTAATTATGTTGCTATGGGGGGGCATCTTTCTCTGTATGGTATTGGGGTGAGCACTATAAAGAAGTATCTCGGCACTATAAAGTATCTTGGCATTGATTAGTCAGGTTTACCAGTGATTTTCCCCACCCCTGTCAGATTCATAGTGTGTGCAGCTAGTTATAAGTGCTTCAGTAGACACTTGAACCCTGATAAAGTAGCTTTTTATCGCCTGAGCCAAGAACGTGTATTGGCAGCTAATGGGGTGGCATAGATCTCGACTCCTCTGACTTTTGCAGGGACAGGTGAAGCTTAAGTGTGTGACTGTGGGACTAAATTAAGGATTTCCAGTTGTAGGCAATTCATTCAGGAAATGTCCCCCTACATATGACAGCACCCCATCTTCATTAATCCCAACTTGATGGTTTGTGTATGCCATACCAGCATTAGCCTGTTCAAGCCAACATTCAGTTTCTGATGGCAGAACTTTTAGTTTGTCTGTTTCACTGCCTTTGTCATGCTTTCTGGAGAAATCCCAACCAGACTTGTATCTGACAGATCACATGCCTCCTTTCTGCCTCTTACCTCTCATCAAACACTCTGAGTTGTTCAATGAGGGTATATTCTACAGAATTATAGTAGTTGCCATGCTAATTACATTCGTGTCCCTTGTCCTGTACCACTATGCTTTCCAGTGGGTATAGGTTCAAGGCTATATATAATTATTTTTCATAATGCTAAGTAGGAATTAAGTACAAATATTCTCTCTAGTCTTCACAGCCACCTATACTCAAGTGCACATAGCCAAACATAATTAAAAACAATAACCAAAAAATTTAAACTCATTATATAAGGAGAGTACACTTAGTATTTTAGCAAGATGTAGGTAATGCTAGGTGGAAGAAAATCATCCTCATTGTATCGATGGAGATGAGAAGTATGAATGGTTTAGGTTGTCCATTCCAGGTCATACAGTGTACACAAGAAATGTAGACTTTGAATTAAAATATTATAATTCCAAAATACACATATTACCTAGTTTGGTAATGTGTTCTTAACAAGACTTATTTACAATATCTACTGCAAAGTGGAAAAGTTTGGATATTCCAAAGTACTAACAGATTTTATCCGGGGGAGATGGAGAAGTGGTGGGAGCTGCATATTTAGGAACAGAACTTTCAGGCATCTTCAAGTCCAATAACCACCCAACCATGAACAATACATATGCTGTGTGTGTGTGTGTGTGTGTGTGGTGTGTGTGTGAGTGAGTGTGTGTGTGTATTTGTGTGTATGTGAGTGTGTGTATGTGTGTGTGTGTGTATGTGTGTGTGTGTGAGTGTGTGTATGTGTGTGTGTGTGTGTGTGTGTGAGTGAGTGTATGTGAGTGTGTGTATGTGTGTGTGTATGTGTGTGTGAGTGTGTGTATGTGTGTGTGTGTGTGAGTGAGTGTATATGTGTGTGTGTATGTGTGTGTGTGTATGTGTGTGTGTGTGTGAGTGAGTGTATGTGTGTGTGTGTGTATGTGTGTGTCTGTATGTGTGGTGTATGTGAGTGAGTGTGTGTGTGTATTTGTGTGTATGTGAGTGTGTGTATGTGTGTGTGTATGTGTGTGTGTGTGAGTGTGTGTATGTGTGTGTGTGTGTGTGTGTGTGTGAGTGAGTGTAAGTGTGTGTGTGTGTATGTGTGTGTGTGAGTGAGTGAGTGTGTGTGTGTGTGTGTTTTAACTGTTGTTAAAATGTTTCCTGATTCTGGCAGCTCAGGAAATGCACTAAATGTCAGTCTTTTTGCTTGAATCACTTTTACTTAGGAAATTTCACTCCTGATTTTAGGGACCTATGAAACATATGGACAATTTACCAAAATCACTTTGATTGATTCATTACTTTTTGAAGGATGTTCTCTCTCTCTTTGAGAATCCCTTTTACATTTAAAATCCCTCTTGTCTGCAATAAAGACAACTGTACCATCTATAGCTTACCTTTAGGGAGCAAATGTTAATCTATTAAACTCAGTTTCATTAAGTCCAAAGAATATCTGGCTGGTGAATATAAGTGCAATCTGAAAAATCACCAGTGACAACAGTGTCACAATGGATAAGCTCTCTGACAGAGGGAGACTTTCTAACATATTGATAGTCAGATACACAAAGTCTCCAGTACAATCACCAAAAAAATTCCAAAGCTGTTCATAATATTTAGTCATTAAAATAATAAGTTATTTTGAGTGATTATTGTTTATTCTAGAAAATAATTGAATTAATAGTGGCTTGTATAAAGCAATTGAACTTGAATTTGGCCAGCTTTGTGGTGATGCTAAGAATATTGTTTGGGGTAAGATCACAGTGTCTGAGGAAACAGGTGGCTACATTGTGTTTTTAGGATGAGACTCTGGTGTACAGTAACATAGAGATATCAACAAGGAATCCCTAATTTTTGTTCACTTTATTTGTGTTTGTATAGTCAACTATAATTGTTTATTTTATGATACTTGCTAATATCTTGTTTTTACTGGGGTAAAATTGGGCATTAGGTGTTATCATTACCAGAGTTCGAAGAACATTTAACAATATTCTTCATTGATTCAGTTTAAACAGAGAAAATTCCACAATAGTGCAGACCATGGCACTGCTGAAAAGCTAGGATAGAGGTGATCTCAAAGGCACTGACTTTTATCAAGGAACGTGTAGTGATTAATTAAATTTTAAAGCACCTGCTTCTATAAATCTGAATTGCCATTCCCAAAGTTATTATGCTTAGCAGAGATATTTATGTGCACACCAAGCTACCATTCTTAAAAGTAAAATTTCAACACATGTTCAACACTATTGGCAAACCACAAAATAAAAAAAAAAAAACATGCTTCTTTTTTATTTTAAATGATGTTTCTATGGTAGCCATAATTTTCAAAGCACTTTTTGGAGCACATATTTTGAGTATTGATAAAATAATTTTTAAAAAATTAAATTTATTTATTTATTTATTTATATTTTAACTATTCCCTACCCTTCCAGTCCTTTCCCTCACAAAGACTCTCCCTCATCCCCTATTTTCTTCTTGTCTCAGAGGGTGCCCCACCCAGGGTTTTCTCCCACCCTGGCACATCAAGTCTGTCTTAAGGGGCACATCCTTTCCCACAGAGGCCAGGCAAGGCATCCCTGTTGTGAAATGGATACCACAGTCAGGCTAAAGATTTAGGGAGAGCCTCTGCTCCAGTTTATGGGGTGCCCATATGGACACTGAGCTGCAGGTCTGCTACATATGTGTGTGTGTGGGGGGGGGTGCTCATTCTAGTCTGTGTGTGCTTTGGTTGATGGTTCAGTCTCAGAGATCCCAGAGGTCAAGGTTAGTTGATTCTCTTGAGTCCTCTTGTGGGTTCCTATCCATTTTCAGGGCCCACAATCCTTCTTCATTTTTTTCCATAAGAGTCCTCAATCTCCATCCAGCATTCACTGTGAGTAACTGTATCTGTTGGTCAAACTTTTAATCCTTCGTAACTGAGTTAAATATCATAAAAATGTTATTGTTCAGAACTCCATATATAAAACCATAAATTTAACTTTGTTAGCTATTAGCAATTGTACTTTCCCAACATGCAACAGTACTTAGCAATCAATCAAATGTCAAATCATTTTTAGGTGGAATATTTCAAAATATGAACTATAGTTAAGTGTTGAACTACTCACAAATTAATTTAGATAATTCATCAGTCATGGTCAAATTCAAATCCTATAAATACCATACTGTTAACTTTCTGGCCTATAGCCATACGTTTGGCTATATATTTTTGAACTGAGTCATTACATCTAATCCATTAATAATATCTTCAAATAATCTACTTCCTAAGCCATATTCACTCATTTTTAAGAAAAAAATTAACATGAAATTTTGTCACCTCATCTTCTTTGTGATTACATTACAGGATAAAATCAGTGCTGTCATTAAAAGCCTGAATTGGCTAAACTGAACCATGAGATATCTCCAGTGATGGTTAGTGTAATTCAAAAGGTTGAAACAATATAGCCCATGCTTGACACAATTTGATTTACCTAATAGTATTTTCTCTTTGTGCATGCTCACAAATAATAAATTTCATATTTTATACATGTATCCTCCTATGATGGCTATGTTTTTTAATCTAAAAGCACACTAAGAAACAAGAAAGAGAGAGAGAGAGAGAGAGAGAGAGAGAGAGAGAGAGAATGAAAGAACAAGAGAAAGAGAGATTTATTATTAAGCCAATGCAAATTAAGCTTTAAGGCTACATTTGCAAGGGTACATGCAAGATGGTCAGATGTTCACAGAACTGTTAGCATCTCTACCACTTTTGGATAAAATATTAGTCTTCTTTGATACTTATAATCTCCCCTATTCTATGAAAAGAAGACCCCACAAACCCCATATTTTCTCATACGTAAATCTCATAAAGATACTATGAGGACAACTAAGGACATTTACTCAATGTAGAACTCTGTGCAGCTGCATAGGCAAAGCCCCCATGCTTTCCTGTTACTGATCTTACTACCAGCATTGCTTCATGTTATAGGACCAGGTGTGTCTGTTAGAGAAGGAAAACCCTCTGTTTATATTCTTCTTTCAACCTCAATTACTATAACAGTGTATGAATAACTGAAGACAATCAGTAAATATCTATTATATTAATGCACATTAGCCATGCCACAGCACTTCAAGATAGTATGAGAATCATGACAAGAAAGACATGTATTAAGGTTAGCCATTGTAGCTAAACTGATTCCAGTGCCCCTTACTTCTGTGGTTAATATTTAAATGTATCACTCTATCTCCTTTTAAAATTCATAACAGTTTAGCAAAAACATAGTCCTAATGCTTTATAAAATATCCTTTTCCTTTCCAAGTTACTTGTTAGGTAGTTTTCCTATCCCTTTGATAAAATTACTCCTTCATGTAATAGACTACATTTTATGACCCAATAACTTGAAGGAAACAACATTACTCAAAGATTCAATTAAATATTCATAAAAAGTAATGATTCTATATTCATTGACATATCTCCTCTGCTCAGATGGTTTTTAATGATAGTGTTGTACTAACCCTGTATGTCAGCATCTGCTGCTTTTTGCACCTCCCATGTACCACTCAGTTTGTGCATACACAAGAACATTCAGCTTAAGGTTACAGAAAATCTGCTTCATTTGATAATGTCAACCCATCACATTTCGGTTAAGCTGACATCAAGCCAAATGATGCATGTCACAGAGGCATAAATATTATGCCCACAGAGAGCCAATTTCTAGCCATAAATGCATACAATCTCTTGGCTTGTAAACTTGAAATACATGCTTAAATTTGGCAGTAAGAATGATGGGTTATAAAAAAAAAATCACATCTCTCTCAAATAGTTCAATTGTTATCCTATATGAATATAAAATTTGCACCAAAATATTTCTCTACTTAATAGTTCCTTTTCTCCTTAAAGTTATTATCTCAATCAGAAAGCAATCATCATTCTACAAATTATGCACCATATCCTATAAAATGGACATGCTGAACTGCATAAGCCTCTTCCTGCCTTACGATTCTTTCAGAAATAAATTTAACCCATCCATGTTCTCAGGGTTAATCCAAGGTAATTAAAAATAACCAAATGCTGAATATCATTATATAATTAAGCATCACAACTAGATAAGTGATTTTGAAAATAGATCACTGTATGTGAAATTGATCAAAGCTAATGTCATCATGAAAGAAAAAAAAAACATTGTCTTTATGAGAACGGAAAGTG
Source organism: Mus caroli (assembly GCF_978045245.1). Classification (NCBI taxonomy): domain Eukaryota; kingdom Metazoa; phylum Chordata; class Mammalia; order Rodentia; family Muridae; genus Mus; species Mus caroli. The sequence goes on along the minus strand of NW_028227262.1, from coordinate 104,293,335 downwards.
TTTGCTGGCATTTGGAAGACATTGTAAAAACTGCACAAGTGTTGGGAGAGGGTGAATGTCCTTATTTATTATCCTAATTATCAGGGATCATGTGTTGTATACAGAAGACATGGGATGAATGTTTGTTGAATTTGTCACACTCCAGTAAGAGAGGACAGAACAATTAGTGAACCAAAGATTTTGAAATGATTTCCCTATTTTCTGTCATTGCTCAACATCACACTTGCTATTACAAATTAGATTTCATTGTTTTATATATGATCCCTAGGTGTGATAGAGTTCTCTAAGTTACAGACCCTTATATAAGTGTTCAAGTACAATGCATTTACTTGAGAGTTGAAGAAAAGTCCACAGGGATGTTGGTCATTGAACCAGAGAAAGGAAAACAGTAGGTAAATGCACTCTATCCACACTACAGCTATCAACAGCAACTGGTGTTCTTCCCTCTATGTTCTCTTAAACAGGGCTGGGAGAGTGTCTCAGATCTGTTCCAAATGGATAAAAGCATCAGGGCACCTCCATATTTACACTTATTAGTCTGAGATTGCTTTCCTGAGAACTGTTGCTTTTAGCATAAATTCCCTGGCTCCTCAATGCTGCCATGCATGCAGCAAAGTTACCTTCTGTTATGAGAGAGCCCCATGGAAAGGAAGAACAAGTGTTGACTGCAATTCATAATTTAAGCAATGCTTGGCGGGGTAACTAGGGTGTGTTGCAGCATAAGTAGTGAGAGAGTCAACACCTGCTGCAGTGATATCAATAGCCTATTCAAAAAGTTGAAATTATAAAATATACATGATATTGTAAAGCTTCTCTTATTTTCCAGTAGTAAGTAGAAACACTTTGTAAAAGTTTATATCTTTGAAGGACCACACTGGACAGGGCAACTGAACAGTTATATCAGAAACCTTCACTAGATCAGCATGATCTTTACCTTTCAATATTTCAAAGGCAACTGGAGCAGAGGTTCAGCGTTTTTTTCCTATAGGACTAACTCTAGTCTGATCTCAAAGCCAAGGCTAACTCTGACCCCAGAGACCCAGTCTCTGTTGTTCTTCTCTCTTAGGATGTCACTTCATAGACTCAACAGGAAACTTGTTTTCTTTTGGCTTAAAGCAAAATATAGATAGAGACTGCCCACCACACAGAAGTAAACACAGGAAATCACCAAGTGCCAAATACTGCCATCCCATAACTGAAGCATTCAAGTGAATTGTCTTATGTAAAGTGAGATTTGTAGTAGAGTTGTTTTATAGGAGCATGGTTTATATCATCAAACATTTCATTAAAAAATATCTGTGAAGAGTCATCCACACAAAGGCAGAATTAAAGCTTCAGGAGTGTCACTGTGAAACAGCCCCAAAGCTCATAACCCAGGCTCTGGGCTTCTGCAGTCTCTATTGGGTCCATCTTTTCCCTAAACAGAAATCAGCATCAGGGTTAGACTTCATTTTGAGTTTTAGAAGATTTTTTTTTTAACTTTTCTTGCAATCCCCCCCCCCATCTCTTTAAAAACACCTTTATCTATTGTTCATTTTTGTTTTGAATCAGAGAACAATTGAATCGCCTACTGTTAAACACAGCAGACTGTCCTGGTATAAGAACACTGACATTCTTACAATTGTAACTAATGTCTACTACCATTCGCTAAACCTATATATTGTTTCAAACACCATGTTGGATTATAATTCTGCACTTTATAGTCATTGCTTAATTTATTTACCTTTTAAATGCTATGAAAAATATGTTTATGTAATTTGGGAAAATCAAGGAGCAAAAATTTAACACTTTTATAATAATAATTAAGAATAATATATATATATATGTCTGTATATGTATGTATACGTATATGGTAAAATTATTTTTCTAAGAATTCTGTTCAGGGAATAGAAAGATGCTCCATTGGGTAAAGTATAAACTTAATGGATTGAGTTCCATCATAGAAAATGTGTCACGTTGGGAAGATTGAATTAATGTTATGAAGTTGTTCTCTGACCTGAATATACACAGTAATATGTGAATATATATATATATATATATATATATATATATATATATATATATATATATATATGACACATAACACACACACACACACATGCACACAAGTACACAATGGCGATTCAAGCCTTTAATTTCTCTTGGGGGATTAAAGGTGGGCAGAGGAAGATTGATGTCAATGAGTTTGAGTCCAGCCTGGTCAACAGAGTGAGTTACATGATAGCCAGAGTTACACTGAGAGACTCTGTTTGGAAAAACCAAAATAATAATAATAATAATAATGATAAATAATAATGATAATAAATATTATACTGTCTTGTAAAATAATGTTAATACATACCTATGAATATATAAGTGATAAATAGAACAGTCCAGTCATATTTATATTTCCTGGACTGATTTTGAAAAAAAAATATTAGCCTTTGGCATGTGCTGGTTCTTATCTCTGGTCCCTAAGATTCAAAAAAAATGTTCATATGTTTAAGTTTTATTATAGTCAGCACATTATTAAACAGATCACATAGGTAGGTTTTCTTTTTTATTTGTTTTTTATTTTGTCAAACATGTAATGTAGTCTTATGTAGTCATTGTTAAGATCAAGGCATTGATCTAAAGTTAAATGATCCAAGCATATCCCATTTCCAAATATGCTGTTACATAGCCTCCCTTTTGTATCATAGCATGTGGATGTAAACAGCCACATATCCCCTTCAACCTACCTCCTCAACCTTCCTTCCACTTCTAAGAAAATATCCTTATTATGAAACTAGACTGATGCATAACTTTACCTTAGTTAACTCAGTTAAGAAGTCATGTGCTTGGTGGTACACGTTGAACATTATGTATTTAGAAATCAGAAAGCAACAGAATATATGAAGTGGTGACAGATATCTCTAAGGTCTTTTTAATACCCACCTTTCTCTGGTATTAAGATGAAATACAACTACACATGTCTTGATCTCTACAAATGATTTGCCTCCAGAACTCTGCCATTGAAATCATTATGAACAAATTAAAACAATCCTTCTAACACTGCACAAGAAGCATCACTGGGAAGGCACAAGCTGGAATGAACATTCATTCGAACTAATCCCCCATTTCCCCTCAAGAATTAATGATTGTCAGACTTCCCATCTCTCTAAGAATTGGAGTAGTATGATTACACACAGAGCTTTCAAACTTTCCAGCCAAGAAATAGAGGCTGAGACTTAGAAAGTAAATTTCCAAAAACTTCCTTGAATGGACTAAATGAACCTTCCAAATATTCAGGCAAATGAAATGAGACTGGAGTCACAACCTTGCCTAATTTATGATGTGATTTTTTTTCCCCTCAAAATACTGAAAGCATCATTCAAAAGAGTATTCTAGCATATTCTGTGACCAATAATGTCAAAGTTAATGACTTGGCATTTGCTAATGTACTTTTGAATCCTGACTGATAGTACCAGCCAAGTAGAGTGACATTATTTTTTCAATAGAGGTTATAATGATAAGACCAGCACTCTCTAATGACTGTGGCTCATAGAATTTTAGAGATGGTATGAGCATCTAGTACAGCCTTCCTACACAGGAGGAAATGAAAACTCAGGAGAGGCAAACTAATTTTTCAAGATAACGATGCCTAACTAGTGGCTCAGCTGAGCTGATTTCTCAGGTCTTTCAAGTCCCCAAAGCTTACTGTCAATTTCTCTGTCAATGAGTCGGTGTCAATACATAGTCCAGTTCTGAGTTTTGCCTCTTCAAGTTATATCTTAATTGTGATTTATGTCTTTTGTAATTTTGTAATTCATGGCAATCTTGCCAGGACAAAATCCTAAGCAATTGAAGATTGTCTTTGTGATGTTCACATAAACCAGATATATAAAATAAGTATTCTTTGTAAATATTTTTGAAGATGAAGGAAACCTTAAGATGCACTAGCATTAAATAATGCTTTAAAAGTACTTTTGCCATGATAGGATTGTTTTGCAATTCACAGGTCCATGTGAATATTCATGGAAACTGTAATGGCTGCCAGATGGGCACATACATGTACATAAAACATAGATTCTCACTCACACTATTTTCTTCCATTCCTACTTGTAAACTCTGTTTTGAACAAAGGAGATAAAATTATACCATGTATCAAAAAACAACTTATGTGCTCCTGGCATAGATAGCTAATTAATATGAAGAAAAATCGTTCTTTTTGTTTGTATGTTATCTTATCTGCCTTCATGTTTTTGATCAATGCTATAATTATTTCATTGAATACAGTTAACAAAATAAGTTATATGACATTTACTACAGGAACTTACATTTTTATTCTCTTTCTTAAAAGCAAAAAAATTCCCAGAAAGTTATATAAACATGAATTTTGAGACTATAAGACATTGGGAAATATGTAATATGGCTGACATGTGGTAGTAACAATTTGGTTCAGAGAACTTGACATAAAAACTACTTCTGTCTGATTTTTCTTCTGGATATCCAGTGCTTTCTGTTCCAGAGTTTAGGCCCACAAAGATAAACATAGATACCTACACTGTGACTTTGCTAGAGGTTTTAGGAAACATTTTCATTGTACCACACTGCACATTTAAGACTTCTTGCACAAATCATCCAGATTTCGTCCACAGATCCATGAACACATTCAGGATTTTGTAATCTTCATAGATTTTTTCCATTCCCAAATCCTCACAAGTATCTCCCCATGTCTTCCCTAATAATGTTAAAAAGTAATTCAATAGATAGCACAAAATTCCGACTGAGAATAGAAAGAAAGAATATTTCCCAGGTTCAGATCTCTCTACTTAACATCAATCTAGAAAATATTAGAATGGCTGATCAATCTTTCATATCTGGAATCTGAATAAATAAGAACTATGTAAAAATTAACATAATCAAATATTTTCTGTATTTCTTTCCCATCATATAAATTACCAGTAGGGTAAATCACTCTGTATTCCCTGGTTAAAATCAGGATTACAGTAGTTAACTCTCTTACATTGAAAATGCTCAATATACAGCACATTACCCAGCAACTAAAATGCAATGCAGTGGAATGCTCTAGGAGCATATTTAATCCAATATTCATTTTACAATATCAAATTTTATTAGAATTTAGAAATCTTAATGTCTATCCAGGACTGTTTTATTTCCTGACATACTGAATAATAACTACATTTGGGTAAATGTATAATTGTTTTACTCAATTCAATTCAAAAGATATGAAAATCAAATTTCCATTGTATTTAAGGACAAGACAGAGATGTTTGCATAATTTATATGTCTACAGTGCATACTCTAATATTAGTAAAGTAACCATGTCTCTATAGCCTCTTTTTGTGATCCAAATAAAAGGGGAATATGGAAGGTAAGAACTTGACATATAAAATTATTTTTGATATCTATTTTAAATATAAAAGCTGGTAACCAATCTCTATTCTTTTTTTAAAATCTCTTTATCTTCGGATCATGTCCCCCTTTCCTCCCAGTCCCTACTCTTACACATTCCTCCTCCAAACCCCGATGGGTACCAACCTGCCCTGGCATATCATGTCCCAGAAGGACTAAGCACTACTCTCCTAATGAAGCCAGACAAGGAAGTCAAGCCAGAAGGGGATCCAAAGCCAGGCAACATAGTCAAAGACTATCTCCACTCCAATTGTTAGAGGACTCACATAAAGTCCAAACAGCACATCTGCTACAAATATCTAGGGGGCCTAGTTTCAGCCCATGCATGCCTTTTGGTTGGTTGTTTAATCTCTGTGAGCTCCCATGTTGGTTTACTTTGTAGGACTTTTTGTTGTGTCCTTGACCTATACAGTTCCCTTAATCCTTCTCCCCACTCCTTCGAAAGTACCCCTGAACTCTACCTAATTTTGTCTGTAGGTCTCTGCATCTGTTTCCATGTGCTGCTAGATGAAGACTCTCAGAAGACAGTTATGCTAGGGTCCTGGTTGCAAGCATAACAGAGTATCATTAATTCTGTCAGCAGTTGGTTATTTCCCATTGGATGGGTCTTATGTTGGTCTTATCGTGTTAGTCATTCCTTCAATATATGCCCCATTTTTTCTTCTTTCTTCTTCTTCTTCTTCTTCTTCTTCTTCTTCTTCTTCTTCTTCTTCTTCTTCTTCTTCTTCTTCTTCTTCTTTTTTTAATCGCTGCACAAGTTGTGGGCAGGAAGAATTTTAAGTCAAAGGTTTTGTGGGTAGGTTGGTGTCTACCTGCCTCTTCTGGATATTCCATTTGGCTACAGCAGGTAGCCATTTCAATCTCTTGTTAACAGCTGCTAGGAGTCTCAGTTAGGGTCACCGCCATAAATTCCTGAGTGCTTCCCCCATCCAAGGTCTCCAGCTTATCACAGAGATGCCCCCTAACCAATTCCAATTCTCTCTGAGCACCCCACAATCTCCCTACAAGTGATCACTACCCCTCTTCCCCTTGGCCACTCAGATCCCTCCCTGCAGTCACCTCTGATATCTAGTCTATGACCCCTTCTTAGTGTGATACAAACATTCTCACTTGGCTTCTCCCTGTTAATTAGCTTCTTTAGTTTTGTGGATTAGAGCATGGTCATCCTGTACTTTATGGCTACTACTCACTTAAAGTTAGTACATACCATGTGTGTCTTTATGGGTCTGTATTAACTAACTCAGGAAGATATTTTCTAGTTTCATTCATTAACCTGCAAATTTCACTGTGACATCAATTTTAATAGCTGAGTAGTATTCCACTGTGTAAATGTACAATATTTTCTTATTCATTCTTCTGTTGAGGAACATTAGGTTATTTCCAGCTTCTAGCTATTATGAGTAAAGGTGCTATGAACATAGTTGTGCAAGTGTCTTTGTGGTGTGGTGGAACATATTTAGGGTATATGCCCAGAAATGCTACGACTGGGTCCTGAGGTAAAACTATTCTCAATTTCCTGTGAAATGCCAAATTGGTTTCCAAAGTGGTTGGTTGTACAAGTTTGCACTCCCACTAGCAATGAAAGAGTGTTTCCCTTCCTCCACAGCCTTGCCAGTACGTGCTGTCACTTGAGTTTTTGATGTTTGCCATTCTGAACAGTGAAAGTAGAATCGGATGGCCTAGTTGGCCATCAATGGGAGGAGAGGCCCTTGGTCATGTGAAGGTTATATGCCCCAGTATAGGGGAATGCCAGGGGCCAGGAGGCAGAAGTGGGTGGGTTGGAGAGCAGGGGGAGGGGAGATGGGGAAGGGGATACGAGGTTTTTGGAGAGGAAACTAGGAAAGGGGATAACATTTTAAATGTAAATAAAGAAAATATTTGATTAAAAAAAAAGAAAAGAAATTTCTCTGTGTATTTCTATATCCCATTTTTAATAGGATTATCTGGTTTGATGGGGACACTGAGTCCTTCTACAGTACTTTGTCAGGTGGTGTTGGGGATGATAAGTGATAGTACATTATATTCTGAAGCTCATCTAAGAAGCTCCCAGCTACTCATCTAAGAGATAAACAAGGCTCCATAACACTTTAAGTAGTAGACTCCCATCACACAATATATCTCACAAGCCATAGTCTCCTAAAGTAAAGGCCCATAGCACCTTTAGTTGGGTAACCAGGAAAGACCAAGTCTTTAATAGTCTTTAATATATGCACCTCTGGAAAAGTACAGCTCATATTCCAACCACAATAGAGTTGGTTTGCATGATGAGCATAAAGGAAACTATATTATAATATGTATACAGTCTCACCATGCACCTGATATTATTATTAGCATTTAATACACATTAACGTGTGTCATCCCAGAATAACTACATACACCTAGCTTGGAGACAAAAGGTGGACAGGTACTGTGTCCTTCTCCCATAACTAGAAGCAGGGAAAATGACCATTGAATCCAGTTGGTCTGTGAAGAGTCATCTATACTAGGTCACATTGTTTCTTCTACCGTATCAGCTTGGAACACTGAAACAATAATGAGCTCACTCAGGCTCTGACTTGGTCTGTTTGGGATTAATTGAGAAGAAGAAATCAGGTAAGCTGTGTTTATTCTTGTCCTTAGAAGAGATGCAATAGCTCAAAAAAGACAATGAATGGTACTCAAGACATTTTACAAGGTACAAAAGTGATGAAAACCTGCTCACTACCTTTATGGAGGGTAAAGAGGAGGAAGAAATAGAATCATTACATTAATTGTTGAGGGAATGAATGAAGAGGAAGAACTTGATTTTCTCTTACTCTCTAGTGATAATGTTCAAAAGTGGGGGGAGCACTGCAATCCAGCTAAAATTATGAATATTAGTGAGTATAATTTCAGCAATTAATCTTCCTATGTGTAGAAATAAATACATCAAATTCTGTTGTACTTTTTGTTTTGATTTTAGTTATGAAAAATTTATGAGAGAAATTAAAAATATAACCTTCACACTATAATATTATATATATATGTGTGTGTGTGTATTATGTGTATATATACATATATGTACATATGTATATATATTTTTTAATTATGATTTACATAATTTAGCACAGTATGTAGGTAATGATGATGGTGAAACCATTAAACATCTGCTAAACATTTAAAAAGTATACTATCTCCATCAGTATCAATAGGCACAAAATAATAAATTTTGGCATAAAATCTATTGTCCTTTGTTAGTATCTACTTGAAGGCAAGAATAATTTTTAAGTGTGCTTTTATTTTGGGTCCTCTCATTTTTTAAACTGATTGGATCTTTTGTTTAAACATTGCTGTTATAGCAAGGTCATTGACAGGGAGATTTCTCCTTAGTAGCCAGTTTACCAATGCAGACTCCGGAGTTCTTATATGCAGGTCAGGAAAGAAACAGTTTAGCACAGAGAAAGCGAAGTTGGTTATAGTTACAAGAACTATGATTAACAGATTGCTACAGTGGACACATCACATGCAAATTTAACCTCATTGAGTTATGTTGTAACAGTTATTTTGATCCAGGAAACAGACCTCCCCACTCCCTGGGGCCCCCAATCTTTTGAGGGTTAGGTGCATCTTCTCTGACTGAGTCAAGACTTAGAAGTTCTCTGCGGTATATGTGTTGGAGGCCTCATATCTGCTGGTGTATGCTACCTGGTTGGTGGTCCAGTGTCTGAGAGGTTTCAGGGGTCCAGGTTAATTGAGACTTCTGGTCCTCCTACAGAGTCACCCTCCTCTTCACCTTCTTCTAGCTTTACCCTAATTCAACCACAGGTGTCACCAACTTCTGACCATTTATTGGATATAAATATCTGCATTGGGCTCTTTCAGCTGCTTGTTGGGTCTTTTGGAGGGCAGTCATGATAGGACCCTTTATGTGAGCATTTCATATCCTTAGTAACAGTGTTAGACCTTGGAACCACTCCTTGAGATGGATCCCAATTTGTGCCTGTCACTGGACCTCCTTTTCCTCAGGCTCTTCTCTATTTTGGTCTCCACAATTCTTTCAAACGGGAACAATTATGGGTCAGAGTTTTTAACTGTGGGATGGAAACACCATCCCTCATTTGATGCCCTGTCTTCTGGCTGAAGGTGGGCTCTACAAGTTCTCTCTACCCACTGTAGGACATTTCATCTAAGGTCCCTCTCTTTGATTTCTGAAAGACTCTTACTTCCCCAGTCTCTGGTACATTCTAGAAGGTCTCCCCAACCTTTATTATTATTATTGTTATTATTATTATTATTATTTTTTAATTAGGTATTTTCTTCATTTACAGTTCCGATGCTTCCCAAAAGTCCCCCAAGCCCTCCCTCCACTCACCTCCCCCTCCCACTTCTTGGCCCTGGCTTTCCCCTGTACTGAGGATAAAGTTTTCAAGACCAATGGGCCTCTCTTTCCACAGATGGCCGACTAGGTCATCTTCTGATACATATGCAGCTAGAGTCAAGAGCTCCGGGGGGGGGGGGGGTACTGGTTAGTTCATATTGTTGTTCCACCTATAGGATTTCAGACCCCTTTACTTCCTTGGGTATTTTCTCTACCTCCTCCATTGGGGGCCCTGTGATCCATCCAATAGCTGACTGTGAGCATCCACTTCTGTGTTTGCTAGGCCCCGACACCTCCCTAGGTTGTCTGTTTCCATTCTTTCTGCTGAACCTCAGGGCTTTAGTCCTCTTTAGCCACAAAATACCTGATCATATTCCCCTCTTCCTCTCCCTGTCCCGTTTCCCATGCAGTTTCCTCCCTGTTCTCCTCCTGTGATTGCTTTCTTCTCCCTTCCAAGTGGGATTGAGGCAATCTCACTTGAGCTCTTTGGCTTGTTAACCTTTTTTTTTTTAAATTCAGTGGATTATATCTTGAATATTCTGTACTTTTTTGGTTAATATCCACTTATTACTGAGTTCATACCATGCATGACTTTTTGGGTTTGGGCTACCTCACTCAGGATGATATTTTCTTTTTCCATTAATTTGCCTGCAAAACTCATTATGTCCTTGTTCATAATAGCTGAGTAGTATTCCATGATGAAAATGAAACACTTTTTCTGTATCCATTCTTCTGTTGTGGGACATCTGGGTTGTTTCCAGCTTCTGGCTACTATGAACATAGTGGAACATGTGACCCTGTGGTATGGTGGGACATCTTTTGAGTATATGTCTAAGAGTGTTATAGCTGGATCTTCAGGTAGATCTATTTCCAATTTTTTGAGGAATCTCCAGATTGATTTCCAGAGTGGTTGTACCAGTTGGCATCCGACCAACAATGGAGTAATGTTCCTCTTTCTTCATATGTAGAATAAAAAATATGTTATACTTTGACATATCTACAAGTTTTTACACGAAATATTAAAAAACATAATCCAGAAAAAGTGTCTAGAGTCTAATTTCATATAAAAAAATCTGTGTGTAGAATATTAGAGGGAGAGATGGTATCAGAATATACAGAAAAAAAGCAACAAAATCAGAAATTATACAGTAAAGATATACAATGCTTTATTGTTTGAATATGATTTGACTCCAAATTAACTTTCATCCACTTTTACCTAATATACCAATGTCAGTACATTTTTATTTTTTATAATAGAAAAATTTAATTTGGATTATTTTTTAAAATATTTTGAAGTTTAGAAAGATGACTCAGCAGTTAAGAACACTTACTACTTTTGGAGGAGAGCTGGATTTGATTCTTAGCTCTTACATGGTAACAAATAACCTTCTTTAAATATAATTAATTGTATGTCTGAAGGCAGATGACAAAGCCATAGTACACATACATGCATGCTGACAAACAACTCATAAATATAAAATAAATAAATATTTTTAAAAATAATTTTGATGAGCAACTAGTATAAGAATCAATAAAGAAAGAAATAACCAGCTCTGGGCAGAGGAGTGAGGTTAGTAACACACATCAGAAGGCTATCACTGATGGTCTTGTTGCTGGATTCTCAGGAGTGACAGAGGAGGGAAAGAGAGTCTACATTTTTGTTTATCTGAAGGTCATGACACAGTTGTTTGTGAAATAAAATGATATAACAGAAACTTCACATTAATTACACGTGACAACTGCTCTGCATGAACAGGAGGTTGGATATTTGTTCTCGGATCAGTTTATCCTAATACACAGTTTGGAATTGGCTAAGCTTTGTGACAGTTAAAAGAAAGAGGACTCACTCTATCTGATATTATCACTTCTCTGTAGCCTGTAAATCTTGTCCCCTGTCTTCACAGAAGGGAACTTTCCATAGGTCTATGTTCCCACTTGGTGCTTGTATGGATAGAAGATGAAGAATTCTACAGAATTCATTTTTGAGAAGTTCAGACCTCAAGATGCTATATAAATGATGAATGGAAGTCTATTTTCACTAATTTTACTTTTGCAAATCAGACTTTTTATGAGCTACGATAGTAACAACAATTCTATTAAAAGTCTAAATGTATTCAATATGCAGACTCTAGCATCATTTCTTTATGGAAAGTAGACCTGCGTCAATTCATCTTTTAGACAAATGTTATCCACAATTCCTCTCCTTTTGTAATGTTCTTATTGCTTCATCATTTCACAGCCTTATTCTTCTGCCTCTATTCCATGAATAATGAATACAACATTTTAATGATTCTTGTAAATAGAGACCGTATTTTTTTCTCATGAAGCACGAGGAAAATATTCATAATATTTTATTTCTGCCATTGTGCTTGAGATTAATAGCACAATTTCTCATCCACAAAGTTTATTATAGGTCGTAAAATGAATGAGATCTCTTTCCTGATTGGCTGAGGAGGAGAGTTTAATCTTATGTAATTATCTTTCAAATCACACATGCATCCATCCAATAAAGCTCTCTATTAGATCACTGAACCATTTCACATGATCTTAAAAAGATTAATACTCATTTAAACTTTATATACCCCTAAATATATCTCTACATGATAAATTTCTTTTTTATTAAATACTCTTTTCTTCTTATTATTTTTTAAATTTTCCTGTGTTGGTGCCTCTCCTTGCTTGCAGGTCTATGTGTAAGTGTGAGATCACTAGGAACTGGAGTTACAGACTGTTGTGAGCTGCTATCTTGGAGTTGGGAATTGAACCCATTTCCTCTGGATGTGTAGCCAGTTCTCTTAAACACTGAACCATCTCTCTAGCCTGGTAAATTTCTCAAAAAAACAAAAACAAAAAGTAAAACAAGAAAAAAATAACCAAACAATAAGAATTCACTAACATACTACCTCACTAAGTGGTTTAAAAATAATAAGGGGGGAAATATCACTGAACAACCATTTTATTACAATTTCCTCTGATTTCCAAAAGCAAAACAAAGCAAACAAACAACAACAAAAGATAGGAATTCACAAAAAATACTGTGGTATATTAGAACAAAAGTCTTACAAATCAATATGTTGCATACAAACTTTCATTTGCCCCATGCTGTAACTATTTTCTACAAGAGCATCACCTTCAATTAGCTGACACTTAACTTTTATTTGTAGGTTTTCATGTGCATATGTGTATGGTATGAGGGTGTTGAGTGTGGCTATCCAGGTATCAGGGTCATATGTATACTGGAGGACATTCTCTAAGCATCACTTTTATACTTACAAGGCAAACACCTACCTGCTGAGCTGCCTTGCTTGCCCAAGTATATTTAAAACAGGCAAGTAAAATAGGTAACTTTTGAAAACAGAAGGCAGCAATGGGTCTGTTGCTGTGTCAACAGGTTCCCAGAGACTTTCCTGGTTAGCCCAGGACTTGGGTATAGTTCTTCTGTTCAACCCTATTTCAGAGTAAATGTTTCCTGCTAGAAAGATAATGAGAAGCTGAGGCAGTCCAATAAAATCGAAATATGGGTTTTGTGTATAAAAAAAGAGTAACTGATGTAATATATTTTTGTACAGAGTAGGTTGTGCAAACATCCTGTAGCCCAATGGTTTATATAATGTATTCATTTATCTTTAAATAGTCAACTTTCCTATGTTAGAGTCTATTTTCTACCAAGCAAATTTTTCTTTTTCTGTTTTAACAGAAAAATATCTTACAATAAATAAAACAAACACATTCAGAATTTAAATTGTCTTGATATTTTGGTTTCTCTTCAAATCATATTAATCTTTCAAATTTTTAATTTGTTTGCAATTCCTATTCTATTCTTAAATACATTAAAAATAATCCCTACTTTCAAAGGCTTCTGATTATCCTTTATTTTTGTAACATGATAAAGTATATTCAACTTAATTCAGCAATTAAAGGTTAAATTTGAGTATTTTAGACATGCTTACTAAGATATTAAAAAGTATCACTCAGTAGTTCAACTAAATAAGAAATAAATATCTGTAAATTCTTAAAAATGAAAAAAAAAATCTAATACATATGCCTTTCAAACAGGAGACTAAGCAAATCTTTCCCCATAAAAAATAAAATACATTGTTTGAGTTTGACAGAATACAATGGACTTATAGTGTCAGAACTGACAAAAACTTCAAACACCAGCATGCAGTAGTAAGAGTGAGGGTCACCTTGGGTCTTAAAATGAACAGAGGCAAGGGAAAGACCTTTCCTGCACTCAAGCCTTTGTTTTAATGTGGAAATGTCACAAGGCTTCTGCTGACTTCAGAGTACTACCTGGAGGGAGCAAGGAAGCATAAATGTCACTGAACCTCAAAGGCAGCCAGTTCTTGACTGTGGCATGATCTGGCAGGCATGTGTCTAGGAATCTTATTAAGCTGTGCTCACAATGCAGAAAACTACCTCATCTATTTTTCTGTGATAATCAGAACCTTAAATTGGTTATAGTTTATAAACAGTAGGAACACCTTTATTTTTTTTTCTTTCTATGAATGTGTGAAAACAGGAATAAAAAGTAAAAATTTAACATATAGTTATTGGAAGGTGAATACAACTCATGTTTGGGAAACTAGAACCCTAGCTTTGATTGGTGCCTCTGCAGTTTGCTATCTATAGACATGTGCAGAAGATGTATAAGGCAATGTGGTTGTAAAGACTGGATATGCAGTACACATCCTTGGCATAACCAAATGGTTGTGTACTTTGTGTCAGTTATTGACTGACAACTAGTACGCCAAGTAGGTTCTTATGAATGTGACAAATGGAGTTTCACTGTGCTTTGTGATATAGTAAGAAAATACTTTGGAGACTACACAGGGATTAAAGATGCCAGAAATGCCTGATATGAGGTTCTATTGAAATATGGAAACAGAAAACTAGATTAAAGTATCTTTATTCAACAGGTATATTGATGATAACCAAAGATGAAGCCTTTTTCTGTGACTGTTGTGACTGGTTCTAATTTTCCAGTTGGGTTTCCAGCAGTCAGTTACCAACATGGAAAACTAGAGGATCATTTTCTTTCTGATCCTGAAGTTCAAACTCAGAGCTGCATATCAGCTAAGTTATCCACCTCTATTCAATATTATTCTTTCTTAGTCTTATAATTGAATCTAAGATGCTTAATTGCTCAAATATCTGCCAGAATAGGAAAATTAAAGAAAAGTATATGAATATAGAAAGTAAGAGGAAAACATGACCGAATTGTAAGTTTCAATGAGAAATGGCCAAATATGCTGCAGGCGTTTTAATCACTTGGTCCCTTTGGTGGTGCTGTTTGAAGAGGTGGTTTGTCCTAGCGGGAGCAAGCATATGACTGTGGAGTAGCTTTGATAGTTTATAGCCTTGACTCCACTTCCAGTCCATGCTTTGTTTTGAGTTTGTTGAAGATGTTATCTCTCAGCTTTCTGATCCAGTCACCATGCAGATGTGACTTCTCAGCTTCCGTTTCCAGACATGAAACCTGCTCCTTGTTACCATGCCTCCACACCATGATGGACTTTCATGTATCTGGAACCATAAGCCAGAATAAACCCTTTATTCTCTAAGTCATTTTATTTATTACATTGTTCACAGAAGTAGAAAAGCAACTGTCAATCAGTCAATCAGTCAAAACTATGTGCTTATTTTATGGTGATATTAACATTAGATAAATCGTTCTTAGTTTGGTGTTTCAATTACTTCAAGCTGAATCTAATATACTTAATTAGTAACTTTATTTGCCCTGTTGTGGTATTGAAAATGAATGATTTATATATTTGTGTTGGTGCACATGTGCGTGTGGTACTTATTCACTAGTATGTTGGTGCATGCATGTGTTGAAGAAAGTAATTGACTTTGGATGCCTTCATCAGTTATGCTTTACCTTACTTTTTGAGACAGAATCTATTACTGAACATAGAGTTCACTAATTGACAAGCCTGGCCTGCTAGCAAGCTCCGGATTAACATGCCTCTAGCTTTGGATTCAGTATATTCTACCAAGGGCAACCTTTTAACATGGATTCTGGGAATTTGAACTAAATAAAGTCTTTGACTTTTGCTCAGAAAAAACTACTAAGTGAACTAACGATTTATCATCCAAGCCTCCGGGTTCTCTGTTCTCTGTTAAGCAAACTTGTCCAATTACATGATACAAAGATCAAGCTGTAATTTTTATGTTAAAGTACACTTGTACTTCCCGGACAGAAGTTTTTAAATATGACCCCTGCCTCCTCAATCTCTCTCTCTCTCTCTCTCTCTCTCTCTCTCTCTCTCTCTCTCTCTCTCTCTCTCTCTCTCTCTCTCTCTCTCTCTCTCTTTTTCTCTCTCTCTTTCTCTCGTTTCCTCCCTCCTCCCTTCCTCCCTCCCTCCCTCCCTTCCCCTTCCCCTTTACCTCCCCATCCCCCTCCCCCTTTCCCTTTCCCTTTCTCTCCAAGTGCACACAGCATGGTCAACTAGGATAATATACACATTTTGACCATATATTTAAAAATGAAAAAAGGGGGTGATTGTGTGATTTATTCTACATTTTTAAAGATCTCCACTTATGCTTATATGGGCAAAATCTTATTCATTACTCAACTGTAGTAAAACTAGAGAGAACCCTGCAAATGTGTATTTTTCAGCAATTCCTACTTTTCCCTATATTTAAAGTAGAAAAAATAAACAAAGATCAAAACTCCAGAATTTGTACTTTGCTAATGTTCAAGTACATATGGAAAAGTCTGTCTGGTTACCTCCAAGGGTGCTGCCCATGAAAGATTTTCCATAGCTAGGTCTCAACTTCAGTTACAGACTCAAGAATACATTTTCCTCACAAAAAGACTCAGAAGGAGCTTACTCTGGAATAAAAATGAAGAAATTATTATATTAATTTAAGATAAAATATGACCCTAAGACAGTATATCTGCAGCCTTTAATTTTAAATTGATAAAATTTCATCAAAATATTTTTCATGATTGGCACCCAATTTTTTTTCTGAAAAGAATAAATGTTCTAAAGGACTAAATTATGCAGTATAAATCACTGCATTAATTTGAAATTGTGAAATGTGTATGGTTTAAATACTTTATTCATTTATAAATAGGTATATATATTGAAAGACAGTTTTGGCTGAGCCTGAGTCCCTCCCATTTTAAAGTGAGAGGGTGGGTATCTCAAATAATTATCTGCCAGTAGTTACTCTTTCTGGATATCATTTGAGCAAACTTTACATTATTGGCATTAACACCAGAAATCACATAAAAAATTCAATTGAAAGTAATCCCATATTGCTAAAGGTTCTATGGATATACTGATTTATACACTCAAAACCTTATTTATAGATACAGGGCACTTTGAAGACATTGGGGATAAAAATTAAATACTTACAATTTTGATTCTATTCAGGTAGGTCTTTGAGCCTTGAAGCAAGAGACACATTTATGAGTCCATCTATATGAAATTAAAATGTAGTCAGTTTGTGGTTGGATATCATATAACTTAGCCTGATTTTATAATGTAGATTCTTGACTACATTATAAGATTGACTCATTGGAACTTCTAGAAAAAAAATACCCTTTTATTTATTCTTTCTTTTCTCTTCCTACATTTTTATTATCTTTAATCATTTTTAACAGTCAAGTCATTATCCTCCTCTTGTTCTGCCCTCAAACAGTTCCTCATCCTGCTTTTCCTCCCCTGTCTCCAAGATGATGTCCCCATACCACAGGAGCAAAGGCCCTAGGGCCAGCAGAATGAATGGAAATATGCAACCTCAGGAGGTGGAAGGTTCAAGGACCCTCTAAAATGTACCAGAGACCTGGGAGGTGAGAGAATCTCAGGACTCATAGGAAAGGACTTTAGATAAAAATCCCAAGAGTGGGGAGAGGGAATATGTAGAGTACACCTCCAGTAGAAAGACAGGACATCAAGTAGAGGGATGGAGTCGCCACCCCAGAGTCAAAAATTCTGACCCAGAATTGTTACTGTCTAAAAAAAAAATACTTCAAGGGAAAATTATATTTATGGATATTATTAAATATTGTGAGTGCTTTAGAAATATATTCAGGTTACAAAATCTGTTATAAAATTCTTCAGGTAAAGAAGACATTCCCAGAAATCAGACTCTGCCAAAATGGGCTAACTTAAAGATTTAATTCATGGATAATATCAATTTTCGATATCTGGATTTTCTACCTCAAAGACCAATTAATATTGTTGCAATATAAATACAAGACATTTCCCAAGGTAAAAATTACTTTAACAGTATTTGTGAAATACAGTAGAGAACTTCTTTAGTGAAGTGTCACACTGTAAGAAGATTCCATCACACATCAAAAAACACACATGAAAACGTGACCAGTAGCACAATCATGCATAGGAATATCTTCTTTAAATAAACAACAAATTTTATGTTCATGCATTTAGTGCTGCCCACTAGATTTAATAATCTATCAGGGACTCATATCTGGAGGAATTCAATTCTTCCTTTCTCAACAAAAATTGATTCCCTGTAGCTCTTCTCCTAGGGTGGGACTTTGTGAAATGCTCCCCAACCCACACTGCCATTTCACTGATGTCATCACATGGGTAATGTTTAGGCATTCATGCTATTGAGGTTTTAATGAGGCAGCATATTTGCACACAATTTTGTTGCCAGCACTCAGGATTGTATACTGTGGCCCGTCATTTATCTCCTTTTATACTAGCTTTCTATTAATTTTCTTGGTTGTGACTGGTGGACAGGCATGGTTCATGTGCAGACAGTGACCAGACATATACAAATTAGAGTGTTGTCCTTTTTCAATAGCTTGCCACAGTCCTCTTTGAGACAGGATCTTTCCCCGGTCTCTAGTTCTCTGATTTAACTAGAGTGGTGTACCCAAAATCCTATTTTCTAAAACCTTCAAGCACTAGGGTTGCAGGCAAACCCCATTGTAATTGACTTTTTAAATAGGTGCTGAGAATCTAAGCTTTGGTCTATGTGCTTATACAATAAGCACTTTGCTGAGTCATCTGCCAAATCCTGTACTTATTTATTTACATAATTCACAATTGAAAGCTTTTTACAATTACTTAATCAAGAACTACTTAGAATTAAAAGACAAAGCTGCTCATAATTTATCTGTTGAAATCAACTGCTTTAAAAAGGGTGCTTTTAAAAATTATTTATTAATTGTCGCACAAAATAATTCCATGTTTATTTCTGTAGTGATTACAGTGTGAATGTGAGTGGGGACATTAGTTATTTAAAATTCTATCTGTGTTTTTAAAACACAAATAAATTATAATTTATGGACAAAGTGATTCATATGAATTGATGTTTTAAAAGTCTTTGTTCTGCCAATCTGAAATAATAAGTTCCATATTTACTCATGCTTAACTGTTTTGTATTTTATGTAAAAGGAAATAAATATCAACATGGTATGTGGAGATAAGTTATTTGAACTCATGACAACCTGGTAATTATGTTTTTAGTGCAAGGTATTAAAGAATACTCTCTCAAAGGATCATCAATGCAGGATTTATATCTATCAATCTCTAATTCTATATGAATGTCTAATTCACCAAACTGAGACACTGAGGTCTTTGGGATGGAATAGCTTATTCATATTTAACATAATGATTTACAAATATCACCTACTTCATGGATACATGGCTTATTAATACCCTTTTACGTTATTAGTTTTTCATTTGTTTTACATAATTTTCTTCTTATTATCACAACCATTATTATTGATTTACTTTAAGAAGCAATACAGAGCTATCTATAATTACAGTTATAACTCTACAGGAAATTGAAAGATTTTTTTTTAAGGTTGAACATTTTAATGTTGATAAGAGCACACTCATAATTTAAGGAGTTTGGTCTTATTTTACAGACACTCAGATTGAACAGTCTACATAAAACCTAGGAAAGACTAAATAAGAGAGAAAGGTTATTTAAATTACTCGTTGGAGCCATATGATTGTTTTACAAAATTGTGTTCACAGAACTTTACAAGGGCCAGCCCATGAAGGAAGACTTTGAAATCCTCTGTGACTTCACCTCTGTGACTGAGGTCTATGAGGCTGTGTTGACACAGAGGGATAGGTTTTCAGAGTAGTCAGTACTTTGAGTGAAAGAACAGCATGTCAGGAGACAAGGACTCACAGTGGCTTGTCCCAGTTGACCTTGATGAGGCAAACATAGCAATCAAAACTGATAAATGTCACAATATTTGCTGATTTCTGTTTACATGCATAAATCTGATTTAGAAACATTAAGAAAATTTACTTCACCTCTCACTGTGAATGCTATGGAGTAACTGAAAAATATCACATATATAGTATAAATATTTAAGAATCATCTTTATATATGAACAACATATCACTTAGTGAGAGCTAAATTAGAGAAAAATCACTCCTACCTTTTGAAGTGGCTACATGGAATTATCTAAAGCATTTCACAGGAGAATCAAGTCATGCCTTCTCAGCTGGGTGCTTTTAAACAATACTGATATTAGAGCAATTTAAAATTCTTTGATAACTCTCCAAAAGCAAACATGGTAAAGTCCTGAGAAAAATCATTTGTGATATAATATGCTTATACAAAAATTAGCAAATTTGCACAGATTTTTTTGGCATACTGAGATCTAAACATTTACCTTCAAAACAAGATATAAATATACATTATGTTTGGAAAATAGGAACTGAGAATGTGATGGGAAGTTTAAAAGAATATGTTTTTGTTTGTTTGTTTTGTTTGTTTGGGTTTGGTTTAGGGATTTCTCCATTTTTATTTTTGTTTTGTTCACACACAGCAGGTCCACAGATGAGTAAGGAGCTAATGACATAATACACACACGGTTTTAGAGTCATTGCATCACTTGCTCTAATTTAGCATCAAGAATGTGTGAAGATTACAGATCTAGCATGATATTGTAGACATGGATTCCTTCATCCAGGGTCATCCTTGAGCTGGTGGTCCTGGGTTCTATAAGAAAGTAGGTTGAATTAGCTAGTAAGCAGCATCCCTCCATAGCCTCTGCATCAGCTCTTGCCTCCAGGGCCCTGTCCTGTGTAAGTTCCTGTCCTGACTTCCTTCAGTGATGGACAGTGTTTTGGAAATGTAAGCTGAATAGACCCTTCCCTCTCCTTCCCAAAAAAAGAACTTGTGAAGAGCCTGAGGATTAAGAGAGGACCTTTGTAAAATAGGAAGTTTAGGAAGAGGAAACCTGTAAAGACCATATACAACATTACAGGGTTAAACACAAAAGCATATCATGGTCCAGAATATGAAAATGTCTAAAATTTCAAAAAGGATCTTAGAGAAATGATATTTAACAAATGTTGTCTTTTTACTAGTGGAAAAAATAAAATTTGCTCAAACCTACAATTGAAGGAATATACTATCCATATTAGGAAGAAATATGCCAATATTCAATGTCACACAGGAAATTATATCTCTAGGGAAATAAGAAGAGTTACAGAAGATTAATGCTTACAATAAGACACAAAATTATAAATATATCAACGATTATTTCCATTTAAATTAGCAATGCTGACAAAAGCATTTTAAAATTCTGTATTCTACCTTTTTGGTGAGATGACATTTTCTCTCATTTCATCTTACCATATATATATACTATATATATATGTATATATACCAATACTATATATATATATATAGTATTAATTTTATAGCACTGCCTTTGTACATAAGCAGATAATGCACTCTCCTTTAACTAATTTTAGTTCAAATTATTTCTTATTTATATTGGTATCTAACATTCCACAAATGAAATGTTTTTTTTGCTTTGCTGCATTATAAACTAATTGAATTCTAACATAATTTTAGAAAAACAACTGGGGAAATGTCACTGTGGTTTAAGTTACATCAGGTTTCTGTCTGTTGGAATGTAAAGAGCAGGACATTGGTCAGTATGAATATTCCTTGCAGTGATGCAATGTGTGCAATGTAGTGTGCTTCCTGACACCATTTAATTATTCGGAAGCCCACCTCTACATTCCATTCTCTTCTGGGGGGAGTGTGACCGAGCAAATATGGTCAAAGCTCATAAAGCTCCTGAGATATCCTTGTAGCACAACATAACATACAACCCATGAGGAGTCAGACCACATCAGGTCTTTCATAAGCATTTGCCTGTAGGGTCTACTACAGCTGCAGGAAACACCTACTGATGTTTTAGTATATATTCCTTCAATGGTGTTATTAGAATTCAAAATTTAAAATCTATACTCTGAACATCAGTATCTGATTTCTTTTAAATTTCAATGTATTGATTGACAAAGTATTATAGTACAAAATGTTAATTAGAAGGATTTTATATGGTCTTTATTGTAAAATTCATATAATCTATAACCTTTATATAATTATTTATATAATATGTTGATCCTAATAGACAATGATCAGATAATTGTGTTGGAAGATATTTTTGCTGGTCCAAATTTTATCCATTTTTAAGTAAAATGTTTATTGAGTACTTACTGTATGTTACGTATTGGTAGTCTTATTTCTTCTCTAGCAAAGGACTGTGGTAGGTACTGGATCAAACATTTTTCTTTGGCATTCAGATAGTTATGGTCTTAATTCATTGCCCAGTTACAACAATAAATCTATCTAGGGAAAGGGGAGGACAATGTATGTAAAGAATTTTATCCACATAATATTTTTTGTTCTGCTGTGCTCACCTTTAACATTGTAAGCTACATTAAGTTTGTGAATGTATAAAGTGGACTGTAACTCATATATGAATAAATAAGTGACAGGTATGACACACAAAAGTTAATAACTTGAAATAGATGTTATGAAGTCATTTTTCAGCATAGGAATTCCTCTAATTACAAATATAAATCATAAATCTATTTGCCAATTAACAATGAATTGTAAAGCCTTATACTATGAATATTAAATTAATGAATATATTGTCCTTTTGTCATTTTCATATTAACATAGGATAGAGAAAAAGAAGACAGTAATTTTAATTACTTATTAAACTTGATGAATTATTTTAGTGTTTAATAATTTTAGGATATTATAATAATTAAAATTATCATAACATTATTTTAATGATAATCAATAATTAATATAATGCTTTAATTAAGAATGCAAAAACTGAAATCAGTAGATTGAAGAGTTTTAACTTAAGGGAGATGTTTAACAACACAGCAAGTGTATCTTTACAAAATTAGAGGTTTAATTGAACATGGTTAGAATATGAAAAAATGTATTAGATGGAAGTATCTTTCTGTATTTAGCTATTTACACATATACTTGGATCTAAAATATTTTCTTTCTCTGTAATCCATCAAAATAATATGTTAGGAAATTAGGAGTTTCAGGAGTGCCCATTGCCTTTAAAACATAGCAATGGTATAAGGGAAGAGAGCATAATGGATAGATGGCTCAGTAGTCAAGATTTTTTTCTACTCTAACAGTAGACAAAAGATTGTGTTCCAGCACCCATATCAAGAGTCTCACAAATGTCTTAAGTACAGCGCAAAGGGAAATGATATTAAAAGATCTCCATCACACACACAGACAGATACACAATAATAAACAAACAAACAAACAAAGCTTAAAAATAATGTATAATTTCCCAGAAAATACAGTTCTTATTTTTAGAGAAATTCACATTGATGACTATAACCCATAGCTCAATTTTAACATTTTCTTTCTTCCAGCCACAATACTATTTCTAAAGTTTTCTGAATTTTATTAAATATTATCCTAAAAACATATCTAACATTACAAATGCTTAAGGTGCTAATGTGACATCTCTTTTCAAAAGGCAGCCATCTACAAATCTATTCCTAAATGTTAAAAGAGGAAACTGTGAAATATAGTTGATATGTAGAATAGAATCATAGGCTATAATATTTTCCCTGTATGTATGATTATGGATATATTTTCAAATGACCAGAAGCTAAATCAAGTATCTCAGTTTCTGAACTCTCTAAAATGAAAAGGAATCATGTAAGATTAAAACATTTCTTTCTATATCTGATGGCTAACAGCAGGATTAACTTTGTTTAGATTGCAATTATATGAAATGAGATTTAGAGTCAACATCACTGTTTAAAAAACAGATGACTTTTGAGGAAGCAAGTTAAATTCTCTGAAGTTCAGCTGTTTGAGCTATAAAATGAAAATAATAATAGAAGATGCCTCACAGCCATATTGTGAGGATTACTTTTAACAAAGCACCCATGCTCTTCACTTAAGATTTTGGATGCACTTGGAGAAATTGGCCATTTTATTCTCAAATAACAGAGAATATGTTCAAAAATGGATATTAAGCAAAAGAATCCCTACATACAAATTACAGGTTCAACATAAAGTTCTGTATCAAGAGATTGATATAAATTTTAATAACTGAATCAAAGAATCTATTAAATATTGGGAGTTACAATACCTAAAGATGGAGCAAATGAAGAGTTCCTTGTATTTTCCTGAAATTTAATTAGTATGTTTCTATATTGGTACATATATAATCATAAAACAATGTGCAATGCAAGAGTTGTGGTACTGCAGCCCTGGGCAGCACTCATCTTCTAAGTTAACCAAGTCTGCACATGAATAACTGTGTATCAATCACTCCATGTCTCTTTATGATTACATCTTTTTTCCTTTTTGATTCATAATTGGTTTTCACATATTTTTTATTTTCCTTTCATTATACTATTTCTTGATAAGATTGAGAACCATTTCTTCACTTGTTTTTATGTTTTTTTAAAATCTTTTATTTATTTATTTACACTCCAGATTTTATTCCCCCCACTGATTGTTCCACATTCCAAACATTCTCCCCAACCCCTGTCTCCACAAAAATGTCCTCATCACCCAACCCCCAACACAACTAGACCTCTAAATTCCTTGGGTTCTCCAGTCTCTTAAGGGTTATCTTCTCTGACTGAGTCCAGATTTGGCAGTCCTTTGCTGTATATGTGTTGAGGGCCTCATATCAGCTGGTGTATGCTGCCAGGTTGGTGGTTCACTGTTTGAGAGATCTCGGGGGTCCAGGTTAATTGAGACTGCTGGTCTTCCTACAGGGTTGTCCTCCTCCTCAGCTTCTACCAGCCTTTCTTTAATTCAACCACAGGGGTCAGTAGCTTCTGTCCATCTGTTGGATGTAATTTTCTGAATCTGACACTTTCAACTGCTTTTTGGGTCTTCCAGAGGGTAGTCATTAGAGATCCCATTTTGTGAGCACTCCATAACCTCAGAAATAGTATCAGGCCTTGGGACCTCCCCTGGAGCTGGATCCCACTTTGCGCCTGTTGCTGGACATTCTTTACCTCAGGCACCTCTCTATTTCTATCCCTGCAGTTCTTTCAGAAAGGAACAATTATGGGTCAGATTTTTGACTGTGGGATGGCAACCACTACCCTCACTTGATGCCCTGTCTTCCTGCTGGAGGTGAGCTCTGTACGTTTCCTCTCCCTACTGTCTAGCATTTCATCTAAGGATCCTCTCTTTGATTCTTGAGAGTCTCTTACCTGGTAGGTCGCTGGTACATTTTGGAGGGTACCCCCAAACTCCTACCTCCCGAGGTCACCTGTTCCATTCTCTCTGCTGTCCCTCGGGGCTTCAGTCATTTTCCCTAACCCAATACCAGATCAAGTTCCCCTCTCTGCAACCCCCACCCCGTCCACTTTGGCTTCCAGGTCCTTCTTCCCCTCCCCTCTTGCGATTGCTTTATTCTCCCTTCCAAGTAGGACTGAGGTGTCCCCATTTGGGCCCTTCAGCTTCTTGGGTATTCTGTACTTTTTGGGATAATAACCATTTATTAGTGAATACATACCATGCATGTCCTTTAGGGGCTGAGTTACCTCACTCAAGACAATATTTTCTAGTCCCATCCATTGGTCTGCAAAA
Organism: Mus caroli; assembly: GCF_978045245.1. NCBI lineage: Eukaryota > Metazoa > Chordata > Mammalia > Rodentia > Muridae > Mus > Mus caroli. Next base: position 104,267,744 of record NW_028227262.1, on the reverse strand, counting down.
CTCAGGATGTCTTTGTTCTTAATAATAGAGTAATATTCCATTGTGTAAGTGAACCACATTTTCTGTATCCATTCTTCTGTTGTGGGACATTTGGGCTGTTTTCAGCTTCTGGCTATCACAGACAAGGCTGCTATGAACATAGTGAAACATGTACCCCTGTGGCATGGTGGGGCATCTTTTGGGTATATTCTCGAGTAGTATTGCTGGATCTTCATATAGATCAATTTTCCGTTTTCTGAGGAACCTCCAGATTGATTTGCAGAGTGGTTGTACCTGTTTGCAATCGCATCCACAATGGAGGAGTGCCAATATATGTTGTTACCTGATGTTTTGATCTTAGTCATTCTGAATGGTATAAGGTGGAATCTCAGGGTTGTTTTGATTTTCATTTCTCTGATCATTAAAGACATTGAGCATGTTTTTAGGTGCTTCTCAGCCATTTGAGATTCCTCTGTTGTGAATTCTTGGTTTAGTGCTATACCTCATTTTTTTTTTACTGTTTTTTTTTTTTTTGGTGGTTAGCTTCTTAAGTTCTTTATATATTTTAGATATTAGCTCTACATTGGATGTGGGGTTAGTGACGATTTTTTCCCAATCTCTTGGTTGCAGATTTGTCTTATTAAATATGTCCTTTGCCTTACAGAAGCTTTCCAGTTTTATGAAGTCCCATTTATCACTTCTTGATCTTGTTTTTAGATGTAAATACAAATGTCTTAATGGGCAGTTCACTGCACATAGGTACTTAAATAGGGCCCACAGCCACATATGAGAATGTTTTCCTTTTCCTTTAGTGACTGTTAAATATTCCTACTCTTAATGAAAATATTATATATTCATAATATTGTTCTTCATATTTTAATTTTTAAATATTTTTGAGTATTATACAGATATACCATGTTACATGATTACATCTATTCTCCATTTTCTACACACTTATTCCTCTAGATCTCCCTCAACAAGTCCCCCTTACAACTTCATTGTTTCCCTTTTGAGATAAATAAATAAATGCTTAAGTCTTATTAGTGCTGCTGATATATATACAGGTGTCAAGTTAGTAAAAGTATCCTACACCTATCAATGGCCCAGCCCGATAATAGAATGATTTTTCCCTCTCTTAGAGTTTATTAACTACCAGAAGTTACTTACTGAGCTCTCTGTAATCTCTGACGAAATCTTAGCTGGATTGATCATATCCATGTCTTATGTTATGTAGTTATGTAGTAACTGTTATCTGGGAGTTCATAACAGCACTAGTCATGCCTTGTCCAGGAGACAGTATTTTTAGCATTTCTATCTCTGCCTCTTTCATTCTTTTTTGTTTGTTTGTTTGTTTGTTTCAAGACAGGGTTTCTCTGTGTAGCCCTGGCTGTCCTGGAACTCACTCTGTAGACCAGGCTGGCCTCAAACTCAGAAATCAGCCTGCCTCTGCCTCCCAAGTGCTGGGATTAAAGGAGTGTGCCACCACTTCCCGGCACCTCTTTCATTCTTAAAGTCACCTCTTCCTTAATGTTTCCTGAGCCTTCTTAGGAGATGGAGACTTTGTGAAAAAGATGTCTCATATAAGGTTCAGTACTCAGAGACGATCTCAGAACAACAACCAGAATAACAATAAACCAACCAACCAAACAAAAACAAAACACAAAAAGGGGAGGCCTTCACAGTACATAGTAAGGCATAATATTCACTATTTATCACATCCACCATTTCTCCTTTGCTTTAATATTCTCTGGAGCCATATGTCTTTGCTAATGAACATGTCTTATTAGATAAAACATAAGACTAAAATTTATTAGTTGATTAGCAGAACACAAAATATAACATTCTTGCAGGATCAAGTCTCTCTCTGTGTATATATGTATGTTTACAGTATATACAGAGAGAGAAGGGGAGAGGGGGAAACATAGAGACAGAAAAAGAGGGGTTTATGCATATGTGTGTATATATCCTTGGAGTTTAAGAAGCAAAAGGAGAAAATATAGTTTCTATGAGGAGTAGATATCTCAGTTGCCTACTACCCATTCATGTTGAATGATGCCTTACCATGTAAAACTAAACTATATGATAGTGATTGTGCTCAAATTATGATTTTACAAATGACTGCCTTCTACAAAACACAAATTGTTTAAGTCACACTACTTTTATGACAACAGAATGAAGAAAGTAAATATGTTTTTCATAGTGATGAAATTTGTATACATGAAATAAACGTACTATTGAGTCAAGTTTTCAGTCATGAGACACATTTAAAAGGATATTTGTAATAAATAATCCTTTTGATAATTATGGGTTAGATAATTTGTCTTTTATTTATTATTCAAGTTTAATATGAAAAGACAAGTTTAACTGGCCATATTTATGTATTTCAAGATTTTATTTTTTTACCTATTCATGTTTTTTAGGTCTTTGAGTACTTCATACAATATGACTTAATCATATGTGCCCTATCTCCTCTCATCATGCTTCCATCCTATTCCCTACCCATCCAACTTTCTATTGAAAAGTTCAGGTAATCAAAACGATCAGGCACTCTAAGACACTGAGATTGATGTTTTCATTTTCTTATAATGACTATGGGCTGATTTTTTTTTTTTTTATTTTCAACATTTGCCTATAACAGAATATGTAAATGTGAAAATTACAATATACGAAATATTGAAACAGTAGAAATAGTATAAATATAGAAGATATTCTAAATTTGTTTAAAAGGGTTAATTTCACATTACAAAACACAATAAAATGTAAAAAGATAATTTTTAACACTAAATTAGATGTAATACACTTTGAAAATTGACTTCTTTTGGTTCAAAATAAAAATATTATTGCTGTCTATTGAATGTAATTGTTTTAAACTTGTAGGAAAAAAAATGTCTCCTCTCTCTCACTAGAATCATGATTTTATAGAACCAAGATTTCCACATTTAAAGTTTCCTAAGTACAAGTTTTAGTAAATAAGTGTATCTGAAAATGAGAAAACAAACTAAATGATAAAGACATGAATTCTCCATCATATTATGGTAAATTCAGATTCTCATGGCTTGGGTATCACTCAACACTTCCCAAACGCCATGTATAAGCTTCTGCTGTAGGTTTATAGGTCTTTATGTTGACCTTGGTGTAATTTCAACCAAATACAGGTATCACGAACAAACCATTATTAAATAGTGCTTCATCAAACCTCTTCTTAGCAAAAGTAAATTATATTTAGCCTTTCTATCAATTCTTACATCTGTTACTGGAAAATAGTTAATTTAGAGGCAAAAGTTATTGGTAAATTGTGAAGATGGCTGAGCTAAAAATTCACATAAGCATTTTAAAGAATGTTTGCTATTATAACAATTTTTTGCTTACCTTTCTTTTTGGTTTGGTATTTTTTGTGCAAATATTCTAAGTTTATGTAATTAAATGTCTTATTTCTTTCTTGATACATTTTCCATTTTAAGCTTACTATTTTTGAAAGAGTTGTTTAATATTTTATTTTAGCTTTGTTTTGTTTTTCATCATGTAGAGTTTTTAGGTTATTATTTTTGAACAAAAGTTAGTTTTCTAAATTGTGTAAGATGAACATTAAAATTGGTTCTGAAGACAGTAAGTCAGTTGCTTAATTATTCTCTAAACCTCGACATTTTATTTATTTATTTTACATCCCAATCACTGCACCTACTTCTGGTCACTCATTCCATAGTCACTTCCCCTGCCCTCTTCTCCTCTAAGAGGATGGAGAACCTCTTTGAGTATTTTACCACCCTGGAACATCATGTCTGTAAGGTTAGGCATATCCTTTCCTACTGAGCCCAGACAAGGCTGCCCAACTAGAAGAACATAACCCAAAGATAGGCAACAACTTTTGGGATAGCTATATACTTCAGTTGTTCAGAAACCATATGAAGACCAAGCTGAACATCTGCTATATATATGCTTTCAGACTTAAGGACAGCTTCTGCATTATCTTTGGTTGGTGTTTCAGGCTCTGGGAGCCCCCGAGTGTCCAAGTTAGATGGCTCAGTTTGTCTCCCTGTGGAGCTCCTATCCACTTTGTGTTGTTTGATCTTTCCCACAACTCTTCTATAAGAGTCCCCAAGTCCCCTCCATTATTTGGCTGTGGGTCTCTGAATCTGAGTCATCTGCTGGGTGGAGTCTCTAAGAGGAGAGCGTTTCTAGATTCCTTTTGGCAAGCATAACAGTGTATCATTAATATTGTCAGGGATTGGTGCTGGGCCAGAGACCTGGAATAGGGGAGGTACCCAAAATTCAAATAGGGTGCCTTAGTTGTGGCTCACAGCATTGGGTATATGGAAACTGAAGAGTTTGTAGCCAGGAAAAAACCTTAGCATACAATAGGAACACCAATCCTTGCACAAACTTTTGACCCAAATTCTATCCTGTCCACAAGAAATGCAGGGATCGAGGACAGAGCAGAGACTGAGGGAATGGCTAAGCAATAACCAGACCAACTAGAGACCCATTCCATGGGAAAACCTAGACATTTTATTGCAGTACAATTTAATTTTAACTTTTTTATATATATACTGCAGAGTGTCTACACTTCCCATTTATCCTGAAGTTGATATCAGACTGGTTCTTGTATTTGCTTGTTGCTCTTTTCATTTGGGTAATAGCTAGTGATCAACTTATGTAATTAATTTTAACTTGTTAAGTGTGTGTGTGTATGTGTGTGTGTGTATGTGTGTGTGTGTGTGTTTATGTACACAGTACTACAGAAACAAGAATTTGGTGGTAGTTTCCCAGGAGCTAAAGTTATTAGCAGTTACAAGCTATCTGACTTTGTTGTTCAGAACTGAATCCTGTTCTTCTTTCAGAGCATTAAATCCAATTAAAGTCAGAACCATTTCTCTATAGCCATAACTAGTGACCTATATAGAGGCAAGGAGGAATTTTAATAAGGCACAGAAAATATGAGATGTTCTATGACTTGAAAAACTATGGTAATTTGGGGGAAAAAAGAAATGTAATTGTTTTGGTGTATGTTTTAAAGCAGATTTAAATAATTAACTTTGTCTTCTCAACTAATATTTTATTAGATATTTTATGTATTTACATTCCAAATGTTATTCCCTTTCCAGGTTTTCCATCTGGAACCCTCCTTTCCCATACCCCCACCCCTGTCTTTATGAGGATGCTCCCCTTCCCACCCACTCACTCCTACCTCACCGTCCTGGAATTCCCCTACATTGGGATTGTAGCCTTCATAGGACCAAAGGCCTCTCCTCCCATTGATGTATGAGAAAGTCAACCTCTGCTACATATGCATCTGGAGCCATGGGTCACTTCATGTGTACTCTTTGGTTGATGGTTTAGTCCCTGGGAGTTCTGTGGTGGTCTGGTTGGTTCATATTGTTGTTCTTATGAGGTTACAATTCCATTCAGCAATAATTTCAATGACTATCTCAACAGCTATGAATGAGTCCTGATGCTATCCCATTTTTCGGAAACCCCCTATTCCATCCCCCCTCCTACTTCTTCTATGAGGGTGCTCCAGCATTGATGCATCCACTCCTGCATCCATGCTCTCAAATTCCTCTACACTGGGGCATCTATCAAGCCTTCAAAGAACCAAGGGCCTCTCTTTCCATTGATGTCTGACAGGGACATCATCTGCTACATATGCAGCTGGGGCCATGGGTCCCACCATGTGTACTCCTTGGTTGGTGTCTTAGTTCCTGGCAACACTGTAGGAGGAGGGATCTGGTTGGTTGATATTGTTGTTCTTCCTATGGGGTTGCAAATCCTTTCAGTTCTTTTAGTCCTTCTCTAACTCCTCCATTGGGGACCCCATGTTCAGTCCAATTGTTGGCTGTGAGCATCCGTCTCTGTATTTGTTAGGCTCTGGCAGAACCTCTCAGGAGACAGCTATTATCAGACTTTTCAGCATGCACTTCTTAGCATCCAAAATAGTGCCTGGGTTTGGTGACTAATAAAGTTGGGCAGTCTCTGGATATCCTTTCCTTTAGTCTCTACTCTAAACTTGGTCTCCATATTTGCTTCAGTGAGTATTTTGTTCCTTTTTCTAAGAAGGACTGAAGCAACCACTCTTTGGTCTTCCTTCTTCTTGAGTTTCATGTGGTCTGTGAATTGTATCTTGGTTATTCAGAACTTTTAGGCTAGTATCAACTTATCAGTGAGTGAATACCATGTGTGTTATTTGTGATTGGGTTACCTCACTCAAGATATTTTCTAGTTCTAGTTCCATACATTTGCCTAAGAATTTCACAAATTCATTGTTTTTAATAGCTCCATTGTGCAAATGTACCACATTTTCTGTATCCATTCCTCTGTTGAAGAACATCTGAGTTGTTTCTAGCTTCTGGCTATTACATATAAGGCTGCCATGAATGTTATGGAATATGTTTTCTTGTTATATGTTGGAGACTCTTTTGAGTATATTCCCAGAAGTGGTATAGATGGGCCCTCAGTTAATACTATGTCCAATTTTCTGAGGAACCACCAGACTGATTTCTACAGTGTTTGTACCAGCTTGCATTCCCACCAGCAATGGAGGGTCTTCCTCCTTCACCAAATCCTTGCTAGCATCTGATGTCACCTGAGATTTTGATCTTCAGTGAGGTGGAATCTCAAGGTTATTTCGATTTGCATTTCCCTGATGACTAAGGACATTGAATATTTCTTTAGGTTTTTCTCTGCCATTCAATATTCCTCAGTTGAAAATTCTCTATTTAACTCTGTACCCCGTTTTATTAAGGTTATTTGATTCTCTGGTGTTTAACTTCTTGAGTTCTTTGTACATATTGGATATTAACTTTCTATCAGATGTAGGATTGGTAAAGACCTTTTCCCAATATCTTGGTTGCCAGTTTGTCCTATTGACAGTGTCCTTTGACTTACAGAAGCTTTGCAATTTTATGAACTTGTCAATTCTTGAACTTGAAGTGTAAGCCATTGGCATTATATTCAGGGAATTTTCCCATGTGCCCATGTGTTTGAGGCTCTTCCCCACTTTCTTTTCTCTAATTTTCAGTGTTTCAGGCTTTATGTGGAGATTTTGAAAGAAACAGAGACATGGATGCAGAAGCTATAATGTGAATTTATCAGGTGGCTCCTGCTGTCTATCTTGACATTTTTGTCCTGTTGTCTTTTTCTGTGATGGTCTCCATTTTCAAGAAGAGATACATCATTCAGGAAGGAGTGATGTTGGTATAAGGATAAGATGTAGAATGTAGTCAGAACAATGGAAATATCAACTGATAATATAACCTGGAAGGGAAAAGATCTCACAGGGTCCTATCATACAACAAACTACATAGAACACATGTCTACTGAAAGAGAGAAATAGGCTTTCCCAGTATGAGCACACAACTAGTAACCCAATAAAAATAGTCACCTCTGAAACTATATGCACACAAACAACAGAGATGTCCCTCTGGTTATGTATATATTTATGCATATTTATTCATAAATACAATCATGAAAATCAAAGGAGAGAGTATCATTTAAGAGAGTGGGAAAACATGGAAAAGGCCTTTAGAGAAGAAATAGAGAAGAGAAAATCTTGGAATAATATTTTACTCTATTGTATCTGAAAAAGAAACAGGTGTAGCATATAGGTTATCAGAAAATGCAATATCCAAAATTATTGCAAATATTCATTCTTACTATTTCTTTAAAACTATTATGGACCATTATTTTTATATGTTAGAAAATATTTAAATTGTCTTCTTTACTCATAAAATCTATTTTATCACCTACTTATAATAACCAAGACAATTTGAACTGTCTTATACTCTCATGGTCAGCTCTACCTGTAAGCCATAATAGAAGCTAAGAATTATCCCTTTACTTGCCTACATATGAATCTTAAGAAAAAAAATTCCCAGTGTCATATGACTCTTAATCACTGTAGGATCACTTATATGTCTCCTTTACATCTAATACTGAGGTGTGTTCCTCAGCTTTGAGTATGCGACTTCTATTCCTCCAGTAGGCACATCTCCATATTCACAGATTTTACTCATTGTGTGCCACTAGGATGCTGTATGCTTCCTTTCTAATATTTGTCTTGGGCTGTTTCTTCATTTCAGGGTACATGCTACTTTCTCATTTCCACTCAGGTATGTGAAAACCTGTCAGATTGCTGTTTTCTTTATATACTTCCCATTATTATGCTGTCATCTTGGAACAAGTTTATTTCAAAACCTTTGGGGGGAAATGACAAGAAACAGAGCGTTTTATTTCCTTGTCCCTTCATTAGATTAGAAATGTCAAAAAAGATTTAGACTGTATTTATTTTTTATTAAAGTGAATGAGAGATATTTCTTGCAAAAGGGAAATTGTAGGGAATTTTAACTTCGACTCATACTAGATTTGCATGTCAGCACATATAAGCTATGAAAAGATTTCTCTTCATATTTATGATGCCTTACATATCAATTCCATGCTACAGGCCATGGAACACTTTTGAAAGATGTAAAATTATTGTAATGATTATAAAAATGCATTGCATGATGAAAACTGTAATAAGCCAAAAATGAACTGATTCAAAGTTAAGCTAAAATCAGATGAATTAATTACTGACTGAAGGAGCAACTTTAGATAATAAGTTTCACTATTGAAAGCTAAAAATCTTAATCTCTTTTTCTGATTCTTGTGAAATAAGATAGTTACAGTATCTGATGCTGTCATTGAAATCATTTTCAAGTTGCTACTAGTGATATATTCAGCTGGGAAGCAACATGGACCCGCAATTACAACACACTCGGGATTATGAGTTCCTTGCCACACAGACGTAATCGTTAGCTAGACAGCACAATCACTTCCTTTCTGCATTTGTTTGCTGAATTCTGGTATTCAAGAATTGCATATATACAATAAGTGACACTGTTTCTTCTTTCTGTACTGAGTATATACATATTTTTCTTGTAATTATGTTCTGAACACTGCAGTATAATGCTTCTTTGCCCAGCAATCATTGTCGTAAGTGTAAGAATACAGACATGGTTTAAAGGATATGCATGTGCAAGGGTTCTGTTCAATGGCAAACAGCTTCTGTAAGGGAGATATACATAACCAGGTCTTTGCATCCATGGGTTGGGAGGTATGCCATGGAACCAAATGCCATGGATACTAAGGAATGACTATGTTTGCTAATTTCAACCCCATTTCTGACAAAGAGAGGTCACTGTAGGCTTGTTTATGACATACTGCATTCTATACCTAATTAAGGTATAGTGATACCTTGGTACATGTCTTAAACTATTTGGCTTCTGCCAAATTGGAAGTATAGACAATCTTGTCCTTTCTTATCTACTTGCTCATAATCATGGCATCCACATATCTAGCATTGTCTTCCCCAGTGGGTCTCAGTGAGCAGTTGAATAACTGGATTTGCAGCATGAAAGTTGTCTGTGGAAAATGGAGAGTTGCTCTGGATATGTCTACACTGCTCTTTTGCTGCTACTTTGATGTTCATCATATTCTATATGCTTAAACTTTTAAAATTAGAAGATTTTCTGTTCTTTCTGACTCAGGAAGTAGCATACACAGAAAGTATTTTAAAGATTTAAAATACATAAATGAGTTACTGTATTGACAAAATAACCATCATTATCTTAAAGTAAGAGTTCATTGGTTTATCATTTGCATTAAGTGACACTGTTTCCTACCTAAGCATTCCAGGGTAATAGAGTCTTTCTTACACAAAAACATGAAATAAGAGAGCAATGTAAACTACAATATTATGAATACCTTTTGACAATCCATTTACACAAAATATAAAATTATCACAATGATACAAACAAAACAATCTTACATTTCAGAGTAATGTATGGAACTGTTAAAAATATATCAACTATAAATTCTATGATATCACAGTATTTCAGACAAGTTTTACCATTTAAAATACTTGCTTTGTGAATATTGGTAAATTTAATTTTTTATAACATATTTCTGTTACAACAAATAACAAATTTAATAATATTTCTTTGTATTTATAATTTTAACTTTTGTTCTATCTTTCATCATATGAATAGCTTTAAGGAAACTTATGTTAATACTTTACTTTGGCTTATTGCAAAGGATTTTTGAGAACCAGTTTTGCTTAGCCTAACACAAGGGCACAAATGAGAGCCAAAATCCGATTTGTTATTCAAAAAAACATTTTAACCAAATATTCAAAGTATATATTTCATATAATTTAATAACAACATTGAAATTGTGTAATAATTAATTGGTTTTGAAGAATGACATTTAAAGTTTGTTCCATAAAACAAAATGTTCTAAAACTGACTTTGATGGTGCTTCTAAAATAAAACCGACATTAATTTTAATTCACTTTATCATGTACAACCTGAAATGTAGAATGAAAAAAAAAATGGAATATATCAAATCACAGGACTGATTATGTAAGATGTATAGAATATGGGAAATTGTTTTTAAGCATGTTTTACAATGTAATCCAAAAGGCTATGTAAATCCAATGTATGATTCTCAACTTTAGATTTGGATTCCACATTTTTCTGTTTGTTTGTTTTTTCTTTGAGACAGGGTTTCTCTGTATAGCCCTGGCTGTCCTGGAACTCACTCTGTAGACCAGGCTGGCCTTGAACTCAGAAATCTGCCTGCCTCTACCTCCCAAGTGCTGGGATTAAAGGCCTGTGCCACTACTCCCTGTCTGGATTCTACATTTTTATACAGCTTTGAACTTGAGGAAAATGTAAATATTTTGATATTATTAGAAAACTCAGTTGGTTCTAATTGTGATGCTTTTTCTCTTGAATCAAGTTTCCCAAGCAACCTCTTTACATTATAGTCAAGATTTCTTTTCTTTTTTTCTTTTTCTTTTTTTTTTTTTTTTTTTTTTTTTGTATTTGGATTTTTAAATTTTTCTGGAGCTACAAGGTGTTCTAGCCTCCTCAAGTGTTCTTCGGCAACTTTAGAGCTAAGACATCGTGGTTCACTGTATTGAAAAGGGATATTTAGAAGTCAATACTTCAGTGTGATATTTGGAATTTACTGCTGAGTCATATACAACTAGCCCAGTTCTATAATATATGATCTTGTGACTGTGCCAATAAGGTAATGCCTCTTAATGCAAAATGATTAACAGTCCAGGACACGAGAGTTATTTTCAAATGATCTACTCATCTACTCATTTAGATTCAACCAAAAGTAGACATAAGATAGAATGAAAATTAAAATGTGGTTTCCAATGGTGACATCTTTTCAAATATGTTCAGAAAAATAATACCTCACTGACTGGAAACTATTCTTCAGGGCATCTTAGAATAGATGAATGTAGTTAGAATGTGCATGTTTTGTTTGTTTGTTTGTTTTGTTTTAATTTGGGCTACAGTCACAGACTACAGAAAACCAATACAAAGACCATCTGCAACTCCACTGGGAAGTTGGTTGTTATATGAATAGAAAAGTAGCGACATAATATACACTTAAAATTGTTATTTTTCCAAATAAATATACAGGAAAGAATGTTTTTATTCATTCATATATATATACATATATATATATATATATATGTGTGTGTATATATATATATATTCTGTATATTTCAAAGGTCTGAACTGTGTATAATATCAGTGGAAAGCTGTGGAGGAAGGTTGGAAAATATGGTGCAGAGTAATGGGATGAGCTATTATTCAATAACAACTCTGTTAAAAGCATATTGAATAACCATTTGAATGATAAGTTGAATTTTGAGCTCACAGAGAAACACAATGCAAGGTAATACATATCAGACAGTAAGATTTTTTGCCTTTGGACAGTTTGTATGTGTGTGTGTGTGTGTGTGTGTGTGTGTGTGTGTGTGTGTGTGTGTGTGTTTGAGAGTTTATATATGGTAAATTTATCACCCTCTTTCATTGCCCTCCTTTCCTAGTGAACCTTCTTTCCCCAAGAGCAATCCTCTTACTTTCATTCCGTATTGTGTGGGATTTGGTAATCAGTGGTTAAGGATAAGTGTCTCTGTGTTCAGTGTATTTATCTATAAAATGCAACACTGAGGAGTCCTTACAGAACAATACAGATCAAAGTGTTCTTTGGTGAAGATAACAGCTTTCATGATGGTTAGAAAGGACTCAACCAATTCAAAATATGTATATTGAAGTTTAGGTTTATGAACTCTGACCACATATCAGTGAAATCAGCAATGAAATAGTTTTTATTTTATTTATTTTTTTAATTATGATATAGTTTTTAAAGTAAGGTGGTGTGAGTGAATTATCAGTCAACAGCTATACTTCTTGACTTCTTTGACTTTTCTCAACAATTAAATTTAAATAGGATCTGAATTGGTGTAAGTACTTAGCACCTATGGCATATGGTAAGAAAAGTAAGAGGCAAACTAAGAAACAAATTTTGCAGGACACATGCCAAGGAAGTTTACTTATAAATCCAGCAGTGTGATACAGAGACAACTAGATTCTAAAGTGTGGTGGCTATCCATGTGTGCCAAAAATGCTAAGCTATGGTTCAGTTGTCTCAAGGAAACCTCAGAAAGTGAAGAATGAAATCATCCTATATGTTGCTCTGGCCTTTGCATGTGTACATGTACCCAAACACTAAAGAACATACATTACACACAATGCATGCACAGATACTCACACATATAAAGAAAGAAATTTTAAGAGATTATTTGATAAATGCAAATTCAATGAGGAAAAGATGAACTTAGTACAAGTTGGTTGTGTTTACAACACAGCTTAGCATAATTTTTCTATTTGTAACCCTAGACAATTAATCTGTAACTACCCTAGACAAAACACTGTATTCTACAATAAACTGAGTCAAGTATTTCAGAAAATGCCTGTTTGTGGCACAGTGGCATGCATAGTGCTAAGTGTCTCTAAGTACAATATGGGTAGGCAATGCCAGAAACTCATAATATTTAAAGTACTTTGGCAACGGGGTCCTGTGAAAAGTTTTATCGCTGTCAACATTTTCACTACCCCCATGTACATTTACATGCCACCATCTGATTTCTAAGAGGTGATGACAAAGTTTAAGAAGCTTTGTTTGGGCAGAAGAAGGGGAAAGCTGCATGTGTAATTTAATGTGGACACACGGTAGGATATGGCAGCATGACAACCTAGAAACTAGAACACTGAAGCTCCAGATATTTGCACTGGGATACTCTACAGAAATGACTACAAGATCATGAAGGAAATAAAAAGAGTGAGTCTGATGCAGAAGAAAGAAAATGGAAGAAAGAAAGACAAGGCCTATTCTGGGAAATTTGTATTTTCTTTCCCTCTCTTCCTAAGTTTTGACTGCAAATTAATCTTACAGCAAGTGAAAAGGTCATTACTAATAGTATCAGTTGTGGAGGAAAAGGGAAAGGTTGTTAATTTTGTTGAACATAATTCAGCACACAGATGAATTGAAGAATTCAATAAGAAAGTAATCCACGCATACATAAATGGTATTGGAGGGAAACCCCATTGGACACTTGTTTGGCCCACAGGTCTTCCAGCCTACTGCAATCATGTTGCTTTAACAGATTAACAACAGATTCCAATCCAACATTTTTTACATTGCCTTTGTGTATGTTTCTTTTTCATTAAGAATTGCAACACTGTTTCCTTTAGGTGCATTCTAAACATATTGATTAGTTACATGATCAAATCTAATGAAATTGGGGATTTTTGTTGCAAGGACATAAATATTTACATTTATGTAAGGGACAGTCCTATTTTCTTGAATATTATTACTTAAAAATTAGAAAGAACTAATTTTTTATGTTTCACATCATTTTTTGATAGTTGAAGCAATAGACAGGTAGCATTTTATATATGTATGCAAATATATGTTTTAATCTAGTTATGAAATCAAAGCATATATTTACAATAATGTTTCCAAGAATGAAAAATCAAGCATAGCAGCTATGGGAGGCACTATATGTCAATGTCAATAAAATGCAGATTGGGGGATAAAAATATCAGAAACAATATAAAAAACTTTATATTAAGAAACTTTTCTTTCATCTACAGAATTCTATGCCTTACCACAACTAAAAGTAAATACATTTCTTCAGAATATAACACAACAGAATTGATATCCAAAGTGTGAGATAATTTGAAATAAAAAAAAACCCAAACAAACAAAAACCAGATAAGATGTTGCAAGCAAAGTTGAACATTGACCCCTTTATCTTTACATTTAGAAATCCCTATGGCTTTGGAATGCATTGAAAAATCAGAGCAGATTCCTAAATGTCTGGTGTTAGGAGGATTAAAGACTGGGACAGTTCAGTTTTCACACTCCCTTCCCTGGGTTTTTGTTTGTGTATTTGAAGGGAGGCATTCTGGCAACTCAACATACCAGTGAACCACAAACATTTGTGTGTATTCAAGATTAGTAGACTACTTTTCCCTATTAAGCAATTAAACTGCTAATATGTCCCCATTTTTTTAATTTTTTAAATTACAATGATTTTGTTGCAAGAGAGAATAAAGCTACAAAATACTTTTAAAAATAAAGGAGGAAGTAGATTATTAAAAGCATCAATGAACACCCTAGATATCAGAGAACACAAAAAGTCAGAAATTAACATACGAGAACTGAGAGTATGACAATTACAGAAGCCATGATTGTGGGGTTTCTATGTATGTTACCTTTTTCTCAGCTCTGTTCAGTTGTTCTGTTCCTTTCAATAAAGCAATGCCTTCTGCTATTCACAAGACCCTCTCATGTCTGTTTGTTCTAGTTTTACCTCACTTCATCGCCTCAAAAAATGTCTCACACTTAGTTATAAGTTTCAAATTTTACAGATTAAATTCTGGAGAAAGAAAGTTTTCCTGGGTGTTCCATTGGATTTTGCTTTGTTTTGTGAAATAAGGGGGGTTAGACAACATCTTGTAAACTAAGAGGCAAGAGACTTAACAAGATATCTTAGATGGGAGGTAGTTGGAGGTAGAGATTTTAGTTAACATCAGAATTGCTCAAGGCTTTGAACATGGATCTCATGGAGTAAACAGGTTGTGGGAATTTTGCTGGTCCAGTATGCCTGGAGAAGTACCATCTATGCTAGAGGGACCATTCAGTTCTCAGAAACTAGGAGCATCTCCTAGCATTCTCCAACAACAGCTATAACACTGTCTTGGCAGTAAAGCTCTCCTCATAAGCCAGGTAATTATCCTTGATCTATCAAACATGTATTGAGAAATTAGTATAATTTAGTCAAAGGAAAATATATATATATGAAATATCCTGTACACAATGAAGATCATCCATGCATTTTCATAGATTCTGAGCCCAATAATATATGATCCAATTTGGTACTTATTTAGGTAGGAAGCAAGAAATGAACCATTTAAAATGATAACTATTTTCCTGAAATATCGGTATAGAGAATAATGAAATATTTAAGAAGTACAGCTGAATATATTTATATATTATGCATACATATTTATACATAGCATATGTTTAATGTTAAAAGCTGAAAGAAACAACCAATATAGTTTAGCATGTTGACATTTAGAGAGTTTCCTATTTGGTATATTTTTATCTATGAGGAAGAAATGTATACATATATAGTCTGAGATTAAATATAAATTTCACTTTTTATATATCAAAAGTTATAATATTCAGAAAAAATAACATTATACATAGTTTCTCATACTCTATATGCTACAACATTCTTCTAACATTTAAATATGAAGATAACCAACTCAAATAATTCTTCCTCTACATCAATATGGTCTAAATGTGATAATCTCAGTTGTATTCCGAGCAAACTATTATGTCATTAAACAAACATGTAGGAAAACTGCAAAGACATATTAATTGACTATTTCAACATAGTTCTTAAAATCTATAGCTAACAATTCACTGACAACATTTTGATGCTAAAAAGCACAATTTTATCTGAGATATTCCTTTTAAATCTTGAATAACTCTTGCCATCAGTCTGTTACTGTCATTTAAGCTCTTTGTTCTCATAGTTTTCTGCAGAATCCTATATTCAAGAGTAATTGTAGCAGACTTATAATTTACTCGAGCCATTTTTATGATGATTGGGAGAGACTACATAATAAAATAAGTGAACAATTGCTCTGAAATCTCCCTACAAGTTATATGATGTAAATGTCCTTCTGTAGCACAGCTAAGAAGTCCTAGTCACATCTTTTAAAACTTGATAGTGCACCAATCATTTCGGCTTCCCAGCGCAGAATTGCAAGGTTGTGATTAGTCTCATTTTGTACTATGCATAACTTCCAGTACAGTTCTCAGATATAGAAATGGAGTTTATATCTCAATAATATTTCCTGTAGGTAAAATGTGAGGGAAATGAAGACAGTCTTTACATATAAAATACATATTACCATGAGTCATGTTGAAATTGAATTCTGGAACACAGAGACATATTTTTTTCTAGAATTTTTGGAAAGGAATTTTTTAAAAATTGAAACAATAATTATACAAGTGAGGAAAATAGATTAAAGAGAACATTAAAGAGAACATTTGGAGTCTTTTCACTCCTGACTGATCTGAAAAAAATGTATGACATTAACAAGACTTATAGAAACCTACTTAACAAAGTGTTAATGTTTTTACTTTTCAAGATACAGAAAGAAGATGTTTACATATACATGCACATATATCTGACACAGGTATACACACACACACATGTATACACACCTATATCTTTTAAAATTTCTAATGTATTGGTAAGAGTCAGAAGGTCAGAAATCCTAATTAAATCACAGATGTCCAAGCCAAGCACTGTAACACAGCATCAGTAATTTTACTAACCAATATATAGAATTCCTAATGGAAACTATTATAGAAATACTTAACAAAGAAGGTTTAGAGAAAACAGTGTCAAAAATGGAAGAAATCTGGGATTGAAATGATGTTATTTTTTATTAGATATTTTCTTTATTTACATTTCAAATGTTTTCCCCTGTCCTGACTTCCTCTCCAAAAAAACCCTTATTCCATCCCCCCTACCCCTGCTCACCAACCCATCCACTATTGCTTCCCTGTCCTGGCATTCCCCTAAACTGACAGGAGCCTGATAGAGGTGTCTCCTGAAAGGATCTGCCAATGCCTGACAAATACAGAGGTGTTTACTCTCAAGCAACCATTAGACTGAGCATAAGGTCCTCAATGGAGGAGCTAAAGAAAGGACTGATGGAGTTGAAGGAGCTTGCAGCCACATAGGAAGAACAATATGAACCAACCAGTATCCGTAGAGTTCCCAGGGACTAAACCACCAACCAAAGACCCATGGCTCCAGCTGCATATGTAGCAGAGGATGAACTTGTTGGACATCTATGAGAGGAGAGCCCCTTGGTCCTAAGAAATGATGTTATTATTGAAATGCTAATAATAAAAACTGTTGACATCCAATTTTGGAATATCTACATTTAATTTTTCTAAAATACTCAGCATGAGCGTAGAGCAAATGATATGTTTAGATGTGCCATAATAGTGGATGATGCATTCAGAGATCACCTTAAAATATTAACAATAATTGCTAAGTTATCCAGTTTGATGTTTGGGAAAGTTGACAACATTCTTACAATCATTCCCACATCATCGGAAACATGTTCATTTGCATGTATTTCACTTGTTCTTGAGTGTGGAGTTGAATTCAATTAAGAAATCAGCTCTTTGTTTACAGTTTCATAAAATTGCATTCAAACAAGCCGAATGAAGGCTTGGAGAGAAGGAGATGTGTGCATCTCTGTAAACAAATTAAATAATAAATAATTTGAGGTAGTCAGTTTAAAATAAGTCATTCTCTCTTTTGACCTACAACTTTCATTCACCATCTCTCTTTTTTCTCTTAATGATGTTTCTTATTTATTATTCTAGTTTCACTACAAATCACTCAAGAGAATAAAGTGAAATGAATAAAGGATAGGAAAAATATTGTTGTAAATAATTTCTAGTTTTCTTTTTTATTTTCTTAGCTTATTCTTTCTTCCAACTTTCTCCTCTGTTCCTTCTCTCTGTCTCTGTATCTCTTTCTATTTTATTCTGCCAAAAGAATTTAAACATTTTATAACCTCATTGGAAACTCATGGTGCTCATTTCATTTTAAAGCACAAATGCCTATTTGACTGACCATTTAGATAGCACCTCCCTTTTAATACTCTTTCTTCCCACAACTAGCAATTGCCAATATCAAGTAAGTTTATATATGAAAAAGTTTCAAGTCATGTTCTGTTAAAAATGCCTGTGTTCAAAACAGACAATTATGTTAAATTATATATATATATATATATATATATATATATATATATGTATGTATATCTCAAATTCCATTTGAAATATCATTAAGATTGAATTACCAATTGCATATTGTTTATGACAAGATGTTAATCATACATTTATGCAAAAATATGAGAAGTTATTGAATTTTTATTTTTCTTCTGATTTTCTAAGCTAATGTGTGAAAGCACCTAGCCATTTCTGTAAGCTAACACAATTAGGTTTTGGGAAGGAAATTCTATTTTATGTTCAAATCATCTAGAGTTTCTTTCAGTGAAAAACTTTGACAAGTGCACAAGATGAGGTACAGGTTGGGACCATAACTTGATTTTTCATTTTGGGAATGAAATTTAACTTGGGGAGAGAATGATGTGCTCTATCTGTTCAAAAATTGTTTTTGTTATAAGGTCTATTCATAAGTGAGCAGGAACAGTAAAGAGAAAGGGGATTTTAAATTGCTTCCTGCAGCAGAATATGAGGCAGTAAAATTCTGCTAAGCAGAGAAAACAAGAAAATAGAAAGGATGCTCTGAAGAGAAGCTGATGACACTGGAATGATACAAATACATACATATATGTATATGTATGTGTGCTCTTATAAATATTTTCAAGCACACACATTTTACATATATATATATATATGTGTGTGTGTGTGTGTGTGTATGTGTGTATGTATAGTGTGTGTGTGTGTGTGTGTGTGTGTGTGTGTGTGTGTGTGTGTGTGTGTGTTTTAAACTTCAAATGTGATAAAAGAGATTGGTGGTGTTACCAAAAGGAAAAAAAATATCTTCTTTACAAAATGCTATAATACAAACTCTTCTATGGATCATTCCACATTGAAAATCTACAACACTGATTGATTTGCTTGATTTAATGTTATCTTTAGTGTGATGGATTTAGCCATACCTGAAAACAATAAAAAATAATATTGTTTCAATATTTACAACAAAATTGGAGTAGCCTAGATGGATTGCCATATCTTTAGAGAGTACAGGAATAAAATGGTGGGAAGAAGTTCATGTCTATTGAGGATTTGCTTGGAGGAAATTGTTATATTTGGTTTTAGTGTGATTGATTGAATGGACACTAAAATCATTATACATTTGAGTGGTTTGGTTTATATACTATATCTATGTATCAAATGATTATATGAGCCTCTGAAGGTACTATTATACAAAGAGTGGAGGAAGTACCAGTTATAAACTAGCTACTTCTGCCCATATGATGCTTTCATAGTCATCTCTGTTTAGATTAGGATATGTAAAGATGCTAGGGATATGAGTACTTTATATCCTGGACATTATAAAAACCTACTCATCACTATATCTAGAACCTGAATTTATGTGTAGTTAAAATTAATGTGTTTTAATAATGTCCTACGTGTTAGACAGGACTACTAGGAGATTACTAAATCCTAGGATTTCTACCTTTATACTTTTCTAAGGTTCTCCAAGAATACCTTTTCTAGCATCTCCATATCTTGGAATCAGATATGATTTATGATACCAGATATTCTTTACAGATACTGAAGTTTCTTGTATTCTATCCGAACATTCACAGTATTCAAACACATGAGAAGCCCACTACTTTGACTCTGTTGTTGAGTTATAATATAAAGCATAGTTATACATCCCATGTGAGCAATGGATACTTTATTTCCTCCTCAGACATAGATGATTATCCAATAAGAATCTTGTAATTCTTCTCTAATTATTTTGAAATATTTAGTTAAATGTCTGGACTCTCATTTTCCTGATGCATTTGCAACATTAGATCTACTCTTCTTATATTTATAATATCCTCAGTCTATGGTATTTTGTTCTACCACATCCAATGGCTAAAGATAAGTTATGAGTCAGGGTTCTCCTAGAAGTACATAACTTAGGAAATGTTTCTATATATTATGGGGAATTATTATGATAGCTTATAGTTTGTAGTCCAACTAAACCAACAATAGGCAGCTGTGGATAAAAATTACAAGAATCTATATGTTTCTCAGTCCCACGAGGCTAGTTGTTTAAGCTGATCTTCTGTAGAAGTAGGTGCCAACAAATGTACTGGCAAGTAAGGGCAAGAACTCAAAGAATAGTGAATCTTTCTTCTTCCAATGTCCTTATGTAGGCCTCCAGCAGAAAGTGTAGACCAGATTAAGGTGCATACCATCACGCCTGGATATGGCACTTGCTTTGTCCCAGGCTTTCCTTGAACTCAGAGAACTTCTTGCCTCAGTCTCCTGGGGTTAAAACATTTACTTCCTTGCCTTGTTCTAAGATTTTCATGGCCACTATAGCTCAAGATCTCTATGTCAAGATCCAGATCAGAAACTTGCATCTTACAGACTCAAGGTCTTTATCACAGGCATCCCCTTCAATTCTGAATTGTAGTTTATTCTGGATATAGTTAAGTTGACAACCAGAAATAGCCAACACATTAAGTGTGGCTACATAAGCCTTGTACCAGAAATATTGCATGCATAGGAATCAAAATAAGAAAGTATGTATAAGGCAAGGAGTCACAATTTGCTATATTCTATTGACAGATTCATTGTATTGTGAAATATGCATGTGAATATCACAGTATAATTTGAGAAACCAAGTCTTTTTCATTGTTGAAATAGTAAAAACAGGAGCCAGAAATTCTGATGGCATGGCATTTATAAACTTATTTCAACATACTTGTTCTGTTATTCTTTCTATTGCTGTTATTAGACACTGACCAGAAGCAATATAGAAGAGGATAGGCTTGCTTTGCTTACAATTCCAAGTCACTGTTTATCACCAAAAGAAGGCAAAGAAAGGAATCCAGCAAACAGTAAACCAGAAGAATACTGCTTGCTTGCTGGCTTGCTGTGAGGCTCATGTTTACCTATGGTTTTCTTTCTCTATTTCCTTTCTTTCTTTCTTTCTTTCTTTCTTTCTTTCTTTCTTTCTTTCTTTCTTTCTTTCTTTCTTTCTTTCTTTCTTTCTTTCTTTCTTCCTTCCTTCCTTCCTTCCTTCCTTCTTTCCTTCCCTCCCTTCCTCTTTCTTTCTTTCTTTCTTTCTTTCTTTCTTTCTTTCTTTCTTTCTTTCTTTCTTTCTTTCCTTCTTCCTCCTTTTATGTAGTCTAATCAGGAAATGGTGTTGCTCTTAGTGGACTTAGCCATCCTGTCCATAAATAATAATGACAGTCTTTTGTAGACATGATCACAGACCAATGAGATTTGGACAAATCTTTGATTGCAACTCTATGCTCAGTTACTCTAGAGAATTATCAAATTGACAGCTAATGTTAACTAGGGAAGTGCCTTACAAGATAGTACATCATAATTTGTTTATAATCATGATTGTTTTATCAACTTTGCATATAATAGTGAGTAGTACATATATAATCAAGGCTGGATAATTTGTAATGTCATTTGGTCCTAAAGAAATGCATAAGATACTCATATGGTACACAGAAAATCGGAAACTAAGAAACAGTTTACATTGTCTCCATGATACCTTTGTTCTTTCTGTAAAATGTGAATTTGGTGAAGCTAGTTCGGTCTTATCTATTTCACATTGAAATTCCAGTCTAACCTCTTCAAGACCATAATATATAGAGGCCATCCTTCATGATCATTCAGCACTTATTTAACAAGCAATGAAAAGTGATAAAGAGGCCAAATAGATATATACCAACCATAGAACTTGAATATGAACAAACAGTTCCAAACCTGAGCCCACCATGATCTAGTGACACATACTCCTTTTTCCCTCATGATGAATAAATCTGTTTTCATAGCCTCCATGGATGGTTCATTTACTTTTGCTACCTCAATCATCTTCCAGATTTCAAGCTCCAAAATAATGTATGATTATGGAGAGTCTATATTTTGAAACTATAACCCAAGGACAAGCAAAGGTAGCACACTCAAGGACAGTCCAAATCACCAAGTTCTTCCTTAGAATAGAATTAAAGAAAATAAAGGCCACATACTTTCAGGAAGAAACAAAAGACAAATTAGCATTATACTCTTTTATCTAAGACCACATGCATTATTTATATGAACTGTCTTCTTTGATTGATTAGGCAAAAGATTCACAAGAAGAAAATGGTTTAACAAGCATCTATGCTTTGGGAATTATTCCCAGAGGAAATAACAGTGTAATGAATTGCCCGACACTACAGTGTAAGGAGAGAAAAAAATGCTAATTTGAAGATATAATGCTTACCAAGTTGCTAAAGCCAGTAGCCTTTAAAGACAACACCTTCTGGATGCTAGTGAAAACAGTGCTATACAGAGACAAGAGAATGGGCAAAATTTAGAAGGGAACACATCCTAAAAAGAGCATAAGTGACATGTTAAGAAATGTGGCAGTGGTACTAATATTGCTTGTGCTAACAAGTACATGGAAGGGAAGGATATAAAGTGATAATATTGGATTTGAAATTTTATACTGCTACAATTTTTGGTTGTTTTTTGGAATGTGATTGTGAATATAATTCATAAAGAGAAAAGCAATGACATTTCATATATCTTACACTTGAATTCTTTCTGCAATAATTATGTATTAGAAGAAAAATGCTTCACTAAGCAACTTCTGGACTTTTATATGTATTTAAATAACTGATTCTAAGTAAATCTGTGCACCCTCCCAGTGGTTGCACTTGCTTGTTTTGACCATGTTAATGAATAATTAGCTTTGTGCCTTAAGGTTGAGAGATACCTGAGCAACACAGCACAGCAGTGGCTTCCATGTCACAGCAGACCATCTCATGTCCATCCATACCTACACTCTTGCTTCACATAAAGAATGAATATTATATGATGCCTTACCTGTAGAATTCAGGAGTCTCAGGTCTTCAAGCCTGCTTTCTCTTGGTGTGTAGTCCTGTCCTATTTCGAGGCTTCCATTTCACCACTACTTGGACTATTTTATAAAGATTCTCACTGCCTGGAATCTTTTCAACTTGACTTAAAAGATTTTTCAATTGTCTTAGTGATAATCAAAATAGTTGTGATAAGTATGGTAGCTTCAGATATAGAATAATATAGAATAAAATAAAAACACTCTGTATGTCTTCAATGTAAATTTCTAGATCAAATCTCACCTCCTCAGGTTATTAGAATATCTTTATTAAAGCAGAATTTCAGGGCTAAGCACTAGAGTTTAAACCTTATGGTATACAGTGAGAAACAGTCTAGATCAATGATAACCCCACAAGAAAAACAATATCTGCTTGCTGGACTACCCAGTGCTCCCAGAGACTAGACCACCAACCAAGGAGTATACAGGGAGGGATCCATGGCTCTAAATTCATATGTAGCAGAGAATGGCCTTTCCTGACAGCAATTGGAGGGAAGACCCTTGGTCCTATGGAGGTTAGATGCCCCAGTATAAAGGATGCTGGAGCAGTTCGGCAGGACAGGGTGGGTGGGAGGGGGAGGACCTTCATAGAGGCAAAGGGGAGGGGGAAGAGGGTTGACGTGGGATTTTTTTTTTGTGAAGGTGTAACTGGGAATTGGGATATTATTTGAGATATGAATGAATGCAGTGAGTAATTAAAAAGAAAAAGAAAAATAGAAGAATAGATTTGTTTAATACTAGCCTAAGGCATAAATTAGTGAAGGAGTATTCTAACCTTTTTTCATTTCAGTGCATTTTAAATTAATGTTTTAACTGTTAGTACATATTATGAAAAGTTTAGTGATTTGGGGGAATTACTGAATGTGCAAAAAAGTGGGACTCTGCTTTCTTTGCAAATTTTCCAAACCCTTTTCCAATTGTTTGTTCATTTTTGTCCAATTCTAAAGTGTTCATTTTTGTTTATTTTATTTTATTATTATCCCTTAGAAGCCTTTATGTTTTATAATGAGAGACAAAACTGGGGTAGGTCCAGATTGGAAGAAAGCTGTGGAGGAACTGGAAATAGATGAAGAGAAAATCATAATCAGAATATATTATGTGAGAAAAATATATTTTTAATAAAAGGGAAAAAAAGAAAAGAAATCACTTATGAAAGTTTTGCTATTTTCTGAAATGAACAAAGGAATGTAAACCTGATCAGATAAATGGTAATAGACTTTAAGTATGCTGAAGTCTTCTATTTGAACTATCCAGTTTTGAACTTCTGGGCCTAACCTCTCAGATTCTAAACTGTCTTTAGTCTTCTCATATTAAAAATGAAGATAAACACAGTTATTTCAATGATATAAAAGACTGTCCCCTCAAATATGTGGAATTAGTTTTGTGTAAAAACAAAAGCACAAAAAGTCATTTCAATCTTAACAATAATATGTTATCCTAATTCAAATAATGCCTACTTCATGGCACTGACATAGCAACCATATACATTAAGTGTGGATGTCTGCTAAGAAAATTCAAGGTGTTATCAACTTCATGTGTTCCATGGAAATGACCAAATGTTTCTGATACGTAGCACCTGAAATAATAAATGATGTTATACCAAGTTAAGTGGCTGGTTTACATTGTCAGCCATGAGCAGGATGGGCAGTTCAACCCGTTGTTGTCCATGTTATCTTCCAGAGACTCCATGACAACTGGTGTACAGATGAGCATCTGTTATTACCACTGAAGCCATTACTGCTCACTGAACTTCAGATGACTCGCAGAGGAGATTATCTTTTTCCTTTCATGACTTGGAAGCCAAAGTCCCAGACCAAAGCAAAGCATCCATCTGATTCTATGGTAACACAAACATAAAGAAGCCAGATGAGACAGGGCACTACCTTGGGGCAGCTTATATAAAGCTGTAAATGTTCTTCTCATCAACCCTTTGGAGGAACATTTGTCCCGATGTATTCCGTATGTGCAGTTTGTTCACTAGAACAGGGAATGCTTTGTTAGAATGTGATTCTGCCCTATTAAAGATCTTGAGGCCACCCAGGAGGGACAGTGTAAGCACCAGCCAGTTTTCCATGGATGAAGAAAGACCTAATGAGGGAGAAACACACACTACAGGTGCAATTCCAATTCCTTTCTCAGTAAATATCTGACAACCCTCCATGTTCAGGTATGGGACTCATTGGAATGAAACCATTACTTGCTACATCCCACCTCTGTTTTAAGCAGGGTTGTTTGTGCATGTGCGCATGCATATTAAAATATCATTTTGAACAATGGCTTCTCACTGACATCAGAGGGCATTAAAAGATTAATGTCATCCTGTAAAATATTCTCTAAATTTTGAACGTCATCTGAGTCACCTATGATAATTGAGAATAGTGGTAAGTAGGTTTGGGCGTTTATTCAATTATAGTTTTTAAGTTATAAATCATTCACATTCAGGCAGAATTATTTTTGATATTATACATTTTTGCAAAGTGAAAATGTAGAAACAATACATAGCATGTATTTGGCAAGTCTCTACTTATGTGACTTTGCTATCTCACATTCAATATGTAGCAGACAATTCTTCACACTGAGTACTTGTCAGGTTGGTGATGCTCAGTGCGAAACCCCATGACACTCCTCATTTATCATGTTTTGTTTTCATCTTCTCATTCTAGATTTTTTTTTATTTAGGAAAGTTATACTAAAAAGAAAGACATGATATGACAGAGTGGCCACACACTTAAAGAAAGATTTGATCTTTTTCTTCTGACTCTGGGCATATATTTTTGATGATATTTATTACTCTTTAATTCAGAATTTCAACTACCACATACATTACAGCACTGAACACAGAACTGGCGTGATTAATAATGATAACAAGAAACAAAGTAAATACAGTCAGCCTTGGTCTATATACTGTTAATGTATTGCTAACCAAGAGTGGAATAAACCCATCTACACATATTCCTACCTAATCCTTATAACAAATTGCCTAATAGTCACAGTCTTTTAAATACTTTTTCCCCATCCATAGGTAAAGAAGTCCTTTTAGTTTCAGATATGCTCTCAAAAGAACCATGAAACTAGGTCTCCATTTCTGTATACAACCACTAAGATATAGTAATGATCCCTTTTTGAAAAGGTAGAGGGACATGAAGGAAGTAAAACATACAAAGGGCTACATATTAGTTACGCAAGTCTCTGAATACTAAGGACAGGTATCCTCTCTCAACCACAAGAGTTCCGTGCTGGCAGAGAGATAGCTGGGAGAATATAGGAGGTGGCTTTTGTTCACATTATTCAGCATCTTGTGTTTGCTTAAGGAAGTCAATAGTCCATATTATCTCGACTGTTTTGGGAGCAACCATCCGCATTTGACAGTGTTCAGGTGCCATTCTTTTGTGACAGGAACAAGTATATTGCACTGCTGCTTATAATGGTTCAAGAGGACAAATGTTACTAAATGATCTTATAGAACTGTAAATGGTATCATTAATGAATGAGACTACAAACCAAATCTTCAAAGACTTCAATGTACATCAGAATTAATTATCATTACTAATTTGCAATGCAAAAAAGAAGGACTGTCAAGTGAACCAAGATTAGCCATTACTAATTCAAGTTATATTTTATAGTCTTGTACTATTTGCCTCCTCATAACAAAGGGAAATGTAGAAGCAATCTCTGAGACTATTTGGTTTGACCTATCCAAACAGAACTCTTTCCTAGAAAAGCATTTAGTTTCAGATACCTCCATCTTCTTTCAACTTCATGAACAAACCCTTCTCTAAGTGATTGCTTCCTTCAACCTATGGCTGCATCACAACATTTACTAACACGTCTTTGTGGACAAGCATATTGGTGAAAATAGCCTGGAACTCTGAGAAGTAGCTTGACCTAGCATGCACTAATTATATGCATACGAAGTAAGGTAAAACTTGTCCTTTGAGTGCATTTGGGGAGAGAGGATATTCCATTCATATGACTATGATTGAATATACATTAATTCAAAATCAGATGCACCATAAGAAGAAGCATTCATACTAAGGCCTTGAAATTAAAAAGCGAATTACCCATGACTCATCCCAGAGCAACCAAATTATCCTCCTTTATGATCCATAAACAAAATCTCAATACTAAATCAGTGTGTCCACTATATGGTTTTACTTTACTTCTGAAAAAAATTGCTGTTCTGATTTTGTATGTGTGCCTCTGGTTTTTTGAAAAAAAAAGAAAAATGTCAAGAACCTGGAAATACCCAATCCAGCCAGAGACTACCAGGATTACTTCTATGTGATATAATTGACTATATTTATTATTTTCTGCTAAGCATGAACTTGAAATTCTGGATATCTTAAGACACAGGAAGACACATTTTCTGTTGTCTTAAGTCCTAGTTAGTACCAAAATGTGTTATCAGCCTGAATACTACTCATTTTTGAGCAAAGTAGAAAAATACATTTAGAAAATATGTCTCAAATATTAGACAAAGATGTTCTAATTAAGAGGATAATGTTAAAAAGAAGGTAACATCTCTATTTAATTATGTTTGCTGCAAATTTCTAAATTTCTATTGTGTCTTAGCTTATTTATATGGGGATATTTTTCTAGAGACTTATCATGGAAAAGGGCTTCTAAGAGTCTGTTTACTATAGCAATCCAACCAACACTTTCTAAGTAAATTAAACATAAAATAAAAATATTCAGGAAATATATATGTACCTAATTTAGGTACATAAATCAGATAAGAGAAAATTAATTAAAGAAGATGATAAAAAGATTTCAATGATGCTGAATTTTATACAGGAATATATAGAGGAGAGAAAAATTGAAATGTATAGAAAAATTAGTCTGACCAAAAATAAACAGCAAACACAGATAAGCATAAAAATGTTGCAAATTTCATTGTTTGTGTTTTATGCATTGCCAAAGTTACTGAATAGTCAGCTGTTCTCTTGTGAGATAGTAACATCTGGTTTGAGTTGTTTAAACATCGTTATACACATTTTTAAAAATTCTTTATTTGAACTGGGCATGGTGGCCCATGCCTTTAATCCCAGCACTTGGGAGGCAGAGGCAGGTGAATTTCTGAGTTCGAGGCCAGCCTGGTCTACAGAGTGAGTTCCAGGACAGCCAGGGCTACACAGAAAAACCCTATCTTGAAAAAAAAACAAAACAAAACAAACAAACAAAAATTTCTTTATCTGAGTTTTTTTTTTCAGATCATTTTCTTTAGTTCTATTGTTTCTGTGGCATACGGAGGAGACATGTTGTTTTGGATATTCCTAGTTCTTTCTCTGTGCTAGAATTTGAGAATGTTGAATTGTCCAGGTGGGAGAAGTTCAGGCCAGGGCTGGTGATATGGTGACCTCAGCTGCTAGGAACAAATGGATAGAAGTGTGCACATAGGACCCAGATCAGAGAAACTTTGTCTTCTGACATAGGGAGTAGAAGGAGACTGGGAATGTTTGGGTCTAGTGCTCAAGAGTCTGGAAATTGTTCAACTTCAGTAGCTCAGGGTACTGTCACAAATGGACTGAGTACTCAGAGTACAGGAATACTGTGTACTGGGTATCATGGGTGAGATGGGGCAGAATGTTGAGGTTCCAGAGTTCCTCTTCCTAGTGCGTGCCTGGAGCTGGTGGATGGCAAAAGTTAGGGCCAAGTTGTTGGACTGAATGCTAGTCCACCAGATCACTGAACTCTTTATTATACAGACAATGTTTATTGACTTTTCAACCTATACTGCTTTTTTCTAATGTTTAGTGATCTGGTTGCTTTATAGCAGTGATAAGTTGTTTCAAATTTTCTATGAATATTTAAATTTGTACTCTCCCGTATTGTTTGGAAAATTACTCTTTGCGTAAAAATTTAATAAAACTCACACTTTGGCATTCTTTCTTTCTTTCACAGTGAAAGAGTAAAAATCTTTGCTTATAAGAGTTTTGAAATATGAGCCAGGTCTGGTGGTATACACCTTTAATTCCAGCACTTAGGCAACAGAGCCATGCAGATTTCTTTGAGCTTTACTTCAGCCTCGCCTACATAGTAAATTCTAGGGAAACTAGGGCTATTTACAAAGACCTTGTCTCAGAAACAAACTAATCAATAGTTTTGAAATCATTTTAAAGACATGTTTTTGTTTGTCCCATGTCTAGAGCAGCATAATAAACATTTTTTAACAAAATGATTTCATCCTATGACTTTGTTATAAAACTACCAAGTGAATATTCATCTATTTTTCAGTATTTCAGTATTTTAGAACTGTGTGGTAAGTACCATGCTATGTCTTGAATAAGGTTCCACAATAATGTGCCAAACAATGGATCCCCTAGGAAGTAATTAAGATCAGATAGGGTTATTATAGTTGAGACAGTGAATCACGTGTTCGTGGCTTTCTCTGAAGAAGAAAGAATTCAAAAGAGGATTTCACACAGTCTCCCTGATGCTTTGATTGATCCTTGGATACTGTGCCAGGAAAGAGGAACTCAGAAGAGACAGCACTTGACCTTTGATCTTCAGAACCTTGATACAAAACAAACTGTGCTAGAAATGTTGCTTTAGAGAAATGAATAAATGTCCCAGCATGGTGAGTACAAGCAAGCCATAAATGTTGGCTCCTTAAAATATATAGAATAAAGCAATAACATGAAAAATGTGACTGTATATTGTCACATAAATTAAGATGGATACATTTGTTTTATTAACAGTTATTAAAAAAAAGTATTTAAAAGGTAAAGGCAATAGCTGAGTAGGAAATAGAAGACATGAAATTAGAAATGAAAACTTCAATTCCTATTTATTTCAATATAAAATATCAAAATGAATTGAGCATCAGACAATATATAGACAGTGCTTTGATCTATAGTACATCTAGTCATATGGTCATATTTTACTAATGCATCACTGATTCCTACAGAGATGGTTTAGCAGAACTTATCTCTCATTGGTCTATTAAGTTATGGAAGCTATAAATATCTAAAAAAAATCTTCCTAACAAATCTAAAAATAAATATGTCATGAAAACTGCAATCACAAATTATAAGAAAATCACAAATGACAAGGAAATGGCAGAATTTGCAGAACAAAATCTTTCCTGAGCACATTATGAGATAAACAATGATGATTTGATTAACTTAAAAAAAATTGGTCAATGGATTAAATATTATACTGAAAATGATTTGGAATGTGAGTGAATTCATTATACTAATAATGAACTTTGTATGTGATTTATTAGCTGGTATGTTAGCTTTATATGAGATGATTAGCTGGTAATAGTTGTTTTTCTAGAGACTGTGTTTAAAAGCAAGAAGGTCTTCTTCTTGAGGAAGAAGTCAACCTTGAATTTGTATTAGTAAGTTTGCATGGAAGAAGATACTGGGAATTGTTATACATTTTAAATTTTCTCCTAAAATACTATCTGCTAGCCTCTTAGCAGACAGGCAAATTCCATGGAAATATTGGAAAATGATATAAATTCCAAGTGGTGGTGGATACCAGTTAAAGGAAGATAGGACATTAACTTCTGGTCCTAGAGTGGATGCTGAACTAGTGGGCTTTTCCTTCTGTTGCATTTCTGGAATCCAGGAGAGCTGTATCTGTGTTTCATCATATAATGCTGCCACAATGTTCTCCTCATCACTGTCTCCGTAATGTTCTCCTCCTCATGATTGTTCTTCACATATCCACTGCATCAATGATTCTCTCCCTCACTTACCTAGTAACTAAGGTATTATCCCTTACCACTTACTGTAACCATGATCTTCCTCATCAAACACTGAAATCATGAAGTTATGCTTTTATCAAAGACCTAAGGTCTACAGAACCCATAGACCATGGATTGATGCTTCTAGCATCATGAAACAAAATCATTTGTCCCTATATTAAATCAAAAGTCTACATTAACGTCTGTCTGTTCTGACATTTGATATTCAGAAATAACAAAAAATGCAACTCTGTAAATTGCATGAGTAAAAATAATCTTAATAATGTTAATGTTTAATCTTAAAAGATTCTATCCACTTGCTATCATACAATTGAAAGTATTTGTGCATATTACAGTGTATCAGTCTCCTTTCAACATATACTAATTTATAAAAAGTCAATGAAGTTGACAGTGTCTTCATCTTTCAGAGTGAAATCATGAAGATTTTGAAATAATCAAGTTTAATGATTATGATTAAAAATAGATTAATAAGTTGAACATTCACAACCGGATTCTATATCTTGCAGTTCCAGATAAGAAATGTATATTATAGATTATTTATGTGACAATATCTTTTATTATATCTATCTTTTAAGTCATGGTCTCATGGAATCTAGTCTGGTTTGAATATGTTTCGAACTGGAGACTTGCCTTGAAATATTAATTCAAGCCGGGCATGGTGGCGCACGCCTTTAATCCCAGCACTCGGGAGGCAGAGGCAGTCGGATTTCTGAGTTCGAGGCCAGCCTGGTCTACAAAGTGAGTGCCAGTACAGCCAGGGCTACACAGAGAAACCCTGTCTCGAAAAACCAAAAAAAAAAAAAAAAAAAAAAGAAATACTAATTCTTTTGCTTCTGCTTTCAAAGTGTCCAAATTACAGGTGTGTATCACCATACCTAGCCAAATTGTCTATTATTCTAGGTTCCCGCACTAGTTTTATGCAATCTATCTATAGAGCTAAAGATAAATTCGGTTGATTGGCAATCAAGCTGTCAAAACAAACCTTACATTATCTGCTGCTACCTATCTTCACATTTTAAATGTAATTGAAATATCAACAGTACACTGACTGTGTATTAGCCCTTCTGTAAGAGAGGGTAACTTCCAAAAAGATGCTAACATCACCCAGAGTGGGAAGACTGGGCAGGGTGACACCTTAATTTACCACTGCACACAGCACAGGGAGGCTAGACAATAGAATTGTTGCTTCTCTAAAAATAAATTAAATTTGTGACATCTGTAAGAGCAAAGATGTGTCCTTGCTTTCCCCTCTCCCATGCCAATAACAAACCCTGATGATAAGACTGTGATTTGATGATTCCCTGATGATTGTGAACCCAGTTGTATTAAAAAAATTGTATTCAGATTTTATGCGCTTTCTTTCATGGCAATCCAAATGTTATATATATTATGTTCAATTAAATGTGTGAAAATTTTGTTCAATTCATTTATATGAAATTGGTAGTGAAAGATAATATTGATAAAGGAAAGAGTAATGAAAAAAATTAAAATCACCTTCTTTGCTTCAAATAAAATAGCACGAAATAAGATATTAATATGCAAAGCCTAAACTGGGGTTTGAATACATGAATGATACAAATCATTATCTAATTAAACTTAGTTGTCAGAGGCATAGTCTCGTCTCAGAGGCATGTTAACTTAACGATAACAAAAATCACCACTACTTACTGTGCACAAATATCTAAACTGCACATAAATTTGGCTCCAATTAATTTTCTACACCAGTTAAAATGTGAAATTTCACATTATAGAAAAATGTCTACACTGTTTATTATGAGCCATTCATTTTTAAATAATTCCAAAACCGAAACCAATAAATTTCCATGGGGTAAAATTACTTTGATTTGTTTTTGTTTGTTTTGTTTTGTTTTAGAAGTATGAATGTTTAACTTGGTATGTGAAGCTTAATAAGTTTTACAATACAATAGAGATCCATATAGGATCTTAAGACTCTGAGGATGAACTATCCAGGGACTACCTCACCCGGGGATCCATTCCATAATCAGCCACCAAACCCAGACACTATTGCATATGCCAGCAAGATTTTGCTGAAGGGACCCTGTTATAGCTGTCTCGTATGAGGCTATGCCAATGCCTGGCAAATACAGAAGTGGATGCTCACAGTCATCTATAAGATGGAACACGGGGCCCCCAATGGAGAAGCTAGAGAAAGCACCCAAGGAGCTGAAGGGGTCTGCAACCCTATAGGTGGAACAACAATATGACCTAACCAGTACCCCTAGAGCTCATATCTCTAGCTGCCTATGTAGCAGAAGATGGCCTAGTCGGCCATCACTGGGAAGAGAAGTCCCTTGGTATTGCAAACTTTATATGCCCCAGTACAGGGGAATGCCAGGGCCAAGAAGCAGGAGTGGGTGGGTAGGGGAGCAGGACAGGGGCAGGGTATAGGGAACTTTCGGGAGAGCATTTGAAATGTATATAAAGAAAATATCTAATAAAAAGTAAAAGTAAATAAATAAAAAGGATCTTAAGACTCTTTTGGCAGCACAGTATATTCATTAGAAACTAATCTTCCAAATATACTGAAATTGTTTTGAATTAAAAAAGCAAGATTTCCCCACGAAGTTCCCTGAGAGGACTGTAGTCCATGTAGATTGCTTTTCATAGCTGAATAGCTATGAGCTGCAGTTGGAAAGGCACAAAGAAGGAAAAAGAGAGATTTCCATTTTAGGCCTGCATTTTTTGGAGTTGGGAAAAGCATCTGCCTTTTACAGGGCTGTTTCTTCACCTATAAAATGGTAGGGTTGGCAACTTCTAAGAAACTTCCAGTTTTCAGAAGTTGGTTTTGTATCAACCACCTTCACAAGGTGTTTCTAACTTTGAAAAATAAAGCTTTATTAAGTTTTTTCAAGTTAAATGTGGCTGGTATCCATGGTTAGTCCACAGCACAGAAGCTTATGCAGGGAATAACCTACCTGCCGTTTCTTGCGGTCTCTCCAGGCAATTCTGAAAATCATTAAGAACTCTCCTATTCTCTATACTCATCATTCTCAAACTTAGCCAGAGTGATCTTTTCACAATGAAAATGTCATTGTGCCATTTCCTGTCAAAAGTCTTTGAGTGATTTCCTGATGTTCCTGGGATAAGAGCCCAAATCTGTACTACAACGTCAAGAGCCAGCCAGACTTGTCTGACCCTGCCAAACTCCACAGAAGATAAGCAATGATTCATAGATGGGCTTCTATTCACATCCCTGTCCATAGGTGGTGACTTTTCTACTGGCCCTAACCCATGAAGTTCCTTAAGTTTCAGTGTCATCTTCAGAATGTAGGATCAGATCATACATAATAGAGGTACCACCAGCAAAACAAAAGAGATAATAGTGACAAGAACAATCCTGTGAAGCAAATGAAAGAAGAGAAGATGAGCAGCAAGCATCACGAAGCATTTCATAAAGCAATGGAGGCACTGATGAGAATTAGAGGACTAGCTATGCAGGCAGAGACATGGGCATTTCTGTTGGCAATTTTCTCTAAAGAGGCTAAAAACTTTTCAGATTTTATTCCCTTATTCCCAGTAACATATTTGCTCTTCCTAAGATGGGAGGCAGGGTAGCTCAGAGCTTGGAAAGCCTTGTGAGGTCAACTTACGAAGCATTAGATCAATTTAATAATTTATGTTGGGAAGTATGTCTTCAAAGTAGGTGTCCCCAGTGGGACATGAAATTAGCATTAGAAGGCTGCCTTGGTCACATGGAGGCTAACCTAAGCAGGTGTGGAGAGGCAGATAAGCCCTGGGAACTCAAAGGGCTGCTTGTGAGGTCAGCTTCTCCCCAAGTGTCCCAGACACATTATAGTTTTTTTATTTCTAAAATCCTTGTTTGCAAAGATATGTGCTCACTTTCTATCTCCTTCTTACTTCTGTGTTAATTGAGAGCCATGTAAACCCTTTCCTTGCTGGCCTTGTTTTTTCTCAGGGTATTTATTTCATCACAGCAAGGAAGTGACAGTAGAACAATTAGGTAGTGCTAACAACTAGGAATTCAATTGTAAATAAAAAAAGAATAGTTCAAAACTCAAATCATTTGAGTTACTTTATGTATACAGTGAGGCTAAAGAGATAAATAAAATTTTTAAGTATTCTTCTACATTGTTTACGTTTTTTTTCTTTCTTGAGTAGTTTTTTTTCCCTAACCCTTTAAATACAAATTTTGAGGAATTCAGGGAGGTATTTATATACCACATTTTTAATACGATTATACGGGGGAGGAACCAACGAATACCATTCAAACTAAACCATACTGCCTGATAATTTTTTTAACTCAAATCATGTTTAATATATGTTTCCCATTATTGGACAAGGGAAATGTCCACACAAATTCTATTTTATTTTAAAAACTTACTACCAAGAAGTAACTCCGTTGTACATGTGCAATTGTGGTCCAACGTTGTGCAAAATATTTTATATCAAATATTCTAAAACAGGGAAAGTTGATTTCACTATTTTACTGTTTATAATATTTATTTTGTACTTGATAATAAAACATGGATTTAAGCTATTTTGTACTCTAGTAGATATTGTTTTAAGAAATTGAGTTTTTATATTACCAGAGAGCTTCCACGATCACTAGCATAATAAAATAAGAAGAGTAAGAACTGCATTTTGTTTATGAGTGAAAGTCTTATACTATTTAAACATTAATGGCAAGTAGTTATTTATGTAACAAAACTGGCCTATTTTATGGGGGGAAAGTGTGTATGGAGGAGTTGAGAACAGCTTCCCTATAGCTTTGTCTTCATAACAAAACTTAGAAGCTATTTAGCTTAACTCTCCAACCAGAATGTGAAACCCATAGTTTCCTACTTCAGCAAATGCTTCCAGAAATTCAGGGAAAAGATACTTCCATGAATGCAGAACTCAGAAGTGCTACTTCAGGGTATTTGCCCTTGTTAAACTGGTTTTGTGGAAAGCTTATCTGCTAATTCACAATTCTCAAGCAGAGCCAAGCTGTTTCTGCTACTGGTGTTAATTATTTATTAATGCAGTGAAAACACTTTAAGTTCCAATTAAATTGTCAGCAATCATTTCTGTGCTACTGGCAAAGATGCTTAGTTCTCCACTTCAGAGAAAATACACATCCCTACACTTGATTCCACTGGTACTATCACAGGTGTGTATGGTCGAGTCAGGGCCTGACTGTAGACCTTACTGTGGGCAAATATATTGCATCTCTGAAACTCATTTGTCTTCTTGTTTTATAGGGTGTTTAGACTATTGATGTGTATAGAATCACATGCTTGCTTTAAAGCAGAGAGTATCTTCATGTTTCTCACAACACACCTAATGTTTATGCTGCAGAATCCCTTCTAAGGACACAGTCATAGCAAGTCATGTCTGTAAAGTATCTGACATCCTCCTGAAATATTGTTTTCCATTTCAAAATGTTATAGGTATGGATATTGTTCTTGCATGTATGTATGTGCACCACATTCCTGTTTATTCTCCTCAGTGGCCAGAGTAGAATGTAAGTTCCCTAGGGACTGGGGCTAAAATTCTTCTGAGCTATCATGTGGGTTCTGAAAATCATACCGTGGTTATCTGGAAGAGAAGCCGGGGATTTTTTGTTTGTTTGTTTGTTTGTTGTTGTTTTTTTGTCTTAATTTTTTCAAAAACAATTTTTATTAGATATTTTTCTTCATTTACATTGCTCACAGTCATATACTGGATGGAACACAGGGCCCCCAATAGAGAAACAAGGGTTCTTAAGGACAGCCAATTCTCTACCTTGGTAATATTCCTTTTATTGATTCATAATCATAGATCTCACTTTATATACTCCTATTTGCATGAATTAGTTGCTCATTTACACAAGTAAAACTCTAGGATTGCTAAAGAGCACTTTGATTTTCACTCTCTGTTTTCTAGAATTAGTGAACTCAAGTTGGAGGTAAGAGTATAACACATGGTGAATGTGGTTTTGTGAGATAAAATCTTGACAAACAGTCCTATGGGTTTCCACAGTTACAAGAATAAAGAACTTCAGAAGGTGGAACATCAGGATACAGAAGGTGACAGTTGGAGGGGACAGTAGAGTGAAGGATTGTCTTATCATCCTGAACTAAAGGAACATTTTAAGTTTTCACACTATGAAAAATAGAAGTGGAACCTGACATCTTATAATGCAGATGAGAACACACAGCTCAAGTCTCTGCACACCAAATTTCACTGCAGGGGAGCCATGCCCATTGTTTACTGGTTATTCATGTGGGTTTTGGATACCCCAGTGGCTCCTAAATATGTAATTATGGTCTATAAGGTTTGCAATGCTGTCTAATTGTCTTGGAAAAAAATAGAATCCCTCTTGGCAAACATCTGAGATCTGGGGCTGTATCAAATATTAGCATCAGGCTGCAGACTTGACCTACAGGTTTCTATGGAATAGATTAAGACAGATAAACTTGACAAAGTCTTAGAGCTTTTCTAAGTGAGAAACAGACTAGTATTTATACATTTGAGAGTGTCTATAAAATTGTGTCTAAATGGAATAAAATAATTTATATACATGAAAAACATAATCACTTCATTTTAAAATTAATAAATTCTGTGCATTTAAATATTCACAGGGAAAAGGACTATCATGAAAACTGTGTCAAAACAAATTATCTTAATTTTGTTTTATTTAAAACTTAAATGTCTTCAGTTTTAATACAAAAAAGAGAAACTTAATCTGTGCAATGGGTAATACTCTCTGATTGTTTACTGATTCTTCTAGACCATAAGATGAAAGAGTAACCAGACATACAATGTTCCAGAGAACACCTCTTTAAATGGAAGTCTTGATGTTGGAAGCGTGTGTCATTGCACTTATACTTAAAAAGGAATACTTATTAATTTCACTAAAAGCAATGGATATTCACTTAAGGAATAGAAGCTGAATGTCTTTCATTCATCTCTAGTTCCTGGTGCATACAAGTTTTCCTAAAGGGTTATGTGTGATTTATTATTGGCATTTCAATTTATTTGCCTTAATGCAGGTTATGACTTAGTAGGATATTTTGTTTTATTAATTGATTTACTCCACTACTGCTTATGATGTGAAGAAGCCACTGCTGATATGCATTCAAATATGCAAAAAAACATTAATTTCAAAAGCATACATAACCTAAAAATATGATGAGTTTTCAAAATACTATTTTTACAATTTTGGCTGACAAAATGAATCACTAGTTAAAGTTACTTGTTATGAAGCCTTCCTGTCTGAGTTCAATTCCAATGTGCACAGGAAGAAGAAAGTGAAAATGAATTTTGATAGTTCACTTGTACAGTGTGTCCTGAATGGTAACTATTATCACATACATACACACACACACACACACACACACACACACATACACACACAAAGTTAGATAGGTAAATAGCTTAATAAATAATAAAGAGGTGGGTGATAGATAAATAAATGATTAATAGATAATAAATAAATGGTAGATAAGGATGATAGAAGATAGATAAATGATATATGATAAATGAGAGATGATAGATTTGTAGATTATAGATAGGTAGTTGATAGCAGATGGCAGAAAACTAATATAAAATAGCCCCTTTCCTCTTATTTCAGTTAAGAAAAATATTTAAAACTTCACATATGGTAACTAATTTTAATTTTCTTGTAATAGTAAATGAAATGATTTCTAGGAAGATCTCATAGTACCTCTGAGAAGAGAGTATTCAGTGGGTCAGGCATTTGGCTTCATTCCCAAGCTTACTGGAGACAGCTCTCCCTCTGGCTAGTGATTAGAGCTGACTGACAATTGAACAGCATCACTGAGTGAAGAAGCTCTTTTTAAATACGGGTTAATGGTTTTGTAAATTTAGTGCCTTGAGCAAAATTGAATTAAACATTTAGCCATTAATCTCAAACATTCTTAGCAATTGAAAACTTCACAATATACCCAGATCCCATAAATTCAAATAACTTTCTAGAAGGTTCCTCAGGCCAGCTGTGCAAAGGATTAGGGAGATGTCAAGATGTATCCCCTGGGAAGCAGACTATGCAAGACCTGGAGGATAAGGTCAGCTAACTACTCTGTAGAGGCAGGGTCATGAATTAGGTCATGACAATGCCCACCTCTACATAACTTCAAGGGTGTGAAATTCTACATAGCTGTTAGGTAAACAAACGTGGGTGTGTGCCTACAGGATGGTCAGGGTCTTCTGTGTAGACAGCATCCTTTGACTTTTTCCTGATGCAACAGTAATCAGTATTTCCAGGTTTAGTACTTCAGTTCAACTTGTAAGTGATAAAGGAGATTGAGAGGTTAATGTTATCCTGTTAGTCATTTCTTTTATATTACCTAGAAATTGATATTACCTAGAATGAAGGCCCGAATCCCAGAAAAAGGCATTGGATTGTGTATTGGGCTTTCACTGACCTGTGTCATTTTCTGTGTGATTCTGCAGTGCTCTCAGTTGGACTGAGTGTGCTATATTATAGTCGTTTGTTTTTTTCAACTTGTTATAAATCTAGACATACCTAGGGATGCAAAAAACATGTCAATTGAGAAATGGCCTCCGTCAGTTTGGTTCATGAGGATGCTTATGGAGTTTTGGAGCTGTGTTTGTTTGTTTGTTTGTCATTCTGTTTCTTTGCTGTTCAGTTTGTGGTTGATTGATGTGGGAGATCCCAGCCCTCTGCGGGATCTTAGACAGGTGAGCCTGAGTTGTATAAGAAGTAGGGGCAGTTAGCCATTAAGCAGTAGTGGTTCTTGGTGCTCTCTGCTTGGGTCCCTGAACCCAGCTTCCTGCTTATGCTCCTGTCCTGCTTTTCTCTGTGGTAGAAATCATCCTGTAAGTCACAAAAACCCTATCTTCCCAAAGTTGCTTTTATTCACTATTTAAATATGATTTTGGAACCATTCCTCACTAATATCGTAGTTTACTTTGATTGCTAAAATAATTTTTGTAGCATTATATTTATTTCATTAATTAATTTTTATTCAGTAGGCTATCTTTTTTGTTGTTGTTTTTTCGGTTTTTTGTTTGTTTGTTTGTTTTTTGGTTTTTTCAAGACAGGGTTTCTCTGTGTAGCCGTGGCTATCCTGGAACTCACTCTAGACCAGGCTGGCCTCCAACTCAGAAATCCACCTGCCTCTGCCTCCCAAGTGCTGGGATTAAAGGCGTGTGCCACCATGCCCGACAAGCTATCTAATTTTAAAATAGTGATTTTTCTTCTTTTTAAATTTATCAAGGATAAAATAGATTTATTATATTTTCCTTATTTGATTCTGAGTTTAACAAAATGAAAGCTATATTCACACAGTTGTATGAAGAAGTAGGCTTCTGAGAGAGAGTTCAGCAGGCTAAAAGCATGTGAAGTCCAGCTCCAGATCCTACATGGTAGAAGGCTAGTGTATAGTTAAGAAAGATTCCCCGTGTCCCGATGATTTCTTCTGACAACATTAGTGCTGTGGAATGTATCTCCATACATAAAATGGACGTAAGTGTAATCACCTAACAAACCTGAGAAGAGCTAAATGCACCTGAGTGCCTGAATTTGTGCTGAAAACCATGGTAGAGCTCCTGTATCACAATCACTAAAGATGGGATGCCCTGGATAGTGTGGCATTAAATCTGATTCGCATTTCCCTCTTGCTATCCTAGAAATGAGAAAAGAACGACTTGTGATAGGGCATTGTCAACACTTTTTTAAATTACATATTTGTCGACAGCAGTACATATGTAAAGGCAGTGATTAGGTTCCTGCACATTTGTGATCTCATACTGGCTGATTATTATCATATTGTCCAGGAAACATGTCTATAGATAAATACCACACACCACATTTAGTTTAGAAACAATTACATCACAGAATTTGATTTTTACTATTTTGGACTCTATGCAATCCATGTAGATTTTATGGTACATATGCATTCATTACTTATTTTTCTACAAGTATAAAAACAGTTGTTTTTGATGAGAATTTTTTAACTTGTCAAAGTAAAGAAAAATTTTTTATACTTTGAGATATGTCACAGGAGTATCATAAAATAAGCTCAAATTATCTTGTCTAAGTAAGTGTCAAATTATTTTCCTGAAAGCAGAAAGTCTTCTTAAAAATTACCATATATAAAATATATCTTTTTGGTTCATTTAATTTTTGTTTACTAGAGAATATTTGATGGACCAAAGCAAGATTCTTCTCTTGAATATATTTTGTGCTCTTAGAATGTTCTAATCTTGGGCATCAGGCTACAGGAAAGTACAGTGCAAGATCTAAAATAATTTGATTAGAGAAAGTCACCTGTAAGATTTGGGCATGGAATGGCTTTCCCATTCTCCTTTATACCAGACATTGGTACAATGCCCTGAAGCCATTTATTGATACAAATCAATTTGTACAATTGATACAAATTGATACAAATCAATTTGGTTATACATTTAATGCAGATAACAAAGCTTCAGATAATAATTTAAGTCTCATTCTCTCACCTGACTCAATTATACCACAACTCCAATAAGACCAAACCTGGAGCTGAATTTATAAAAATGATGTATATGAAAAATTTGTGTATACTTTGAAAAAGATTAAGTGGCTTTTCTATTTTTAGAAGAATAATCAAAATATTGCTGTGTGGTTTTGGATAAAGGTACAATACTTCTTTTTATATACATGCTCCATAAATATTATTCCAAAATTATTAGAAGCAATAGAGGTAATATAGATATTTGTTCTGGTTTGGTGCGTCTTTTGGAGGAGTAGGGGCAATTTTATATCAGCTAGAATTATTTGGGAAGTGTAGTCTCAATTGGGAAAATTTCATCCTTCAAATTACCAGTAGTTAAGACTTTGGAGTATTTTCTGGATTAGCAATTGCTAGAGAAGGGTCCAGCCCAATGCAGGTGATGCAAGTCCTTCACACACAGGCCTGGACTATGTAAGAAAGTCAAATGAACAAGTTAGTAGCAGTCCTCTTGTTTGGTTTCTACTCCAGTTTCTGTCTTGAACTCACTCAATGATAGATTTTTAACTGGAAGTGTAAGGTAGAATAAAACGTTTCTCCCCTTGTTGCTTTTGATTGTGGCATTTATTGAAGAAATAGAAACATAACTAAGACAGTAATTATTGATTTCTATTACTTAAGATTCACTTTTGAAATTTTATGTGTATGTGTAGTTTCCTGAATGTATTTAAGATTACCATGTATGTGCAGTACCCACAGAGACCAGAAGAGGATGTGGAATAAACTGGAAATAAATTTCACCTGGTTGTAAACTTCCATGTGGATTTTATGAACCAAACCTGGTCCTTTATAAGAGCAGCACATGCTTAACAACTGAGCAATCTCTTCTGCCTCAGTTTCCTCTTTAAAAGATAACATTTTTGATGATTTTAAACATTACCATCCATATTCTCTGCCCTTCCCTCCCTCTTGTGTCCAATCCACAGACTCTGTTCATCTCTCTCTCTCTCTCTCTCTCTCTCTCTCTCTCTCTCTCTCTCTCTCTCTCTCTCTCCCTCTCTGTGTGTGTGTGTGTGTGTGCGTGTGTGTGTGTGTGTGTGTGTGTAAATACAACCTGTTGAGTCCATTTAATGTTGTTCAAATGAATGGCATTGATACTTTGGATTGCTAACCTAACAAGGATTTTGCCCCTGGAGAAGACTGATATTTCTAATCTTAGCAGCCATTACCTGCCTGTAGCTCTTCCTGAGACATATTGATCTCCCATTCAGATTTTAAGATATGGTCATTATTCAGGTACTATTTAGATAACTATATTGTTAAGTTTCATGGATATAATCCTCTGACATATATCACCATTCACCCACACATACACTAAAATAGATGATAAATATTCTATTCCTGAACGCCTCAATGTATTTACTTTGGAGACATGCCCAAGTAGGCTTGTTGACATGTAGCTGACCCTTATTGTTGAATTAGGGAAAGGTTGGAAGAAGTTTAGGAGGAGGGTGACCTGTAGGAGGACCAGCAATCTCAATTAACCTGGATCCCCGAGATCTCTCACTGGATCAACACCAGGCAGCATACACCAGCTGATATTAGGTCCCAACACACATACAGCAGAGGACTTCAGGGACTGTGTTCAGTCAGAGAAGATGCACCTAACCCTCAAGAGACTGGAAACCACAGGGATTTTAGAGGTCTGGGGGGTGGGGGGTGGGGACATCCTTGTAGAGATAGGGGCAGAGAGGAGGTATGGGATGTGGAACAGTCAGAGGGTGAACAGGCGTGGGGATAAAATCTGGAGTGAAATAAATAAATAAATAAATAAATAAATAAATAAATAAATAAATAAATAAGAGACAAAAAAAACATTAAATTAAATGGTC
The DNA here is from genome assembly GCF_978045245.1 of Mus caroli. NCBI lineage: Eukaryota > Metazoa > Chordata > Mammalia > Rodentia > Muridae > Mus > Mus caroli. The sequence continues at coordinate 104,224,688 of NW_028227262.1, read as the reverse complement.
ATGAAGAAGTGAGGGATACTCGTTACATCTTCACTGCAATGAGATATCACTGGGCCTATCCTAATCAGTGATTTCATAGATCCTAGTGAGAGAAATTGTCCAAAATAAAAAGAGGATAGCTTTAAAGGAATTCCACCTGTGGTCATGCTCTGGTCTCCTTGCATGCACTTGTGCACATGTGCTTTTACATACATGTGTCGATACACACACATACCTGAACATTTCAATAGGAGATTTATTTTATCTTCTGAAAACAAGAGATTGGAAAAGGGGAGCTGGAAAAAGAACAAGAAAAGGAGAGAATCTAATAGTAAAGCAGTGTTCCTATCTATGAGTTGGCTGTGTTTCTCTTGCTGACATTGAGTCATTGTTTCACATTAATTCTTACATTCTGACCCAAGTGGTCAACACTGTTCACTAGTAGTTTGTATTTGAAGATTTTTATATAATTGTGGGAGATACAAATATTAAAAGCACATGATTCTCAGCTTAAGTGAGGAAACAGGATATCTTTAGAAAATATTGACACAAAGTTCAGAGACTTGATATCTTACATTGAAAGGAGATGATCATACTAAAGTAAAACACTCAGTTTCTATAAAGGGTACAATGTTCAAGAAATAAACTTCCTTTGTGTAGCTAATATAGATTATTTCCAATTGTGTGTGTATGTGTATGCATGTGTACCTGCAAGCATGCTTGTTTTCTCGTATGTTTCATCTATTTATTGTAATTATATGTCATCTTCACAATGTATCTAAAGCATGGCTCAAAATTCATGTTAAACACTGAGATCAACAAGTTAAAGAGCTCTCTCTTAAAACAAAGACAGCTATGTTCAAATGCAACAGTAAAGAAAGAAGTAGAATATGTATATTTCATTGAGGAAGCACCAGTCTAGATCTCCTTGAGTGTTTACATGGCCAGATATCACCAGTCAGCACCTCCCTCAAGAAGATTGTTGTACTGAATAGTTCTTGTGTAATAAGGAAAATAATATGTTAATAAGGTAATGCAAAATTACATGGTAGTTTACAAATATCAGTATATAATGTCTCAAATATTTAGAAAATATGAGATGGCATTTAAATTACTATTTTTTTTCATGTAAATACAGAAAGTAAACTCTTGGTTTAGAAGTGAAAAGAACAATTCCAAGAGTGGGAATAAAAATGTTATAACTGTAATGGAGATCTCTGCTTGCTGAGGGGAAGATAAGCCACCAGCTATGCTGGTAGGAAATAAGATTAGGCCTGGAGGGTGTGGTAGCATCAGACTAAACTTGGACAGCAGAGAGGAAATCAGAAGAAACCACTCTACACATTGAAGTAACACAAGCTGGAAGGTTAAGTAGTTTAATCAATTTAATTATACAGGCAGACATGAAGTTCAAAGAGACTCATTGTGAGATTATCAGAAGACCCTATAAATACTGAGTTAGGATGTGGGAGTAAATGTGCTGAAATAAAATAAGCTTTTATGTGAAGCTGTAAGTAAAGAACAAAGAATGCGTATGAATCTGTGGCGAGATTGATTATACACGGTAGCTATAGGCGACATAGTTAATTAAATAAAATCATTATGTTTCACCGTTAATCTTAGCTTGTTTCCTTCATTTAGTTTAGAAATGATTCTAAGTCAATGGCTGCTGCACATTCTGTATGATAAGGACATGAAGCCTGTCATCAAATGGGGCGTCAAGTCCTGTGAGTGTGATTAATATTGTATAGGAAATTTAGGAAATAGAACATTGCACTCAATTTTATATGCTACACTATTCATAAAATAAAATTAATAAACAACTTAGTAAAATCAGGCCGGATTGGAAGGCATGATCATCTTTAAAACATCACATTTTAAGTATTAGAAATAGCCCATTGCTTTAATTTTATGGTAAAAATAACCAGAACTACTTGCAACAACCATTTAAAGTTATTAGTATACTAAGACCATCATTTGCTTAAAAGGAATATTCATCTCTGTCTAAGCACGTAAAAATCTTGCTGTACCTATAATCACATAAAATATTGGGAAATAAGTAAAAGTAAACATTATTGAAAGACAGCAGAAGAAATGGGAGTCATTGAGAATTCACAATACTAGCCCTAAGTTTACAGGGACATTGACTTTGAGTTTTCTGACACATAAGTCAAAAAGGAAAATATATTGTGGTCTTCATAATGTATATTATAACCTAGAGTGGTATAGCTGGGTCTTCAGGTAGATCTATTTCCAATTTTCTGACAGAACTCCAGATATCCATAGTGGATGTACCAGTTTTCAAACCTACCAGCAATGGAAAAGTGTTTCTCTTTCTCCATATCCTTGCCAACATGCGCTGTCACCTGAGTTTTTGATCTTAGGCATTATGGTTGGTGTAAGATGGAATCTCAGGTTTGCTTTGACTTGAATTTCCCTGATCACTAAGGACTTTGGACATTTCTTTAAGTGTTTCTCAGACATTTGAGATTCTTCTGTTGTAAATTCAGCTTTTTATCCAATTTTTTGATTGGGTTGATTGATTTTATTTTTAGAGGTTAGCTTCTTAAGTTCTTTATATATTATTATCTCTCTATCACTGCCCACTCTCACTGTATCTGTTAAACATAGAACTGGAAATTCTATCTAGGTCAATAAGAAAACAAAAGGAGATCAAGGGGATACAAATTGACAAAGAAGTCAAGGTATCATTATTTGCAGGTAATGTGCTAATATACATAAGCGACCCCAAACATTTTACCTGAGAAATTCTATAGCTGATAAACATCTTCAGCAAAGTGGCTGGATTTCAATGAACTCAAACAAATCAGTAGCCTCCCTTTATACAAATTATAGATGGGCTAAGAAAGAAAATAGAGAAACAACACCCTATATAATAGTAATCACAAATAATATAAAATATTGGGGTAACTCTAGCCAAACAAGTTAACCAAACAAGTGAAAGCTCTATATGACAAGAACTTCAAATCTCACAAGAAAGAAATCAAAGAAGACATGAGAAAATGGAAAGATCTTTCATGCTCATAGATTGGTAGGAATAACATAGTAAAAATGATCATCCTACCCAAAGAAATCTACAGTTTCAATGCAATCCCCATCAAAATTCCAACATAATTCTTCAAAGACCTGGAAAGAGAAATTGAGAATTGTCTTAATTTCTTGTGGAAAAAAAAAACACTCATGAGAGCCAAAACAATTCTTAACAATAAAAGAACTTCTGGAGGAATCACCATCTCTGACTTCAAGCTGTACTACAGAGAAATAGTGTTAAAAACTGCATGGTACTGGTACAGAAACAGAAAGGTTGATCGATGGAATAGAATTGAAGATCCAGAAATAAAGAAATAAAACCACACACTTATGGACACTTGAACTTTGACAAAGAAGCCAAAACTATACAATGGAAAAAAGAAAGCATCTTCAATAAATGGTGTTGGTCTAACTGGCAGCTGATATGTAGAAACATGAAAATAGATGTATATCTGTCACCTTTCACAAAGCTCAATTCCAAATGGATCACAATCCTCAACATAAAACCTAATACACTGAATCTAAGACAAGAGAAAGTGGGAAAGATCCTTAAACTCATTGGTGTGGTGGGAGACATCCTAAACAAAGCTCCAAAGGTTCCAAAGGTCCTGAGTTCAAATCCTACCAACCACATGATGTCTCACAACCATCCGTAATGAGATTTGATACCCTCTTTTGGGGTGTCTGAAGACAGCTACAGTGTCCCTACATATAATAAATACATCTTTAAAAATAATGTGTCAGGAGAGACATAAAAATGGCTCTGAAGGAGCTCCCAGAGACTAAACCACCAACCAAATAGCATAAATGGCCTCTGGCACATATATGGTATAGGACTGCCTTGTCTGGATGTGACTAATCCTGTAGAGACTTGACGCCCCAGGAATGGTTATGCTGAGGTAGGTGAGGTATGGGTGGGTGGGGTGGAGTGCCCTCTCAGAGGCAAAGGGATGGGTTGAAGAACTGTGGGAGAGGTTACCAGGAAGAGGGCAACATTTGGAATGCAAATAAATAATGTAATTAAAAAAAAAAGAAAAGAAAAGAAAAGAAAACATGGCTCTGCAGACCTATGCATCCATTTCCATCTGCTGCTAGATGAAGCCCCTCAGGAGAGAGGGCCCTTCTTTAAGCATAGCAGAATATCATTAATAGTGTCAGAAGTTGGCTCTTTACCACTAGATGACTTTCAAGTTGAGTCATAGCAGAGTATCATTAACAGTGTCAAGTGCTGGCTCTTTTCAATTGGATTAGTCTCAAGTTAAGGCAGTCATTAGTTGGCCATTCCTTTAATCTCTATTACCTCTTTATTTCTGCACATCTTGTAGTCTGGGCAATTTTGGTGTTGAAGTTTTTATGGGCAGGTTGGTGTCCTCCTCCCTCTACTGGAAGTCCATGCTGGCTACAAAAGGTGGCCAATTCAGGCTCCACATTTCCTGCTTCTAGGAGTATCACTGGGATCATTCCCATAGCCTCCCAGGAGCCTCCCCTGTTCCAGAGCTGTGAGTCAAAGACATCACAAGAAGATTTACAAAGTAAAATAACCCAGGTCCATGGCGTCACAGAGACTAAACGACCAAAGAGCATGCCTGAGATGGATATAGGCCCCCTACACATACGTTGCAGATGTACAGCTTGGTCTTCTGGTGGGTTCCCTAACAATTTGAGCATGGACTGTCTTTGACTCCGTTGCCTGCTTTTGGATCTCTTTCCTCTAGCTGAGCTGCCTTGTATGCTCTAAGTTGGACAGGATGCACTTAATCCTGCTGCCTTTTAATGTGACAGGAATTACCTGGCAGGGTACCCATGGCAGGGTATCTCTTCTCTGAGGAGAAGGGTAGGAGATAATGGCAGAGAGAATTATGAGGATGGGACTGGGAGAAAGGGATGGGAGCTCTGATTGGGATGCAAAGTGAGTAAATAAGATTAGAAAAGAATAAAAGCTATAACAGAGAAATGCATTGGATAAGTAACCTTACCTATGCTCTTGTAAACAACTTAATGGGAGAGGAGGGGAGGGCAGGAGGAAGAGGAGAGGCAGAACATGAGCAGAAAAGTAGAACTGGTTAGAAAGTGGATCTGTGGGAGGGGTAGGACATGGAAATGTTATGGCATAAATACAGTTAAATTATATTATATAAACATACAAAAATGTCATGATGAGACTACCATTATGCAAATTTAATATATACCCTAATGAAAACCTAAAGGAGAAAACCAAACAAAGAAAAAAACAAAACAAAACAAAACAAAACAGGCTCAGCAGTCCAAAGCAGATAATGTTTTTCTTCTGGGGGACCTGAGTTTGGTTTTTTTCTCCAGTAGCCCACACCTGCCTGTAACTCCAGCTTCAGGGAACCTGACACACTCTTCCTGCCTTGCAGAATACACTCATATGCCTACATACACACATAACCACACTTATATACACAGAATTATTATTTTATTACTTTTATTTTTTATAGTCTAGTCCTTATCCCCCTAAAGGTCTGCCCTCCCACAATTTCTCATCCAATTTCTCCTCCCCCATGTTTCCAAGAGGATGTACCACCCTCATCCACCCTCTCACCCTCTCCCAGGCCTCCCCACTCCCTGGAGCCTCAAGTCTCTTGAGAGTTAGGTGTGCCTTCTCTCACTGAGGCCAGATCAGGCAAAATTAAATTATCACATCAGAAGATAAGATGTAAAGCTTTGAAAAATATTTTGGGATCAAGTATAAAGGAAAAAGGAAAGCAAAAATTAGCATATTCTCAATTATATCCCACATGTCTTGAATAGCTATACTTAAATTTTTCAGTCTCAAACATAAATTTAATGTAATTTAATGCAGTTAAAGTATGAAGGTAGAATGTGTGACTGAAACAGCAGTACATTCCTCAAAAAGGGCTAGAAAATCAGCGTTCTTACTTTTGGTTATGCTTCTTAGAGTATACTGATCCTGATGAGACTAAACTAGTGCAAAACAGATTCATGAATTCATGGCTGTCTGGAATTTATGCTGTTGCTAAGTCAGACTTCTAGTTTATAGAAGGCAGTGTAACTTAGAAGACTGAGGTAAGTTCAAAGAAATTGTGTTGCTGATATAGAAATACAATAGTTAAAAAAAAAGAAGTAATTGAATAGTTTCACAATCATATTGCAAGAAGTAGTGTTTCATTTTTAATATAATCCATGAATAGGAGACCAACTCTGTTCCACGTGACAAGTTAACTAAAGTAGAACTGATATAAAATTAACTTTTAGTTGAGAAAAGTAATCAAATAATTGATTCTGTTTATTGCTTCTTATAATTCAAACCTTTTCCTTTTAAATATATGAAAAATCTAAACAGAACTAAACCATACAGATAGAATAAATCATTTCATTTTCTAAATAGCATATCAACCAAAGAGGGGAAAGGAAAAATGAGTAATTGTTTTACACACAAAGAGTTACCCCAGTGAATAATACACACTGGTTTACATCTTCTCTATAGGTGTCTATAGGGATAGTTTATAACATACGGAGTATAATTTTTATGTGACCCTGCTTGTCTCAACTTGTTCTGGTAGAAGCTGGTAGCAACAACCTAGCAGTGTACTTTAAATAAAAACCACTGGTCATTTTCAGACATGGGATATATGGAAACAGGTTAGGGTGCCATTAATTTTTAATCTAAACATCCTTGAGAAAATTTCTGAATTGTGTGCCAGTAATGTATGGCAAAGTGCATGTGTTATATGATACTTAATATTAGAGAGTCATGGTCACAAGTGAGAATAAATTTTAACAGTTCCAAAAAGTTATTAACTTTGAAAACATTTTGTCTTAATGTTAAGGTTCAATGCAATGCACATTTAACTTTTATTTATTTATTTATATTTGTTTACATACATGTATTTTAACTAGTGTTGTTTCAATCCAAGAGTGTTGCTTTATCCTATCAATTATGAGTAGACTTGAATTAATTGCTATATTTAATTTTCTATTGCAGTCACACTTTCTCATGACTTAGAAATGCTGGAGAGTGTAATAATTCTAGAAGCAAAGGAGGCAGAGTGAAATGGCACAGACAAAAATGGGCTCTCTGAAAATCACAAAACAAAAAGTGTGCTTATAATTTAAGACACAGGTGTGTGTTTGAAATAATAAACAGTCTCTAAATTAACCAATAACGTTTGGCATCTATTAGTTCTTTGAGTCAAAGAAAAACAAAAAAACAAAAACAAAACAAAGAAAAAGAAAACTATAGTCTGAAAATTTATTTGCATTTGCTTCACAATTTAACTTTAGCCATAACTTTTAATCTTTTAATTTCATTTTTAAAGAGACCAATTACCACCTATATTTGTTGTTTATGATTTGTCTAGTGAACTATAATTATTAACAACTATAATGCCTACTAAAAGCTCTATTTTCTCTATGTAACTCCCTGATTCATAGCATTTTGCTTTTTTTTGTGAAATAGAGAAAATTTACTTGTTTATTTTCTTGGTAGCCGTAAAACATAAAAGAGGACAGACATTGAACAGATAATTCTAGGTCTCATTTGGGCATTTTATGCAAAATTGCTTCTCTGGAACTAATTGGCTCTGTTTAGGCTTCAGATGGGTTATGTAGAGACAATACCATCATCATACTGAGCATTTTAATAAAATAAGAAGCAAAATATGCACAAGTGAAAATTAAAGACAGTGACTAGGGGCCTGGAGGGATGGCTCAGTGGCTGGCTGAGAGTCCTTATTGCTTTCCCAGAGGACAATGGTTTAGTTCACAGCTTGCACACAGTGGTTTACTACTGCCATTAAGCCCAGTTCAAGGGAACAACCTTTTCTGTCATGTGTGAGCTTCTACATGCATGTAGTTGACATAAACTCCTTCAAGCTCATAAACACACATACAGCTAAATTCAAAATGAGTAAATAAGTGTTTTCTAAAACCAAATAATGACTGGTGAAAAGCTGAATTTATTTTTTTTAATCACTGGGAGAAAGTTGATAAAGTCCTTGTCTTAAAGGGGCAAGTACTCAATTTAACCCTCCACACCCATGGAGTGGTAAGTGCAGGTGTTGGGGGCCAGTGGAGAAGGATGGACCCTGAGGCTTATTGTCTAGTCAGCCTACATGTGAGCTTCAGGCAAGTAAAAGCCTTAAGAACCACTATGGACAATAATTAAGGTATGAAATCTGAATTTGGTCCTTGATATCTATCTATCTATCTATCTATCTATCTATCTATCTATCTATCTATCTATCTATCTGTATGTATGTATGTATGTATCCATACACACCTGTGTCTTCATACATTCAGATGTGGCTCTACATTAACATGAAACCCCAAATACATAGTACCCACACAGAGAGAAAATAAATATTACTAAAAACCCATGGTATGAGATAATGTGCATATGATCATGTTTGAATACTCGAAGTTGTGAGAATTCACTATGATCAATGAATTCACTATGTAACCCACGTCAGGGGAGTAGTAATGCTCCAAATCCGGACTGTGTATTCCATATTTTTAGATGTTTCCTGTGAGGCAGAATTTACAATTATTTTCAGGGAAAAAAATGTTATTCATAAACCACCCACTTCACTGCATTCAACTATGCAGTAACATCTTCTTCCCTGCATGCTTCTCTGCCCTTTCCAAGGGCTCTACCTGGCTTATGTACAAGACTAGTGAGGGTGCTGTTGCTCATGGTTATAACCCATCCCACACCAGCGATTGCTCAGAGATCAGAAAAGGATGCTGAATCCAGTGTCCCATGAGCTTTGTTCAACAAGTACCTTATTCATCCATCTAACTCAAAACCACTCAAAACACAATCTCCATAGTATAATACTTTCTTTTTTCGATTCATCATTAAGGAAAATGCCAAGGCTTTCTCCTTCACAAAGTCACAAAAAAGGATAATCACTTGGATTATCAAGATCCTTTCAGTTTTAGCCACATTAAATTAAAAAATAATGGCCCCACACAAACTTCTGTTTTTCTTGCCTCCACCTTCCATCCTTGGGGCTATAACCAGATTATTCATATGAATGCTGATATTTGCTAGTAATAATATTTTCATTTTATCTGGACATTTTCTCCTTGAAAATATACTGCATTTAAATTTACCTGTTGACTACAAAAATTATTGGTAAATTTTATAATTTTCTAAATTATGCCTAAATAATGCACACAAAGCATGTCTTAAATTTCAGACAATACAAAAAGATGGCAGGAAAATGCCATAATCTTCCATCCTTCTTTCTTTCTTTCTTTCTTTCTTTCTTTCTTTCTTTCTTTCTTTCTTTCTTTCTTTCTTCCTTCTTTCTTTCTTTCTTTCTTTCTTTCTTTCTTCTTTATTTGCTGTGAGAATCTTCTACAGTCAATACTGAAGAATATAAAGAGAAATATTTCCTCTATTCTATTGCCTGGATAATGTAAGCTGAGGAAAGTTTACTTTTTAATTTTCTTTAATTTTTTTTTGGGGGGGGATGTTCTGGAAATCCCTATTTCTCGTTTTTTCTCCAGTTGCAATTAACATTAATAAATGGGTACTCATCACATGCTCTGGAAAATACTGTCTTCTTCCCAATGAGGCATGAATAAAATCAAGCTAATTTGTTTCCATGATCAGACAGGCTATTTTCTACAATAATTGAACTCCAACATTCTCCATTTTACACAACAAATTGACAACTAAGCTAATCTTTCTTAATGGGTTCTTTTGTGCTGAACCACAACATGCACATGATAGCTGACGGAGTATTCTAAGTTCAAATGAACACTGCATATGACATCTTATATGGAAAAACAGACCGTGACCTCACGCTAAAAAATATATATTAGCATACAAAAAAGGAATTTATTATTTTCCCATAATGTTGTCAATAAAATGATTTTGAAATGCATTGCAGAAGACATTATGGTTTTACATATTTACCAAAATGTTATTTTTAGTTTTTATATTAAGAAACACTAAGGTGTTGATAAATCTATTAACCAAATATTTAACCAAATTAATTTTATCTTTACTGTTTTATTGATTTTCAAACCAAAGTAAACTTTACATTATTTTATAGTCAGTACAAGTTTCTAATGAAAAATTGAATCATATATAAGCAATATTGTCCAAATAGTATGGTATCTAATGCAGAAAGTCACTGAAATAAGCTATAATGTTTTACATAAATTAAGGCACAACTATTTCTTAACAATGAAACCAAATTTCATGTTGGTTAAAGTACTAATTCCACTGATTATAATACACTCAGAGAGATTTCAATGATTTAATATATGTTAGAAAGATAGTGAATAAAATTCTGTGTCAATATCTTTTAACAAAACTTATTCAAAAACTCACTTTGTAAAATGTGGAACTCATTATACATCTTATAATCTCAGAGACCAGACTGAGCATAAATGTATATATTTAGGATTCAGATCCTAATCGTTACTCTTTCGGATGTTTATTAAGACTGCCAAGTAGACACAAATTAGATTTATTTTAACATTTGCTAAAAGTTTACATGTGGTATATCGCACATTGGTGAACAACAAAATAACAAGACCCCGTCTGTCAAATTTTGTGAAACTAAATACAGGAAGAAGAAAACAAAACAAACAGAAAAAAAAAAAAAACAGAAAATCTCCACTGGAATCAAAACAAGGTATATCCCAAGTAAAGCTACCTTAAAAAATAATTTTGATGATCTCTTGAAAAAAGTATCCATTTATTTATTTATTTATTTATTTATTTATTTATTGCCATTTTCTGTATAGCATTTTTAGTCAAATTTCCCATTTTTATCCATAACACTCAAGCTCCATATTTGTAGCTTGTTTTGTCACTTTGTATTCTTTTGCCATCTCTCCTGTTTTGTTTTGCTCACTAAATAGGAGAGAAAGAATATACAGAGAAAGACATGAGAGAGGGAGGAAGGGAAGAGGGAGGGAGGGAGAGAGGGAGGAAGAGAGGGAGGGAGGGAGAGTGAGAGTGAGAGAGAGAGAGAGAGATGCTTGAATCTAATTACGTTCTTGTTTCATCTTTGCTTGCTGCTGTTCTTGGCTACTCATTTTCCTCCATACTTTATTTTCCCATTTTCATCACCTGTAACTAGATAGAGAAGAAAGAATAGAGGGTAGAGAGATGGAAGTACTTGAATCTAATTTCTCTCCTCCTATTTCTCCCTTGAGCATGACTACTAGTAAACTACAAGTGCTCCTCTGAATGACCAACAACCACCCACCTCATATATCAGGGTTCTAGCATTTATATAAACTCTGTAAAAATCCAAGAAATCACAAAATCCAAATGTCATATACTTGCAGAAATTATTTGCAGCTGGTAAAACTGTGCCTCTGCTAAAGCATGAGGCAAATCATAGTCAGCTGCTGCAAAGTAGCCCCGTATCGCCACACCTATTATTAAAATGAAAACATATAATACTTCTCTGTTTTTAAAGAACCTGAAATTCCAGAATTCTGACTACATGGACTTATATTTTTTTTTTACTTCAACAAGATTCTGTTCATTCCTGATAAACAGACTCTTAAAATGAGACCTCTAACTTCTCGATAAAGGAAGAATAAAAAGTAAATTTGTTAATCTGATAGAAATGTCAATTTCCTCCCTTGTAATTGATTACTTCAGGGTCTGTTTTCTCTCTGTCATCAAACACCTGAGATGGAGCAGCTCTTGTCATCCATAAGCAGACAACTGGATCTTCAAGGGTATCCTTCCAGCTTCATTTCAGTTCCACAGTTACAGTTGCAGGAACATGTGCAAGCGGGAGCAATCACATCTCCAGTTTCGTTCTTTAATTATAGTGTTCTATTAAAAACACACACTGAGGCAGCACATCTAACCCTTCCCAATGACAGTCCCAGTGAGAGGAACATACTGTCATTGGGAAGGACTAAGTGTGTATTCCCAAGAGATGACCCTTAATAACCCATTGAAACAACCTGGGTGCATAGTAAGAGGAAAGTGACCATAAAATAGGAATTTTTCTAAATTGTTTATTTTCCTGAAGAGCTTCTAATGTGAATTTTCCTACCAGTGTGATTAGAACTAGTTCTCTAGCTGCATATGTATCAAAAGATGGCCTAGTCGGCCATCACTGGAAAGAGAGGCCCATTGGACATGCAAACTTTATATGTCCCAGTACAGGGGAACTCCAGGGCCAAAAAAATGGGAATGGGTGGGTAGGGAAGTAGGGGGGAAGGTATGGGGGACTTTTGGGATAGCATTGGAAATGTAATTGAGGAAAAGATATAATAAAAAAAAATATTAACTTAAAAAAAAGAACTAGTTCTGAACTATTCTTTAAGCAGAATACTTTATTTCTCCTTAGAACAGGGAGCAAAATACCCATAGAAGGAGTTACAGAGACAAAGTTTGGAGCTAAGACAAAAGGATGGACCATCCAGAGACTACCCCACCCGGGGATCCATCCCATAATCAGCCACCAAACTCAAACACTATTGCATATGCCAGCAAGATTTCACTGAAGGGACCCTGATATAGCAGTCTCATGTGAGGCTAAGCCAGTGCCTGGCAAATACAGAAGTGGATGCTCACAGTCATCTATTAGATAGAACACAGGGCCCCCAGTGGAGGAGCTAGAGAAAGTACCCAAGGAGCTGAAGGGTTCTGCAACCCTATAGGTGGAACAACAATATGAACTAACCAGTACCTCCAGAGCTCATGTCTCTAGCTGCATATATCGCAGAAGATGGCCTAGTCGGCCATCATTGGGAAGAGAGGCCCCGTGGTCTTGCAAACTCTATATGTCCCAGTACAGGGGAACGCCAGGACCAAGAAGTGGGAGTGGGTGGGTAGGGGAACAGGGCAGGGGGTTGGTACAGGGAACTTTTGGGATAGCATTTGAAATGCAAATAAAGAAAATATCTAATAAAAAAAGCATCAAAAGTCAATGGAACTAGTTTATATGGCTTTGAAATTAAGATATTTAGGTTAATTAGCAAATATTAGAATAGTTCTATGATTATGCCATTCATGTACAAAATAACAAAGAAAATAGTTTCTACTTTCAGTCTTATTAGCCAATCAATTCTCTTTGAATATCAGAGATTAAATTAAAAAAAAAACAGAAACAAAAAAAATAGCTATCTGCAACAATGTAAAACATTTCACACTGAAACATTACAAGAAAAAAATAAGTGACCACAGTGAGTTAGTTTTTATTTGTGTTGTTCTTTTAGGTTTTAACTGATAATACAATTTAGATCTGAGGGCATATTCATTAAAATATAGGAAGGAATAGGTTGGTCATAGTGAAGACAGAGATGAAAAAACAACAAAATAAAACCCGGTCAAATTTCTGAGTGCAAGGAGTTTTCACATCATTTATTTGATTGTCACAGAATCAGATGTGGGTTCTGAAGTCATTCTGGCAGGGGAAATCTTCACTTTCTTTAAAGTGACCTAGAGGTAAGCAGTTTTCTGACTTGTTCTTTAGAAAATTAGAATTTCCCTCTGGACCTCTCCAAAGGAAAGATCTTAGTATCTGAGCCAAAGTCTCACTTTTCAATTTGCCTAAGTTCTCCCTAGAGTTTTACATATTTCCCTTTCTAAGAATATGCAGTGCCCATGGAATCACCATGCTAAAGGTTCTAAGTAGCATACAGTAGACTCTTGGAAAGAAGGCCTGGTAAATTCTATCCATGGCCAATATAAGCACAAAAAATGCTAAATGCAATATGGGAGGCTTATTGAATTTCACTGTGGCATTAAAACAGAAAGAAGTCACAGAGCCCCCCACAAATTCTTAACCAAAGTGTTCTGAGACAGAGGACAACATCATGCTAAGAGGGGTATTCTACACAGAGCTCATACACAAAGGTAATAACCATCATATTAACAGGCATTTGGTCATAATGACAAGGTTTACAAATCTTAAAGTTTTGACATCCTAAGATGTGGTAAAAGTGTCCCCAAAACTCCCCTGAGACAAGAGACTTGATACTCTGAGAGGCACTAATTCGAGGACATGAAATCTTTGAGAGGTAGGCCTCAGGAGGAGGTCCTTATGTATTTAGAGCTTGGAATATTTCTCTTATTAGGTCTTCAGGTAAACTTTATTATAGAAAGCTTGCACATAGAGTAATCCATACATTGATATTAACCAGAGCCACAGTTTTTAACCTCTCAATGAACTTTTACACACTTAGGAAAGCCATTTGGAATAGAAGCAATGGGGCTTCTCGCTGGATTTTGTACTTTCTTTATCAAGCACTTTTTGCACTTATGTAGGATGAGAAGCAATGTTTCTTATGATAGCCTCAAGAGGGTTGTTGTACAATGAACATGCCTGTCTCTGGTGACCATCCTTATTATCTTCATTGACATATAACCATGAGCCTCTTTGTGCACTTCAATCACAATTTGCCACCATCTGTCCATGCCTAGGACATCCTGATAAGACTACTCAATCTTAGACCAAACTCTAAAACCAGAAGCTAGTTCCAGTTTCTTACAAGTAATCTAGGTCACATATTGACTATAAAAGAGGATGAAAAATAGTATAACATTTTTACTTTTTCACCAATTCTGTACAGTACATAAAAGCTTAGTAGATTGGATAGCCTTTCTTTTTCTTAAGACTTCTTTTTCCTTCTAGTTTATTAGTATGTGTGGACATATGTACACGTGAGTTCAGGTGCCTATGGGACTCCAGAGGTGCCAGATTTCCTGGAGCTGGAGTTACAGTTTGATCTGAGGCAGCAAACATGATTGCTGGGAAATAATCCCTTGCCCTCTACAAGAACAATACTTGCTCTTAACAATTAATTTTTAAGTTGCCTGTCAGTTGTTTTAATATTTTTTTTCTCTCTCACACCAAGCATCCAGACCATAGAGTACAGCCTCCACGCCCCACCCCCAACTCTCCTCCTGCTTCTGGCTCTCAGACCCACTGTTCCTATGCTTCCCTCAGAAAAGGGCAGGGCCCCAAGTGATATCAACCTAACTCAGCATAACAGTATGCACTAAGGCTAGGCATATATCCTCATATATATGGCTGGATGAGGTGACCCAGTAAGAGGAAAAAAAGTCTCACAGCAGGAAAAATAGTCAGAGACACCCCACTCTGAATTTCAGGAGTCCAACAAAAACTCCAAGTGAAATAACAACAGCGTGTATTCAGAGGGCTGGTGCAGACACATGCAGGCTCCTGGCTGCTGACTCAGTCTCTGGGAGTCCACTTGAGCCCTGATTATTTGATTCTGAGCCATCTCTCCAGTCCCCTAGAGAGTCCTTCTTTTTTAATAAAAACAAACAAACAAAACACCCTCTAGGTCAGTGAGAAGGTTTAGTGTAAGTATAAAAGCCCTTGCCCTGCAAAGCTAATGAACTGAATTTTATTTTTTTTTCAGACGCACAAGAGAGAAGTAGTTCTTGAAGGTTGTATTCTCTCACTTTCACATGTATGTGTTTCATGTACCACCATTATGCACACTCCTTCAGTCATACACACCTGCAGTCACACGCACATGCAAGCAGATACTCATAATAACCATATACATGCATATGCACGAAGAATTAGAGCTTTTAAAATGTTTTCAGTTTTTTTAAAAGAAATACTATTTAAATATAAAAACATCTGGAAAGCTTTATTCCATTGTTTCAGCATAAGTGGTCACTTCTAGTTCTAAGCTTTGGCAAAGCAGGATAAGAATGAACTTACAGGTAGGGCTATGTGATAAGGACAAAGGGACTGGGTCAGAAAAGGAAGATATCAAGCAAATCTTGTTTGTCACACAAATTAGGGCCAGTGTGCCTGTTGACAACAAGTGTGATATCCATATTGCACACATTTTAGGCCTTGTCACTGATAGCTACCCAAAATATTCATGTATTATGGCCGAATTTTAATTGTTTTCATACAGTTCAGTACACCAGGGAGAACACGATTTCTCCCTGTGCCAGCTTGGAGCTTTACATGAAGATGACTTGCCTGTCACATAACTAACATGGCCAATTTTACAGTAAAGAATTCACTGTTCTAATTTTTAACTGATCATCAAATAGACAATTAAGTTATGTGGGATTTGATAGGACATCAGACAGTTAAATAATACTGTGCATATTATTAGAGGAGTATTTTATATTTTTATGGAGTCTTTAATAACACTGAACTGATGTTAATTTATTACATTTGATAAACATATTATGCCTGTGGGAAATGTTAACACAAGAGGAATTTCAGGGAAGGAGATAGAGAAATGTCTAACTTTGTAAATTGCATGAATAGCTCTTTTCTGTTTTAATAAGAAAGTAAAATACAGTAAGATTAAGAAAAAAAAAAAAAACCTAACACATTGGAATTGGACAAAACAAACAAGCAAAAGGATGAGATACCAAGAACAGAAACAAGAAGCACAGTTGCTATTGGAAATATAATTATGAAGTACTTTCACAGATTTTCTTCTAACTTAAACACTACAGGGGGTATAATTTATTGTTTTGGTTTGGCTTTTTATTTGATGTTAGTTGAAAGTATATCATCCTTGGGTTCAGCCTCAAAACACAGTATGTGAATAAATATGTAATTAGAATACCTATTATATTGTCTTTTGTTTTCATGGATATTATTCTTCCTCTAGTTCAAACTGCGATATTTAATCTACAGCTTCAGAGGCAAAGGCTGTGTATGCGAGTAGTTCTCCATAATCTGTGTAACTTTGATTTTCCTCAAATCTATTTTTAAATGATGGTTCTTAAACTCTTCAACTTCCCTTTTAGCCCATCACCCTCTAGAGGTGGTAGAAAAGAAAGGATGCCAGGTAGGTGGGTGAGTGGACTTGTTTAGAAAAGTCCTGTTCTCTTTTTTCTTTTTTTTTTATTGGATATTTTCTTACTCCCTTTCCCAGTTTCTCCCCCACTGGAAACTCCCCATTCAACGCCCCCTCCCCTTGCTTATATGAGAATTTTTTTCCTACCCACCCAACCAATCCTTTCTCCCCATCCTCTAATTCCCCTATACTGGGTCATTGAGCCTTGCGTTCACAAGACCAAAGGCCTCTTCTCCAATTGGTGCTGGGCAAGACCATCCTTTGCTACATATGCTACATATACATCCTTTGCTACATATGGGTCCCTGAATGTGTACTTCTTGATTGGTGGTTTAGTCCATCGGTGCTCTGGGATGTCTGGTTTTTGTTTTTTTTTGGTTTTTTTTTTTTTTTTTTTTTTTTTATATTCTTGTTCTTCCTATGGGGTTACAATCACCTTCAGCTCCTTCAGTCCTTTCTCTAACTCTCCATTGGGACCCCGTGCTCAGTCGAATGGTTGGCTGTGAGTGTCTGCCTCAGTATTTGTCAGGCTCTGGCAGATCCTCTTGGGAGACAGCTATCTCAGACTCCTGTCACCATGCACTTCTTGGCAACCAAAATAGTGTCTGTGTTTGGTGATTGTATATGGGATGGATCCCCAGGGGGTTATTCTCTGGATGACCTTTCCATTTAGTCTATGTTTTATACTTTGTCTCCACATTTGCTCTATTGGGTATTTTGTCCCTCTTTCTAAGAAGGACTGTAGCACCCATACTTTGGTCTTCCTTCTTCTTGAGTTTTAAGTGGTCTGTTAATTGTATCTTGGGTATTCTGAGCTTTGGGGCTAATATCCACTTACCAGTGAGTGAGTACCATGCATGTTCTTTTGTGATTGGGTTACCTCTCTCAGCATGATATTTTCTAGTTCTATCCATTTGCCTAATAATTTCATGAAGTCATTATTTTTAATAGCTGCATAGTACTCCATTGTGTAAATGTACCACATTTTCTGTATCCATTCCTCTGTGGAAGGACATCTGGGTTCTTCCCAGCTTCTGGCTATTATAAATAAGGCTGCTATGAACATAGAGGAACATGTGTCCTTGTTATATGTTGGAGAATCTTTTGGGTCTATGCACAGGAGTGGTATAGCTAGGTCCTCAGGTAATACTATGTCCAATTTTCTGAGGAACTGCCAAACTGAATTCCAGAGTGTTTTTACCAGTTTGCAATCCCGTTCTTTGGAGCAATTCCCTTATGTGTTGTCTGGAAACCAGCAGTTTAGTCCACAGGTTAGCAGTGACAGCTCGATCTACTGGCATACACAAACTTCAGGGATATAACAGTAGTCCAGCTCAGTAGAATCCAGATATCAATCAGTAGTGGAGGCATGATCTAGCAGAAACAGCCAGGCCTCTGCCTCAGCATGAGTCAGTAGGAGGGACCAGAAGGAACACCAGGAGAAATTCTTGGCTCTGCCTCTCAGGGAAGCAAAAAACAGCAATGACTTGAGACCCACATGTGTTGCACAGTTAGCTATACCAGCAAGCTAACTTCCATCTCTCTCACTCTGTGGAGTCCTACTAATATCCTCTAAACATCACAAGTCTTCCACGTGTCTTGCCTCAGCACATGCCTGTTTTAGCTGACATCATTCTGCTAATCAGCCACAATCTTTGGAAACAGCAATAATCTGTAGTATATCAAGTATATCACCAGAATTTTTTCATGTATTTCTCCATATGGGTCCTGACAAATGCAGCTCAACTATGCAATGTAAGGTGGACCAATACATGAGTGTAGTTAGCAAAGAATCTTTCATCACATGTCCTTTCATGTGCTTGTTTTTGCAGAACAAGCTCTCTCCTTTGTCTGCTTCAGCAAAAGATTTCTTCATGAATTTGCATTAGCCTTTCACCTGTGTCCACTTCACCTGAAAGTTTCTTTGGTTGCCCCAGCAAAACACCATCCAACCAACTTTCCAAATAACCCTTATGTTTCCACTTCACATCATTGCTGAAGGTATCAGTAGAGGCAGAAAGGATTGGTAGGTGGCCTGAACTCATAGACCAACACCAATAAAGGGAGCTACTTAAATGTGAGCTAGGGGTTTGTTTGTTTGTTTGTTTTGTTTCTTTTGTTGACAAAGAAAAAAGCAGATTCTAGTGAGTGGACTATCACTCATAAGAGAAGGGTATGTACTGGGAATCTGGGTGTGTAAATCCAACTGGTTACAATTGTGAAGAGAAAGTGTGGGCAGACAGTGAAGATTAGTGTTCATTTGCAGAATGTAATTTTTGTATTCCTAATGTTCCAGATGAGCACAACCCAAAGTACTCAGCATACTCAGTGCCATTGGCCTCCTGTAAATCATCCAACTGTGCTTCCCTTGGTACCGTGAGTTCGGATTCATGGAGGTAGCAAGACAGAATAGTTTTGCCTTATATAAACAGATGGGGTAAGCATCAGGTTTTTCTTGACAAAAGAACTATGCGGTCCACTTTCATGCAAGCATGAAGTATCCACTAGTGTTCTGTCAGGATTTTAGTTTTCCTCTTACTATATTTCATCTGAAGGTCACTTATGAATAACCTGTCTGGATAGTAACATTGCAATTAATAGGAAGAATGGGGGGGAGGTGTTCTCGTGATACCTTTCTGCTGGTGTTCCACAATGTTTTCTTTTCTTTCATTTCTTTCTTTCCTTTCCTTTCCTTTCCTTTCCTTTCCTTTCCTTTCCTTTCCTTTCCTTTCCTTTTCTTTTCTTTTCTTTTCTTTTCTTTTCTTTTCTTTTCTTAGACCATAATATTACTCGCAGTACTGTGTTGGCTCTTGAGAGGGTAAGTATGGTTTGTAGCTGAGAGCAGGAAAATATATGAAAATGTGCATTGCTATATATGCATGACAATAACAAAAATAACTCCTCAACAAAACTGCTAGAGTAATTTCCTGCCGAGAACGCTGGTATCTTTAGGCAACATAAGTATATCAGTGATGAACACAAGAGTCTCAAGATATCATCCACAGTAACAGGCTCTGATAGACTTGGAAATGCAGTGTCTACCAGGGAAGGGGTTCAAGCAAAGAAAAACCAGCCATCGGCCAAATTTATTTCTGCATGAGGCTAAAGAGGACACCCATGTAAATGAGATCAAAAGAATATGTTACTAACTCTAAAGCTTCTACAGATAACTGACTACTTAAAACTAGAGCACTTCTGGTTTTATGGTAAAGGCATCCTTGCTGGGAACAGCTTCTTTTCATGGTCCACTTTATCTGAAGAATACATGTGAATAAAGTTAGTGAAGTTGATTTTTCTATGATACAGTCCACTTCAGGTCTTCCAAGCATTCAAAATGTGGCAGAAATTTTTGTCTTGCTATTTTCCCTAAAGGATTTCTTCTTCAAATGAACATGCTTTGGACAACTAAATCTCTGATGATATAAAGTATCACAATTTCCAGCCCCTTGGTGCAGAGATTAGTTGAATTTAAAATACACATACAAGGATATATAATTTTCATGAGCATCCCAGATCTTCTGAAACACAATGGAGATTTGTAGGTGTTATAGAAGTGTTCACAGTAAGACAAATCATAAGTATGAATGGGCAGACATTGGCTGAATTGAAGCTAGCATAGTTACTCTATGGATAGTGAAAAGCACTTAGGTAGTGGGGAATCGCCCTGGCCATTGATATATTACCTTCCTAACTTTCCTACTCTGAATTCCTTGACTATCATTTAATGTTGATTTTAACGTTTTCTCTTTCCCATAAGTTTACATTCTCTCTTCAATGTTATCTGGAACTTTTGAAATGGTTCTTTAGTCATCCCTTATATTAACATGTTTTGTAAAGGTAGACACAGTAATTTTATATGTGTGCATGCGTGAAAGTATTGGGTAATAAAAAACATATTTGAAAATCATTCAATAAAAAATTAAACAGAAAATAATGATCTGGAGATCTCCATGATCTGGAGTTTATCAAAGCAAAATGAAAAGCTCAACCTAGATATAACCCATATTTGAAAGCCACTAAAATAATTAAGTAGAAAAGCCATTATAAATATCAATGAGTCACAATAAAAGCCAAGTGACCTAAGGTTTACAACAGTAAATATTCAATGATGTAATGTCCCTGTCATCAATCTAAGGAAACATATGTATCATACCCTTTCCATCTGTCTGCAGTGCTGCCTGGTTTGGGAGACTTATGCCAGACTCATGTACCATATTGATTTTCTGTGTCAGGGAGATATATACACATGTATGAGATATCCAATTGTGTATGATAACTGTGTAATGTGGGATTTTTAACTCCCTATAAAGACCAAGGCTTGGCATTGGGTTTGTTCTTCTATCTACTTTCTATCTTCCCTTAGAAGTCAGGGTCTCTCATTCATTCTGGAATCTAATTTTAATATTACAATAATGGTATATTATAGGAACACAATTCTTGTAAACATAACTAACTTTACCTTTAAATTTCAAAGAACTTACAATGAACATATTACTTATTAAGATGTTTAGGCATTCATCTCACTACAACTGTTTCATACACATTTAAAACAACTGTCTGAACTAGAAAATATTTTTACATAATTTCCATGTTTATTTCTGGTAGGACTCTGGATCTGGTTAACACATAAGGGGATAATTGTTTTCAAATTTTAAAATTAATAGTTTAAGGCAACATTTGGACTTGGAAAGACTTAGCAAATGCTCTCACATTTCTTTTTCTTTAAAGTTCCTTATGAAAGATGCACACACACACACACATACACACAAACCTCTAATAATAAAGATAGGGATTCAGGTATCTGAAGTCGCAGCATTATTGGAAGAACACATGAATATATTTCCATTAATGAATGTATGTTATTTAGAAAATTCAACTATTATTATTTCTGCAAGTTCTTCAAAGTGACTAAAGCACTATCCCCTCAAGTTAGTAGTTATCCTTGAACATGGTCCGGTCCTTCTGATGTTCTAGAATCTGTGTACCTTACCAGAACTGTGATGAATCAGGCCTACCACAGTGGGTGTCATTTGCTGATGTCAAGTTAATTTAAACAGCTGTCAGTCCATGTAGGACAGCATTGTCCCATGCCTGTCAGTATTATCTTTTGTATTCTAAGTTGAAGGATTTCAGTTTATTACCCCTTTACAATTTTGCATATGCTGATGAAACACTATAGGCACCAGGAGTTGTTAAAGGGCAGAGACAGGTAGATGAG
The DNA here is from genome assembly GCF_978045245.1 of Mus caroli. NCBI lineage: Eukaryota > Metazoa > Chordata > Mammalia > Rodentia > Muridae > Mus > Mus caroli. The sequence goes on along the minus strand of NW_028227262.1, from coordinate 104,202,652 downwards.
TAAATCAAAATTTTGCCGCTAAAATCAAGAGCCCCATAGATTAGAAGAGTGATGAATTTTAATATTTAACTTATGACAGCTCAGACAGCCCTTGCTGGCAGCCAACTCACAAAATTATTATTTTTTTCTATCTGCTTCATGATTTAACCAGCTTTAGCCAAAATGGTTCACCAGACACAGAGTATGTCTGTCCGTGACTACCATCTGACCCATGGGACATCTAGTCTTCTCATGAAAGGAAAATCACATTTTGCTGAATGCATTGTGATTTGGCTGGTAGGGTGTAAAGTCAAAAACTGTGCATCCCATGCATACTTCTACTTCAGTGTATTATTTTTCCCACATTGCAAAATATAAAATTGGAACAACTGCCCTATACAAGATGCACAGCTATGAGGCCACTTATTTTATATTGCCAGCACTAAAAGTTGACATGGTCATAATGAAGACAATAAAATCTCATTTGGGATGAAAGGACCAAGGGAGAGATTTTTACCACTCCTTAAACTCAATGCTTCAAGGGTATTTGGAGGGAAAAGTCACTTTTAATAGTTATAGGACCCCATGGTTATATTCCTTTGAGCTGAATTTGCTCACAATTGTAATTTAAGGGCAATGTAAGCTAAACAAGTACTACACAGTTCGATTATCACTCTGCCATCTGCCTTTTATTTTAAACAATAGAATTACTCTATTGAGTAAATATTAATTTTGAACTATTTTACATCAGGCAGGTGGCTAATGGTACTATCTGTGGAATACAACAATTGTTTATCTAGCTTTATTAAAACAATGAAAATATGATTTAAAAAGGCTCATTTCATCTTTAGAATTTTCAAAATTTAGTTTATTATGACTTCAAAGTTTAGTTTAATATAACTTCTGAGATGTTTCATATCTATAAATATATGGGATATATATTTATATATATCACATAGATGTTCATTTATGTTCCCATTGCTTATCAACAAACAAAAAGACAGTAAATTCCTTTTGAAGGTCACCTTTTTACAGCTGCATAGGTTTAAAGTCACTTAATCCTCCGTGGCTCAATCATAAAAGGATATGAATTATTGGCTTTTTAACTAAAGCGAACTTTGGAAATGGAAACCAAAAGAATATTAAGCAAATCATGTCTCAAGTGAAGAGATTAAGACATTTATCTCGTGCAAGTAATTGTAATTTGGTAGTACCTCAGACTCAGGGCTCATTGGTAACCACAATTTTAGACAGGGTGACATAAAAGAGGTAATATAACACCCTCAGAAGAGTTCCACAATGGCATACTATCTGTTTAAATAAGACTGTTGATCTGTTTTGCTATCACTATGAAATGTAGACTGTGTAATTAGGTTATGTCTCCTTCTCTACTAAGATAGTTAACAAAAAATACCCTGTACTTCAAATATGCAAAGTGACATTTTCAAATGGTTATGAATAGTGAAATTATTATCTCAACTCAATAATCCTATTCACATGACCTTATAGTTACCACTTGCTTTTTGTATTGTACACTCTCTGTAAGTAACTACTGCATGTACAATATTATTTTTTATGCATAGTTTTCCTGCTATTCATGATTACCATGATTTTGTCATCTTAACTCTAAGACGAGTGCACTTTTACTACAACTTGATGGTCGACTAGTAATCTAGTCTCTGTGTATCTCATTTTCACCATTCATCTGCTAGCAGACATATCAGTAAATTTTTATATTGTAACTATTAGAAATAAGTGATGCAATGAACTTAGGAATACAGATAGGGTCAACTATAGTCATCTTATTTACTTTTGGCTGCATACTGGAAAGTGGAGTTTCTGGAACTCATTAGTGATTTTATAACTGCCTTTCACTATGGATGTTTCACTTCCCATTTCCAGTTGCAGTATAAATTGGCTTCTTGAATATATATACTTGTCTTTTGATATTTTGTTGTTTGCTTGTTTATTTTGTGTCAGGGACTTACATTGTATTTCAGGATGGCCTGGATCCTACCAAAGGGTTGAGCTAATCAACATTTGTTTCTTTTGACTTTCTTTTAATAACAGATTTACTGTTTCCAGTCATACCACATGAAAATTTGATTTGTTTCTCACTGATGGTAACAAGATATTTGTGCCATGATAAATACAAATTAGACACTTTAAAAAATATTGAACATGCTCTCATATTTCTGATCAAGCATACTGAAGCAAACATTTCACCAAAGCCATCTATTTCCCAGAAATTTCAGGTTCACAACTTATCTGTGTATTATCTACAGAATATATTTTCCATTACATATCATTCTAAGCTTCCCATTTAATGATTCATTAGATTCATTCACCAAGAGTATGGCATAACCATTTGAGATCAGGGGAACATTGTGAAGTATTTTTATCTTTTTTGAATACAGCTGCTAAAAGCAATGATGCATCATCCAATAATCTCCATTTAAGCATAAGAAGACCAGACTCTTCAAAGACTGAGTCTATGTGCTGGAGGAAAAGAAAACAGATGCAATACAGTGGCTTATAAACATGGGGGAAATGGAAGTTGTGACTTTGGGGTTTAAATTCTCTAATCAGCAAATATGTACTTCATTTGATGTGTTCCAGACACTACTAAGTCTTCTCCCTGTAATTCCTGTCCACCCAAATATAATTGTACTGCAGATCTCTCATAATCTGTTTTAATGATGTCTAGTTCTCAAATGTAACAAATTAACTACAAGATACAAGCAACAATAAGGAGTTTCTCCACATTAAAGTTTAGGATGAATGATTTTTAATAATTTGTAGTTTTAGGCCAGGCAGTGGTGGCACACTCCTTTGATCCCAACACTTGGGAAGCAGAGGCAGGCAGATTTCTGAGTTCGAGGCCAGCCTGGTCTGCAGAGTGAGTTCCAGGACAGCCAGGACTACACAGAGAAACCCTGTCTCATAAAATGAAAAACCAAACCAAAAAAAAAAAAATTTTGTATTTTTGCTAACACAATGCAGAATGATATTTTACAGAGTAAAATAAAATATTCATGATTCCATTAATATTTTCAAGTTCTTAAAATATTCAAATCATTTTATCAAAGTCAGAAAACAAGTTTTTATATACTTAAAACATTTTCATAGACAAACTTAAAGCTAATTTTATATGTCATTGCTAATTATATGTTCACACATATATGTATACACACACACACACAAAACAAAACAAAACAAAACAGAAAAAAAGTGTTTTACCAATAATTTTGTTAAGTTTCTAGAGATATGGTGATGGTTGTTTACCAAATGCTTAAATAACTCAAAGTTTCAGTTGTGTAATCAAATATATATTTTTCACCTTGAGATTTATTTACTTTATTTCATAAGGATGACTAAGAAAAATAAACCAAAGAAAGCGTTCTATTCTCTTATTTATTTACACTCTTGTTCTCTACCACAGAACAACACTGGCAACATCAGGAAATGAATTGCCTAAAGAAAATTTTAAATTAATTATAATGTCTTAAATATTTTGTGAAGGGTAATGATTCTAAAAATGTGTAACCTTTGTTGTGATGACTTTGGACCAACTGTTCATTTTATTTAATGGGTTCTTATTTATTATTTTGCTCCATCAGATGTCCGCAGTTTCCCTTCATAATGACACATATTCAATTATCTCCAAGTGCCAGGTACCAAGGGATCTCAGAGGGATCTCCAAATTGAAACTTACATCTAAGGAACACTGAAAAGGAATCCTGAATACAGGCTTTCATTATTTACTAACAGTGGACACTTGAGGATTAATTATATGCCTACATGTCTTATTGTGAACTAAACAAAAAAGAGAGTGAACCATGAAAATAGTTTTCAGTTTTATATGATGCTTGCTCTTTAATTGTGACACATATTTTAAACTGAGGCACTGTCATTGACATTGGCCCAGTTATTCTATGAAAGGTAGCTTGGAGTAGAAGTCAGTTCCTTCAGAGAAAAGAATAGATTATGCCAACTTGAGACTTCTTTAGATAAGTGGATATGTGACTGCCCTTGCCATGGTAAGAGATGGCTACATGGTGGCTCTGATGTGCTCTAGAAAAATTCTGAATGATTTATGTTTATCTATACTATAAGTAAATGTACACAGCTCAAAGAGCAGACAAAAGAAACTTCAGCAGATTTCTGTAATGAAGTACACACCCAGGACAGAATGCTGGCCTGATTATTCCTGTACTTTGCAGAAGCAGAGGAGGGGGAGAAATTGCCTTATCTGTAAATACAGAGCCAACAAAAAATCTCCATTATTAGCTGTTGGAGATGGGAATCCTATGGCATTAGAAGGTAGAATCAGACTTCTACAAAAAGGGATTATTTTATATTTATCAATACCAAAGACAAAACTATCATGATGTCCAAAGATGTTTGAGAGGTAATCATTTCTGGACATTTGTACCCTGTTGTGAGTTGAGGGGATTGCTCTTTGCTTTGCCTAGGGGACACTCTCTTAATCTCTGCTTCATTATTATTAACCTGATAATTGCCTGCCCAAATCTTTGGAGTTTACTGGCCTTTCGTGCACACATGGGGCCTTTTCTCAATTTCACATATAGAAAAGGAATGAAGATGTGAAATTTTATGGCGATAATTTAAGATTCTTAAATAATAGGATGTATCTCTCTTAAATAATCATGTGTACTATAGAACAAACCACAGCAGAGAAAAAGTCTAGTTCTAACCGAGGTTTGAACAAAGACCCATCTCACATACAGGCATGCCTAAGCTAAGTTCTATTTTATTTCTTCTGAAGTTAAGAAGATCAAAATTCTAGTTAATAGATAAAATAAGGGATGCTTAGTTTACTTGAACTTCAGATAAACAATAAATTTGATTATAAATGTTCATATTCAATTTTGGATAGCATTTCATTAAGTATTGTATTACGCTGAAGTTAAGTAAATACACTTTCCACATTTTTATTTAATATACCAGAAGCCCTATCAAAAGTAATCTATAATTAATAATGTTTAGAAGCAAAGCATGATGGTCATGCCCCATGAAACTGCAATTGTCTTGACTGGCATTTTCCTTTTTCCTGATGGAGTTTAACCATATTGATTAACTAAACTTATATACTGCATCATGTACTACAAACTTTGTTTAAGCAAATATCTGTTAAATTATAATTTATTACTGTGTGTTAATATTTTGTTGATGCTAAAATACAAGTACTGGTAAAATATTACCTCAATTTGGAGAAGACATTTGAGTATGCTGACCTTATTTTACCTAGATTTTATTGATGATAAAAGTATCAAGATTAATATTTAATAAAATTTATCAAGAAAAGTGTTTATTTTTCAATTTTGTTTTTTGTTTTTTGTTTTTGTTTTTGTTTTGCTACTAACTCTCAGTAGTGATAGGAATTGGTTTATTTGTATTTTTATTTAAACATGGAAAATATATTAAGTTGTTATTTTATTTTCTTTATCCTATTTTACCCACATTGTGAGTCTGTCTGGTTAGCTTTTACATAGGGATGTTTATAATTTTTCAATTAATAGACACTAACTTCAATAACATTAAGAATATTGATGTTTTGTTTAGTTTAGTTTAGTTTAGTTTAGTTTAGTTTAGTTTTGTTTTGTTTTGTTTTGTTTTGTTTTGTTTTGTTTTGTTTTGTTTTGTTATGTTTTGTTTTTCAAGACAGGCTTTCTCTGTGTAGCCTTGGCTTTCATGAAACTCACTCTGTAGACCAGGCTGGCCTTGAACTCAGAAATCTGCCAACCTCTGCCTCCCAAGTGCTGGTATTTAAAGGCGTGTGCCACCACTGCCCAGCTCGAATGTGTTTGTAAAAAATATATGTTGGCAGTTCATACAGAGATTATTGGTCTTAAATCTAACACAGCTGTTATAAACATAGTTTAAAATTTCATCATAATTAAAAAGATTACTAATGATTATAATGGTTTAACATTGATGCTTAATACTTACATATGTGAATATAATGTATGTATGATAAAAATATGTTTATAATGGAAGGTTTTTTCTCAAAAAAGTTTTTACATTATTGAATATCTCATATTGACACAAATAGTTCTTGTTGTGTCAAGTCAGTTATTATTATTTGATTGTTTAACACCAGTAGAATCTAAGAATGAAAGTTATTCAGATAGAATGTCACTAAATTTGTTAGACTTGAGTATGAGCAACTGTAATGCTTGAATACTAAGGGTATCAGGAGTTTTATCTCTGTAGCAGCTCCCACCCAGATTGAATATGAGAACCCACTTTAAACCCACCACAGCTACATTATAAATGTGGCAATTAGAAGGCATTCCTCTTATATGTGCATTTATGTTAGTTACAAAAGATTGTGTGCCCTGAAATTTCATACAAAAATTCAGGTTTCAGCTTCAAAGGCTTCTCTTCATATGTGCTATATATGTGAACAATATACCTTAACCCATGGAAGGCAATAGACGAGGGAAAATGTCTTGAATAAGTCTAATTCTTAAGCTGTAAGGGATATCAGCAGTAAAGAATTTGTTATTCTTGCAGAGGACCAAGTGTCACATGGTAGCTTCCTATTGTCACAACTCCAATTACAGGAGATACACTATGCATGCTTGACCTCCATGGGCTGTATGCATGCATATAGTGTATGTAAATACATGCAGACATGACATATGTAGATAAAATAAAAATCTTTGAGAAGAAATCAGATTTTTTTCATTTCCTTACTGTAGGTCAATGTCAAAATAGACAAATTAAGTTACTTTATATATATGCACATGCTAAAAAGTCTATCATTAATTAGGACTATATATATATATATATATATATATATATATATATATATATATATATGTTATCATTACTTATAAAAAAAGATAATTATGACAAAGGAACTATTTGTTGAGCAAAACTCTGCTATAATTGGAGAACAGAGAACTAGCTGCTCTTGCTCTTTACATCGCAGAGTTTCTCTGTAACCCTGGATATCCTGGAACTTACTCACTAGACAAGACTAGCTTGAACTCAGATATCAACCTGCTTCTGCCCACTACGTTCTGTGATTAAAGGCATGCTCCATGACCTACTGGCATCTTCCCTTTATTTGTTAAATTATCAGTGCCATGGTTAGACTTTCGAATATATATTTTTGTTTTGAATTTTTTTTCTTGAGACAAAGTTTCAGTATGTAATCCTTCCTATACTGTAAATCACTGTATAGAACAAGTGAGCCCCAAACCTACAGAGAACCACATGTTTCTTCCTCACCAGTACTGGAAATAAGGCATGTATCAATATGGCTGACAATTGCAATTTCATAATTCTCAGCACAAATCCCCTTGCACACTGCTCTACACATCAGATAAAGCAGAAAGACTTTAGGATCATAATTTATTTTTCTTCTCTACTGAAACTTAAAAATCTGTCCATTTTTCAAAAAGTATATTTTGTTTTTTTCTTACAATATTTTATATTGAAAGTGTTATCTTTTTCTTATTTGAAAACTACCTGTTTGGAGGAGTCCACTGAAACTGCAAACAGGTGTTTCTCAATCTAGCAAATGCTGACATAAAGATGCAGGAGATTTAATACTTTGTTTCCTCAGTTCTTTTAAGGAAAGTAGTTTTTAGCCTGTCACATATGACAGACTGAAATGTCCTAAATGCAGGCTGTGTTTTGCTCAACATTGTTGCAGTAGTTTTTGCTGCAATGATCTTCAAGAGGACAAATACAGCTACAGTTACCTGGCTTAGCAATTCAGGTATGCTTTGTAAAACTTCAACTGAGCTGTCAGAGTATTTGAAGAAATTTGTTTGGCCTTCTCAAATATTGTGCCATGTGTGTAATTCAACTGAAGCTACACATGATATCACACTTGCATGTATAACTTTTTTGTATGTATCATTTAAAATAAACTTCACTTAGGCTCTTAAACTTTTTAAAAATATTAAGTACTCAATCATCAACTGACATAAGTCTTTGAAAGAAATAAAAAGATTTGATATTAGTATTTGAAAAAAATGTAATTTTTTATAAAATGTGTATATATTTGAGATCATGTGTACTGAAGGAATCATCATAAATTTTCTGAAATAGTTTACCATTTTAAATTTCTTTTTTTAAATTTTATTTTAATTAGGTATTTTCTTCATTTACATTTTCAATGCTATACCAAAAGTCTGCCATACCCCCCACCCCACTCCCCTACTCACCCACTCCCACTTTTTGACCCTGGCGTTCCCCTGTGCTGGGTCATATAAAATTTGCAAGTCCAACAGGCCTCTCTTTCCACTGATGGCCGACTAGGCCATCTTTTGATACATATGCAGCTAGAGACAAGAGCTCCGGGGTACTGGTTAGTTCATATTGTTCAGCCACCTATAGGGTTGCACACCTCTTTAGCTCCTTGGTTACTTTCTCTAGTTCTTCCATTGGGGGTCCATGGATCCACCCAATAGCTGACTATGAGCATCCACTTCTGTGTTTGCTAGGCCCCTGCATAGCCTCACAAGAGACAGCTATATCTGGGTTCTTTCAGCAAAATCTTGCTAGTGTATGCAATGCTGTCAGCGTTTGGAGGCTGATTATGGGATAGATCCCCGGGTATGGAAGTCTCTAGACGGTGCATCCTTTCGTCTCAGCTCCAAACTTTGTCTCTGTAACTCCTTCCATGGATGTTTTGTTCCCAATTCTAAGAAGGGGCAGAATGTCCACACTCTGGTCTTCAGTCTTCTTGAGTTTCATGTGTTTTGCAAATTGTATCTTATATCTTGGGTATTCTAAGTTTCTGAGCTAATATCCACTTATCAGTGTGTTCATATGATGTGTGTTCTTTTGTAATTGGGTTATTGAGGACTCAGTATGATGTCCTCCAGGTCCATCCATTTGCCTAGGAATTTCATAAATTCATTCTTTTTAATAGCTGAGTAGTACTCCATTGTGTAAATGTACCATATTTTTTTTTATCCATTCCTCTTTTGAGGGGCATCTGGGTTCTTTCCAGCTTCTGGCTATTATAAATAAGGCTGCTATGAACATAGTGGAGCATGTGTCCTTCTTACCGGTTGGGACATCTTCTGGATATATGCCCAGGAGAGGTATTGCAGGATCCTCCAGTAGTACTATGTCCAATTTTCTGAGGAATCGCCAGACTGATTTCCAGAGTGGTTGTGCAAGCTCACAATTCCACCAACAATGGAGGAGTGTTCCTCTTTCTCCACATCCTCGCCAGCATCTGCTGTCACCTGAATTTTTGACCTTAGCCATTCTGACTGGTGTGAGGTAGAATCTCAGGGTTTTTTTTTTTTTTTTTGATTTGCATTTCCCTGATGATTAAGGATGCTGAACATTTTTTCAGGTGATTCTCAGCCATTCCATATTCCTCAGGTGAGAATTCTTTGTTTAGCTCTGAGCTCCATTTTTAATGGGATTATTTGATTTTCTGGAGTCTGCCTTCTTGAGTTCTTTATATATATTGGATATTAGTCTGATTTAGGATCGGTAAAGATCCTTTCCCAATCTGTTGGTGGCCTTTTTGTCTTATTGTCTATTGTCTCTATCTTACAGCACAAGCCATTGCTGTTCTATTCAGGAATTTTTCCCCTGTGCCCATATCTTCGAGGCTTTTCCCCACTTTCTCCTCTATATGTTTCACTGTCTCTGGTTTTATGTGTAGTTCTTTGATCCACTTAGATTTGACTTTAGTACAAGGAGATAGGGATGGATCAATTCACATTCTTCTACATGATAACCACCAGTTGTGCCAGCACCATTTGTTGAAAATGCTGTCTTTTTCCACTGGATGGTTTTAGCTCTCTTGTCAAAGATCAAGTGAACATAGGTGTGTGGGTTCATTTCTGGGTCTTCAATTCTATTCCATTGGTCTACTTGTCTGTCGCTATACCAGTACCATGCAGTTTTTATCACAATTGCTGTGTAGTACAGCTTTAGGTCAGGCATGGTGATTCCACCAGAAGTTCTTTTATCCTTGAGAAGAGTTTTTGCTATCGTAGGTTTTTAGTTATTCCAGATGAATTTGCAGATTGTTCTTTCTAATTTGTTGAAGAATTGAGTTGGAATTTTGATGGGAATTGCACTGAATCTGTAGATTGATTTTGGCAACATAGCCATTTTTACTATATTGATCCTGCCCATCAATGAGCACGGGATATCTTTCCATCTTCTGCGATCTTCTTTAATTTCTTTCTTCAGAGACTTGAAGTTCTTATCATACAGATCTTTCACTTCCTTAGTTAGAGTCACACCAAGGTATTTTATATTATTTGTGACTATTGAGAAGGGTATTGTTTCCCTATTTTCTCTCTCAGCCTGTTTATTCTTTGTGTCAAGAAAGGCCATTGACTTGTTTGAGGTAATTTTATATCCTGCTACTTCACTGAAGCTGTTTATCAGGTTTAGGGGTTCTCTGGTGGAATTTTTAGGGTCACTTATATATAATGTCATATCATCTGCAAATAGTGATATTTTGACTTCTTCCTTTCCAATTTGTATTCCCTTGATATCCTTTTGTTGTCGAATTGCTCTGGCTAGGACTTCAAGTACGATGTTGAATAGGTAGGGAGAAAGTGGGCAGCCTTTTCTAGTCCCTAATTTTAGTGGGATTGCTTCAAGCTTCTCACCATTTACTTTGATGTTTTCTGCTGGTTTGCTGTAGATTGCTTTTTATCATGTTTAGGTATGGGCCTTGAATTCCTGATCTTTCCAAGACTTTTATCATGAATGGGTGTTGTATTTTGTCAAATGCATTCTCCACATCTAAAGAGATGATCATGTGGTTTTTGTCTTTGAGTTTGTTTTTCTAATGGATTATGTTAGTGGATTTTCATGTATTATACCTTCCCTGCATCCCTGGAATGAAACCTACTTGGTCAGAATGGATGATTGTTTTGAAATCTTCTTGGATTCGTTAGCAAGAATTGTATTGAGTATTTTTGCATCGATATTCATAAGGGAAATTGGTCTGAAGTTCTCTTTGTTGTTTGTTTCTGTGGTTCAGGTATCAGAGTATTTGTGACTTCATAGAATGAATTGGGTAGATTATCTTCTGCTTCTGTTTTGTGGAAAAGTTTGTGAAGAACTGGAATTAGATCTTCTTTGAAGGTCTGATAGAAATCTGCACTAAACCCATCAGGTTCTGAGCTTTCTTTGGTTGGGAGACTATTAATGATTGCTTCTATTTCTTTAGGGGATATAGGATCATTAACCTGATCCTGATTTAACTTTGTTACCTGGTATCTGTCTAGAAATTTGTTCATTTCATCCAGGTTTTCCAGTTTTGTTGAGTATAGTATTTTGTAGATGGATCTGATGGTGTTTTGGATTTCTTCAAGATCTGTTGTTATGTCTCCCTTTTCATTCTGATTTTGTTAATTAGGAAGCTGTCCATGTGCCCTCTAGTTAGTCTGGCTAAGTGTTTCTCCATCTTGTTGATTTTCTAAAGAACCAGCTCCTCGTTTGGTTGATTCTTTGAATAGTTCTTCTGTTTCCACTTGCTTGATTTCACCCCTGAGTTTGATTATTTCCTGCCTTCTACTCTTCTTGAGTGAATTTGCTTCCCTTTGTTCTAGATCTTTTAGGTGTGTTGTCAAGCTGCTAGTGTGTGCTCTCTCTAGTTTCTGGAGGCACTCAGAGCGATGAGTATTCCTCTTAGAAATGCTTTCATTTTGTCCCATAAGTTTGGGTATGTTGTGGCTTCATTTTCATTAAACTCTAAAAAGTCTTTAATTTCTTTCTTTATTCCTTCCTTGACTAAGATATCATTGAGAAGAGTGTTGTTCCGTTTCCACGTGAATGTTGGCTTTCTATTATTTATGTTGTTATTGAAGATCACCCTTAGTCCATGGTGATCTGATAGGATGCTTGGGACAATTTCAATATTTTTGTATCTGTTGAGGCCGGTTCTGTGACCAATTATGTGGTCAATTTTGGAGAAGGAACCATGAGGTGCTGAGAAGCAGGTATATCCTTTTGTTTTAGGATAAAATGTTCTGTAGATATCTGTTAAATCCTTTCGTTTCATAACTTCTGTTAGTTTCACTGTGTCTCTGTTTAGTTTCTGTTTTCAGGACCTGTCCATTAATGAAAGTGGTGTGTTGAAGTCTCCCACTATTATTGTGGGAGGTGCAATGTGTGCTTTGAGCTTTATTAAAGTTTCTTTAATGAATCTGGCTGCCCTTGTATTTGGAGCATAGATATTCAGAATTGAGAGTTTCTCTTGGAAGGTTTTACCTTTGATTAGTATGAAGTACCCCTCCTTGTCTTTTATGATAACTTTGGGTTGGAAGTCGATTTTATTCAATATTAGAATGGCTACTCCACCTAGTTTCTTCAGATCATTTGCTTGGAAAATTGTTTTCCAGCCTTTTCCTCTAAGGTAATGTCTGTCTTTGTCTCTGAGGTGGGTTTCCTGTAAGCAGCAAAATGTTGGGTACTGTTTGTGTAGCCAGTCTGTTAGTCTATGTCTTTTTATTGGGGAATTGAGTCCATTTATATGAATAGCGATTAAGGAAAAGTAATTGTTGCTTCCTATTATTTTGTTATTAGAGTTGGCATTCTGTTTTTGTGGCTCTCTTCTTTTAGGTTTGTTGAAGGATTACTTTCTTGCTTTTTCTAGGACATGGTTTCTATCCTTCTATTAGTATTTTTCTGTTATTATCCTTTGAAGGGCTGGATTCATGGAAAGATAATGTGTGAATTTGGTTTTCTCATGGAATACTTTGGTTTCTCCATCTATGGTAATACAAAGTTTGGCTGGGCTGGCATTTATGTTCTCTTAGTGTCTGTATAACATCTGTCCATGATCTTCTGGCTTTCATAGTCTATGGTGAAAAATCTGGTGCAATTTTGATAGGCCTGCCTTTATATGTTACTTGACCTTTTTCCCTTACTGCTTTTAATATTCTATCTTTATTTAGTGCACTTGTTGTTCTGATTATTATGTGTCGGGAGGAATTTCTTTTCTGGTCCAGTTTATTTGGAGTTCTGTAGGCTTCTTGTATGTTTATGGGTACCTCTTTCTTTAGGTTTTGGAAGTTTTCTTCTAAAATTTTGTTGAAGATATTTGCTGGCCCTTTAAGTTGAAAATCTTCATTCTCATCTACTCCTATTATCCGTAGGTTTGGTCTTCTCATTGTGTCCTGGATTTCCTGGATGTTTTGATTTAGGATCTTTTTGCATTTTGCATTTTCTTTGATTGTTGTGCTGATGTTCTCTATGTAATCTGCACCTGAGATTCTCTCTTCCATCTCTTGTATTCTGTTGCTGATGCTCGCATCTATGGTTCCAGATTTTATTCCTAGGGTATCTATCTCTAGAGTTGCCTCACTTTGGGTTTTCTTTATTGTGTCTACTTCCCTGTTTAGGTCTGGTATGCTTTTGTTCATTTCCATCACCTGTTTGGATATGTTTTCCTGTTTTTCTTTAAGGACTTGTAACTCTTTAGCATTGTTCTCCTGTATTTCTTTTAGTGAGTTATTAAAGTCCTTCTTGATGTCCTCAACTATCATCATGGGATATGCTTTTAAATCCAGGTCTAGCTTTTTGGGTGTGTTGGGGTGCCCAGAACTGGCTGAGGTGGGAGTGCTGGATTCTGATGATGGTGAGTGATCTTGGTTTCTGTTAGTAAGATTCTTATGTTTGCCTTTTGCCATCTGGTAATATCTGGAGTTAGTTGTTATACTTGTCTCTGGTTAGAGCTTGTTCCTCTTATGATTCTGTTAGCCTCTATCAGCAGACCTGGGAGACTATCTCTCTCCTGAGTGTCAGTGGTTAGAGCACTCTCTGCAGTCAAGCTCTCCTCTTGGATAGAAGGTGCACAGATATCTGGTGTTTGGACCTGCCTCCTGGCAGAAGATGAAGGCCCGAAACAGGGCTTGTCCCCGAGTCTGTGTAGCTTCTGTAGTCCACACTCTCACCTGTGCAGACAAGTCTCTGCCGGGATCCAGGAACCAAGATATCTCCCCCATTTTCTCTGGCAAAGCCCTCCCAGGCAGGGCAGATACCTTTCCTCTGGCAACGAAGGTGCCTGGATGTCTGGAGCCCTAAAGGGGTCTGCCTCAGAAGCTCTGTGGCTTCTGCCTGTCCCAGTATCTGTTAGCTTCTGTAGTCCAGACTCTCATCTGTGCAGACTAGTCTCGGTGGAATAGGGAACCCCATTTTAAATTTCTAATATGGAAAATATTTTAAATTTTGCATTTGTAGATCATTATCTTTTCACTGTATAGAAGTTAGAGGTGATGTATCAGACTAGAACTCTTTCTCATGCATAAATCATTATCACAATTGGTAAAGGGATGGATTATCTCAATTACTTACAGGGACTGTAAGCACTTCTCAAGTGTACAGCTTATTATATCTTTTCACATCCTGCAGAGACACACAGCAGGCAAAATACAATATATAAATGGATATATTTTTGTTATATAACTGAAATCATAGAGATTAAAATGAGTATAAAGATACAGTTGTAAAAAAAATGTAAAGTGCAGTATTCCTATAAATTAAGCTTTCAGATTTTTTTCCTAAAACCACCTTTCCCTTTATTTACTGGCTTGTCTGTGTGAGTTTGTATGTGTTGGAATATGCATGCCATGTGGAGCTAAATGGATGACTTTTAGATAATGGCCTTCTTCTTCTATCATGTGGGGATTGGGGGATAGTTCCTCCACATACTGAGGAATCTCATAGGCCCAACCTTCAAATTTTTTACAACAATTTCCTTCAAACAAACACCTCACTCTAGCATTCAGGTAAAGAACATGTTTCAGACAGCAGTGTCACCTCTCCAGCACAGAGAGAAGCAGTCAAATGTCAAGCTCTAAAGTGTCCTTGCTGGAGTTCAATCCCAATATATTAACTTTACTAAATTAAATTGTTCCACACTGTGACAAATATTTGATATTCAAGATGATAATTTCATAAAGTACAGGTTATTTATTTAAGAAACTTAATTGAATTCAAATTGGTTCCTTGTCTACATTTAAACCTGACATTTCAAACAAACCTTTTTACACAAGGTTAGCATTCATAACTCACAGTTTCCCTTGAACTGGTATTTCCTTGACTTTACCTGGCACTTAAGAAATTGATTCCAGTAGTTATAAATCTTAAAATCATTAAAAGCAAAATATAATAAAATCATTAAAACATTGAGCAAAAATAATGCCAATATTTAGCAATATGAAAATCTGGCATTAATTTAGTTTGAAAGAAAATGCTGGATGAGTCTAGAGAATTATTTGTATGAAATGTTACAAAGGAAGGTCAGAGAACAGCTGCTTCTCGACTTTAATTCTTAAAGAAACTAATTAGATCAAATTTTAAATTCCACAAAACTCAGCTCTTCACATGAGATTGTCGAGAAAGCCAGACATGCACTCTACTGAACTGTCTCAGTGCAGTGGAGACTGGGTAGTGTGGATTGGCTACACAATGGATGTTGAATACAAAAGTAGGCCAAGATGACAGACTATGTTTCTACAGTGCTTCTCATTTCTTTTATGTTGTATGCATGCTAAGGTGTTTTCCCATCATAAAGATTTAATTAACACATTTCTTTCCTCCTATAGCTTAGCGGATTGCAAATGTTATATGAAATAGAGGAACATATTCGAATTTGTTCTTGAAGAGACATTAGAGTCTGCTTGTTTAATTAAAAAGTTGTTTTTTTTAATATAACACATACTAAAATCACTGAAATATTTTAGTCTATCCCCAATTCCCCTACTACAGTGAATAAATTCATGGTGGAAGTAAGGTTTTCACTGTGATTATATCACAAAGTACTATATAAGAATCCATGTACCTGTGGATTCCACACACACACACAATCCACACGCACACACTTTTTAAATCCACTCAAACCCTGAGACATCCAAAATGACAAAAGCCACATTATTTCTAGCAAGACCAGCATGCTACCTCCACCCTGTCATTAGTCTTTCCTACTCCACTCTAACTTCAATGAGCAGTTTCAAACCTTAGTTTTGCCTCTGAACTTTCACAAAAATACGTGGCAGGCAATGTGTGTACAAAGAGCAAAATTGGAATAAAAAAATGGAATTTGTCTTTAGCTATTTCGTGATGCTAAAAGCAAAAGGGCATTCTTAGCAGCATAGCACTCGTTGGGAAGAGGGAAGGATCCATTCATGATACAGATGATACAATTTGGGAAGTTGCTGAGGAGGATGGAATATTTTAGTTCATGACACAAGGTTTGTTTCCCAGCAGCCTCATGGTGACTTCTTGTAATTCCTGTTCTAGGGGACACCTGGTCCTCTTCTGACCACCACAGGCACTTCACCTTTGTGGTGCATATACATTTATGCATACCCATACACATAAAATAAAATTAAATATTTTTAAAATTTCCTTTAAATTTAATATCATCTGAATTTTAATCTGATCAATGACTTTTGTTTTCATGTCTACTAAAAGTCATTGTGGAAAATAACCACGTCTCATCTAATTCCCAATTCACTGTTCCAAGAGTTAAGGTTCACAGAATTTGTTTCCTCTTCTGAAATTGTAAACATTCATCTATCATATTGTGATAAAAATTTTCAGGTTTGGAAGTAATACTATATCTGAAATTAGCATTATCTTAGTTTGGGTTTTACTGCTGTTAACAGAGACCATGTTCCTGGCAACTCTTACTAAACGCAACATTTAATTGGGTCTGGCTTACAGGTTCAGAGCTTCAGTCCATTATCATCAAGGCACTGTGTTCAGCAGTGTCAAGACATGGTGCTGGAGGAAGTAAAAGTTCTACATCTTCATCCAAAGGAAACCAGGAATCAGACTGTCCTCAGGCAGCTAAGAGGAGAGTCTCAAAGCCCATCCCTACAATGACACATTTCCTACAAGGTCATACTTCCTCCAACAATGTCATACCTCCTAATAGTACCATTCTCTGGGCCAAGAATATTCAAACTACCAGAAGCATATAGTGGATCTGTCATCAATTAGAAAAATTTGTCAATTTTTAATTTTTAAAATACTCACAAATATTGAAATTAAGCATATCAAGATAGATTTGACTTTTTTTTCTCATTTTTTTCAAGACAGTGTTTCTCTGTGTAGTCCTGGCTGTCCTGGAGCTCACTCTGTAGACCAAGCTAGCCTCAAACTCAGAAATACACCTGCCTCTGCCTCTCAAGTGCTAGGAATGAAGGTGTGCACCACCACGCCCAGCTTAGATTTGACTCTTGACTCATAACTGCACTATATTGATTTTTTATTGTGGTATGTTATGTCTTCAACAATAAGGCATTTGCTGATTCAAAAACTGCTTGAGACTCTACCTTCACCATGCTGTTCTGATTCTTGTATTAAGACATACTACTTTTGTGTTACCAGCTAAAATATCTTGAGTTTGAATTGTATAGTTTTGTTTGCATTTAAAATTGCTTTCAATAAATGTATTACAATATAAATAATTCATATTGAATTTACCTTTAAAATTATAGTATGTTTATTGACTTAGAAATCTGACCATAAAACATGAAAATCCTTATAGTTTTGTGTTCTAAACTCCTTTAATCAAACAGATTTTTAATAAGATTTTTACTATGGAGCTAATCATATATTTTTATAATATGAAAACTGTATTCTTGTTTATTCTTTTATTGTACTTTTCTTAAATTACTATTTTAAAGATCAAGTATTCTAAATTATTTTTTCCATTGACATAAAATTTGTCTTCATTTTTTAAAAATTTCTTATGGACACTGCAACATTTAAAAATTAGGGTACATACCCAGACAGCATCAGGAAAGAATGAGTATCTGCAAAAAAGCTTTTAAATTATTTGCTTGGTGTGACCTGTAAAATAATAATAAAAAAATGGATTCTTAAATTAAAAACAATTGTGTGCCCCAGTACAGGCGAATGCCAGGGCCAGAAAGTGGGGATGGGTGGGTTGGGGAGCAGGGTGGAGGAAGGGTATAGGGGACTTTCAGGATAGTATTTGAAATGTAAATGAAGAAAATATCTAATAAAAAACAGTTTTCTATCTATTACATAACTATGACTGAAAACTACAAAATTAAAGTTTAATTTGGTTTATAATTTGAATTTGTGCTTTATGAATTTCAACTGCACAAGTTTATAAGTATGATGGGGATAATCAATAAGTGTATTATGACACTTTTAAGTTCTTTATATACATAGGTATTTCTAATTCAGGAGCATAGGCTTATAATGAAAAGTTTAGTACCTATACAGCTTTACCATACTCAGTTATTAGAAGCAGAAGCAAAGACTTAGATTCCGAATCAAATGTCTTAATTTTATGAGAGCCAGTGCTAAAGAAGGAGAATAAGAGAGGGTTGGGTAAGGAACACACGAAGAGAAGTTTGTGTAGGAGAGAGGAGGGTTGGAGAGAGGAGAGAATAAGAGGAGGGGAGAGGAAAGAACTGATAGAAGAAAAATAAAAAAGATGGAAGAAAGACCCTTGGATGGATTGGTTTACATTAGGCGTCAATTATGTGAAAGATATTCAATCTTCATTTACTTCTTATTATTGTTTGAAGCATATTTATACTCTATGTAAAAATCTGTGCATCCCCATGAATCTCAATGGTACACAGACACTTAAAGTTTCTTCATTCCTGTACAGATCGGTTCCAAGTCCTGTCAGAATGCCTAACCATGTTTTAAATAACATACATAGTATTTTCACATTACAAATATGCACACACATACATGCATATGCATAGATACATGCACATGCACACAAACGGGCATGTACACACACACACAACACACATACTCTCTCTCTTTATGCCTTAAATAACTCTACATTTCTTAAAACTTCCAATATAAGCAATTCTGTATAAATAGTCATTATAATGCATTATATAGTAAATAGTAGCAATAAAAACAGTTGATGTGTTTTCATACAAAAGCAAATTTAACAATATTTTAATTTGCTGTATGGATTTAAAACTGCTGCATATGTGTCAGGCTCCGTGTCTGCCTCACTGCTGGTATGCCTCACTGCCTCTGGCATGCTGCTCAGGAAAAGCAGAACACACTCTAATATAGGGGCCACAGTTCATATTCCTGCTGGGTGAGAAATAGTGGGGACTGAGACAGTTGTTGTGGTTATCAATCTCTTGTATACCCAGACATTGCTGAATACCATGAGGAGTTGAGGACAGTGGTCCTTGGGTTTGTGCTTCTAGTTCAAGCCAGGCAGAAAGGGGATGGCTGAGCCAGGGATGGTGCAGAATCCAGTCTGGTTTCTAGTGAGTACCAATAGTATGGAGGCACTGAAAAAGAAAGGCCTTCTCTGCAAGACTCTTTATGACAAAGGCCTTGCAAGGCAATCCTTGATAAAGGTAGACAGCACTTGCTTGTCCAAACTGCTTTATTCATGACAGATATGAATGCACACATCAAACTCAGGGTGAACCCGGGATTAAATACTTTTTTCAGGAATAGATGCACCGGAAGGGAAGCTCATTGGCTAAAACTTGGGACCTTTCTAGATTCCTCATTAGCATGGAGAGCTCCAAGTTTTTACGATACGTGATTGATTGTCACCGTCCTCTCAATGCAGTCTCGTGACCACATGTTCCAGACCCTAGCAGAGAGCTGGTTCCAAAGCCTGCTGTTCTCAGTTATGAGAATTCCTGGGAATGTTGAAACTGCTTTAATCTTACCAGATCAGTCTGATGACCTTGTTCATTTGCCCTAAAAATATGTGTAGAGAATAATGTGTATAAAAGTGTTATATATGTAGATCCATTATCTTCTTGTACAGGAAAGGCTCAAGAATATGATAAAGAAAACTGTTTCATGTCTATGGTTTACTAACTACTTTTGTCATATTGAATAAGGACCTTACCTGCTTTAAACTTTAGGTATTTGTGCTACACTGTTTCTGCTTCTTCTACTTTTTACAGGACTGTGCAATATTTAAGTGAAATTGTGCTTTGGAATTATAAAAATGTAAGATGTTGCACATTTTCTTATAGGTACAGATATATTAATTCTTTCTCTGTATTCCTACTCCTAAGGGATAATACTGCATTCATTTGTTGCATAGTTGTCTTTTATTAGATTCTGTTTTCAATCATTCAAGAAAACAAAATGATCTTTGGGATAACCCAACAAAGTAGAATTCCTTGTGATGTCAGTACAAAAAAAAAAAAAAAAAAGGCAAAATAGGAGACAAACTAAAGATATCAGTTTTTATTTAAAGAGCTGCAGAGGACCAATGTTTTTGTTTACCAACTGGTGTTTTCTACTCAGTGGTAGGCACTAGTCTAAACAGGTGGCACTTGTTTCAGTTTCTTGTATACACAAATGCACAATCTTAAAAGACATGATTTCTAATTACTTGGCACTTCAAGCATTTTCCTGCACACACACACACACACACAAAAAAAATCAAATTGACTTTATTGGCTCCTATTCTTCAGCCATTCCTCTCTCCTTCTTTATGCATAAAGAAGAAAACAAAGCATCTCATATCACACCTCAGAGATGGTAATTTACATGCGCAAATGATTGATTTCAGCCATGGCAGACCACACTTATTTTATTTAATTGATTTATGTCTAATTAGGTGACCAACAGGGGGTGATACTGATTGTGCCTCGTATCTGAAGTAAATGTTATTTAACAGCATGGGGCTCCAACAACACAGGAGCAACCTCCTCATCATTATTTCATTCAAGGCTACAAAATGCCCTGTGGTGTCAGCTTTGCATTATTTCAAATGAGTTTATCACATAGTTCCTGAGCGCTGGATGCCTTTCAAAAATATTTCTGTCAGTGAGCTCTGTGTCCCTTCATGGTGATAATAAAATTCCCTCATAATCTTTAGATATCATGTAGGTATACATTATCAATGTCATAACAAAAAATACAAGGGAGTGCTGTTTCTTATTTAATATTCTCAGTCAAGTTAGTATAAATAGAGAGTACAATTGCATTCATCTACACACAAATACACCATGCTTATTAAACATTCTTTCATGTTACAATATATGTTTGACTCCATGTGTGTGTGTGTGTGCCTGTCTGTTTGTCTGTCCGTGTGGAGAACAAAGGACAATTGTGGAATTATTTTCTCTTTCCACCATATTGTAGCAGGGATTCAACACAAGTCCTCAGTCTTAAGAGTACTGGAGGCAAGTGAGCTTACTCACTGGGTTATCTTGGTCCAGTTTTAATATGTTTTGAGACAGACCCTTATGTAGCTCAAGCTACTCTTTAAGTTGCTGTAATATATTCAAGGGTGACCTTTAACTTCTGACCTTTTTGCCTCTGCTACTCAGGTTTTATAATTACAGGCATAATTTTTGCATGTCTCCATGCACATGGAATTTTTAATTGGGTCCATCATCTGATGAGATCTTGACAGATAAACAAATTGTCACTTAAACCAACCAACAAACAAACTTTTTTTTCTCCATTCTCAAAGTCTCTGGTACTCTGCTCTAAGTAGTGATATTTTTTTTTCTGTGACTACCAATGAAGATATAAAAGACTTATACCTTTTTTTATCCTGCTCATTGGATACAAGAAATGGACAATTTCTTGCTAAGAAAAAAAATGTTCATTTTGGAAACTAGAATTATACAAATATGTATACATGAACAGACAACCTATGTTTAAATACACATACACAGACTTACATGAAATTTAAATTGAATCCTATTTTGTGATCAATTTGATTCATTGATAACATATAAGGTCAAATTCTACATTTACTGTCAGGAAGTGTTCGAAAGCACATTCTCGAGTCATATAAAGAAAGTCTACTAGACTTGAAATCCTAGAAACAATTACATTTCTAGTTTCAAACCTTAAGATGACATGTCATACTGTTAACTTGCTGTTGCCAGAGTGTCTCACTTGTGTTTCTACATCTAATGACCCGATTTAATTATTAATTGATAGGTGCTGCAGACTTCTTGTTACTTTGGAGTATAGGGAGTATAGGGAGGTGTTATCTTCACCCTCTCAAGTTCAAATAAAGAACATTCTGTCCCAGAAATGGTAATAATACATGAGAAGGCATGGACTTACATGCCGGTGAGGTACAGCAGCTGAAAGATAATATATTAAATATTTTATTATTCTAGCCAAATATGATTATAACCAGAAACTAGCAACTCTGAACTACATCTTGGAATGATGCATTGCCTTGTTTCAAGTGTTTTTGAGAGTATTGGAAGTAGATGTTTCTCAAATAGTAGCTTATGAAAAGCGGTACATTGTGAATTATCCAGTCTTATATGTGAGTAGGAAAGAAGATGAATTGGTGTTTACTGTGAGAGAAAATTCAAATAGATGTCCATGCCATTCATTTTGGGGGCATGTGTATATGTGATGTACATAAATTTGTGTATGTTTGGGTGTATGGAGTGTGTGTGCCCATTCCTCTGTGTGTATATGTTTGTCTATGTGTTTTTGTTTTTGTATGTTATTGTGTATGAACATGTATGTGTTTTTTTTATTGATACCAGAGGACAACTTCATATGTTGTTTCTCATGATATCTACATTGTTTTTTGGTACAGTATCGGACTGAGATCTGGAATTTGAATTTAGCTACATTTATGACTAGCAATATCCAGGGATCTGTGTGTCTCTGCTTCCCTGCATGAATTAACACTCATGTAATATCATACCTTGCCTTTTTATAAGCAACATTTATGTTACTGACTGAGTTCTTACTGCCATCTCAAGAATTTAGTTTATAATAGAATTCAATTTATCCTTACTGGGCAAAGAGAAGTCCTCCTTAGATTTTTGGACATTTGACCAAAGAAATTGTTTCCTGTCAAATTGTGATTCATATAGATGCTAATGAGACACACACATGCACACACATACACACACACACACACACACACACACACTCCTATATTTATAGTTGATTCTCCTCATCTAAGCACCTGAAGAAGATGACCAAGTAACCCAATGAGCATGACCTCATTATGTCACCTCTAAGTCTACAACTAATGCAGAGGACATAGCTCAGCCTGTAGTCTCTAATCTTACCAAGCAAAGCACTTTTACTGAAACACAAGCTTCCTTGTGATGGCTAAAGTCACTAGAAAACCTTGTCAACTCTTTAGAGTAAGCAACACTAAGCTCCTAGAATCTGATTTGACTAAAGATCAGAGACTTAAGCCTGTCTTAAGGAAAATTGTTGAGAGTTAGAGTTCTATCGAATCTAATGAAAAAAAAAAAATTAAAAGAAACCTGCAGTATTTAGCTCTTCTTCTTTTCTTTCTTTCTTCTTCTCCTTCCTCTTCTTCCTCTTCCTCTTCTTCCTCTTCCTCTTCCTCTTCCTCTTCCTCTTCCTCTTCCTCTTCCTCTTCCTCTTCCTCTTCTTCTTCTTCTTCTTCTTCTTCTTCTTCTTCTTCTTCTTCTTCTTCTTCTTCTTCTTCTTCTTCTTCTTTTTCTCCTTCTCCTTCTCCTTCTCCTTCTCCTTCTCCTTCTCCTCCTCCTCCTCTTCTTCTTCTCCTCCTCCTCCTTATTATTATTATTATTATTATTATTATTATTATTATTATTATTATATTGCACAGAGTACTGATAAGGGCAGACTAAAAATGATTGATTAGAATTTATTATTGTAAATATCAACTAGTTTTCAGTATTCTTTTAATTTCATAGTGCATATGGAGCAATCTAAAGAGGCATATTTTGTCATTATACTAAAATGGACTGAAATTGAGGTGATTTTAAAAAAGCAGACTCTACAAAGCATGAAATTCAGTAGTTTGAACACTTAAAGGTGGTGTGTGTGTGTGTGTGTGTGTCTTGTGTTCCGCTGTTCCTGTGTATGCCTGTGTGGCTGTCTGTTATGTAGTGGACTTTGGTGCTTTCCCATCTGATAGGAGGATCAGGTGATATTTGTACTTCTTCTTTCGGATGCTGCCCAGGAAGACCATGAAATGAGAGTAGCTAGGTCTCACCTGTCGTGCAGTACTTTCTTTCTTCTTGTTGTGGCTGGTTTCAATAAAAAAAGACTATTGTTTGTTGTTGTTTAAAGGAAGTATAATTCCATTTATTTTTCCTTATACTACAAGAATTCTTAATTCAGAAGAATTATGCTATAATTTGGGAATAATAGAGATTTACAAAAGTGCATATGTGAGATAGAACAGAATGCCATTGCTATGGAGTATGCATAGGACACAGGCTTGATGTTTAAAAAGATATGAGGAATATTTTTATTTTAGTGTGACCATTCCAGGCAGTTGGGGGACACCTCAGGAGTCTTTTAAAACAACTTCCTCTGAACTCCAGAAGTACATTTGAAGATTTTAAGTATCCTACTTTCTTTCCTCAGACCCCAGTCTTCACATTTATGGAAATAAACCTTTCAATTCCTTAATCTCTAGTCCATCCAAATCCACAAGGCTGTAATCCTGACTCTTTAATATTTTATAATCAATGTGCATCCTAATGAGAAAGCAACATATTGTCCCTTATGACTTGAGGGCAAGCTCTTGTTCACTGGCAGATTGTCATAACTAGTCACAGCTGCCACTCAGTCACATGTTAGCATTGCTGTAGGGCTTTATGTGTGTTTTGGTAGGCTTTTAGAAAGCCATAATGATTTTTATAAAAATTTCATTTTTCTCTTTCTGAGATATTATGGCACTTATATATTTAGATACATAACATGCAAATATTAATTCTGGTAAGATAATAGCATTGTTTTGTTCTACTTTCCTTCCAGGAAAAATATGGTCATTGGTAGGAATTCTGGTTCTAATTGGAAAAATCATTGCAACTGGGGCTGTTGATTTTTTTTTTACTTCCTGCATAAAAGGAGGGAGTAGGGAGGCTCCTGGGACCCTCATCTGAATATTTACCCCCTTAAACAGCCTTATAAAATTGTACTTTAATTGCACTTTACCTCAGGGTATTGGGAAAGGGTAACAGGATAGAGATGCAGAAGGATTAGAAAAGTGCTCCTTATGTACATTTGGAATGGTTAAAATTCCTGTTGTGTGAAGCCTTTCCAGTGAGTCCCTCTGAAAGGAGCACACACCCTCCTGTAGTAAGCACAATAAATGTATTTGTTCTCCAGAGCACAAGAACATTGGAGAAATGACACTTCTGTTTGTTGTCATGACCCTTAATATACAGTGCTTTCATTCCATAACCAACAGAGATATTTTAATAACAAGAATATATTATGGCATTTGATTCTAATAAAAGCATTCCTGGTCCTTTAATAGTTATAGTCTATGAATGTGTATATAGGCACATGTGTTTGTGTGAGCATATGATGTCTGTAGCTGTGTTAAATTCCTGAGTATATTTGAAAAGAATTTATTTATTTCCTTTTTCTCTATAATCTGGTATTGTCAGTGTCCTTGATTCATAGTTGTGACAGGTTTTTTTCTGCCTTAGAATCTAGGTGATCCCAAGTTAATGTTTAAGATTTTAACTTGGAATAAGGCTACCACAGGGCAAGAATTCTGCTGACTTCTAAAAACTTTATGCCCACCATTTAGCTCCCTATCATAATCTGAGATCCAACGATGCTAACCTACTTTCAGACGTCTGGGTTTCTTACTTTCTTCTTAATGTGACATTGCTAAAAATGCCTTTCCCTTTGATAGAAAAACCCATTCCTTCTCTGGAAGAGAGAACTTTTTCTTTTGTGGGCATAAATAAAGTTACCTTTGACCTTCAATGAAGATTATTAGCAACTCCTTATTTCAACTATATATTTGACTACCACTAAATAAGAATATTAATCAAAGATCCTCTGTGTAATATACCCCTGGTGTTATATTTTAAAAATTACTGAAGAATGTAAATGAATGAGATCAGTTTCCACAATACTATTTAAACTTTGTAAACATTTACAAATTGTTTTGGGAAAAAAAAGGAACTTTTAGCTCATAAAGGTATCTTAAAAGTTTCCAACTGAATGATTGTCCAGGAACTGAATTGGCTGATCCTATACCACAGCTGAGCCTAAGAAGCCTCACTTCTTTCTTGGGTGTTAAAACAAGTTTGAACATCATAGAAGTTCTCTTGTGGAATAATTGCATAGTGTGACATTAACAGATATTCACAAGGAGATTTTTCACTTTCAAGGAAATTGGTCAATAACAAATGAACCCTTTCTGTTTGTAGTGGCCCTTGCCCTATAGTGACTGAAGTGAGAGAGTGATCCTTCATTTCATGGCCAAGCACAATGGTGAGGTATCTCCAGATGGCTTACTCTTGTCAGGCACATTCATTACTCTCTCTTCTTTGCTTTTAGTTAAATTGCACCGAGACTATCCTAGAAAATTACCATAATGCACCATGATCTTTAAGAATGGCTCAACATCCCCTGTTAATTTCAAATGTGTCAATATTTTGTAGTAAGAACACCTGGTTGTGAATGAGAAGAAAAGAGCATAAAGCTTAATATCTAAGTCTGTAAAATATCTGTGGAATAAAAATGATACATTAACTACATTTCTTTTCTTTTGATTGGAACATAAGCTATAGTCCTGGATTTCAGTTGTTTCAAATGTGTCTGTCTTAATCTTACTTTATTCTCAGATGCACTAAATCCACTTCTTGTGGATTCAAGTGTTCACTGTACGAGGTAAATTAACGCTTCCGGTGCTCAGGGGCACCAATTAATTCCCCTAAGGAGGTAAATTACTAAATGGTACCCTGCTGTTCTGAAAGACTGAAATTGCCTCCATTGGTTTTGTGGCTTCGTGGCAGAGACTAGATTCTTCTCAGTGCTCTGTAGAACAGCTTCTGTTCTTGAGTGGGGAATTGAATTGCATCTGATCCTAAAGTTAAGGGATCAGAAATAAAAGATAATCATGATTAGACAATCAGAAGATATAAATGCCTGTAACCAAAGTTCAAATGATGATTAAAATTATAACACAGAAAAGACTTTCATCCAATGTTACATAGTTAAGCTTCTTTGAGCCCACTGAGAATTTGAGATTTGAATTTTGGTTTTAAGGTGGAATCTCTCTATTATCATTATGAAGAATCTGTATTCCTATGGGTGCCATGGAAATATTATACCTTAGCAATATCAATTACACTTTTCTTAATTTATTCAAAGTATGAAAATATATACATAGAAATGGAGAGGACATGTTAACATACTTGAGATGATCTCAATTTCTTTTTAATTTTCACAATCTGTATTTTTATGGGGGTAAAGGGTTAAATTCTATTTTTTCTATTCCAAATATTATTGTTTTTTTTTTTTTGAAACAGAATTAAAGTACATCCTTTCAGTATGTGGTTGCGTGGCAGTATAAATGACCATACCATTTTAATTTCCTGTTCTGTAATGCTAAAGATATCGGGCCTCCTTTGATTCATGAAAAGCCTCTTTAAGCATGCCTTAATTGTTGCTTTGATTCTATTTGTTGTGAGTATAAGATTGTACTATATTTAAAAGATATTCTTTGGACAAATCTAGTAAGAAACGTACTCAAGAAGAAAGTAAGATCAACTTTCTTACTTCCTTTTTTTCCTTACAGAAATTTAAGTATTTGGTAACTATCAAACACAGGAAGAACAAGAGAGAAACAAAAAAACACTGTGGTCTTTTTAGTCTCACAATGCCCATGATAACAACCCACAGACCATATGGAGCTTAAGAGGAAGGAAAACCAGGGTGTGAAAACTTCAATCCTGCATTGAGGGGGAACAGGATGGTGGTGGAGGGAGGGAGGACCTGGGAGGAATAGAGGAGGTGGAGGAAATAAGGGGGACAGTATCAGGTACTGGACTGGACAGAAGAGAGGCATAAGGGGTCAGATATCAAATAAAAATATGTAGCAGGGTGGGGATGAGGAACTGCGGATATCCACTGTAGGGTCCCAGATGCCAGGGAACCAAGAGACTCCCAGGACCCAACAGGGATGATTTTAGCAAATAAGGGGAGATAGAACCTGTCGAGACCAGGTACAGTAGATAGGCATGGTCCCCAGTGGTGAGATGGAGCCACACGCATTTGAAAGCTTTTAAACCAGAAATGTTTCTGTCCAAAGGAAGAACAGGGACAAAAAATGGCGCAGATACTGAAGGATGGGTCATCCAAAGACTGCCCCGCCTGGCTTCCATTCTGTCTGCAGGCACCAAACCCAACACTGTTGCAGTTTGCAAGGGGTACTCACTGACAGGAACCTGGTATGACTGTTCCTTGGGAGGTTCAGTCAGGAACTGACCAATACAGATGTGTATGCTTGGAGGCAATTATCAGACTGAGCTCAGGGACCGGTAGGGGAGCTGGCAGAAAGGACTGAATGAGCCGAGGGGGATTGTAATCCCATAGGAAGAACAACATCAGCTAGCTGGACCACCCACTGCTCCCAGGGACTAGACCATCAACCAACAATGTACAGGAAGGGATCCATTGCTCCAGATACATAGGTAGCAGAGGATGGCATTATCTGACATCAATGGGAGGGGAGGTCCTTGGTCCCATGGAGGTTTTATACCACAGCTTAGGGTAGGCGTCTAGCTGGAGAGGGTGGATGGATGAGGGAGCACCTTCATAGAGGCAAAGTGGAGGGAAGAGAGGGAGGTTGAGGGACGGAGGTCTTGAGGAGGGGTAATATGGAAGTGAGATATTTGAGATGTAAATGAATGGAATGATTAATAATAATAATAATAATGATAATAATAATAATAGAGTTAAAATAAGCCATATTTCTAACTGTCACATTCAGAAAATTTCTGTGAGGAACACAATCAGCTATCAAAGGGAGACAGTAGTAGACTAAGGTGGTAGGGGAATTTGGGAGATATACAGGACCCCTACTGTAAGTTCTATTAATTGTCTTTCTATTCTCCCAATGATCTATCATCTATGTAACTCTGATTTCTCTGTTTGAGGTTAATTATTCTATCTATAGCTATCATGTGTCTTCAAAAATATTTTATATATATAATAGAAGAAGTAATGAAATTATGAAAATAAAAACAAATGTAGAAAGATGTGTTAGATAAGACAAGACAGATACCTGAATGACCTGAGCTTCAGATAATGGAGAAAATAAGAAAACAAGCAAAGAACTCTAAAAAATAGTGGATTTCTAATAGAAAGCAATTCAGGAAGAAGTGGTTCTGCAGAACTATATTATATTGCTGTAAAGAGACATCATGGCCCTGGAAACTATTATAAAGTACAACATTTAACTGAGGCTAGATTACAGTTTCAGAGGTTTCATGCATTATTTTCATAGAGGGAAGCATGACAATATCCAGGCAGAAATGGTGAAGAGTTTGCTGAAAGGTCTACATCTCAATCTACAGACAGCAGAAGGGGATTGGATTCAATACCATGCTGAACTTGTGCAAGGATGACCTCAAAGACTGCCTCCACACTGACATACTTCCTGAAACAAGGCTACACCTCCTAACAGGGCCACTCACCACGGGTTATGCATTCAAGCACAGTAGTCTATTGGGGCCATTCCTATTCAACCACCAAAGGAACTAACACAAAGGACTTCTCAGTGAAGGAAATAAATGGCATTCTGCTGAGTGCTGCTGAGCACTATAGGGAATGACTCAGAAGCTATTGCTGAATCATGTAGTAGGTAGCGCCCATGAAAGATGTTTTACTAAGTAGTAAAAACACCTGTAGATAGTTCCTTTGAATTTTTGTATATGAAATAAAGACATAAAGCTTAGGTGGAATATTGAGTCAAGATAGACCACACACACACACACACACACACACACACACACACAGAGAGAGAGAGAGAGAGAGAGAGAGAGAGAGAGAGAGAGAGAACTGAGAAAGTGACCACAGTTGCATGCTGATGACAAGAGCCATTGAAGATGAAGAGGAAGAAATGACTGTGAATATGATAATGTGCAGACACACCACAGACAAAACAAGGGGAAGTTCTAAGGAGAAATGAGATACCTGATCGTAGATAGGAAAGAACTTTCATTTTTTTTTAAAATATTTTTTTATTACGTATTTTCCTCAATTACATTTCCAATGCTATCCCAAAAGTCCCCCATACCCTCCCCCCGACTCCCCTACCCACCCATTCCCACTTTTTGACCCTGGCATCCCCTGAACATAGTACTACAGGAGGATCCCGCAATACATCTCCTGGGCATATAACCAGAAGATGTCCCAATCGGTAAGAAGGACACATGCTTAGTTCATAATGTTCCACCTATAGGGTTGCAGATCCCTTTAGCTCCTTGGGTACTTTCTCTAGCTCCTCCATTGGGAGCCCTGTGATCCATCCACTAGCTGACTGTGAGCATCCACTTCTGTGTTTGCTAAGCCCCGGCATAGTCTCACAAGAGACAGCTATATCTGGGTCCTTTCAGCAAAATCTTGCTAGTGTATGCAATGGTGTCAGCGTTTGGAAGCTGATTATGGGATGGATCCCTGGATATGGCAGTCTCTAGATGGTCCATCCTTTCGTCACAGCTCCAAACTTTGTCTCTGGAAAGAGAGGCCCATTGCACAAGCAAACTTTATATGCCCCAGTACAGGGGAACGCCAGGGCCAAAAAAATGGGAATGGGTGAGTAGGGAAGTGGGGGGGGGAGGGTATGAGGAACTTTTGGGATAGCATTGGAAATGTAATTGAGGAAAATATGTAATAAAAAATATTAAAAATTAAAAAAAAGAAGGACACATGCTCCACTATGTTCATAGCAGCCTTATTTATAATAGCCAGAAGCTGGAAAGAACCCAGATGCCCCTCAACAGAGGAATGGATACAAAAAATGTGGTACATTTACACAATGGAGTACTACTCAGCTATTAAAAGGAATGAATTTATGAAATTCATAGGCAAATGGTTGGACCAGGAAAGAACTTTCTTTATTTAACTTAGGATAGAAACAACCACGTGTACAGAGGAATAACACAACATTGCCAGGTTCCTACCCTAAAGTCCCGCAAGAAAATAATGGGAGAAATTTAAAACTGTTTATATGAGCCACATTCAGAATAAACCTTTTGCATATGCTCTTTGAAATTGAAAGAACCTAGTGGGGAACCCCCCCCCCTCAATTCCAGATTCAGCATGCACCCAGTAATCATGAACAGACGACCATCTTGATGTAAAAACATGAGGTAGTTTAATGGTGTAGCTCTGATAGAAAAACGTATGTCATGCAGGAGACAGTGGTTTAGACCATGAGGCTTGGAAGCTAGGGGTTGTTATAGAAAAGGGGCTAGGGCTGGGGCTGGGGTTGGGGGAGGAATTGGCGAGGTTTCACATGATTGGTCCATTTAAACATCAGCAGCCTGTTAACATTTAACTTAAGTCAGAAGGATAGGAGATAGGGAGACGCTGGGCCAGTCCTGCATGTCATTCTCTTTATCTCTCTTTATCTTCATGGCCAAGCAGCCTCAGAAATGTCTTAACGACGGGCCTGCCTGGGCATGTCCTGGCCTGTTCTGGTATGTCATCAGCCCAGGTTTCAAAGCTCACAAACAGCTCTTTGGGCTATTTGACATACATTACATGAATCACAGGTCTCAAGTTTTATTTTCTTTCAAAATCACATCTCAGAATTTCTTGATCATATTTAAAATTTTTAATTAACAGCCAATGCAACTCAGGCTCAGAAGAATTGAGTGACCCACTCCTGATCACAAATACCACTGATTACTAGAAAGACAAGTTCATAGCAATATGTTTGACTCCAAAGACAAATATAGAGCTAGACATTTACTTTGTTATTAAGAAACAAGTAAACAGTAAATTATAGAAAGCAGCTTCAGCCTTGCCAATACAGAGTTCTGTTAGCAGGACTCTGTAAAGATTAAAAATTTCTAGACTTTTAGTCCAGTGGCATTTCATGACATGTTTTTCTTAAGTGTTGTAGAGATAGGAGGTGTCTTTTTTTTTTTTTTTTTCTGTATCTGGATGTAATTTTTTTTTTTCTCAAAGGGAGCACCAGTCTTATAAGTGACTTTTAGACAAAACAGAGGAACCAACTGGGATAAAAATCAATGTTAACAACTGGGATCAAAAGCAGCCCCACCCAAGGTCATCTTAATCTTAGAAGCCAGGGGCCAGGGCTTGCCATAGTTTCAATTCTAGTCTACTGTATAGTCCACCTTCCCTCTAGGCCATTGTAAATTCCTGTGTATGGGTGTGGCTCAGCTATCTATAGTTCTAAGCATTTACTCTAGTTCCTTCTTAGAGTACAGTGTTCCTTCTTCCTAGGCCATGGTAAATTCTTGCATATGGGAGTTACTCAGCTATTATCCAAAGTGATTGTGTGTGGGGACTTTCTACTAATAAGTAATGAAGTCTGCCATACCTGATTTAAAGAAGATTCTAAGTATACTATTCTAAGGTTGTCCTGAGATTTCTAACTCTATGTAGTAGATAGCAATGCCTGATTTCTTTCACTATCTCTCATACAATACTAGAGGCAATTCTGAATGTCACTGAATAGGCAACATTCTTCATGGAAACTTAGTCTCCTGGAACCATGGCATCCCATATAAGGAATGCTCCAAACTTGTCCTTGTGAATGGGATCTGTGTGCTTTCTTTCAGTATTGTTTTATTATAGGTGTCTTCAAGCAATGACTTGCCAAATACCTAAGCAAAATTGAACTTTGCTTTCTGGCCTTCACCAATGACCTAGGTAGTTCTTGAGCTAATGACCATGGGCTTTGAATTCAGATAGGAGGTGTCATGTTTTAAAATACATGACTACACTATTCATTGAAAATTTAGGGATACTAGAATAAGAAAGTTATAATAAAATCATGAGAATTAATTCCATTGCTCACAAGAAAATATAAAAATAATTCTTATAGATCATTGGACTCCGTGTAACTACTGAAAATGGTATTAATGATAAAATACCACTGTACAAAATTAGTGTTTAAAAATTCCAAAAACACTTGACATTTAATCAGGATTCTGAGGTAATTAACTATTAAATTGGGTCATTTGATGTAATTTTATATAGATATAAATACCTTATGGCATATAATTTTGATTATATGAAACATGATATAAATGAAAATGTTCTTGAATATTTAATTCTCATACACTTCAGAAGGATTTTTTTTTTTAATTTGGGTATTTTATGTGTTTACATTTCAAATGTTATCCCCTTTCCCAGTTTCCCCTCTGCAATCCTTCTAGCCCATCCCCCCTTACTCTACTTCTATGAGGGTACTCCCCCACCCACCTACCCACTCCTGCCCCATTGCCCTAGCATTCCTTACACTGGGGCAACAAGCATTCACAGCACCAAGGGCCACCCCTCCCATTGATGCCAGATAAGGCCCCTTCAGCTCCTTTAGTTCTTCCCCTAACTGCTCCATTGGGGTTTCTGTGCCCAGTCCAATTGTTGGCTGCAAAATTTTAACTGTATTTATGAGTCTGTTAGTATATTAGTTAAAGCCAGACGACCCCTTTAGGGATTGAGTTGTCTTTCCATCCTGTAGACTTGCACATTTTGTTGTCTGGCTTTCACTTTGATTTACTGAGTCACTTCCCTGAACCACTACATTAGCTTTAAACAAACAATTTGATTTTATTTTCATCTTATAATTTGGTTCATATTTATGAGCAAGTAAAATGTACATATTAATGAGTTAGTATAACATAAGACACATATAGGTAGTATCTCTTCACTGTTTAAAACATGTTGAATACATCTACCAAAAGTTTATTTATTTATTTTTTCTTTTTGATGATATAACTTTAAAAATTTCTTTATTTGTTGATGGAAATGAACATATTATCTGTGGCATCTAAAGTCTCCCTGTTATGCAACAGTGTTTCAGAGAACCTTAGTTTCCTTTTAGACTTGTTCAGTCATCATTCATTTACCTCTCTACACCCCCCCCATTACTCTCGCTAGCCTCTGACAATCGCCATATATTGTCAATTTGAAGGAGATCAGCATTTTTAAATTCCAACTATAGCAGATGTTTTACTGTGCCTGACTTATTTCATTTAAAATAATGAACCGTAGTTCCACCTATATTGTAATAAACAATAAAATGTATTTTTGTAGACACTTAATGTGCCACTGTGTGACTGCATATTGATATACATTTGTGTATTTATTCGACAGTTGAGGAAGACTTGATTTGTTTCCAAATGGTACAGTTGGTGCTGTAATGAACATGGAATTGTAGAATTTCCTTTAACATATTGTTTTCATTTCTCTTGAACATATGCCGACAAGTGGAAATACTGAATTGTGTGTGTGTGTGTGTGTTTCTGAGCCTGCAAACCATGTTACATAGAAGTTAGACTCAATATGTGCACCAATTCCTTTTTAACTTGTTATCTTTTGTCCTTTAAATAATATCCATTTGACTTTAATACTATAAATATTGTACATTTGACTTATTAACTTGACAATTGATTAGTGATGTTTATTTTAATATGAGACATGTCAATTGAAGACTACTGGCTGATATTAACAAGGCCATTTATTCTTAAATGGCTTAGTATTGAGGTGTTTGTTGTTATTTCTTTTATATTCTGAATGTCAACCCCTTATTACAGTTAAAGAAAGTTTCAGAAACATTCATTTAGTAAAATTTGATTACAATAGTAGTTTAAATTTTCAGAATTTTATGTGTATTAACTCCTTCTTTGAGTCATTATAGAGACTTTTATCTAACATTTTAATAGAATAGCTGTCAAATGTAGGGGCTAATTCTATATAGTGCCAAGGGAAAATTTTAGCTTCCTATTGAGAGGGAAGTATATGTCTTAAAACAATCTATTGCTTTACAATATAGCTTCAGCCTGGTGCTATAAATGTGACATCTGAAAGAATTGTTTTCTTTTCCCTCCACCTGCTTAAAGCACATCAATTCATATGCACATCTCTTTATGGTGTAATTACCTGTTCCATGCAGACGCTAAACAGCTTAGGATACAATTGGAATACAACTGAGCTCAGATCCTGCAAGTTTGCATCCACCTAAGCGTTTTCAGTAGAGTCATACAATCAAGGCTCTATCCTGCTGACAAAAGTAACATTTCCAACTGCATTGGCTCCTCTCTCCCCTCTTCCTCCACAGTTGCTACCACATATTTATTAGGATGACAGTCCCATGTTCTAAGCAATGGGACCCATATAAAAATGTTAATAATTGAATTTCTATTAACATGAAGAATATGAAAAAAGTGCCTCAGTGTTCAGACTAAAGTGTAAAGGCATATTACTTTATGGAAAAATTTAATAATCATACTCATACAAAGTTGTATCTCAAATTTTCCACAACTTAAAGTTTGTCATTTTATTATATATGATTTTTGGTTTTATTGGAGTTTAGGATTTGATTAAATATACAATAATGAAAGGACCCAGATATAGCTGTCTCTTGTGAGACGATGCCGGGGCCTAGCAAACACAGGAGTGGATGCTCACAGTCATCTATTGGATGTATCACAGGGCTCCCAATGGAGAAGCTAGAGAAAGTACCCAAGGGATCTGCAACCCTATTGTCGGAACAACATGATGAACTAACCAGTACCCCGGAGCTCTTGACTCTAGCTGCATATGTATCGAAAGATGGCCTAGTCGGCCATCAATGGAAAGAGAGGCCCATTGGACTTGCAAACTTTATATGCCCCAGTACAGGGAATGCCAGGGCCAAAAGAATAGGAATGGATGGGTAGGGAAGGGGGTGGTTATGGGGGACTCTTGGGATAGCATTGGAAATGTAATTGAGGAAAATACGTAATAAAAAAAAAAGAAATAAACAATCACAAAAAAATACAATAATGAGTATGAGAAACAGGAAATGGTAAAGTGAGCATGTTATGCTCTGTTGTTTAACTCAATCAAATTAATTGTAATTTATAATGTTTTCTGATTACTTTTGATATCTGACATTATACAAGAAGCAAAGTCAATCAACAGGTATGTCAATTTAATTGCCTGCTGTTACTTGAATAGCCTTTTATTTTGACACAAACCTTAACATGTTTTCAAAGTATTCACTTAATTGTGCTGTAAATAAACATAAAGACTGAATTAGGGGCTGGTGAGATGGCTCAGTGGGTAAGAGCACCCGACTGCTCTTCCGAAGGTCTGGAGTTCAAATCCCAGCAACCACATGGTGGCTCACAACCATCCGTAACGAGATCTGGCTCCCTCTTCTGGAGTGTCTGAAGACAGCTACAGTGTACTTACATATAATAAATAAATAAATCTTTAAAAAAAAAAAAAGTAAAAAAAAAAAAATAAAAAAGACTGAATTAGCCATCATTAAACGGTATGTAAACACTTCAGTGTAGGTATGTTTCTGTATTGAGTACCTATGGGTAAATTCTAATTGTATTCTTATGGTCAACACTAATGAATATAAATGGAGTGTTGCCATTAATGGTGCCTATAGCAAAGGGCACTTTATTTCATATTGTCATCTTCTCATAAACATTAAGTGAGTCTGATCCAAAGGAATAAGTTTAAAGGGGGATGATTGATTGATGATAAATAGATGATAAATTGATAAACATATTATAGGTGATAGATACATACTACATAAATAATAGATATGTGCATATAAATAATATTTAGATAATATGTGATATATAGGTGATGCACACATATACACATGCATACAGTTATAATAATAAATAACATAAATGATAGATACACAATAATATGGAAGATAGAACTATAGGAAGTAGATAAATGATAGGTTAGTCACTGATAAGGACAGAACACATAGTGTTAAGAAGCAGAATGCTGTGGCACTGAATTTTTCTACATAGATATTATCTTAATTTCTGTAACATTAAGAATTTATAACTCAAAATTATGCATAGAAAAACTTAATCATATCATAAATTTGTAATTTATGTTTTTTAATTTTGCAAATAAATTACTTCATTTATTATTTTATAGTGCACATCAAAAAACAATACTCTAATGTTCGTAAGATTTAAGCTAATGATTAAAAAACATTTCTAGGCATGATATGTCACTCATAATCCATAAGCAAGGACTTCAAGATCATGTTTCTCTTTGGACAACACTAACTAAAATCAAAAGTACAAACAACATTATCATCTCAAAGAAAATTCATCTAAAAAAAGGCATATGTGACCTAAGATGACGGGTCCCAGGAGACCAAAGGAATTAGGACTGTGCTCAAAATCAGTTCCTCCTGTTTTTGTGGTTTTATCTTACCCATCCATCACAGGCTCTGCCTGTCCCAGTGAAAGCGCTCATCATTTATTTATCTGCAGATACTGGAGCCTGAATTGATCTTCATTTCCATCATGCCCTGAATGAAGGAATCGTGAAAAGCAATTTGGGCCAAGACATATGCTTTCTCTGAAAGAGGAGTGTCAGTGCTTTGCAGTCTTGCTACTCAAATCTACCTTTGCAAAATAACATAAAACTTTTAGGAAACTCTCTCTTCATGTTTGAAATGATATGGGCATTCCCTTGTATTTAATCATGGAAACCTGACCTAATTTCTCAGTTGCAGTTTCCCATGGAAGACTGAAGTGAATTTAAAAACATGTGTCATATAAAAATAGCTGCTTTGAGAACTATCAATTAAATGTGAATACTGTATTATATGGTATCCAGATCATCTTATGTTCATGGAAACAAACAGAATATTCCCCACTCTGCTACCATTTTCTTTGAGGGAGGACACATAAAATTTTTTTTGTAGGAAAGTTAGTTAATCAAAGATGACTAACACACACACATGATTACATTTTTAAAAGAACTATGTGCTGCTGGCTTTACACACAATCTAATTTCAATCTCATATTAATGCCATAAAGTAGCAGATGCAGTGCCACACAACTGTAATCACTGCTCTGAAGGTCATAAGTACCACAGCAGCTTGTGTTAGAGAGAAGGATCTTGCCTCAACAAGAAGTATGCCATAGAATAATTAGTAATAGACCTATTTATGTGGAATAACTTTTTGTAAACTCTAAATGGCAGAACTAGTTAAAAGTATGTTTAATCCTATACCTTTCTGATTCACAAGAAATAAAATAAAATAAAACAACAAAAGCCCAAAAACCAAAATCAAAACCAAACACATTACCCTCCACTGTGCTCATGTCACAGTTATGGGTTTCTTTATAAGAACTTAAGAAGTTTTTAGATGTACAATATGGTGGAGGATTGAGAAATATTTTCACTTAGGTATCCCACAGTCTAGAAAGGAGATAAGCCAAATGACCATGACCATAGCACAACTCTGTCTCCTAATTATAAGATTAACACTCTACATGTTTCTTTCAAAATTTAGTTTCATATTAAATATTTCATAATTTGCTATTTATTTTCTTCAATCTATACCGAATTCAATTTCCCCTTTCACTCAGATCTCAAAAAACTACCACACTATTTAAATCAAAAGGTTTTGATTATATCCTCTAGCTTTGTAGAAAAAGTTACTTATCAGGTATCTAAATATATGACTATGTTTTAATAGATTTTTATGATAAAATAAAATAAGTTTTTGTGAATATGTAATGCAGTACAATCTAAGTATTGGCTTCATGCAGTTTTTAAAGAAACTAGTTTCAGAACTTGCAGGCCAAAATTTGCTCTTCCCACCTGATGCCATATGCTCCCCCCACATACACGAGGAGAAAGCCTTCATAGGGTTGAGCTTCTTTCCTCTCAGTTCTTTTTTCCATTTTACTTTCAGTTACATCAATGTCTTAGGTGTGGTTTTTTTTCTTTCTTTATGTTTCCTCTGAGAGCCCATTTCCAATGATCATCCTGCAGATGACTTTATAGTCAGATAACTCTATCAAAGCATGTGGACATAATTTGGTTCATTGTGTGTGTTTTACTTTTAGCCCGTATCTTTCTTCATCTATTGCTTTCTTTGCATTAAAAATTAAGGATAGTAAAAATGCAGATGCAACAAAAGCATAAGTGTTAAT
This sequence comes from Mus caroli, assembly GCF_978045245.1. Classification (NCBI taxonomy): domain Eukaryota; kingdom Metazoa; phylum Chordata; class Mammalia; order Rodentia; family Muridae; genus Mus; species Mus caroli. Next base: position 104,163,782 of record NW_028227262.1, on the reverse strand, counting down.
ACAGATTCAGAATAAGAAACACATAGACAAGTAGGTGTGTGTGTGTGAGTGTGTGTGTGTGTGTGTGTGTGTGTGTGTGTGTGTGTGGCAACAAAGAAAATATCTTATAAAATATGCATAATGAAATCAAAGAATTAGCAGTTAGGGAAAGAACCTTTTTGGTGATAGAGTGTCTAGTGTTCAGTGCTGGCTTTAATATTTTTCTGTCTCTTTCATTGTAGTATATACCATACATTATTTCATTTTCTTCAAGCACAATATTAACTTTCCTTGCTATTCAGAGCTGCTGCTTCAATCAAAATGAAATAGTAATCTATGCTAGAGAGCTGCAGATCTGTATAAGACTTCATGTCACTGCTGGGATAAGACATTGCCTTTCTTTGAGTCAGATTTCAACTAGTGAATCTTCAATTTTCATAAACAAGCCATCTTCTTATTCACAGCTCTGCTGACTTGCACAACTTTGCACTTACCTAGAACAAGAATTGTTCTTTCCCAAGGAATCATCAGAGGCATCAATTTCATGGTTTCAAAATAGTTCAAAAGAGAGAAAAAAAGCATAGACATTATCTCAATGATGTACATTATTGCAAATTTCAAGATAATTTCAGTTGTAAAGTTACAGTAAGCTAAATATTTTGAACACTAAATAAAATCCTTGCTAAGTTAAATATTAACATTAAACATTATTTAGTTTTCTTAAATGACTTTGGAATGATAACTAGCTCATATTGGAAAGAATTTTCCCTGAATTGTAAGTTGTCCTAATAGAAAGATATGCTTAAGTATATTCACCACCATCTCCTCACAGTAAAACTTCCAGTGTCATCAACAACTGCTCTGCCCCTTGAAACATTAAGACACCTTGCCATCACAACTCTGAATCATAAAACACATTCTCTTTTTCTTGGAGCTGGTTTATTCTACTTTTTAATAATGTAAACGCACTGTGGGATACATGTTATCTATATATTATAACACATAACACACAATTTATACTCATTTCCTCTGAATCAGTCTTATTCTTGACCATGATATAAGCAGTGATTTTACTCTCTCGACACTGCTTTCATTTGTGACAGCATGTGTACCTACACATTGGACAGCTTTCCCTTTCCCGCGAGTGCTGGAAAACCCACCTCACACTTAAGCACAGCTGAATTGTTCTAGCTTTATGTTATTGTTGTTGTTTTTGTTTTTGTTGTTGTTGTTTTTATATAACATTTTAACTAAAAGCAACTTGGAGAGGAAAGGATTTGTGTGACTCATTCTGAGGAGGTCAGTACAGAATTAAGCAGGAACAGAGGCAAAGACCAGGGATGAATGCTCTCTACTGTGTTGCCTGCTGACTCAAACTCAGTTAGCTGTCTGACAGAACCCAGGCCTCCTTGACTATGGACAATGCTGCCCAGGATGGGCTGAGGCCCTTCTATATCAATTAGTAATCAAGACAACATCACATAGATTTGCTCACTGGCCAACCTATTCTGGGTAATTCTTTAGTTGAGGTTTCCTCTTTCCATCTGTCAAGCAAGCAATGAAAAACTCACCTCGTAATACTCATCATCCTTCTAAGACATAGGGATTTTAATATCACTATGCCTGTTTTCAAAGCAACAGAAAGTAAAAGAATCAAGCACAAAGATCCATCAAATAATTATCCAAGGTTTGTATGAAAATCTCTTTCATTAAACAAAGAGAAATTGTAAAAGGATAACATTATTATCCAAGTGCAAATAGTCCTATTGTTTTTTATGTTTTTTCATATGTACCTCAATAAAAATTTTAAAATTATGTATTTAACTCTAGCAAACATTTTATATTGAAACATAAAAATGTAATTTACTCTGGATAATATTTGCATAATGACATTGTAGTACTGAATTGTATATGCTTATGATAAGTAATACTTTTTAAATTTTTAATTTTATATTAAATATCCATTTTGAGTTTGCTTATAAGATGTAATAAGGATTTACAAGCTCTCAAGGGTATCTGAGTAGGTACTCAGATACTTTAATTAGTATTATGGGTTTATAATCTAGGTTCCTCATCTTCTGTGCATCTGCTCATTTGTCCATGTGTTTGTTTACATCACCAGCTATAAAAACAAAGAGTTAGGTTAGAATTCTCATGGTGGAAGGTCTTTAATATCATTGCTCTGGCTACACTGAAGCATGTAACAATAACGTAGATACAACACACAAATGAACCCACATAAAATACACATAAACAGATTTCCACACAGATACATACATTCATGCAAACGTATACATATAAGTACATACATATATAAAATAAATGTAGACAGGTACAGGCACAAAGCATACTCATGCATTTACATACAGCCACATAAACACATTTATACACATATAATCACTCATATACCACACATACATATGAGGCACATATATATGTGTATACAAACAAATGTGCACATATACATATGCACACATACACCCATATACATGCACAAAACACATACACACATAAACACATATCCATACTTGTACATATAAACATACAAACACATATACACACATGTATATCCACCTATCCAATTTAACTTGTGTTAAATCATTTTCATGGTAGTACATACCATCATTTCTTTTTGCATATTTTTGAATCAAAATATTTGCAATGTATTTGCTATTCACTACATAAGTAATTATAATGTAACATTGTCCAAATTAACAAAGTCAGAGGAAAACAGTGATAACTGTAAAAATTTACTTTGTTTTATGGAGACATTGATGAGAATTGGACAAAGTAAGTGGAAGGAATAGATTCAAAATCCACGAAAATTTTAAGTCTCCTTTAAAAATCCATTTGTAGTGCCAGAGAGATGCTTATTCCATGTGTAAAGAACTGGGGGCATGTACAAGAGTAAGTATACAAATTTTTACCAGCATTATAACAGTTAGGTGTATGTTAGGGCCTATAATAATCTAGGATCATGAACAGGAAACAATGAGATTCACAGATAAAATAAAATATATTTATATGTAAAGCATATAATGAAGGAGGAAGACACCAGCAATCTGTCACTGTTCATCTCATGCAAACACACACTGGCACATGGATACATGCACCCACACACATGTGATCATGTGTGTGCATAGAGACATGCACAGCACACATGTACACATGCAAACATAATTACATTTGCAAATCTTTTAAACACATTTTTTTGGAAACAGCTTTTTTTAAATTAAGCAGCAAAGCAGAAATGGAACACAATTTTAAATAGTTTAATAAGGTTTAAAATGGGTTGTAAAATGACTACAATGTGAGGATTACAAGTCTATATAGCTAAGGTCACTCATAAAGGCTTACACTAACACATTAGATGATTCCAGAGGTGAAAGCAGCCCAGCCCAAGAGCCACCAGCTGCATTAGTGAATCTTTCCTATTATAAGACTTTATTATTGTTCCGTGTATCAATTCCTCATCAAAAGAAGCTACAAATTAATTTTTTATAATTTATTAGATGGATGATTAAAATTACACATACTAAGTAGTTGAGTTTACAGAAATTCCGGGAAAACAAGCGAGATAAAAGGCTAAGGTTAACAATAATCACATACACAAAACTGTCTTATATTCGTGATTCTGATAGTAGCATACTCTCCATTAATTTTTGCAAAAGTTCATCTTCTGGGTACAAACAATCCTTGAGATCAAAATCTTCACTGGACTCTCTTAGTTCACTCACTTAACCCACTTACATTAGACTCAGTCCACTTTCATAAATGTCCAAAAAGTGCAGCTATGAGCCAGAGGTAACACGCATCTACAGGGAAAACATTGGGAGTTGGTTATTTCTCCTTATCCACTCTTCCTTCCCATTTCTATCTTTCCTCAAGTTTTTTTCAAACAACTGATACAAAGAGCAAAGGAAGTAAAGGGTTCACCTCCCTTCTCCCTCTCATCTATGGATTACTGCTTTTTTTTTTTTTTTTTTGGCTTTTTTTCCCCTTAAAGCTGGATACAATCTAAAAGTTATTGTATCATTGTTTGCTTCCCTGAGAATGTCAAATCTAAGACAGTGATGCTTAACAGGAATGTCTCTGAGTCAAGGTTATGCGTATATGTTAGCCTATGAAAATGTGCACATGTAGAGATTTTATATCAGAATTACAGATATTTATGAAACTTGAAAATGAATGTTTTGCCAACTTTCAAATAAATGTATTTGTGTGTGTGTTTAGTAATGTGTTTATTTTGTGCATAACTAGTAAAACATACAAGAAAATAATTATGTTGTGAAAAAGTGACCAAAACCACATACTGAGTATACCCTTTCTGTACCTTGTGCACCATCTTGTGCAGCTCCTCTGTCTGCCTCTTCCTTCCTATCTCCCTCCCTGATGGTAACTTCAATAGTTATCTCCCACAAGAGTAACCTGTACTGTAATTGTTGACACATAACCAAAAATAAGATACTTTCTTAGCTAAGGCTTGCCATTTTATATTTAATAAAGGATTGATGGTTGGTTTCTCTTTAATCAATTGAAAATAGGTTAAAGCTACAAAATATAAAGGGTTTTCTTTGAAAGGTAAACTGTCATATTGAGAAGCTAAAAACTCTCTATTGTTTAAAATAGCCCATTTGATTTTGAAAACATAAGAATGCTGGTCATATATGTGTGAGAAATAAAATAAAATAAATATTTTAAAAACCAACCTCACACCCATTTTTAGAGCATCATTACCTTTCATCTGAATATGAAACAAGAAATGTTAAACTATATAATTTCTGGAACACCAGTCCAGGGAATCCAATGCCAATTCTTGCCAGCATCTGCTTGAACCTGCACAGATGTGGTGCACATAAACTCTTTCAGGCACATGCATACATATACATGAATTAAAATAACCCTTTTAAAAGTTTTGTAGGATTCAATTACTTATTGTGCTGTTTTATGTGCAATCTTTTATTTAAAGAAACAAAAAGAACTTTGATTCAAGTATGCTTTATACTGTAGAAGCAACTAGATATATTGTTTAATTTCAGCACAAGACTATCAGTTTAATCTCCCTAAATCATTACCCCAACACTAGAAAACTAAGATACTAAACCTTATAATGATAATTCTCCAAGAAATCCAGAAAAGATAGAATATTAATATCAGTGACCTGCATTTGCATGGAGTCAATGTGAAATTCTCCAGAGGAGGAATTTGCCTTATTTGTTGCAATTCAGAAATACAGCAAACATTGAAAGATGCATCTTGGGGTAAATAGACTACTCTCGGAGAGGTAATTTTAATTAGGGATACTTAGGAATCTCTAAAATACACAACACAGCTCCTAGGCTGAAAGGCAGGCAATGAGCAAGAACCAGGGGTGTCAGCTGACTTCAATGCGACACATGAAGCCTTTCTGATATCACATCATGAAATAGAAGCAGCTGTTCATGCATGACCAAGAACTTGAAAAGACATGTGTGTGCGTGTGTGTGTGTGTGTGTGTGTGTGTGTGTGTGTGCTTGTGTGCTTGTGTGCTTAGGCAGAATAATATAGCCTGTCTTTTCTTCATGAAATTATATATTTATAAAAACAGAATTCTTTTCAAAGCAAGCAGAAGAAGAATGCTGTGAGAAAATAAAGCAGTCTCTCAAAACCAAAACAATAAAGAAGTCCAATAAGAAAAGCAGAGAGAAGCGTTCTCTCTCAGAGAAAGCTTACCACATACACAGTCCAGACTTGTAGAGGAGGGGATAGGAATGGTAATAAGAATTTATAAATCTTATACAGCAAATATCATGAGGAGCTAGAGTGAGAGTCCTATGGTTACCAGCACATGTTACCCTTGATTGGGACTGGAATTCACTAAGACTCACAACCACCTCTAACTCCAATTTCAAGTCATCCATTGCCCTCTTGTAGGCTCAGTGAGCACCAGATGCACCACTATTTGAACATTCAGAAATATATGCAAACACACAGCCATACATCTAAAATAAATTATTTTAAACATAAAGTTTCTTCACATAAAAAGTCTACATTTTAAATTTTTATTTGTGAAATTTTACACAGTAGAAAGGAAAAAAAGATGCAAAGTGCTTTTATAAATAAATAACAGGTTCTACTAAAATGACCAAAAGTTGTGTCCGAATGATGCTCCTGACATTTAAGAGCAAGCTGACTGAGGCTTTGATTGTTTTGAAGGAAAGGTTCTAAACCACACCATCACTGTGAGATTAGATTAAGATTGTTTTCAATAGGGGAGTGGGTATATGGACTCTCTAGTCTGATACCTCATGCTGTTAAAGAGGTTACAAAGTAAACAATGGGTGGTCACTCCCTATGGGTAGCAAATGCAACACAACTGTTAGAACAGGGTTTCCCTTTCCTTCTTTGTACATTCAAATAAATGGTGTTTGTGAGTATTCAAGTATAATGAAAATATCATTATCTCTGAATGTCAAATAAGCAAAATGAATTAGCTTAAAATGTTTAAAAACACAAGTGGCAAATACAGCTTCAACTTAGAACACTTGTGAAATATGTAGATTATACAAGAAATCCACTCACAAATACAAGCTGCTTCAACAGCCATTGAAGTAGTTATTATCTTCTCACAAACCTCGTTGTTTCTCTTTTCAGTCAAAGATCAAATTACCCTTATTTTTTTACACAAATACACTAAAAATACTAAGAGAAGATGATAACAGGGAAAATCTTCACAAGAGGCTACATTATCATTAAAAATGACTGCAGTTTGTTGGGGAGAGTTAAAAGCAGACCATATCCTTAGAAGAAGCATTTGATGTAGCTGAGTGGGTCACTGTTGTATCCTTGCCATTTCTAATTGATGTGCACAATCAAAGCTAATATTTTGGACTTTTTATTAGGGTCAGAGGGAATGTGGAAAATTAAATAATGGGTTTTAGCATTTCCAAAAGCACATAAAATGACCAAATCGGCACATGTTCAAATCTACTTGTGACTGTGCTATCATTTGGAATAGAGTGGCTGAGAGTTCAGTTTGTGTGCCATGAGATTCTTTTAAAGGTCTCTTTGGTGATATTACAATGAAGTGAAGAGAATGTAAGAAGTTTTAATGTTTTGTCTTTATGCAGATTACTAATTAGCAAAAGTACTAGTCCTAAGGAAAATGCAATGAATAGGTTAGGTTTCAGTTATGATTTAACATTATTACAGTTAAAACATGGGCTGATACATTTATTTTTTGCCAAATTATTTGATAATAATTAATTCAGCCATTTACCTTATGATTATATTCAGAGGAGGGCAATGTGATTTTCTACTTACTTCATACTTCTCAGTCATGAAGCAGGGGTAGGAACTCTAACCACATAAACCCTTAAGATATTGGTTGAAACAAATCACAACAGAGTCACCCAGGCAATGGCCATGGTCTTTTTTCTATCTAAATACACAATAGTCTCCTGTATTTTCACTGGCAGAGAAGAGAGTAGTGACTGTGCATATGGAGATAATAGCTGCAATAGTGATTACTGTAATCATAGGTGTAAATCATTGACTAAACCTAGGCTCATGGTCTTGGATGTAAGATTAGAAATCACAGATATTTGTGTTTCCTTCCAAAATTTATGGTTATATCACTTGAAAAGTGTCCATTTGAAACATTTCCTTAAGTGAATTCTTATGGGTTAAGAAGCACTGTGTTGGATGGCTGATGATAATAATTATGATGATGATTAATAATAATGATGATGATGATGACAATGAGGATAATATCCCCCATAAAAGCAATAACCACTCTGCTATGTTATTGAACTTTACATCTATAAGCTTATCCATTAATACAGAATTTCCTTGAAGAAGATAATGCAGTTACAGTAAAAATGAGATAATTGAAGTACATAAAAAGAAGACTTGTAATTGTCCTAGGATCAGTCAATTTATACATTGTAAAGCCAATACTTAAACCAAGGAAAGTGATTTTGAGCATTTATGTATTGACTTATGCTGGCAGTGTCCATACATCAGGAAGCTGTAAATGCAGTTGTAAATGTTTAATGCCATTTCAAAATTACCCTTTTTCTTAGCTTTTGCACTTGCATACCTAAGTCCAAAATATTTGAGAGAATAAAAGACGCACAGCTTCTAAGACTTCAGTGTAGAGTTGTGTGACTCCTCGTGTTGTGTGGTAGAACATTAGCATGGGCAGATAGCATGCTCAAGGATAGACTTCATATTATGGTGAACAGGAAATAGTTAAATCATAACAAAACCCAAGACTTGTGCCCAAGACATGGTTCCTCTCTTTTTTTTTTTTTTTTTTTTTTTTTTTTTGGTTTTTCGAGACAGGGTTTCTCTGTATAGCCCTGGCTGTCCTGGAACTCACTTTGTAGACCAGGCTGGCCTCGAACTCAGAAATCCACCTGCCTCTGCCTCCCGAGTGCTGGGATTAAAGGCGTGAGCCACCACGCCCGGCATGGTTCCTCTCATTTGGTCCTGTGTTCTATTGTCCAGCACATTCCAGTAGTGAGTCAGAATCTGAATCTACCCATGGATTATTCCATTCATCATGTCAGGTGCCTCACGACAGAACCAGTTAGGCAACTACATTTCTGATTTGTGAATATCCTCATCTTTTACTTTATTCTCAGTTCTACCAAGTTGATGGTAGTGATTTATTCTTGGTGGGTATTTCTCCTGATCCATTTTCTAGAAAGTCCCCATGGTGCAGAGTGCATAGAGCATTAGTGCTGGTTGGAATGCAACTGTAAATTCTATACATTTTGTGTGTTAGATCAATGAAAGGGAGTTTATCAGGGAACAGGCAGAGGATCAGGTCTAGAATAGCTACCATTCTCATTTTAAGGGGAGACCCAGGTTAAATTAGTGATTTCAGAGATAAGGTGAAATAATTAATGATAAGAAAATAAATATTATTGCATTACAATAAGGCTCCCAGAATGCTTTCAATTCTTGAAGATCTTGATGAATGGCACTCTTTTTTAGACTCTGAAGAATTTCATATGCAACAAGTAAACTGTAGGGCTTATGTTAGTGGAGCTGAAACAAATCAAAACCAGGAGTAGGACAGAAAGACATATTGTTTTTTAGTTTCAGGGGATGCAATCCATTATAGCATCAGTCCTTTAGAAAGGTAGACTACAATGGTGGGCAGGAACCTGTGGCTGAAATATTTGATCATTGTATACTTGACTTAGAAAAAGGAGATAGGAGAAATTTCTGGAATGGCAGAACTGAATTCGTTACTTTCTTTTCCCCGTTATTTTATGTGGATTTCCAGGCACTGGGATGATGTTACCAACATTCAGTGTGGGTCTTCCCTCATATGTTAATACTTCCTGGAAAATTCCTGAGGGACAGATCCAGATGTGTGTTGCACCTATCTCCTAGGTGATTATAAATAAACTGTATTATAAATCCAGACACACTGACTCTCAAGAATTAGCCATTGCAGAAGCTGAGCCTGGCTGTTTGCCATAGCACTAACAGGCATCTATTTTTGCACAATCTGTTAAGGAGAAAAACATCTGAATGTGCAGATAGTACCTCAGCAGATAACTCTGCTACCAATTCTTTCTTCTCCTTGACAACAAAATCTGAAGATCACTTAGGATTTTTCCTTCCACACTTGGGACAGTAATTCTATAATTTGGGACATATCTTGCTTGATGCCTTAAATAAGTCACAGAAATAAAATGAGCAGTCAGCTTTAGGATGGTAACACTTTCATAACAAGATTTCTTATAGCTTTCAAATTTAGCTAAACATTTGTTTCCTACTGAATAATCAACACTTAAGGAGTTTGAAGTTATAAATGTAAGATGCTTTAAATTATGCACAGGCATTCAGTCAGTCCTTTATTATTTTTATTGTTCTAGAAGAAGAAAATGCTGCATCTTTTCTTTTCAGGTGGCTTAAAAGTAGCTGAATATGCTGAACGTAATGTGCTTTCTGAGAATGCTGACTTCTTGAATAAGAATGAAAAACACTAAATTTCTGCTTAGAAACTGTTGGATTCAATCAGTCTTGTAACGATTTTGCTTTTTAAGTGAGCATATTCCTGTAAGCCCAGGGAAAAATACCTTCACATTGCCTATTGCTGCCATAAAAAGTAATGGCGCAGTACTTAATTACTGTGCGGCATGGCTTTTTATTTGAGTATTTTAAAGTATTAGTACAAATATCATAGATCATATTTCTTTGAAGGACTTAAATAGAAATGAGGCAATCGATCTATTACACGTGGCTTGCAAACTAGAAGTGCTGTTTTTCCTAAAACTAATTTATGTCTGCCTTTCTAAAAATGGAAGATGAACAGAATTAGTCCTACAACTATCTCTGGTTTTATCTTTTTAGTATTTTTGGCCCAGTTACAAAGACTTCTTAGAAAGTAGTTGCTCTTATTTTAACCTTTGTTAAAATTCTCCATCGCAGTCAACATTCTAGGGCATATTCCAAAGTGTTTCTTCAGTTAGTTGATTTCCATTCCCCACTGTTCTCCCTATGGATACCACAGAGACAAACAGCACCGACACCATTCTTTAGTGTGTCATTTCTCATCTTGTGAAACCTCACTGTTTGTGGTAGTATTTATATTATTAACATCATAAGAAAAATTGCATTTCCGTGCTTTCACCCACAGTCTAATAAGCATTCTGGCTCATGTCACAGTTTGTCTGTCTTGATAGGTTTCAGTCACCATGTTGGACAGGTGTCTCTGCCATATATTGGTTTAGAGCCTCCAAGTCCATCCCCAGATAGGATTAAGGTAATTCTATTTTTAGGCTCATAAGAAAATCTCATTCCAATTTCCAAAACAGCTATACTACAGTTTTCATGTTCAATAGCTGCATATGATGGTTCCAGCTTCCCTCTCATGTTTGCTGGTTTGGTTTTCTTGATTGTAAGGAGAGAGCTGCAAAAGCACAGCCTTCTCGAAAGCAACTCTCCAATTTTGCTCCCTCATTTTGTTAATGGGGGTCACGTCAGGTTCACATTCCCAGATTTGGGGACCTGCTTCTACAAATATTTTCCTTATTGTCTGTTAAACAGGTAAAAGAATGTAAATCTTTCTGTTATCTTAACAAGGGTGCCAGAGTTGTAAAAAGATATAATCAATGCTGCCAAGCCCTCATTAGCTGCATGCAGCTGACCAGCTCCTTTGTTTTCCTATCAACATGAGTGTCAGACCAAATGTCTAAGGGAATGAGTTAAGGCTTTGAAGCCAGATGTGCTGGGAAAGGCACGTCCAACAGATACTCCTTTGCTTAACTCTTAATGTTACAGTTTTGTTTTCAATTTTAATAGTAAGTAGTCAAGAAGAGTAAAGCTCGTATTGAAACACCGCTACGATTGCATTGTAACAGTAAGCATAAGACATAAGCTTATTGGATTAAAGTGATCAAATTTGTACCATACCAAAGGGAATACCTTGCAATGAGTCCCTGCTCTGCCTCTTATCCTTGGGTGTGATACTCATGTAAACTTCCTTCCTCTCTGTAGTGCTTTCTTTGTGATATAATGAATCTAATACTAAGTCATCGTTTTTTCAATATGGGATCGAATGAGTTGATATTCCATAATGCACAAACATAGTGTATACATGTTTGTAAAAATATTTGTCAAATATTTAAGTTTTGGACATTAGAGATTTAAAAGAATAAACACTTTATGAAAGTTTAAAGAGATCTGTTAACCAGAGGCAGGCCTTAGAGAAACATAGAGGAAAGCAATTTGAAAGCATTCATTATTTGGGGAAAACCTCAGGGATGAAAGATGACGATGAACAAAACTGCAGTTAAGACCTCTCTGTACTTCAGTCTACCTGTAGACATAGCAAATTAAATAGTTTTTACACAGAAACCTTCTTTCACCTAAGTTGAAGATGTCAGAAGAAAATACATAGAACCTCCTCTTGTCTAAACACACACACACACACACACACACACTACACACTGAAGAGGACAGAAGTATGGAAGTGGCAGAACCATAGCACCCTAGCTCACAAATAGAGGATTTTCATTTAGAGTTAGGGAGAGACATATGTCAGGGTCTTCAAATAGAAACTCTCTATGAAGACCACTGTGGTGATATACAGAATTGGCCATAGTTCTGTTGCCTCTATCAGCAGGTCAGTCCACTGGAGCTGTGAGCTAGACTAATGACAGCAGTCACCATCCTTCCCTCAACATCAGTTTAAAAAAAGAAGTAGAAGAATCTCTGCTCTAGGGAGTATTGGTGTTGGGTCTTGTTTCTGTCCAGTGGTTGTCCCCTGAGTTGAGAGTCAGTACTTAAAAGTAACAGAATGCTTATATTGTGGGTAGAGGTCACTCAAAGTACCCCTCTCTAGTCAGGTCTGGGATAGGACAAGTAGCTAGTGAACAGACTCATTTTAGCCTACACTGTTGGCAGTCTTGGGAGATCTTATGCCTATCAGGCAGGTCTGACCCAGGTTTGGAGACCCCATAACCCAAGAAGGATAGCTCTACACAGGGAAAGATTCACAGACTCCGGAATGACCCAGCCTAAGTCAGAGATATGTAACCTTGTAGAGAGACTCCCAAGTCATCCTGCTTCACTGCCTACCGACTGACCCTGAGAGTTGTGGCTTTCCTGAGACAGCAGGTTCATCTTTCTAAAAATTCAGCTACTACTAGACTTATAATGAGTTTGAAGCCTTCATCATCAGAGTCTTATACAGACTGATTATTTTGGTATATCTGTGATCTGTGACTGGCTGTTTCCAACATTTATAATTCAATTATTAAATAATTATGATGTAAATATGCATAGATGTTTAATGCTAACTGCTTGACTTAGCTTTATATATCATTAATAAGTAGCACATTATATTAAAATACATTTTTTTATGAATCATGAACTGGCTTTGAAGTATGTTTCTGCTAAAAATTGGATAGGAGGGGACTTTTACTACTTTTTAAAATTTAGATATATCTGTTAAAATTAATTTAAATGAGTTTGAACATCTCAATTATTATAATTGTAAGATGATATATTGTTTAAAATAGATCCCCTTTTCAGAATTAAATAGGGAAAGTAGAGCTGTCAAATTTTTAAGATGCTTATGCTTCTTCAGCATGCAGATTTAATTTGGTTTGAATATATATACTCTTCAGTAGGTGTGTCACAGTGTACAGCAGTTTTATTATTGCTTCCCCTACTAATTTCACACATTTTGTCAAAATGACTTTACCAATTTTTGTTGCCACAAATAATAGAGAGACTCTTGTATAAGATTAACATTCTTAGACTCCATATAAATGAGATCATGTGGTACCTGTCTTTTTGTGGCTGGTTTGTTTCACCAAGTAAATTCCACATAAACCAGCCCCCACTAATACCTGCAGAAAGGACAGAATTACATCATTTTCATGGTAGAATATAATTCTGTTGAATAAATATACAGTCATTTCTTTGTCACTTCATCAGTAGATAAATAGCAAAGTTGTTTCAATTTACCACAGAGAATGGAGCTTCAATAAATATGGAAGTGCATGTGTACAAGAGTAGAATGTGGGTGACCAGAGACTAGGAAGAATAAGTTTGGAGGCTAGAATTGGAGAATTCTATTAATGAATATAGCTAATTAAAATCAAAAGCAAGGTGTTCTGGTGTGCTGTAGTATAGCCAGCTGACCATAAAAAATAATAATATATCCTCCAATAAAAAAGACATAAGAATGTTGACTATTTCTAGGATAAATAAATGATAAATATTTAAGATGATACATGTATATAATATAGTTTTATAGAGCAATGTGTATAATACATATATCATACATATGAAGAACTCCATACATATGAACAACTTCTGTATGTCAATTAAATAAATATATAATATTATGAAGTCTTAAATTAAGGTTTATCTCATTTGAAATTTTTCACTTTTTAGTAGTAAGAAGGTAAATAAACTTATTTTTATATTTTTCTGTTCTTTAAATTATCCGACTAGAAGTTTGATTATTATTCTGAAAAGATGTTACCTTCCGTATGTTTAATTAATGTCCAGTATATAATTTGGAATATGACTTTCTCTTGTTTTTTGTTAATTTCTGCTTAGTATAAGGTAAATCAATCTTTTTGAGAGATGTTGACACATCTAGAGTAATGGCTCATATTACTAGCCTCAGCAAGGTATTGGATAATGTAACAAGCATTGTTTAATGAAGTCATATCTCTCTTTGAAAATAGACAGACTGTCCTTACCCTCAATTTGTGATTTGTAATACACAGACACATTATGGATCCTTTAAAAAGTTATGCTTATCTTCAGATGGCTGAAGCAGCTTAATAAAACTAAAATTCTTAGAATATAATAACTCTTCCCACAGCTATAAAAAGCATGAATGTCATTGTCATTCTGCCCTTGTTAGAACTATGAATATACAAAAATACTTCTACTTGTTGAAATATTGAGCTTAGTGATGCTCAAGATCCGTAGCATGAGACCCTTAATCAAGCAGTGCAGACATCCTGCATGTCCAGAAACAGGAAGGATAAATCAAACCTGAAGGCACAAAGTTCTATGTGCTTAGCCCCTGCTGATTCATCAAAGACAACAATTGGTTATTAATGGAATTACAAATTATAGTTGAATACATAGGTCTTCAAACCTCATTTTTTCCTGTAAATTTCAAATTTGTCCAGTAGCTGAAAAAAAAATCTACCTAAACTAATGACTACTCTCTCTACTTACTCTGAAACAGCTACTGTTGGAGAACCTATGCAGAGAAAATGTCTCCTGATTGCTTGTCACTAAGCAAGAATCTAAATCACAGAGCCAGATAACCATGGAAAATAGTAATTATTAAAAACACACACACACAAATTTAATCTTATCCTCAATAAAAGATCCAACTTTAAAAGCAAATGTCTTGGGTTTTGTGTTTGGTTTGGTTTTGTTTTTTGGCTTTTGGTGCAGGGTTTTTTTTTTTTTATGACTTTTTCTTTGTTTGTTTGTTTTTCTTTTCTTTTTTTTTTTCTTTTTTTTTTTTTTTTTGAGACAGGGTTTCTCTATGTAGCCCTGGCTATCCTGGAACTCACTCTGTAGACCAGGCTGGCCTCGAACTCAGAAATCCGCTTGCCTCTGTCTCCTAAGTGCTGGGATTTTAAAAACTGCCTTGGTACACTCAACTTGTTAGTCACTTTCAGAGAAAATCTTAGCTTCTTTGTTTACTTCACTGTCTGAAGGAAATAATGGGAGTAGATGTAATCCTCTCTTTGTGTATGTATGACTCTATTTCTGTACCTGCTTCTGTCTCCATCTCTCTACTTCTCTCTGTGAGTCTGTCTCTTTCTCTCCCTCCATCCCTCCTCCTCTTCTTTCTCCTTCTCCTCCTCCTCCTCCTTCCTCTCTCTCTCTCTCTCTCTCTCTCTCTCTCTCTCTCTCTCTCTCTCTCTCTCTCTCTCTCTCTCCCCCCATCTCAAGAAGTTTGGTTGAGGAAAGCATGTGGCATAGTTGTCCTTCACTACATTTGTTAAATTAGTGAATTTTTATTTTCTCTGTCCCTGGTAAAAGAATGCAATCTTAAGTTACTCAGGATGTCTGTAGTGAATCGAACTCAACCTGTCACTGATATTTAATGTGTGGTATCACTTATATATTAAGATGTTTGCTTTCCCAGTGTTAGGTGCCTTTCCAGTGCCAAATCTCCCATTGCTACCAAAATCAACTATTCATAACCTCTATTTCTTATAATCCTGCTGTGCTTCCAAGGTCAGAAAATCACAGAGGGGTTTTTCAGGGGTGTAAAGTTATCTCTCTATGATATTTCCACCTATGGAGAGCCTGATGCTGGGCTATTGATGCTCCCAGAATAATCATGGTTTTAAACCCGCTAACAACAAAAACTGAAGCAGCAAATCTACCATTAAAGGAAAATATAGCAGTAGATATTTATAAGGCAGATAAAAACAGCTCTGCAAAGAGTTTGTGGATTAATAACAATCACTGCAAAGCAGCAACAAAACCAAAGGGAATTTAGGCTCAAGATTGGTTATTTCATCTCTAATTTGTTTGGTTAGATGATGGAACTGACAGTCTTCTGCACTCAGCAGATAACAGGCTGAGTCTTCCTTTCTCCCTTCTCTTGTTGCTACAGGGACAAATGTTTAATGCCTCTTTTTTATTTATTGGCACCTCACAGTTTTATTAAGGTACTTTATTTCTCTGAGTTAAACTGTTAAAATTATTTATAATTGAAAAGAAATAAATTTAAAATATCTGAAAGTAAATTCAAAAAGAATTTCAAAGCTTTTTCAGAATTTTTTTCTGTTGTTTAAAAAAAAAATGTTTCTAAGCAGGGCAGTGGTGGCGCACACCTTTAATCCCAGCACTTGGAAGGCAGAGGCAGGTGGATTTCTGGGTTCGAGGCCAGCCTGGTCTACAGAGTGAGTTCCAGGACAGCCAGGGCTACAGAGTGAAACCCTGTCTCAAAAAACTGAAAAAACAAACAAACAAACAAATGTTTCTAGAACGTTTCTTCACTGAATTCCACCCTGTACTTTGGTGAACAAGTTGTCTAAAGCAGGTGTCACTGTTTCCCAGATCTTTGATATAAAGACTGGAAAAATAATACACTCTGCAGGTAGTCAAAGAGCTAATGATGTATTTGTAAGGCAGTTGAACATAGTAGACAATGGTCTCATCCCTTCCCTTAAACCCATTTCCTGCTCTCTGGAAAAGAGTTTGGCTTTCTTTATGTTTTATTTGTATTTACCCCTATAATGACAAACAAAATATTTACAAATATTTCTCAATGTATACATTTTATATATTAATTTTCTTCCTATTTACCAGAGTCTCCCTATTTTTACAAATCCTATCTCTCCTTCTCTCATCAAACATGCTAAAACTTTGGGTTAAATAGATACTTGATATTCATAATAATTTTTGGTGTAGTAACTATTTAGAGCTTTGCCAGATAGCAATAGTTTTTTTTTTTAGAACTTTCAGCAGAAGCATGAAATCCTCCTGAGATTAATCTGGTTAATGATGTTTGTAGCCTAGTCTCTTATTCACTTTTTTTAAAACAAACAAACAAAAGTTCATCCTTAAATTGCCTTGGCATACTTCATGAGGTTATGTAGTGCTGAGGCAAGCCCCGGGGATAGGAAAGGCCAGCCCTAAGAACTGTTATGTTTTCAAAAATCATGTAGTTGATAGTGAGTGCCTCCAAGCCTCTTGGGTGACTGAGGCTACATCCCTTGCATCCTAGAATTTACAGAGGTTCTGCTTTTTGTATTTGTGTGTGTGTGTGTAAAATCTTTGTTGTTGTTGTTGTTAATCATTTTATTTGTTGTTATTAGATATTTACTTTATATACATTTCAAATGTTATTCCCTTTCCTGGTTTCCACACTGAAAACCCCCTATCCTTCCCTCTCCCTGCTCACCAACCTATCCACACCCACTTTCTGGCACTGGCATTCCCCTACACTGGGGCATAGAGCCTTCACAGGATCAATGGCCTCTCTTCCCATTGATGACCAACTAGGCCATTCTCTGCCACATATACAGCAGTATCCCATGAGTCCCACAATGTGTAATCTTTGGTTGGTGATTTAGTTCCTGGGAGCTCTGGAGATACTGGTTAGTTTATGCTGTTGTTCATCCTATGAGGCTGCTAAGCCCTCCAGAAGCTCAGAATACCCAAGATACAATTCACAAACCACATGAAAGTCAAGAAGAAGGAAGACCTTAGTGTGGATACTTCAATCCTTCTGAGAAGGGGGAACAAATACCCATGGAAGGAGTTACAGAGACAAAGTGTGGAGCAGAGACTGAAGGAATGAACATCCAGATTCTGCCCCACCTGGGGAAACATTCCATATACAATCACCAAACCCAGACACTTTTGTGGACTCCAACAAGTGCTCACTGATAGAAGCCAGTTATAGCTGTCTCAGGAGAGGATCCACCAGTACCTGACAAATACAGAGGTGGACTACCATTGGACTGAGCACAGGGTCCCCAATGAAGGAGCTATAGAGAGATTTGGCTTTTAAAAATTTATAATTTCTTGGCTTGGTCTTTTGCTCCTCTGAATTAGTAGACCATGGATGATGCTAAAATACTTCTAGTAAATTGTTGTCTTGAGCAGACATAAGGACACAGTCATGGAGTCTATGCTTGCCTTCCCCCTCCTTACTTCTTGATGAGATGGCTCCCAGTGTCATACCTGGCATGTTGTAAGCAGAATTGATGCCTCCCAGGCATACTCTGCACTAATTTTTCCATAAAATCCTAATCATTTTTGTCTTGTATTTATATCTGATCTACAAGAAAATCCCAGTTGCTTTTGTTTCTCATTTTGCTAAAGCATTAGACCAGCTCTCTGAAAATTATTTTATAGAAGGCACAAATATTAAAATTGAGTGACACAGAATAGCCTTAAGTCACCTCACCCCCAATTAGTTTTATTGATTAAAAGGTTAGATGAAAATTTATCATTTTCCCTCTGGATACTAGAGTCACTTATTCTACAATTTTTTGAAATATTTCACTTTTAGGATGGTCCATTCTTCCCAGGGATCTGATGTATTTGATGTACTCTGTATTTTTGAGTTGTGGGAAAGTTTTGGTCATCTCTTGATGCATAATATTTAAAATGAATTATGATGTACCTTGTTGTGGTTCATTTAAGTTGCTATCAAAAGAGGTTGCTAAAAGAAGTGTTTCCAAGTGAATTCAGATTTCCATCTTTATTTGATATGTGGAAAACTGTCTATTCTGCTTTATGATTATCATATGAAGAAATGATGGGGCATATATTCAGACAGGCACTTAAGAAAAAACAAGCATAAATGTATCTGCAGTAGAAAATAAGTTGTTGGAAATATTCTTGAGTTTATATGTCAAGTCTTAGGATTTTAGCTGTATGTACTAGGGCATGAATAGATGCTCTGTAATTAACAACTCTACTACTTCTAAAAGACCAGTGTTCAGCTCCCAGCACCCATGTCCAGCAGCTCACAGTCACCTCCACTTACACTCTATGGGATCTGATGCTGTCTTTTGGCCTCCAGTACCACCTGTGATACATGCTTACATATACACTAATACACACACACACACTATATATATATATATATATATATATATATATATATATATATAATATTTAAAATATCTGTGGTATGTGTGCATTCGGACTTTTGTATTTTGAATGCATGCATGTATTTCTACACTGGCTTCTCTGTTTGGCAGATATGTGTGCATCCATATACTCTTACTATGCTTTGATATGGGAAGAAAGCCAATGACTCTTTCTGTTTCAAATCCACACAAGATATTCTTCAGGTGTATACATACTCTCTTAGTTATTCTAGACTTCCTGAACTCTTGTTATGATCTCCTTTCTATCCTATATCTTCTCTTTTCTTTACTTGTTTTTAAAATTTTCCTCAAGTCAATGGTAGAGCTAGCCTTGAACTTCATTGTGGTATCATAAGAGAGCTGGACCTTGTTATAAGGGTTGTGGGAGAACCAGCTCCAAATGTTTGAGTACAGAGAGATGTCCTTTCCATTATGTCTGCCATGCAGTGGCAAGAGTGAGATGTCCTCTCCCTCCTTGCCCCTTGCCACCTGAGGTAGGCAAGAGAACAAGCCCTGTGGTCATGAGAGTGGGTGAACCATCTCTGCCCATCACCTGTTGCAGTACTAAGGAGAGTTGGCTCTGAACCTTACCTGGCCAGCCCAATAAAGCTATTCCTGCTGGCATGGGTGTGGGTGAGCTGGCCATGAGGACATGATAGTCAAAGCTGCCTCTGCCCCTTTGCAGGCTGAAGTATTAGATGAGATATCCAGGGTGAGTGATGGAAATCTCACCTTGGTAAAAAGGGTGCTGGAGAGCTGGTAAGCTGACCAGCTCAGCTACTACCCAGCAAAAATCCAGGGCTTTGAGTGAGTTCACCACAATATCTACCCCACCAGTGAACTGCTGGAGTATTTGAAGAGGCCATACCAGTAGATCCAAAGCCTCAGGTTCTCCATGAAACAGGGAAACCACAGGATAAGTGATTATCCAGTGAGGATTCACAGTGAAAATTATCAATATAACAGAAGCCTGAAGCCTCAAACCAGCTACCAGACCAATGATAACTCAAGAACTGTGGACAAAAAGTATATCCTGCTGCAGGACATACTGTCACACAGTGCATCTTTAACAAAAAGAAATTTTGTTTTGTGGGTATACTGGCTGCTTTTGTGTGTCAACTTGACACAAGCTGGAGTTATCAAAGAGAAAGGGGCCTCCTTTGAGGAATGCCTCCATGAGATCCAGCTGTAAGGCATAGTCTCAATTAGTGATCAAGGGTGGTAGGACCCATCGTGGTTGGTGCCATCCCTGGGCTGGTAGTCCTGGATTCTATAAGAAAGCAAGCTGAGCAAACCAGGGGAAGCAGTCCAGTAAGCAGTACCCCTTCACGGCCTCTGCATCAGCTCTTGTCTCTAAGTTACTGCCCGGTGTGAGTGGTGTGAGTTCCTGTCCTGACAACAGTGTGGAAATGTAAGTTGAATAAACCCTTTCCTCCCCAACTTGCTTCTTAGTCATGCTGTTTTGTGCTAGAATACAAAGCCAGACTAAGACAGGGGTTGTTGTTGCAAGCACAGAGAGCAGGTTTGAAATGATAGGGAGATGAGTGTCACTGGACGGATGCTGTAAAACTTACAAGGAATCAATTAACAGTTATAGTTTAAAAAATCCTCAGTTCTCTTTTCCTTATAAGTTTACTTTTGCATTTTATCATTTTGTCTTAATATACGGGCAGCTTCTTGTCATTTTTTCCTCTTCTTTATTTTTTAATAGCAGCTGTCTATTTTCATAGAGATGATCCTTTTTAAATGTCTTTGATATGAATAGAAGCTTCAATATTTTTAAAATCTATGTTGTATCTTTCCATACCATTTTCATTTTGCCTCATAAGCCTGTGCCTTCCATGTGATGTGAGGGCCTCACATTCATGTGTCTATTATTTTTAGTCCATTATATTTATTTAATTTAAGCACAAAGCATTAAAAAGTAGGTTGCTTCCATAAATGAGTAATCATGCAAGATCAGCCGTAATGAAGCAGACTGCCACAATGAAAAATGTGATAAGTAAATATGTACAAAGCATCCCTGTGTGACAAAGCTTTCATCATGACAAAATGGTCAAATCCTGTGGGCCTAGTTCTACAAAATGATTCTGCTTGGCCTTTGAAATAATTCTGTAATGAGATAAAAAATGAGATGGGTTTGGTCTGTTCTGGAAGAGGGACTGGATAAATACATACTTCTTGAAGAACCCTAGACAGAGTGCATGGGAGATGGGACCTGGGCTGATTACCCAGGATTCATAGAACTTTCCTTATCTCTCACTGCCCATGGGGATGCAGAGAAGATGGCTCCATGTGGAGATTATAAAACCCTTAGCACTTAAATACCCTTGTTTTCCCTTTAGCTCCTATTTGCTGTTTACCTTTGAAAAATGCCTCATTGGTCTGGTCCCCTGCAGTTGCTCTTACTTCCTTCAGCATTTCTAGCATTTTATTTTTAAAATAATTTCATGAGACTAGGAAGGAGGAGGAGGAGAAGGAGAAGAAGGAGGAAGAGAAGAAGGAGAAGAGATGCCTCCTTACATGTAATCCACCCAACTAAGTGAAAATTAGAGAATATTTTATGTATTTCTTAATTCTCTATAGAGTCTAATGTGTGCTCACACATTAATTATAAATTTACAGCAACTGCAATTGATACTAAATGGTCAAAATACAGTCAGTTAAAAATGATTACTATCAAGTTAATTATATGCAACTAACTTAGGCAGATAGAGTAGCTACTGTTCCATTCAAGAAGATATAAAACTTTACTAGTCTTCAAAAATATGTATTTCTGTGATAATGCTAAAAATTGGGGAAAATTGAGTTAGAATAACTTCAAATTAGGTGTCTAGGTCAATGTCTTTATTAGTGTTCAAGATAGGTTTTATTTCAAAATTTCAATTTATATATAATATTAATTTCTTGATTTTATGGCATAGTGAAAATTAAAGGTAGCATAGTTGTTACATGTCCATAGGTTCTCATTATTAAGTCTTGGTGATGCATTAAATAATGACTAATGCTTTAAAAACATATAAATTCAGGAAATCAGAAATGACTCATAAGGATATAACACACTCACACACATACACACTGTCTTAGTCAGGGTTTTTCTACTGTGAACAGACACCATGACCAAGGCAAGTCCGTTAAAAAACCAACATTTAATTGGGGCTGGCTTACAGGTTCAGAGGTTCAGTCCATTATCATGAAGACAGGATCATGGAAGTATCCAGGCAAGCATGGCACAGGCAGAGCTGAGTTTTCTACATCTTCATCCAAAGGCCTCTAGTGGATGACTGACTTCCAGGCAACTAAAACTTAAACCCACACCCAAAGTGACACACCTACTCCAACCAGGTTACATCTATTCCAACAAGACCACACCTCCAAATCATGCCACTCCCTGGTCCAAGAATATAGGAACCATCTCACACACACATACATACACACACACACAAACACACACATGCACACACACACACATGCACACACACACACACACACACACAATCATTAGCTAAAAAATATATATTTAATGTCTCAGTCTTGGAACAAATCAACAACACACTTTCATCTTGTGCATAAAGGTCACTTTCTAAGTTGAAAACATAGAAAGTAGAAATTTCAGATACAAAAATGTCTTTCAGCTTATAAAATGTTGAGTTAGCTCTGTGGTTTATTATATCTTCTTCAAAAATTAATATTCTTCCCAATACGAGATCATATAACAATAGGTTTTTAAACCAATATACATAAATGAATGTTTCAAGTATTGGGGGTTTTAAGATGTCATGATTACACATGTATCCTGTGAAACTACAGAAACCATTCTGCCATGGCATTTCCAATCATCTTCACTTTTCCTCATTAGTGAAAGCAACTCAGTTGTCAGTAGCATGCAGATGGGGTTTACACAGTGTTTGACGTATAAATGAAGGAATGGGAAAAGAGTCTATTGTACTGGCATCCATAACATCCAGAGAGATGATAAATAACCAAGGTAGAAGTCCCATCTTCAAAACTCAAAAAGACAGAACTTCCGTGAAGAAAAAAAAAAAAATGACAGCTCTGTCATTGTCTTCCAATTTGTAAGCTTTAGAATATTTCTTACAAAGTGGTTCCCATCAAATAGACAAAATAACAACAGCTATATTAAATAGATTTTGCAGTGGCAAAATTCTTCAATGTTTTCCCTATTCTGAAAATTATAATCATATTCAGACTCCTTGCTAAGCATATATAGTGTATCTAGCATCTCAATTTGTAATGGTAAATTGTTTGTGTTTTTTAAGAAACCATCTGAATTACATGCTTTTACAGTTTTAAAGTTTGGGTTAATACTTTGGTACTGGAAATTGTTGTGAAACTTACCATGTAGTTCAGATGATGTCATCCTCTGTTTGTTGTTTGAAAAAGGTAATAGGGCATCAATGGGGAGGAATCATGACTGGCCTTTATACCATTTCATGCCCAATTTACTCATGGAAACCTGAAGTATTGTGTCTATTTACCTTGGGAGTCCTCTAATGGAGCCTCCCTAACACAATTTGCCATAGCATGGCTACACCCTCCACTGGAGCTGAAGTCTCACATTTCAGTGGGTCAGTTTGTTATCTCTTGAAATTTATTTAATTCTCTGGACTATTTCTATGGCTGGAAAGGCAGCATTATTTAATTGATTGTTTTTTTTTAATTAATGTTAAATAGGAATCTCTGAAGACAGAAAATAAGTCATAACTCCTAAGATACTTGCATTTAGTTTGTGTGTGTTTTGAAAGGATCCATGGACATGCACTAGCAATCTAGGATTTGTCAACAAGAGAGCAAATGTTATTATGAGCTTATCAGGCCATTCAAAGCTTTTTTATTATTATTTTATTCTCAAGTAGGGACAGCTGCTTCTAAGCCATGCTGGCTGACCTGTGGCACTTTGGAGGAATGTTTTAGCACTGCTGTGAATATGGCGTGCAGTTTGCCACAGGCTCTTGGAAGGCTTTGATTAAATTAATCAGGTGTAGGTAATCTTATCTGAAATTGCATCTGTATTACCTGACTGAAGATTTAAAGGGTTGGGATCTGCTAGCTATGAAAAAAAAAAAATCACTAAGGGGCTGGTAGGCAATTAAATGCTCAGTTTTGTATAATATTATTGCACAAGTGAAAGATACACAGAGAGTACTACAGGAGCTAGAACTTCACTAGCAATTTGATTAGATTGTAGAGAATCATAACCTTTATTGCTCAGTTGAGAGTACAACATTGAATTCTACATTTTAATGAGAGTTGTAGTCTTTGCTGGAGCCTGTGAGTTATGATGGGATATTTAATTTCTTAACACAGTTAACAGGTCTGATATTTGACCTTGACTCATATATGCTTTATGGAAATGGTTAATATGTAAGAAACTGAGAGAGGTAAGTTAAAAGTGTCCTACCTTGAATTATTTCTTCTACTTGTTTGTACGTGTGTCATAGCTCTCCTTAATGATAAAAATATATTTATTATATGTTACACAACCATCTCTATATGCTTTGTGTAACAAAAACCTAATTGTAATGAAACAGCAGATGCATATATATATTGTTCTACTGGAAGATCAAAGGAGAAGAGAATGTGATGCTACCAGTTCAGCCTCTACTGAGGGTTTAATATACATTCTGACACATCATAGTGGGAGGGTGACAAAGAGGAAAGGCATTGTCACACAGGGAGTCAGGAAAAAAAAAAAGATAATCTGACCAGGGATTCAGGAAAAAAAAAAAAAAGGTAATGTGACTGGGTTTTGTTTGTTTGTTTGTTTTGGGTTTGTTTGTTTGTTTTTTACCATCCCATGAGAACTATAGAGGGGCTGCACAAAGATGCCTTGCTATCTTTCAACAGCACATCCTTCAGATTCACTGCACCCTTTGGAGTTTCTACCTTAGACCATGGCCCAAGTTCACCCACAATCTTATACCCCAGCACTTGTGAACTCAGTAAGTCAAGTTAGACCTGGACACAGTTCCTGTTGAAATCCCCACAGCAGCTCAGCACCTAGGAAAAGTAATAAAAGTTCTCAAACTGGTAACTTCAAAGAACTTCCAATTAAGGAAGATGTACAGAATGATTGTTGGTCACTGAAATATTGATGTGATTTTTGTATCGGAGAGATCTTGTGTGCCATTACTCTATTGTTTCTGGAGACCAATTCTTAATCATCTGATTTTATTCAATGTACTATTTGAATGATTCTGGAACACTTACAAACAAACTGATCTCTAATTAAGTAAGATCTATATAATAGAAACAACAAGCTGACATACTTTTGGGGGCTAGTTAGAAGGCTCAGTGGTTGAGAGCATTGACTCTTCTTCCAGAGGTCCTGAGTTCAATTCCCAGCAAACACATGGTGGCACAAAACCATCTGCAATAGGATCTAATGCCCCATTCTGGTGTAGCTGAAGATAGCAACAGTGTACTCATATAAATAAAATAAGTAAATCTTAGAAAAAAAAAAAAAGAAAGAAAAGAAACAACAAAATGGACCCTAATGTTAACTTGTTAGGGCTTACTCTGGGATTAATGTTTTTCTGACCAATTTGGAGTTTGGAGTCTCTGTAGTTGAATTGGCCAATCACTTCTGATCCTACTTTCTAATGCCTTAGAGTATCAAGAACTTAGATTTTAGACATGCATCATCACATCAGTCTAGACCTCAGACTGTGAAAGTCCACATCATCTCCCACTAGAGTGAATTTAACACCAAATTTATATCCCCTGGACTCTTATGGGACACCCTAATTGTACCTGAGGTGAAAGAAAAATTCTGACTTGAGGTTTTGTTCTCTTTCATTCCATATGCATGAGACTTAGTAAGCATTGCTATTGGCATATTATATATTAAGTCATGCAAGTGCCTCATAATTTCATGAAAACGTTTTGAGAATGTTGGACAGATGTGACTCTATAGTCATATTCTAATGTTGATTATTCTTCATTTTAGGATAGACACAAAATATTTCCCATATTGCACTTCAAATTTACTATGAAAATTCATTTGACCAAGGAGAGCACTTGCTCTTTCACTGTTAATTATTCTAAACCCATACATATTGAGGCAGACACCAATCAAAATGTTTGAGTGCTGCCTTCTGTTTCATCACAATCTATGCACAACTTACTTAACCATACATATAACTTGTAGACAAGGACAGTGTAAAAACAAAATGAAAAGAAAGAAAATTTGTATTGGTACACATAATGATGATAGATAGATAGATGATAAATAGATACATAGGTGATAGATAGATAGATAGACGATAAAACTCCATAGATTAGTTACTCTTTTCATTGCTATTATAAAATGCTTGACAACACAAGGAAAGAAAGGAAGAGGAAAAATGAGTGAACAGGAAAAGGAAGGTATTTTAATTAATCTTTGAGTACTTTATGGTGGGGAAGACAGGCAGTTTCTCATACTGCATGTGTCCAAGGGGGGGGGAGAGAGAGAGAGAGAGAGAGAGAGAGAGAGAGAGAGAGAGAGAGAGAGAGAGAGAGAGAGAGACTCCAGTCAGAAGAAACCTATCTCTTATTCAGTCAAGCATACCAGCCCCTAGGCACACTTCCAACATCAAGAAGGGCCTTCCCTCTTCACTTAAATACTTTTAAAACCATCAAAAATGTGCTTAGAAATATTTTCATGGTGATTTTAAATCTGAAAGGCTGGCAATGAGTATTAGCAGTCATTCAGAGATGGATAGACCGGGCCCAGTCGGCCCCCCTCAATCCGTGGGAGCCAGGGGTTCAGACAGATGGGCATAGAGTCCGCGGGAATTGACAGACAGACATGAGAGAATGTGCTGGATCTGAATGTAATTTGTCAAATCGAGCATCAAACTTTTTATACAGAAGAAAATAGGGAAGTTAGGTGACAATGAGGTTACTGGATTCGTACATAAAACCGAGGAAGGCAAACATGGAAGGACTGGTAGGAACCGACTGGGATAAAATTCAATGTTAACACATGGGATTCAAAAGCAGCTCCACCTAAGGTCCACTTAATCTTAGAAGTCAGGGGCAAGGGCTTCGTGTCCTTGCCATAGTTCCTATTCTAGTCTATTGTATAGTTCACCTTTCCCCTAAGCCATTGTAAATACTTGTGTATGGGTGTAACTCAGCTATCTATAGTTCTAAGTATCTACTTTGGTTCCTCCTTAGATCACAAACTTTCTTCTTCCTAGATAATGGTAAATTCCTGTGTAGGGCAGTGACTTAGCTATCCATGCCCAGGGTCGGATCAAGGACTGCCTAGAATCTAAGTTAGCTATGTCAAAAAATCCTTACGAGCGCTTATAATAAAGCAATATTTGGGGAAAGCACACAGATCTATTTACCAACTAAAGCAAGGATATTGGAGCATTCATTATACAGGATGCCACGGTTCCAGGAGACTATGTTTCCGTGAACTTTTTGCCTCTGGACAGCGCCCAGGTTTTGGGGGACTGTCACACTTGTCACTACTGGAGTAGATGTAGCATAGACAGCTAGATAGATGATAGAGAAAAGCATGTTTAATGGTAGATAGATGCATGATAGATAGGCTGATAAGGATCAAACCGCTTGAAAGGGAGCAAGGTTGAAAGTCCATCAATCTAGATTTTAAGTTGTATAATTTAGTTAACTGGAAAGCATAACTGTTTATACATTTCCATATTTAAATGAGTACGTACTGTAAAATTGCCTACCGCAGTGTAAGTGCTCAGTAACTCCAATTACTCTATTTCCCTTCTTCTCTGACACCTGATGAGATCATTTTGTCCTAGAAATGACCATGTATGTGAATTAATATATTTATTACCCAAATCCCAAGGAAACCATGCTTATATGTACACTTTCTATGCCTGCTTATTTTTTAAAAAATACATTTGATAAAGGTTCTTTTCCACTCTGAAAAAAATTAACTGCAGCATTTCAACAATTTTATAAAAAATATATTTCAAATGATCTAGTTGTTTTATAATAAAAACCTTTGCATCTAATTCTGTTATTTTACAATAAGACACTGTGCAAGAGAACATCTGTTGCTACATTGTATTTTTGTTTTGTAAGAAGCATGTGCTTTTTTTCCTACTCTTAATTACTAGCACCAAATCATTAATTTTAAGTTAGAATTATCAAATGTTACCAAAGGTGCTTACAACATATTGTAATTAGGGTTTACTTGATTAAGCAATTATAAGAAAATGAACTTTTTTTTCTCTGTGTGAACAATGGAACAGTTAAAATGTTTTATAGAACTAATATGCTGTGATCAAAGCTTTAGAGTTGTAAATAATGCTATTTTCAAAGTTTCCCTTAATCCTGAAAATTGTCTGTTCTTTTGAGTTATACTAGGAATTGGGACACATCAAAAATATAAGTTCCATAAAATATAGAATTCTTCTCTCAAGTCACTACTGAAAAATATTTGTCAAACAAGTAAAATATTTGCATAATTTGGCATGATAAAAATTCTTTAGTGTACAAAGTGTACCTTTGATAATTCAGAAATAAATTCTATTACCAGTTATTTCTTTAGCTCTATCTAACAATTACATTTTCATATTGATATATTTAGTGTATCTTTGAAATGATGAATGTGATTTTTGTTAACATGACACAAATGTACATCTATTTGTGAAGAGGATTCCTCAGCCCTATCATATAGCCCTGTCAGTATATCTGTGGAGTATTTGGGGTATTTTTGTGAATGAGGAAGGAAAGCTAAGTCTCTCCTGTGCCTTCTATTCCTGTGCATGTGGTTTTGGTTTGTATACAAAAGGAAGCTGTGTAAGCTCTGGGAAGCAAACCAGGAAGAATTTGTCCTCCATCTTTCCTGCTTCTGATTCTACTTGAGGTCCTGCCCTGCTTAGCTCAATGACTGACCATAAGTGGGATGTGTAAGTCAAATAAACCCCTTCCTCCATGAGTTGCTTTTGGTTAAGGTGTTTTTCATTGCCATAAGCAAACTATAACAAAAATGGGTAGAGAAAATAGGTGTTTGCTGTGACAGACCTGATCATTTTGTTGTGTGGAGGATTGTGGAAGCATTTGGATCTGCACTGGAAAGCCCAGTGACTGCTCAATATATATAGGACTTCTGTGGAATCATGAAATACCTGACAACTGAGAAATATGTAGTTGATGGAGGTCTTGCTTATAAAATTTCAGAGGGAAACAAAGGTTCAATCAGGGCTACTTACATTACATTCAAGATTAAAAATGTAAGCAAGTCAAAACTTTACTGAGGCAATACATGCTTGCTACTTATAGCTAAAGAATCAGGTATAATTATTAAGAGGCCAGTATTATTTATGTGAAGTCTCCAGAGAAAGATGTCCTAAGGTCAGCACACAGAAGTCATGGTCCGGAGGGGGCAAAGCCTATGTTTCAAGCAGGCAGCTAGACTTGGTAATTTATTTATTTTTTTATATATTTTTTATTACGTATTTTCCTCAATTACATTTCTAATGCTATCCCAAAAGTCCCGCATACCCTCCCCCCCCCCCACTCCCCTACCCACCCATTCCCACTTTTTGGCCCTGGCGTTCCCCTGTACTAGGGCATATAAAGTTTGCGTGTCCAATGGGCCTCTCTTTCCAGTGATGGCCTACTAGGCCATCTTTTGATACATCTGCAGCTAGAGTCAAGAGCTCCGGGGTACTGGTAAGTTCATAATGTTGCTGCACCTACAGGGTTGCAGATCTCTTTAGCTCCTTGGATACTTTCTCTAGCTCCTCCATTGGGGGCCCTGTGATCCATCCACTAGCTGACTGTGAGCATCCACTTCTGTGTTTGCTAGGCCCCGGCCTAGTCTCACAAGAGACAGCTATATCAGGGTCCTTTCAGCAAACGCTTGCTAGTGTATGCAATGGTGTCATCGTTTGGAGGCTAATTATGGGATGGATCTCTGGATATGGCAGTCTCTAGATGGTCCATCCTTTTGTCTCAGCTCTAACTGGTACCATCTTTGGTTGCTCAAAGATACAGTTTTGAAGGGGTTCTAGACAGGAGCTGAAGCTTGGCCCTCTCAGAGGCCAGGATAGAACATAGTTGCAATTGCAGTCTCAGTTTAGTGAGAAAGTTACCATATTAGAGATACCAATGCATTGTTGTAATCATTAATAGTAGCAGGATATGTGGACTGAAACCTATTATATGAGGAGCCAAGGCTGTGCATGGTAGAGCTGGAAAAATGGGAGCTAGCTAAGCCTTTGGTGCCAAGGGACACATGTATAGTTCCGATGTTGGACACTGAACTGTTTATATTAGAGGAGTTTGTTTATATTTTGATGTGTTTTTATTTTCTACAGCTCTTCCTTGTTAGCATAATAAAAAAGTATATAAAAGCTGTGTTTGATTTTACAGGAGCCTGCATTGAGAATATGTTGGATTGGCAAAGATAATTTGAACTTTTAAATTGTTGGGATTTTTAAGAATGTAAGACTTCAAACTTGGACTATAATTTAGGTTGTCATAGTAATATTACATGAACTCCTGAGAATAAGCAAAAAAGGAGAGGTTATGGTTTAAAGTCATGTGTTTTGTGTTAAATTGACAAAGGGTCAGTTGTTTAGGTTGATATTTGTCAACCTGACCCAAACCTGGATATATCTGGAAAGAGGCACTCACAATTGAATTATTACCTCTGTCATATTGTCCTGATAGCATTGCTGTGTAACATTTTATTATTTGTTGACATGAGAGACCCCAGCCTACTGTGGGCAGTATCACTCCTAGGTATGAGGCCTTATGATGAAAAGGGAACAAGCTGAATAAGCCATGAAAATTAACTGAGTAACCATCTTTCCTCCATGGTTCCTGCCTCTGCTCCTGTTTGGGTTCCTGCCCTGACTTCCATCAAAATGAGCTTGGCCAGTGTTTGCAATCTAAATTCAAATGTTCCCCATTTCATCCATGCTGCTTTAGGTGTTTGTCGTAGCAGTAAAAACCAAACCGAGACAGTTTAGTATATTAGTCCCAATTTATAACTGAATTCTTTATAAGCTTCCTTTTCCAGTATTTTAGCCTTTTTGGCTTCATGAGCACATTTCTTGTCACTCCCTTTAAAGTGGCTTAATTTTTGTTATTATGTTTGACTTAATAATGGTTTGACTGATTCTATACACACCCAACTTCTCTTCATTTGTATAAATACCCTTATAAGCATTGGTAGTAGACTTGATATTTCCATTCTGATCCTTAAAAGTTAGTCGTGTGTATGTGTGTGTGTGTGTGTGTGTGTGTGTGTGTGTGTATGCCTACACTCAAGCATGCAGCAAGTGCCAAGGTGTAAATGTGGAGGTCAGAGAATAGCTTTGTCTATTGATCCTCATATCTGCCTTATTTGAGGTAGAGTTAATCTTGATTTTGTTGCTCCTGTGAACTACAGGATTCTGCTTCAGAAATCACTGGGTTAAAGCAGGTTACAGTCTTGGTCAGAAATCACTGGGTTTAAAGCAGGTTACAGTCAGCTTTATATGGGTCCTAGGGCTTCAAACTGAGCTCCTACTGTTTACATGGAAAGCACTATATGCAACTCAGCCATTTCCTCAGACAGTAATATTTATGTAAATGAGTTTCTCATATACAGGAATCTCTCTCTTCACAGCACTGATCTTTGAACCTCCCATGTACCATTCAGCAAAATATTGTTGACTGTCTGTCATTCCTCTCACCTTAGATGTCATTCAAAAGGCTATTTGTTATTTTAAGGTGTAAAGTTCTGAAATATTACTGTCAATTAGCCCCACAGGCCACAGGGTGAGTCAAGTTCAAAGAATCTCTCAGCATTCCAAGTGTGATGGGGAGAGACTTGATTATTACTGATGAGCAGAGTGTGAATCAGGATTCTTTCTTGTTCTGCTTAACTATATTCCTTATTCTCAAACTCCTTGAGTGGTTTATAAAATGAGTATTTTAAAATAATAAATTTATTATTTGATCATTCCAATCAATACTTTTGATTATATTTCCCCCTTCAAACTTTTTCCTGCTCAACCACCACTTTCTTATTGATCCAACATTCATATTACTGCTTTCTTGTTGCTTTAAACCCATATAAATTCCATTTTCATTAATCTTCGGTGTAGAGCCTACCTGAGGAGTACTCAACCTAGCAGGTGACACACCCTCAAGGAACAATGGCTTCCTCCTTCCCAACAACTATGAAATGCCAATACCCAGAGGTGAGACTTCATGCCCACTGATCTCCATGCTGGGATTTGGTCTCACTTGAGCTTGCACAAGTCAAGTGCATACTGTACCAACTGGTGTGAGTTCATATGTGCATTTACCCTGTTCTGTCTGTAATGCACTGTTTTGTAGTTGTCTCTGGTCCTTGTAATCTTACCATTTCCTCTTCCACAAAGGTGTCAGCCTTGTGGGGAGAAGTGTGGTACAGATGTCCTACATTACAGATGAGTGTGCCGTCTCTTAATTTTGTCATATAGACCAGGTTTGGGCCTGTTTCTTAATTGCACTATCTGTAAGAAAAAAGTGGTCTTATGAGGTTTGAGGTATGTGCTTATTTATCTATGAGCATAATGATAAGACATTCAGAATTAGTTCAGTTAGCAGAATAATAGTGATTTCTCCCATGAGGCTTTATGACCTGTCTTTTCACATGTTCTTGGCCCTCATAACAGTGTCAGATTTGTGTTCCTTCTTATGGAACAGAGCATAATTTCAATCAGAAAGGAGCATATTGTTTGTGCCCACAGACACTGGATTAGCAAAATGAAAAATGAATCATGGTTGCACAATAGGTACCCAGGATAGTAGACTTTCAAACATTGACAAAATTTCAACTTTAGGTCATAGAGAAGAAACTGCAGATCTGAGACAACTAAGCATTCTGTTTCAACCAAAATTCTTTTCAATCCAAATTCAGAGGTCATATTATTTATATTAGCTACAAATGCTGTCTTACTCAGGGTTTCTATTCCTGCACAAAACATGACCAAAAAGCAAATTGGGGAGGAAAGGACTTATTCAGGTTACACTTCCACATTGCTGTTCATCACCAAAGGAAGTCAGGACTGGAACTCAAGCAATCAGGAAGCAGGAGCTGATGCAGAGGGCATGGAGGGATGTTACTTACTGGCTTGTTTCTCTTGGCTGGATCAGCTTGCTTTCTTCTAGAACCCATTACTACCCAGCCCAGGGATGGCATCACTTACAATAGGGCCACCCACCCTTGATCACTAATAGAGAAAATGCCTTACAGCTGGATCACGTGGAGGCATTTCCTCATGGGAGGATCCTTTCCCTGTGATAACTCCAGTTTCTGTCAAGTTGACACACAAAACCAGCAAGTACAAAAGCTAAGTTAAAACTAATGAGAGATAAGTCATAGAGAGGGACTATAGGGAATCATTTGAATGTCATTGCACCTGGGGTTACTTTGAAAAATGCAGTTTTTTACTTCTAAAATTCTACATAACAACCCACAATGTTTCCTCTGCAGAATGTCCGCTTACCTGGATTGCAAGCAAATCACTTTGTAAACTAAAAGGTAGAGAGAGATGTGTGTTGTTGTTGGTTTTGTTTGTTTGTTTGCTTTGGTTCCGTTAATTTTGTTTTGTTTTTTCAAGAATGTAAGGCAAAAGGAATTAAAATTTCACAACTCCCTTTTCAGTTGGTTTGTTTAGAGGTAAGGTAACAGAATAGGTGGCAGGAAAAATAAAAGTAAGTGTATTTGGGGAAAACAGAACAAAACTTGAGTGTGTGTAGAAAGTCAGTGAATCGGACAAGCAGAGACACACCTGTGCTTTAGGTTTTCTTTCTCCCATAATGTTTTATGATCAGAAATACATTCCAAACAGCCTGAATCTATTCCTTGGTCCATTTGTAGCATGGCTGCTATAAATTGTAGCATGCACAAGTATATTGTCCTCTAACAAATAGCATCTTAAAAATCCTGTCAGATAATTCTGGCAGTTTATTTATCTTAATGAATACATTATAATAGCTTTTTAAAAAGTTATCCTTCAGTTTAATTTTCAAAGCATGAAATGTCAATTATATTTTCCATTTAAGACATCTAAATTTGAATTCAGAAAATCAAAATTGTTTAGGCAAAACTGTACATATATAAGCTAGTTATTTTTATAACCATGCCCCCAAAGTTTATTACATTCCTACTGAGTATATGAGCTAAAACTCATATGCAAAATATTTTTCACTATAATTGAGACTAGCATAAATTAGAAATTCAGTAAATATATTTCTCATAAATATAATCTCATCTATGATCTAAAATGGCATAAAATTTAATATATAAATATATGTATTATTTTTTAATGTAGCACATGGTATATATCTATTACTATTATAAACATATGTAGAGATGAATTTTTAAGGATGAGTTTTCCTTAGAAGTTGATTTGCCATAAAAATGTCTTTATGTAATGAGATTTCTAAATTTATTTTGGGTAGATACTGCACTTATACCCTTAATAAAGGGATATGTGTTCATTTCATATCAGTAATATCTGCAATAAACCTTTGAATTGCCAACAGTTTTATTGATGTTGTATTATGTGGAATGCCATCAAAATGCTGAATTTTAACCTGTATTTCAGCTGTTCCTCTGTATTCAAGCTAGTTTCAGTAGGAATTTCACAATTGTTAGGCCTGCACTCTCTATGTAACAAATGGGTTAGAGTAACTCCACCCATGCGTAGTCCAGGCATCAGGTAATTAACAGAGAGCATCCATAAGCAGATAGTTACTATCCTTTATATTGTCTTAAATTAAGAAGCAAACCCATGAGTGTGGTTTAATCATGCTAGAAAGAAACCTGTCTGGAAAAGTAATTACTCCCATTAAGTTAATGCATTGTCAAGTCTAAAAGTTTGTAGCACTCTTAGCTCCAGAATTGTTTTTTACAACTTAAGCTTAAACAAATCTTCTTAGTTAAAACCAGGCTTCTATGTGTTCACCTTGACAATCTAAAAATGCACAAGAGATTTGGATGGGAAAATATTCAAGTTCTTGACAAAATGAAAGCTCTATCATTTAAAACTTTGGAAACAACAGTTAAAAAGAAGGTTTAATGTTTAAGTAAGTTCTTTGGCTAATTCATGTTTTCAGTTCTTCAAATTAATTACTAAAATGTATCTCTGAACCCTCTAGATTATAAACATATATTTAGTTTTCAATATTTTCTTTGAATGAATACCTAAACAAATATTTTATTAATTTTTCTAAGGTGAAATTAATGATCACATAATATTTTAATGTATCTGGTTGGCTTATGGACATTATGTGTATTTTTCAGTTATGATATGGTCAGCTTAATCAATTCACATTTTCATTTCAGTTACAAGGCTATTAAATTGTTTTGGAAAAGAATTCTAGTCTCAGCTCTATAAAGTTTGACATCAGTAAAATAATTCCTATAATATAATTTAGTTATTACCACTATGTGTCCAGTATCACACTCAGATGAAATAATAATTAAATGTTTTCCACTGAGTTTTAATCAATGGCTGCAGAGATGGCTCAGACGTTAGAGCACGTCCTGCCCTGTAAGGACAAGTTTAGCATTCAGATTATTCCTTACAACCACCTGTACATCCAGGTCCAGGGCATCCAAAGTACTTTTCTGGACACCATAAGTATTGCATCCAGGTGGTGCATATCCATGCACTCATATATAGAAAATATCAATAAGTAGATCTTCAAAATTTTAATCAGGCTTTAATCATTTTGCAAGTGAGCAATTTTATCTTCTTTTATCATAATAATGTAATATTCTAACACAAAAACGTGTTTTCCCCCTGTGGCTTTTGAAGTCTGCAATAAAATATTAACCAAAATATTTGAGATTATATAAATTTGCTAGATAGTTTAAAGGCTTTTATTGTGCCTTTCACTTCACATACTGCTTTGAGGAGGAAAAGTGATTATTATAGCATTAACTGCCCTTAACACTGATTAAATACCTTTTAAAATATTGATGTTATCTTTTAATGACAAGAGAACAAAAGGAAAAGTACACAATAAGCAAAAGTATTGACCTAGCAGGAAAACAAAAGCAAATAATGTGAAACTGGTTTAAAAATCTACTTAGTATTCTTCTTTCATACTACTGGCCAAATAAAATCTTAAACATAAATCATCGCCAGGTACAGAGATGTTTCAGTAGGTAAAGACGCAATTGGGTCAGACTGTCTGAGACAAGAGAATCATAGAGGCTCACAGGCCAGCTTGCCTGGAGCACACAGCAGAGCAACAAAATAAGAGACTCTGTCTCAAAAATGTACAAGGGCAATGATGACACCAACCTCCAATTATTGGTCTTACCTCTATATACATGCACTGACCACTGAAGTACAAGCACACACACACACACAAGCACACACACACACACACACATGTCCCATGCATGCACACACACACACAGGCATGCATGCACATGCACACAAACAACCATTCAAACAACCGAGTACTCACACACTTTTCTTCCTCCCTCCTCATCTCTGGCCCTCCTTTCTCTTTCTACTCGACCACAGAATTGTAACTAGAATTTAACCTTGTCTCTACTGGGGCAATTAAGTTTCCATTTTCTCCTAAGCTAAGAATGTGGTTATACCTCTGAATCTTTGATTCAAAATGAACTAACTAATTTATACTTATTTTAATAGCTTGATAATAAGGGGAGTCTTAAGTAGCATGCTTTCAATTAGACTTTCTTATGGGAAAAAGCTCATAACTTTTCCCGTAGAGTTAAGGCTTTCCAAGAAGTTTGAAGTTTGGAAATTACATATGCAAATGGACAGAAAAAGTAATGCTTGTATCAGATGCACGGGTATGGATAGTGCCCAGATCTTGATTAAGGACCACAAGCATGAATGAAGATGTAATGAGTGTATTATACATAGCCATCCTGCTGGGTACCTTTAGCTGGTACAGTGTGCACACAAGAATTTAGATTCTCAGTCCCAAGAGCAGGTTCTGTAATTCACTCCAGACCATCCCTACTGAACCTTTTAAATAATATCGAGTCCTAAGGTACTTCCATGTGATCTGTTTGAGTGTAAATAAGAACATGGAAATTGTATTCTTATTATTTTTTTAACTTTAAACCATTGTTTTTTTAAAATAATTACTAGCTTCTTGGAATACAACAAAACCCCCATCATAAAATAAAATAAAATAAAATAAAATAAAATAAAATGAAATGAAAGATTAAACAAAATTGAACATGGGTGGTGCACATTTTCTGAGTTCAAAGCCAGCCTGACTGCTATACATACTGAGTTCCAGGACTAGGATAGCCAGAGCTACATAGAGAAACCCTGTCAAAAAAAAAAAAAAAATAGGCAAAGCCAATCAGTCTGTCGTAGTGTGTGTCTTCATCCCTATCTTCAATGCTCAGGCAGTCATCATTATTCCTTCCTCTCTCACTGCAATCACCGCAGAAAGCAGTGACCTTTGTCTCTTCCTCTGTCATGCTGTGTTTTTCTTTGGCTGTTAGCAGGAATCTGTCTTTTGAATCAAAAGCACACTGCCTCCTCTGCGATTTACAAACTTTTATTCATCATCCATAAAGTGGTTTCAAAGGGAATCTTAGTTTTGATCCAGATAGTACATTTTTTCCAGGAACTGAATGCTGTGTTAAATATCTGAAGCAATCACTTTTGTTAATAAAGCTACATATTTCCTTATGAATAGAAAAGCAATAAATAATAAAGCCAGTCACTTTAAATCAAATAAAGAAACAAATAGTTTTAGAAGGAATGGTTCTCATAGAATTTAACTAGTAATGAATCACGTGATTTTACTTAATAAAATTATTAAATTTTGAGGTAGAATCTTGCTTTGTAGCAGAGGTCTCAGGTTCTCTATAACATTTTCTTAATCCCTCAAATGCTGGGGTTGTTGATTTGTGACAACATTCTTGGAAATTAATTTCATTTTAATGATAAATCAAAACATTTCAAAAGTTGGCAATACATGCATCATGCATTTTTCAAGATAAACATGGGGTTAAAAATCATTCAAGAAATGGCATAGAAACTGTTCAGCTTAATTAGACAATTTATACATCTTGTACTTTAAATAACATATGTCAGCATGATATACAAGTGATAAACAGCATAGCCATCATGAAAGTTTGTCATGAGTTTAATAGGTAAATACTTAGTTTGGCCTGTTCCCCAATTTTCTCTCAAGTCTATAGGAATTGTACTTTTAAATCTAAATACCAATTATTATATCTTCTTCTCCACAAACTTTAATCTTTCAACTAAGGGTTTCATCCCTAATCCAAATATAGATATTACCCTCCTTTCACATTGCTCTTAGGTAATTAGCTAGATACCTAGGCATATGATGGCTAATATTTCATTGCTATCTTGGTACAACCTATAATCGCCTAGGACAAGAGTCTCAATGAGGGACTATCTAGAGCAGGCTGGCCCAGGAAACTTGGCTACAGGTTATTGCCTTAACTGACTTAATTGTTATGTGAAGACCCAGCCCCCAAAGAGGCATGATATCCTTGGTTTGGGGCTCTGGGCTATATAAGAATAGGAAACAAAGTTATTGGTACTAGACACGTAAGCATTTGTTCTCTCTGTTATTTATTATGAATATGACATATGACTAGCTGCTTTAGATTCCTGCTTTTACTTCTCCATGTGAACTCAATTGTGTGCTAAAGTGAGCCTTTTTTACCCTAAGCTGCTTTTGTTTTGCTTGCAGAGCAACAGGAATGAAACCAATAATAGAGCAAAATTGATATGGATCCAAGAGGGA
This sequence comes from Mus caroli, assembly GCF_978045245.1. Lineage (NCBI taxonomy): Eukaryota > Metazoa > Chordata > Mammalia > Rodentia > Muridae > Mus > Mus caroli. The sequence continues at coordinate 104,124,918 of NW_028227262.1, read as the reverse complement.
AAGCTCCATTCAGATTTGCACATAGTTTACTTCAGCATGTTAAGGTCTACTAACATGTTACTAGGAGATTATCTATCGGAGGGTGAGGTGCCTTCTAAGGGCCTTCTGAATCATCTGGGTTTTTTGTTTGTTTGGTTGGTTGGTTGCTGTTTTGTTTTGTTTTCTTTTCTTTTGTTTTGTTTTGTTTTTCAAGACAGGGTTTCTTTGTATATCCCTGGCTGTCCTGGAACTCACTCTGTAGACCAGGCTGGCCTCAAACTCAGAGATCTACCTGCCTCTGCCTCCCAAGTGCTGGGATTAAAGGCATTTGTCGCCACACCTGGCTATCATCTGTTTGTTTAATGTGCCTTTTATTCAAGGACACTGTTGAGTATTCAATACGTCCCTGTCTCTCATCAACTGTAAAACTGATGCAGGAAGTGGCCACATAATTGACAATCTTATACCTCACTCAGGTGAGGAAAGCAAGTGTGCCTTCTATCTGGCATCACCTCTCTCTACTCCCTGTCCTAGATTTTCCTGTATTTCCTGAGTTGCAAACATCCAGAATGATTTCGATGACATCATCAGTGCTGTACCCCAGAAGAATAAATAACAAAGTTTTTTGTGTGTCAAATCCTTTAGATTTCTTCATTTGTTAATAGAATTTTATTTGAGTGCAGTCACATCCATTTGTACTATTGGTTCTTTGCTTTTTTTAAATTTTTTTAGCACATGCTGCAAAGACAAAGACAAATACTCATAGCAGAGTCTGTATGGCAATAAATCTGAAGCATTTGAATTTTACCAAAAAAAAAAAATCAGTTGTTGAATTTGGCATGAAAGACAAAACTTATAAATGTATGAAATAATATTATTGGAATCCCAATGGGCTGTTTTTCAAATTAGTTTTTGCCTGATTTAAACTCTTTCATGCTCCAACGTCTCTATCACTCCAGACCCCTAGATTGACAAAACCACCATATATTCTTCTTGTCTGTATTTGATTTACACAGTTTTATGTGACAGCAAAATCATATGATATTGGTGTTTCTGTGCCTAACAAATGTCACTCCAAGGTCCTTCTACTTCATGTATGTTATCACAAATGACAGAATTTCCTTTTGAAGTTTGAATTATACAGTATATATGTAAATATATAGTGAGTGTGTTTTATGTCCCTGTGTGTATGTAAATACACACCCACATTCTCATTGCTCATCACTTTTTGATTTGTAACTTGTTGATGACCCGTAGTTTGACTCCACATTCTGATTGGGTGAACAGTGCTGGGGTGCACAGGAACCTTTGGATAAACAGTGCCATCGTGCACATAAGCCTATATCACATTTCATGAAGACTAAAGCTGAAGAAACTTGCTGTACAACTGAGCAACATACCTGAAAAAAAAGCTGTAGAAGGAAGAATACATTTTGGCTCACACTTGGAAAGTACAGTCCATCATGGGGAAAATGTCATGGCAGAACAACTTGATGCAATTTGTCAAATTGCATCTCTAGTCATGAAGCAGAGAGAGATGAACATTAGTACTCAGCACATCTTCTCCTTACTTAGTCTGTAACTCTGTTCTATGAAATAATGCTCCTTGCAGCTAAATTGTGTCTTCACACTTCAGTGCCCATTTAGAAAGTTACTCACAGACATCCAGATGTTCATCTCCAGATGCTTTCAAAATGATAGTTAATATTAACCATCACAGTGCACATAATTGATGTTTTCTAATAGACTTTAATTATTCTCATTGAACACACACATCCCAGGCAAGTAGGATAATGCATGTGCTAATTTGTTTCATTTATCCATTTCAAAATTCCAACATTCAACAAAACATGATGTACACTTTAAATAGGTTCAAACTTTGTTTATCCATCAAAGTAACATTATTTTTAGTACAAGAATTTATAATAATGATTCTACATATGTCATGCTAAGATTCACACACATTAATCAAAGGTTAAAACTATCATAAATGGAAGGTTTAAAGGTAGATTTGAAATGAACTCTTAAGTGACTGGCACAGTGTTTCCTGCAGCCTTTCATGGAGAGCTGGGGTGCAGTTCAGTCCGGCCAGCAGGGGGCGCTCCAGTACACTTGGTGGGTTTTGTTTTGTTTTAAATCTGAAAGTTCTTTTCATTTTTTTAATAGTTCACATGCTTTATTTTTGTTTTTGTTTTTGTTTTGTTTTGTTTTGTTTTGTTTTTTGTTTGTTTTTTCCTAGCTTTGTTATTTCTTTCTTCAACGAAAAGCTAAAGCATCTCTGGAATAGAGATTTCTTGCTTGAGTTCATTGAAATCAGGCCAGGGGAATCAGATCAAGGCTATGGTTAGATTACTTCAGAGTACACATGTGACGGCCTTCTCTGAGTACTGCCTACTCCTGGCATGTGTTCCCTTTTTCTACTTGTAAGATTTATGTATCATTTTCCCCCAAAGTACTAAAAATGCATGGTATAGAAGTTTAAAAGTTATTTCAGCAACTTCTCTGAACTTCATATTAAGGCAGCCCTGTCTTACTTGTATGAAGAAGCTGTAAGTCCCTTGCAAGTCTTGCCTCAAATTAACTAATCAGATAAAGGGAGCTGACACAGAAGCAGTGCTAACAGAGTTGGAAAGTCTGTCATTTGTCTGTGGCTCCTTTCACATTCCTATAACATCATAAAGCTGAGAGATAAAAGCTCTTAATGGCTTCCTAGTCATTCCAGTGGTTCTCAACCTTCCTAATGTTACATCCCTTTTATACAGTTTCTTATGTTATGGAGAGCCCCAGTCATAAAATTATTTTCATTGATACTTCATAAAGGTAATACTCCTGCTGTTAAGGATCATAGTAAAAATATCCCTATCTGTGATTTCCAGTGGTTTCAGGTGATTTCTGTGAATGGGTCACTCAGTAGCCTTAATGAATCACAACCCCCAGATTGAGAACCACTGTCCTCATAGTTTGGAATGAGAGCTAGCCCTAGCCAGGTAGGATTATAGACTCTGAACAGTCGCAAGTGTTTTAAATTGGCCACGAAATAGGATTTATTCCAGCTAAAATGAACTCTAACAGTGACAAAAACAGACTTAGTTGGGAAGAAAGAACAATTTTCAATGTAGGTAATTTTTTAAAAAGTAAAACGTAGTCACACGGTAATAGAATAAGGTGGGGTGGGGGGGGTTCTCCAGTACACAGCTAGAAAGGGTCTCTAAAATGATGCTTTTTCAATGAATTACACATGAGAGATTCAGGAAGAAGAATGATGGAAAATGTATAATGGAGCAGGATGTAGGAGGAGCCTCAGATGTCTGCTAGAATACTCACTCCTTCACTCTGTCAGGTGGCATTTCTCCAAAAGCTTGGAGTTCTCACTCATTCTCAAACTCTCAAAAAGGGAATGTAAAACAAAGAGGTCAATAAATTAAAAAGAAGTATAGGAACTCCTGAGGAAAAAATAAAGTATCTGAGTAAAGCACATTATATGCTCTTGGAAACACAGGTGGTTTTGTGTGTGTGTGTGCGTGTGTGTGTTTTCTTCTATTTTTTTTCTTTTTTTAAGTTGGGAAAGAAGAACATGGTGGAAAAAGTTCTCAGCTTCTTAGGTGGATAATAGTTTCAGTCTTACATCAGTCTTACAAGAATGCCACGGCATTTTTGAGTGTTCGAAACGTGCAACTCTTCAAATTCTTCTCCTGCTCCTCCTCCTTAGAAAACACTCAGTTAAAGGGGACAGTTGTATCGAATGTGATAAAACAAAACAATACAATAACAACAACAAACAGTTGGATGGCTAGCCTTCTTTGATACAGCCTGTTCCAGCCATAAGGATGCTAAGAAAGTACTTTCCAGGACCAGGGCTGAATACCAAGAAAGGAAACGTTGTGCAAAGAGGGGAATACTTTTAAAAGTTGATAGCAACACTATTTTAAACCTGATCTTTCTCTCTCTGCTTTTTGAAAATAATTAAGGTAAGATGACCATCTCACTTTCTGACAAGAAAGCATTTTACAGGAGGATGAAATAAATGTAAGTCTGTGGGAAAAGAGAGGATGAACAGGAGCAAACTGGAAAACCGGAGGCAAATCTATCATAATGGGCACTTGGAAAACAATCAGTTAGGATTCACTCAGCTGCAAACGCTGCCTGCTTATGCTGGTGGAGTCTACTGTGTACCTAGCAAAGCATGCCGGTTCGACTGGTGCTGCCACTGCAGAAATCACAGCTGAATGCTTCAGTCCATAATTAAGACATTACCTGCCCTGGCGAACACTCCCCTCACTTCACAACAAAATGATAGCTCCCAGGAAAGAAGAGGGTGGATTTTGAAAATGAATTCTCATTTGTATTTCTCTGGATTTTCTGACCTTCAGTGCACCCACTTTGTTTATGCTGTGCTTTGTTACAATATTAGAAATTAATTTGAAGCACATTGCTGCTTTACTTAAAATAATTGGGCAGTACACATTAAGTAAAAATTTTAAATTTATACTTGCAAATGCATTAAAGCTAATAACATGAAACTACTGGCTGTTATGCCTAAAGGAGAATTAAGCGTATTGTTTAATAAACTCTTTGGAAATTGCAACTGTTACCTTAATGCAACTCATTCCAATTTTCATTACCTGAATCTTTAGTATTACCTCCACATATTTTAAATATCAGTAATTGAGATCCTTTACCTGGTAGCTACATCACATACTTTCATTCCTTATAAGTTTAGACATGCATTTAAATATTTGTGTAACAAAATCATGTTATTTTTCATATTAGTGCTTTTATGAATTTTCAATGCATAGAAACAGTGATGTGTACGGGCATCAGTTAGTGAGCATGGGATCTATATGCATATCAATAAAAATAACCTTTCATGTGAAAATACTGCATATGTGTTGGCCACAGAAAACTGGTTTACAACTTTAAGGGTCCCTGTCAAATCCTATTTTTTGAAAAAAAAATGTTATTATGCACATCTATACAGGACTTCAAGTGGATTTTACCTGGTTGAGTATAAAATGAGACTGGAACTAAGTTGAGCTTCTGTACTGCTACATCTTCAGCACTTGAAAGATAAAACTATACATCTGAAGATACATTACTAGAAAAATATTTAAAACGTTGTATGTGTTCATTGAGATTTTGTTTCTAATTTTTTAAAAACAATTTACTAGATACTTTCTTCATTTACATTTCAAATGCTATCCCCTTTCCTAGTTTCCTCTCCAAAAAATCCCCTATACCCCCCACTCGCGCCCTGCTCTCTAACCCACCCACTCCTGCTTCCTGGCCCTGGCATTCCCTTGTACTGGGGCATATAATCTCCTCGGCATATGCTCAGAAGATGTTCCAACTTGTAATAGGACAAATGCTCCACTATGTTTCTAATTGTAATGGAGGTATTTCTGTGTAGAGTATTCTCAAGAACAAAGAAACCATACACAGCTTCTATCCATTCAGTTCATAATTGTAACGTCTTATAAGCCATACTAACTGATAGGAATTCTGTAGTTACTATTCCGGGGCTAATTTGCTTAACATAGCTTCTTCTCTCAGAAATGGCTTTCTGGTATATGTCAAATATCTCTTGCTTGAAGTCTTTACCACATTTTATGTACCATTTGTCATTTTTTTTTTTTAATGTGAAGAAAATTTTGAGCCAAGTTTTCAGTTTCATGGTGGTGTTAAAATATGTAAAAGCCATATATTAAAAATAAGGTAACTATATTTTAACATAAGAGAAATAATTTAAAAATAATATAATAAAGCGCCATTGATAAAAGTCTAAAAATGAAGTTGCCATTTCTGAAAGATGAGCTATCCTTTCACCTGAGTTAGGAGAATCCAGCACATTCCTAAGATATTCCTCCATAGACTAGACACATATTTCTTGCATGAAATAAATTTGATATTTGTTGGAACTTAGAGGACAGCAGAGGAAGAAGAATTCTTTACTATGTCTGCTCATATTTAACTACCCTAAGGCACTTTAATTCTTGTCCATCCTTTATTCTAGTAAAACTGTCTTAGCCCAAAAGATATATCTGTACAAAGCTCTCTACACTGTCAAAGAGGAAAGCTATGCTGGGAAGCTTGTGGGACGGGCTGTCAGTTTTCTACTTGAATTATCGTTATTTCACTAACCAGTTATCTTTTTCACATCCATTGTGACTAGAGAATGAGATGTGGCAGCAATCTTTGTGCAATGCCATTTGTACACTAAATTTATGCTGTAGATTTGCATGCTAAGTACCTCTCCAGCTAGAGGAACTCTCAGTGACAGCATGTTTATGCCATCATTTGGGTTTAAATTGGAATTCTAAAGCAGACCGAAGTCAAACATGGAGATGCTTCTAGGTGCTTAGCTTAAGTCAAGCATGGACTCTAGTTTGCTCCATAGTACTACTTCCTGTGTGAGTTTTTTTTTTCAGTTCTTTTTTTTTTCAGGCATTATCATAATCTATAGTTATATTTTTCCATTGTTTTAAAATTATGTGGTGGCGCACGCCTTTAATCCCAGCACTCGGGAGGCAGAGGCAGGCGGATTTCTGAGTTCAAGGCCAGCCTGGTCTACAAAGTGAGTGCCAGGACAGCCAGGGCTACACAGAGAAACCCTGTCTCGAAAAAACCAAAAATAAATAAATAAATAAATAAATAAAAATAAAATAAAATAAAATTGTGTGGTCAAGAGACATTTATATTTGGTTAAAATCGTGTGATTTATAATTTAAGAGGAACCACAAAAGTTTAATGTAAATTTTGTATAATTCCTCACACACTTATCTTCATATTTTAAAAAGAAAACATTGACTATGTGATTGGCCTGTTTCACAGAAAAGAAAAACAAAAAACATTACAACATTCAGTGAGTCTCAGAGTTTGGAGCCTGCTCTCTCTTCAGTGATTATAGATCAGAGTTTTATTTCTCTGGGTTTGTAGGGGTTTAACTCACTCTTCAGAAAATTGCTAAGTTGCAATTTGCAGCCTCAACTGCCTTAAAATCATTTAAATAATAACAAAGGAAGTTTCTAGAAAATGTACAAACTAAAATATAAATATTTTGAGTAGGCAAAGAAAGAAAAAAAAGTATTAACTTATATTCCTTTACAAGCTAGCTTGCCTTCACCATAAATTATTACTAACATCTGTAGATTTTGCTTTAGAAATTTTATATATGTTCTTAGCTGTTGCAGAAACTGACAATTAGTCACAGGTGATTGTATCTTTGCTGGTAAATTTTCTCAAGTTGAGAAATATTATTTTATTATTAAGATCTCAAATAGTGTAGGGGAATGCCAGGGTGGGGAGGTGGGAGCGGGTAGGTTGGTAAGGGAGCACCCTCAGCAGCGGGAGGTGGAAGGGGATAGGGGTTTCTGGAGGGAAATCCAGGAAAGGGGATAACATTTGAAATGTAAATAAATAAAATATCCAATGAAATCATGAATAAAAAATTCTCAACTATTCTAAAATACATACAAGAATATGTGTGTTATGTTTAGCTTTAGGATGTTTCCCTACTTATCTAGAATATTAATACTACATAGAATAGGATCATATAATATCCTTGGGAAAAGATGCTATGTTGAACTGTGTCTTATAAAAATACACCAAGTCTTTTATCCTCCCTGCATAAGTGACTTTATTTAGAAAGATGATTTCTGCATATAATCCTGAGATGAGGTCTTTAGTTTGGCAGCATTGCTCTTATAAAAAGAAATTTTGCCCAGAAAACAGACATGCACAGAGAAAAGACAATAGGAAGATAAGGCAGAAGACAGTCACTTTAAAGAAGAGCCTTCTTTACCACACATTAATCACCCCAGATAACTAAAAACATGCCTGAACTAATTTCACTGAAGCTGTTCTACTGCAATAGCAAGAAAAAAGAGGCTGGACCATGTCAAGGATTCCCCGAGTGCACAAGGTAGAAAATAAACAGAAAGAAATTCTCCTGGTCATTGGAAGGTGTGAACACTCAGCAAACATATTGTTGCTGTTTCCATAATTCAGGGACAGAAAACAATGTTTTCTTATGGAATAAGCTACCTACAGTCCAGTATTTGGTTAAGACTTGTCTGGGGAACTGATGTGTTACTATGTATGACTTGATCATTTTAATTCTTCATATTTTCAGAAGACAAACCTCTTAAATAAAAGTTGTTCTGGTCTACAAAGTGAGTGCCAGGACAGCCAGGGCTACACAGAGAAACCCTGTCTCGAAAAACCAAAAAAAAAAAAAAAAAAAAAAAAGAAAGAAACTATAAACGTACAAATATTTATGTTCCTGTCACCACATGTCATGGGTTAGTTTCCTTGAAAAGATAATCAAAGTCTACAAGTGTTATGACCCTGATTATCTGGGTCTTTGTTTTCATAATTCTGAGTGTTGGGTTTGATACAGAATTTAGATACTTTAAAAAGAACACCTTAGGTTGTATTGTAGGGTGTATGTGAAAGGTCTTTATTAAAACACACTGAACACATTAAACAAAAAACAAGGAGAAAAGAAAAAACAGAGATTTTCATATCACAGAACTGGTTTCACTGGAGCTATCCTCTGGTAATAGAGGGGACAGAGGAGGTGTAGCATTCTCAAGGTACTTTTATATGGAGTCCTATAGTCCTTGAATATTTTAGTCATAAGAAGGGGGAAACGACAAGCTTGGTGCTGCACTTATTTTAACTTTCAAGCTAACTTTTAATTGAATAAAACAATTCAGGCAACTTGTCTAGAGCCCAGCTGTTGGCAGTTCACCTTCAAGCTTGAAAGTCCGGAGTAAATGCTCCTTTGGCTTCAGAACAACTTCATTTCCCTTCTGCAAATGTCTCTTTTAATGAAAACAGCCCATGTCTTACCTTCACACTTCCAGCTCTTAAATGTCTCTCCCTACTCTCTGCCTTTCTGGTCTCCAGCAGAGATGCAGAGAGATGAAATAATGAACTTGCAGATATTAAAAAATGAGGTCTTTTTTTTTCTCAATGTTAATTTTAATGACCTATTTTGGAGGTGAAAGTATGTTTAACAATGTTTGCAGAGCACTGTTAATTTATAGGAGAGAAGGCAAGCAGACACAACAATACATCTACAAACAGAAATGTATTCCAATTTACATTGCTCATTCGCTTACTCTATGTAAAATTTATCCTTAAACCATTCTACTGTATAATTATTCTGACCCCCACTGAATGTTTATGTTGTCAGGGAAAGTTTCTCTAGGGAGGTACTTTGTGTTAGGTCAGCATGAAATGCATGAAAATATTCAAAATATTAGAATAACTCCATCATTTTATACATTGCCAATGAATAGAAATGTGGTCATGTTTGCTGGTGTTACTATTTTATACTTGGATAGTATACATTGCTGTCAGTTCACTCAGCATCTTTGAGAATTAGTACATGGTTAAAAAGTACAGTTAAAGGACAGTTTACACTGACATTTGCAGAATGCTCTTGTGTTAAGGTTCTAACTGGGTGTCATACATTGATATGCTTTGCTTTGCACAAACTTTCTGTATCTATATGAAGATTTATTGGGGGAAAATGTACTTAAAAATGAAAGAACGATCACAGAAATAGGAGACAAAGAACATCATGTGGAGAAGAATAAAATTGAATGTAGAATTTGGGATTCAGTGAAATTACTGGATTGGTAAACTTATATATCTCCTACTAAAATGATGGGATTTTATAGTGGAATTGAACTTGCTACTGACCACAATTCTAAAGTATGTAAATCATATTATTGACACGGAGTGAGAAAAAGTCAATAGCCCAACTTGACTATCAATTGTACTACTAATTAGATAATAAAGAAATAATGGATTGCAGAAATAGACAAGAAAATTTTACATATAAATCTTATGGCCATTGCTGGGTTGGCTTCCAACCCACTGATGGATTTTTATGACTGTTTAGAATAATGCTAATGTGCATACATAAACTGTCAGGCTGACACAATAAAATGAAATTTTAATCTTAAATCATATTTAATACTAGGTTAAAAACCATATACAGAATGGTATTCAGAAAAATATATTTAAATATAAAATAGATATATATTAGCATTCTAGTGTTTAAAGCAAAATTAAAGTAACAGATGATTTAAATGCTTATAATTTTTAAAATATGAACAACTTTAAGAATATTACAAACATCTACTTTAAGATCACTGCATAAAAATCAGCTCATATATATTTGTATGCATAAAAGTCAAGCAACTCTATGTCTAATAATATACAGTATCTATTAGATATATACATGTAGGTATATGTAAGAATAATAGATTTCTAAGCTATATATGCACATGTGTGTGTGTGTGTGTGTGTGAGAGAGAGAGAGAGAGAGAGAAACTGTGTCTGTACATCTTTCATGTTTTTGTATCTTTAATCTGTTTTGATTGGATGAAATAGAAAGCCATAAAAAAAAATCTTCACAGGAATCAGTTTCAATGAACATTGTGGAGAGACTTGTTTATACCAGTGTCTATTCCAAGTATTCTGTAAGGTTTGCTCCTTAAAGCTATCATTATCAGAACAGAAGGCATCTAACCATTAACACTGCATGGCCTCAGCCCATCTTCTACTATTTTTACTTTAGTTTTTGTATATGTATAATTCTTTATGTAATTAAAGTAAGAAATATGTGTTAATGGTATTATACTAAGTATCGATCAGTACCAATTCCATACACCTATTTTAAGGCAATAGTCTTGTAATACCTTATGCCAATATCTCTGTTTAATAACTCAAATATAATAGAAAGAGGGTAATATTTTTTCCTATGAAGTGGAAGTGTGATGAGGTTAGGAAGGTGTTGATGGAAGACACAACACTTCAGAAGGGTAGTAGAGATAATTTTCACCAGCTCAGGGACATGTCACCGATGTCAGCTGGAAATGACTGACACAATACATCTGCCAACCAAGATATCAGCTATATTTTCAGGAGGCATTGACTGGAGTGATCAGGGATCTTTATCTAAGCTCTCTTAGCAGTTAACCATTGGAGTATCTTCATCCCTCGGTTCTATTCCTCGGCATGCAAAATGTCTTTGAATTTAAAACAAGGGGCATCATATTGACTTTTAACAAAAGTGCACATCTAATGACTTCTTTTGTGATTGAGGTTACCTCACTAAGGATGATATCCTGCAGATACATCCATTTGTCCAAGAATTTCATAAATCCATTGTTTTTAATAGCTGAGTAGTACTCCATTATGTAAATGCATCACATTTTTTGTATCCATTCTTCTGTTGAGGGACATCTGGGTTCTTTTCAGCTTCTGGCTATTATAAATAAGGCTGCTATGAACATAGTGGAGCATGTATTCTTATTACCAGTTGGAACTTCTTCTGGGTATATGCCCAGGAGAGGTATTGCTGGATTTCCCGGTAGTATTATGTCCAATTTTCTGAGGAACCTCCAGACTGACTTCCAGAGTGGTTGTACATGAAAGGAGTTACAGAGACAAAGTTTGGAGCTAAGATGAGAGGATGGACTATCCAGAGACTACCCCACCCAGGGATCCATCCCATAATCAGCCACCAAACCCAGACACTATTGCATATACCAGCAAGATTTTGATGAAGGAACCCTGGTATAGCTGTCTTGTATGAGGCTATGCCAGTGCCTGACAAATACAGAAGTGGATGCTCACAGTCATCTGTAAAATAGAACACAGGGCCCCCAATGGAGAAGCTAGAGAAAGCACCCAAGGAGCTGAAGGGGTCTGCAACCCTATAGGAAGAACAACAATATGAACTAACCAGTACCCCCACAGCTTGTATCTCTAGCTGCATATGTAGTAGAAGATGGCCTAGTCTGCCATCCCTGAGAAAAGAGGTCGCTTGGTATTGCAAACTTTATATTCCCCAGTACAGGGGAATGCCAGGGCCAAGAAGCAGGAGTAGGTGGGTAGGGGAGCAGGGCAGAGGGAGGATATAGGGAACTTTCAGAATAGCCTTTGAAATGTATATAAAGAAAATATCTAATAATAAATAAATAGATAAATAAAAGTGCAGTATGTTTGCTATTCTCAATCTTCTTAGGGCTGTGGTTATGGAAACATTTGACGCCTCTTATCAAAAACCTAGATAATTACAGTCCAGTAGGTAGATTTTTATCCCAAACAGAGGGATTCAGTGAGCTTACCCATTCATCATTGTGGAGAAGGAAACACAAGTATTCTGCTAGTGTCTGAATTACTAAAAATATGTATTGAAACTTTTGCTACTACTTTGAACTTAACATCTTCAGAAAATCTGAAATTGTTCCATTGGTACATTAATAAAAACATAGTATTATCCTCAATTTTAAATGAAGAATTTTAAGAATGGTCTTTCCCTTTGGAATGAGGGCCTAAACTTGGAAACAAGTAAGATGAATAGGGCCTATGAGCAAGAAATGCTAAATCCAGGTGATAAACATACTGAGGCAAGAAGTTCTTTTACATTTCTCATGTAAACCATTAGAATTAGAATGGTATCCACAATGTTTTCCTAACAGCAATCTGGATAAAAATAGCTATTGCTATACAGGGCTAGCCACCATGCTCTCCATAGAAGTTTTCAGATTATGAAATTCTGAGCGATATAAACATTGCAATATAAAATTGGGACAATATAAACATTTCCATTGACTTCTCTTATGTCTGTGTCATGAATTTTTGTTTGTTAAGTTTTGTCCTTTATATAACAAAAATATCTATCTATTCTTTACTACAAATAAATCATTACACAGTGACTTTTAGCCAGCAGGTGTAAGTGTGTGCTATTTATCAAATCAAATCCTATAATTCTTAACATGTATATGCTAGCACCTATAATATACACATTGGTGAAGCTGTGGATGTGTTGTTAATGGAAATCAATCTTCCAGGAAATTTTAACTATTCATAAGTGTAAAAGTATATATTCCACAAAAGAAAACCACTCCTTCAGATTACATATTTTTGCTAAATAATGACCAAGTAGAGAACTGCTTTAAAATTATTTTTAAAACATCATTCTGTGAGTTCTTTTGAGTCATGTTCACTATTTTAACACGCTTAAAAATTAAAAGGTTGTTTTTCTTGTCACAGAGAGTTCTATAGGTCTTCTGAACCAGGGTGTGTAATTGTTAATCATTCAGAAATCTGCCATAGTGAATTTTCCTTAAATTAGTAACTCTGATCATAAAGGACCGCAAGCCTGGAAATGATGAAACTAAAAATTATGTATGTTTATCTTTGATGATTAAAAAAAATAAAACAATTGAAATAATGTCATTCATTTAACACTGAGATTTTCCCTAGTGGAAATATTAAGAAGATAGAAAATGAGAATTTTACATTACATCCATCATCAATTTAGCCTTCTCCTCTCAGCAGACTAAAACCAATAGTTACCTATGACAAAGTTTGCACTTGGATATTAAGGAGTGGCATCAGAAATACTTTTGTTGTTTTTGGCTTTTTTCCTGAAGTGTGAAGAACAAAGAGAAGCAACTTTTGCAAAGAGTAATTAGCTTCCTGCCTTTAATACCCTCGAGGGTTGGTTCATTGGGACCTGAGTCTCCTCACCTTTAGCCTCTGACCTTGGAGGTGTAGATGTTCCTATGACTCCAGTGGTCATTAGACGACCCCAGTGCTTCTGAAAAGTCAGAAACTAATGAAAACAATGATCAACTCCCAGGCAGTTTTATTTGAACTGGCTGAGTTTTACTACTACTAAGATCTGGCTGATCTTAGCAAAGTCTCTGTGATCTGTTTTAATGTTACACATTCTGACTGTAAATGTTTGCTGGGAGCGAAACGTGGGATAATCGATCTCAACCTGCCTGCATGCTCTGCTAATTGAATTTAAAGTGGTGTCTACAGGTGATCACTACAGCTTCTGTGTACATGGAAATCAAAAGAAAATTAATAATAAAAATCACTACACTTACCTGGTGGTCATACCTTCACCTTCTTGGAGTCCTGCTTAGTTGTCCTAATTGAAACCTCCATTTGTTCTGGGGTTATTATGTTCAGGGTATGCAGAGAAAGCAATATTAACAAGGGAAATGCCCTGTGATATTGTGAAAGCTGCAGTGGGAAGAATTCTGGAGTGCAACACAGTGAAGGATTTGGTTATTCTTTGGTTTCTGTTTTTGTTTGTTTTTTGTTTTTGTTTTTGCATAATAAACTGAAAAACCACTTAATACTTTCCCTTAGAGTGTCTGGGAGCTAAAGTATCAGCGTGCTATAGTTTACAGATGACCATTCTGCCTCCCATGCTCTACGGAGGATGCAGACAACTATGAAATACATGAAGCAGAGCCTGGTGGTTCTATCAGCTATTGCCTAGATTACAGGAAAGCTCAGTCATAGTTTGTACAGGACAATGGATGTTTCTATACAGTTTTGTTCACTCTGAGTCAATCATAGGCTTAGTTTTATGAGCAGCAAACTTAGTTCAGCCTCTCCTCCTAAATATCCTCCCTTTCATTAAAAATGCATAAAAATGCATTTTCTTTTATGTAATACAATACAAATACTCTTCCCAAATGTCTGCCTCTTTTAAAACTTCTCCAGGACTTGAATGTGGATTTTTAGATTGTGTCTTTTCAGAATGTTTAAATGCAAGAAGGCATGCATTAGCCCAACAACCCTGAAGGTCATTTATACCTGAGGAGTGGTGAGTGATGTTCATTGTGGCATTAACTTGTTGTTGTTGTTGTTGTTGTTGTTGTTGTTAATGACCACATATTATTCTACACAAAATCTCCAGGAAGTTTCCTGAAATGATTATAGTGTGAGCTCTCATTCAAGTAAGGTCTACTGCAAGTGATATAAAGGAATGAGCAACAGAAGTCATCAGAATTTCTAGGAGCCAGTCTCACCAGTTTTCTGTTTATTAGTATGGCTGAAGCTATAACTTGCTTTCATAGGTCTTTAAGCAACCAAGTTACTTTGGAAGGAGCTACTCTGTATTCATGGCTAATTTTTTAGCAATGTGAAATATTCAAGCATTCATTAAAACTATTTGGAGCCTGTTTATACTGTAGTGGCATAGCTTCTATCAGCAATCTAAGTTTCTTCATAAGAGGATGTGTGGGGTGGTTATACTTCAGAAAAGGTAGGGATTCATTTTTTTTTCCATCATGGTGACATTAGAAATAATCTCTGACTCAAACTCCAATGATGTTTATTAAAGAATGAGAAAATATTTCTAGTGATATTATCACAATAATGTGGCATATACTTGACCATTTTAGCAATGTGTTAAAGCAATAATATGGAGGGAGAATACATCAATCATAAAATAATAATCAACATGATATTCTTCAGTGAGTTAGAAATTCAATATGTATTGTTTCATACAAAATTATGTTTAAAAATTGTGGCAATATGGAGTGGATTGCAAAAGTGTTGATTGAAACTCTAAAAAGATCTGCCACTGTTCCACAGTGCAAGAATCTAAAAGGTATGTGATTCACAGGTACTGTGACATGAGCTCACATTTGTCTATGACGTAATTCAGCAGTGTGTTATACTCCTCAAAATATAAATAAATAAGTAAACAAACAAAAGTGTATGATTCTAGTTTTGGTTGTGTATGTGTGTGTCTGTTTGTGCTTGTGTTTCATTGGCAGACATTGTTTGACAAGATAAAGTTTCCTATATTCAAAAATTAATTGTCTTGACTTTAGGCAACCTACTCTAGTTAATGGCAGGTTATAAAATGTGAGATAAATGTGTTCTAATGCAAAACATAGCATCACTCACACTTAATAGTCTATATTTTTGGACCCCAAATCTTGCAACAGGAATATAATATCTTTTAGGACATGCTTTCATAAATGAGCCTTTAACCTCTGATGCTTCTGGGAAGCAGTAAACAGTGACAGCTTGTTACTGGCTGCTTTATAACATGTTAATAATTTATTCCCATCAGTTGAAAAATCTTAATTTCAGTTTTGTCTCATGACTTTTATCTAAAATTGCAATTTACCTTCTTAAAGTGCATGGATTTTTAAGAATAAATGCCAAGGAATTAAATTGACAGGCATTGCTGTTCCAAACCTCATTTCCTAGTACTGAATATCCTGCATATGGTTTTTAAATTTCGGTTGTTTATTTGTAGAGTAAAATATTAAAACATGAAATTCATGGATGTTTTGGATGTGAAAAGGGTGATATAGTACACAGGAAGCTATTGCCTCTGAAAGAAGACACATTTATTGTTTTTTTGAAATATACATAAATATATATATATATATATATATATATATATATCAAATATATATATAACATATTCCTTCCCAGATTTGTACTCTAAGTATTTTGCTCGTTTTGCTCTATTATTTTATTTTAAGATATATTTTAGGCAATAACTTTCTCTACTCAGAGTGGTATATGGGGAAAGGAAGAAGTGTTAATGTCAGAAATGGGGCAATTAACAGTGGAACCATATGTGTGTAATATCATTTCAGTAAATCAGTTGCCAAGACTGGTACAATCCCACCAAATTTGCATAGTAATTGTATACAGTCCAACTGCTGAATATTTGGCTTTATGATATAAATCAACTTTCTGGGGGAAATTATGACTCTATGGAGTGCCAATATAATCTTGAATATATGATAGAGGAGATTATTAATTACACATATCCAACATTATAGAAGTCTCTCAGAAATAGGATGAAGCACAGATCTAAGTCAGCATTGTGCTTTGGTGATTCAAGGAATTTGTTTTATAGTGTAAAACGGAGTGTTATCTTTTCCTATTTTAAAGCCAGACAGCATTTGTTTTAATAATTTATCAGTTTTTACAAAATAAATATCCTTTCATGCTCCTCCCATTATTATATAGGAAAACCCACTTGGCAGCTCACAATCATCACCACTGGTAACTTTTGTTTCAAAAGATATTTTGCTGTCTTCTAACTTCAGAGGGCACCAGGCACACAAGAGGTACATGTACACACACACACACACACACACAAAGAAAACATTTATGCACTTAAAATCAATCTAAAAATTTAAATTTACAATAATTTAGCACAAGCATGTAAATATAAGAGATGACCTAAATGCTAATTGTTGCTGTTTGAGAAAAGGATTCTCTGTGTGGCAGCAGCAGTCCTGATACTCACTCTATAGACCAGTCAGGGCTGAAACTCAGAAATGTGCCTTCCTTTTCTTCCCTAGTGCTAGAATTAAAGGTACGAGCTGTCACTGCCACAGAAAGGGGGCAGGGGGGGGCGGGGGAACTAGTAGGGGAAATGTAAAAGGGCTACTTTAATTCTGAGTATTTACACTTCTTGAAATTCATAGGTTTACAGCATTTATCTTTGTTTTTGTAGGAAGCATCACAAAGTGGTTTTTGAAATTTGTTAGGTATTGCAGCATAAAGCACTTGGTTTCTGGGATTCATGGAACTTTGTCAAATCAACGTAGTCCAGTCATATTAAAGATGAAGAAGTAAAGAAGGCAAGAGGCTAATAATACTCTCTGCTGACAAGTGATCTTAAAGCTTGTCTCCATTAATGGTAACACTGTAGAAATGCTTAAAGAAAATGGGTTCCTGTATAATGTATGCTGGGTATTTATATAACTCCTGCAAAGTTCTAAGTATCTCTCAGGTTTTCAGTGTGGGTTGTCCATAGAATATTAACAGAGCAAAACAATAATATACAAAAAATTCTGAGTTCCCTAATAGCTCATCTTTAAGGTGTTTAGGGGTATTGTGAATACATATATACCATTTTCAATTGTCTTTTATAAAGAAGATAATTTTTAATAATTTTCTCATTGAATGAATGTTTATTTACATCAGTATTTCCTAAATAATACTTCATAGATAAACCCATAAATGCTACAAAAACTATTTTTTTCAATCAAGTTTACGAAATAAAGCATTTAAAAGTCCCTCATCCATACCATCCAAAGGACTCAAATGTCCAAATATTCACTTTGATCTTCATATCATCCCATCTTCTTGAGCACTGTATGATGCCAGTTAAGACCAATAAAAAAAGAGAGGAAGAGTTGAGAATGAGACACTGGAAAGAGTCATCAATATGTTAATGTGTTGGTCTTATTTTCCTGTCTGGGAAAAAGAGGATACTCCATGATGCAGATTTTTTTTGTGCTTCATGACAGCATCGCCATCTGCCAGGGGTCTCCATGGAACATCACAGCATTTCTGTCTTGTGGTGGGCTTACAGGATGAACTACAAATAAACTTTTAAAACACTAGGAGTTATGAGCTGAATATCAAAATATAATGAAGTTGATATTGGCCATATAATTATGAATAATATATACTATATAAAAAAATCTCTCAGATGTCACACAGTAAACGGAATTCTTAGTGTTATCTCATATCCTGACCTTAGAAGTTAACTATAAAAAATTCTTTGTCTTTTTTTTATTCTTCTTCTGAAATTGCCCATAACTCTTTGATCTGCTTTTCAGTGGAGTTGGTTTATGAAATGGTGATTCAAAATACATCTTAATCTTATTTTTATTAGGATCTTTTTAAACTGTATGATCACCCTGCATGGTTGAAAGATAAAAGGAGTGAGAATCCAGACTCATGTATTCTATCTATACTCTACTTTCTGAGTTCCTTAGCACAGATTTGTAGTGAATGCAATTACTTATCTGTATTTCCTTTATCATTATGCGTTTAGCCAAATATTCTCTTAGCATGGAACTTGCCAAACAGAACAGACAATTTCTACTAGACGAGTGTCTCTTCTTTTCTTTCTTTAAAAAATGATATATTGATTATTATATGTAAGTACAATGTAGTTCTCTTTAGATACCCCAGAAGAGGGTGTCAGATCTCATGATGGATAGCTGTGAGCCACGATGTGGGTGCTGGGATTTGAACTCAGGACCTTCAGAAGAGCAGTTAGTGATCTTAACTCCTGAGTCATCTCTCCAACCAAATGACTTTCCTTTCTTTCTGTGAATTTTCAAAGCTGACTAATTTAGTTTCTTATAAAATTTCCATTAAAGTTTAGCTCATAGTAATGATACATTGTACAAAGGTATTTCTCTAAATGTAAGTTAGCCTTATCTACTGAGCTACTGTTGATATTTGAAAATCTGAAAATGGTCATGAGGAATTACAAACAAAAATAGGGATTTATTTTCCATATTTCATCACACAGATTTTTAAAGGTACCTCTCTCTCTCTCTCTCTCTCTCTCTCTCTCTCTCTCTCTCTCTCTCTCTCTCTCTCTCTCTCTCTCTCCCTCTCTCTCTCTCTCAGTGTGTGTGTGTGGTGTGTGTGTGGTGTGTGTGTGTGTGTATGTGTGTGTGCACATGTGATGTATACAGTCATCAGCAAGGTCTTTATACATGCTAGACACATGCTCTGCCACTGAGCAAAACTTTTAACATCAATGAAGCACAGGTTTTTAATGTCTGTAACATTATATTTATTAATGATCTCACTGTTATGCCTTGAGAACATTTTTCACACACTGTGTTCATATAAGCTTTATATTGTTCTTGACAGAAAAATAATTTATAAAACTTAGGATTCCGCCGGGCGTGGTGGCGCACGCCTTTAATCCCAGCACTCGGGAGGCAGAGGCAGGCGGATTTCTGAGTTCGAGGCCAGCCTGGTCTACAAAGTGAGCTCCAGGACAGCCAGGGCTATACAGAGAAACCCTGTCTCGAAAAACCAAAAACAAAAAAACAAAAAAAAAAAAAAAAAACTTAGGATTCCACTGCATCATTTTTTAGCACTGGGTATATATATATATATATATAATGCATAATATATTATATATATAATGTATATATAATATATATATAATATATGCTTTATTATATTAGAATGATGTGTGGATACACATATCCACATATGTCTATAAAAATAATCAATGAAAAAAGTGTCTTTGAGTTGGAAATAGAGCAAAGAGGGATATATGGAAAAGTTTGGAGGAGGAAATGGAAGTAACACACAATGCAATTATAGAATAATCTCAAAATTTAAGGAAAAGGTAAAATAAAATATAATACTGAAATCTGTAGGTAGTTGGGATTCTCATTGTTCACACACTTTCTCTACTGGAATTATAATTCAGCACATTATAATTGGAGAGTATCCTGTTTCCCTTTTAATTCAGGATTTATGATAATATATTTTGAAACCCTTCTCTTCACATTTATGCCCCAAGATTATGTTACCATTCTTTTCTAAGATAAAAAGCTTCTGAAATTACTATAGTGGCTTATATATTGCTATAGAGTCAACAGGCTTCCTTGATATAAAAATAAAACTGCAATTCCTGTTTTCCTATTTTAAGAAACAATCTTAAGTTTACTTTTTTTCTATTTAATTATTTAAATCCTCGTTTGTGCTTTTGTATATCTGGGAACTAGATGGTCATATAGATTATATGTGATATATGATTTAAATGGGTTGCTTTCATAGCCATCTTTCATGACAGCATGCACTGGTAATAAAAATTACTGATTTATAAGCACCACTGAATTCACAAATTTTCTGTTACATTATTGAAATGGGCATAGAAATTTATCTAGAGAGGTTGGCCTACATTAAATAATTTTGAAAACTTATGATATGCCTTTTAGTAATATGAAGCTCGGGATTATGAAAAGTAAATAAAGATTAGTACATTTCAGTTAAAGTTTGCTCAGTTAAACCTTACCAAACCTAGGATTCAATCACACAAAGTGTTAAAATGTGTCCATTAGGTCTCTCATCAAAAAGTCTTGATTTTGTATTTCTCTCTTGCTTAAATTCTATTTGACATTCAATTTAAAATCCAAAAGTATGTAATGAAAGTCCTTGTGATAATGACTGTGAAATAGCAATATATTCTGACATTTAATGAAGTGAATAGATATGTCTAACATGGAGAGAAGATGAGACGATTTAAAGACACACTGTACATATCTGATCTCTTTCCCTGTAGTTTATCATAAAGTCATCTAGATCCCCACTGATTGAATATCTCTTTATAAGCATTCCAAGACTTCATATTGTTTTAAAGATGGATGATAAGGAGAGAATGAAATGTCTTCAATATTTTTAATATGACACAGGAATTTTTAAAACTACAATTTTTAAGAGCCTAAGGCCTCGTTTGTCTTGATATTAGCATATTCAGACTTGGCCATTATTTCATCTCAATATCTTGTTGAGATAATTGGAAATCTCAATATTGGAATTTGACATAGGTGCCAGTTCATTGAGGAATTGTCTTCATTACCAACTAACTAGGATGACAGTTGATTGAATATTTAGATTTCTTACAAATTACTCTATTACTCACAGAATGTAAATCAAATGTTACATTGACATTTTATCCTAAACTTTTCAAATAGAAAAAAAAAAACTGTAATTTAAGTAATCAACAATTTCACATAAGAGTTTGATGAAAGCCAAATGATACAGAAGGGCCATGTCTCAAATACTGTAGACCTTTGTTTGAATCTTAATATTAAACATTTTACTTAAAAATATAAGCAATATTTGGGAACATGATTTTCTCTTAAATCCTTCTTCAATCATTTTGTTGGGTTATTTTTTTTATAATAATTGTGTTCCTAGCTAAGTTTCAGGGTGATGACCAATAACTGATGCTCATAATATTATTCAGTCATCTGTGTATGCAAGATGTCACCCCTGTGGTCTTGCGTTACTTGTACATATGTATTTTTCTTCTGGTTCAAAAGACATTTTCATTTGTATTGACACACTCTAGTTGATAATCTGAGTTGTCACAAAGGGGATTCTGTAGTGACGATGTCAATAGACGTGTCCACAAAAGGAATCCTCTCTGAACTTACCAAGTGTGTATTCACCACCTCTTTCTGACTGTCCCTGGGCATCTACTGAGGCAAATCCTCTTGGCTTTTTAATGTTGCTTTCCCACCTGGGTTTTATTTCAGGATCCTAAATTAGGAGGAGATGGGGAGATCTCTTGCTTCCTCCCCCTTCCTCCGTTTTTAATCACACCTGTCAATCTCTTCTTTTCTTACCTTTATGTCTCCATGAATAAGGCAATGACTAAGAACACATAGGGACAACTATATCAGGCTCCTGTCAGCCAGCACTTCTTGGCTTCTGCATTAGTGTCTGGCTTTGGTGACTGTATATGGGATGGATTCTCAGGTGGGGCAGTCTCTGGATGGACTTTCCTTCAGTCTCTGCTCCATGGTTTGTCTCTGTATTTCCTCCTGTGAGAGGTGGATTCTTGCAGCTAATCATTGTACTGAGCATGGGGTCCACAATGGAGAAGTCAGAGGAAGGAACAAAGGAGCTGAAGGGATTTTCATCTCCATAGTAAGAACAGTATCAACCAACCAGACACCCCAGAGCTCCCAGAGACTAAACCACCAACCAAAGAGTATAGGGTCCCATGGCTCCAGCCACATATGTAGCAGAGGTGACTATATACATATAGGACCAAAATTTTAAAGTTTTGTCTAATAACATATTTACTTTACTATTATGTTAAATGATGAATAAATGGTGAATAAGATACATGTTAAATCTAGACCATTTGTCCATTTCTCCTCACATTTTAAAATAGTATTTGTTTTCTAGAATCGTGGGTCTTTATATAATTTTGATGTCAGATTATTTGTTTGGAATGTCTGCATTAAAATTTACTGCACCATACCTAATTGTGGTCATTGGTGATATGTTTTGGGACAGGATGTAACTATGTAGCCTGTGGAGGCATCCAAATTCTCATCCTCCGATCTCAACTTATCAAGTGCTGAGATTGTAGACCTGCACAATCACATTGATTCACAGGTTCTAAAGTATATTGTGTGTTAGGTGTGATAGGAGTATGAGGGAGAAGAGGGACCAAGAAGAATCTCTTGGCGTCCATTGAAAATATTTTTTTTTTTTTGTAGAATTTCTGACCTAAAGTGAGGTTAATTAAAAACAGAAACAAAAGTGGTAATTAGGACTTATTTTTTCAGTCTCATTAAACACTTGGAACCTCTTAAGCTATGTTCCCATTTTAATTTACAAAACAGACTACAAATAAAACTAGAATTGTCTACTTTATATGAGATGATGTTCTAGATAGTTTTAGGTCAATTTGACACAGTCTGGAACGGGAAAACTGCAATTGCCAAAATGTCTACAACCCATAAGAGTCGGTTCTAGGAAAGACTATAAGGCATTTCCTGAGTTAGTGATTGATGAGTGATGGCCCAGCCCATTGTTCATGGTGCCATCCATGGACTGATGGTTTGGATTCTATAAGAAAGCAGGTTGAGCCAGCCAAGATGGACAGGCCAGTAAGCAGCACCCTTACATGTCCTCTACATCAGTTCCTGCCTACAGGTTCCTGTGCTGTTTGAGTTTCTGTTCTTACTTCCTTGGATAATGAATAGTGATGTGGAAGTTTAAGTCAAATAGGTTCTTTTCTTTCCAACTTATGTTTTCGATCATGGTGTTTCATACAGCAGTAGAAACCTTAATTAAG
This sequence comes from Mus caroli, assembly GCF_978045245.1. Lineage (NCBI taxonomy): Eukaryota > Metazoa > Chordata > Mammalia > Rodentia > Muridae > Mus > Mus caroli. The sequence continues at coordinate 104,101,487 of NW_028227262.1, read as the reverse complement.
AGAGATGACAAAACGTGTGCAATATACTGCATTAAAGAAATGATCAAGGGCTGGTGAGATGGCTCAGTGGGTAAGAGCACCCGACTGCTCTTCTGAAGGTCCGAAGTTCAAATCCCAGCAACCACATGGTGACTCACAACCACCTGTAATGAGATCTGATGCCCTCTTCTGGTGCATCTGAAGACAGCTACAGTGTACTTATGTATAATAAATAAATAAATCTAAAAAAAAAATGATGAAGGCGTGTGTGTGCATGTGTGCATGTGTTAGGTGTATAAAGATTTTTGACTTTTCTGCATTTACATTTTCTATACATTGTACAATATTCTACACATATTTTAGCAGCATTTTCAAGATTTGTATGAAATAATCACAAGAGTTGGAGCAGGACAGTGTGGTGAAGCAAAGATGAGCACTGAAGGGGACATGCCTTCAGTCCTTTCTTGGAGTAATGAAAGTGAAGGCCAGTATTGACGGTGGGTTGACTTTAAGTTGTATCAAATATCTGCAGCTTTTCTTCTTACTAAAGAGAATCCCAGTATTTTTGGTAGAAAATTGACTGAAGACAACATTTGGAGAAATATATTATCTGAACTATTGGGCAGGGAACCGGATCAATCTTAGTAAAGTGGCTAAGTTGTTTCTTGGTGATTCCTGCTTTGGGAACAGAAAGAAGCATAGCACCTCAGGAGCTGCAGAGAATCCAAGATCTGTGTCACGAAATTAATTGCCCTTGCATGTGAACTGAGAAAGACTGCCAGAGGCAGCACTGCCTGAAGGAATTTAACTTGAAACCCTGAGGCTACCTGAATGCAAAGTGCTGCTTTTAAATGGAAAGCTGTTGTGCTTTAATAATAATCATGGTATTATTGTATGGTGTGGAGTAAGCACAGTGGACTGCAAAACAATCTTGGTAACAGTTGCTAGGTTATTATTAAGGACCAAATCAAATCAAAGCATAGCAAGGTGGGAACATTTCCATATCTCACACAGCTTGAAAACTATCTAGAGAAATCTGATGCCTAAAATATAATGTTGATCTCTAAGCCTGATGGGTGTCTAAAGGTATAAAAAAATATCTTATTTGCAGCCACACTAGCACTAGAACACCATGGTATCAGCTTCATTTCAGTGAACATTTGTTCTTATAACAAATCCCTATTATCCTTCCCTCTTTGGTCACTGAGCTAAGAAAAAGGCCAACTGGTTCTAGGAGAGAAATGAAAGAAACATGCAAACCATGGAACTCTTTGAGCCAGTGAGAAGTTAGTTAAGATGGTTCTCAGTGTGTTGTCCAAATTCTCAACACAGTGTAGGGGAATGCCAGGGCCAGGAAGTGGGAGTGGGTGGGTTGGGGAGCAGGGGGAGGGGAGAGGATATAGGGAATTTTCAGAGAGAAAACTAGGAAAGGGGATAGCATTTGAAATGTTAATGAAGAAAACATCTAATTAAAAAAAAAAAGCACTGAATATTTATTATCTCACAGAACATTCAAGTAGTCCTGGAAGGCCTTACTTACTTACCAAGTCATGGCCCTTCTCCCTATGTGTCTCTATTTGAAGGAATCATTTGACTCCTAATTCCTCAGGAGGAAAACTTTTATTAATTGTGTCTTTCCTTCTATCATATGGGTACAAGGGTCAAGCTCCTCTGGTCTGGTGGAAAGAGTCTTTATCAGCTGAACCATTGCAGGGACCATTTTAAAATGCCCACATTTCAAATACTAAGCTTACAAGTATTTATCATCTTGCCTTGTCTTTGCAGTAGTGAGGACGAAACTCAAGGCATCCTTCTTTCTAGCCAAGCATTCTACCAACTAAACTTTATCTCCATCCAAATCATCTATTTTAGTGATAAGGTAATATAGTGATAACTTGTAAGAGCACTTGTCACTTTGCAGTAGTAAACAGGTTGTGTAATTTAAATCAAGTAACAATTTAAAGTAATATGCTTTTGTTATATGCTGAGTATAAAATTTAAGAGATAAATGGTTATATGAGCATGATTTTGAATGCTGCCATAGACTTAATTTTTATTCTTTAATTGAGAATATATGTTATAGCACAATTATTCTAAGAATAGAAATTCAGTGGAGAAAAGTATATATATATATATGTGTGTGTGTGTGTGTGTGTGTGTGTGTATGTATATGTATATGTATATATATATACATATATGTGTATGTGTGTGTGTGCGTTTTTTTCCCACAGAAAGCTTGGTACATTATATATGAGAAGAACTGCAGTAAATTTTGAGGGTGAAAGCAATGGCATTAGGTTGGCCAAACTATAAAGGACATTTCCAAAGACTATACTATTAATTTTTATAATTTGTCTATATGCTTTATTGATATAGAGCCAATTTGAGGATTTCTTTGTATGTGTGTATATGTGTGTGCAGGTGCACATGTATATATTCATTCATGAATTTGAAAGCCAGATGTGAGCATTAGGTAGATACCTATCACTTTCCATGCTACTTTTTGAGAGAAAATTTCTCACCAATCCTGGACACCAGTTATTAGATCAGTATAGGTGGCCAGTAAACTCCAGAGCTTTGGAATATTTTGCTTCCCAAATGAAGAGATTACAAGTCTGTTCCAGAAAGCCTGGTTTCTAAAGTACTAGGAATATACTAGAAAAGTGATTTGGTAGCTGAACTGATTCCCCAGGTCCTCAAATAAATTCTTTATGATAAAAACAACAAAACAAAACAAAACAAACAAACAAACAAACAAAAACAAACAACAAAAAAACCATGAGATACCAATGTAGTTTACATATTATTTTGGGAACCAAGGTTGAATTCTATCAAATAATCCATTCTGTTTTTCAAGCCAAGTATCTCCTTTTTTCTCTTTCTTTGCTTCTTTGGTTTGGAATGATCATTTAGTTCATATTTTTAAAAATGTAGATAAAGTGTTATTTTATTTGTGGTATTAGGTGTCATTGGTATTACTTTTCAGAGGAATAATGCCAGAGAATCATTGCCTCTACATTCTCCTATTTTCTTACCTTCATTCCATGAAGTAGCTTGAAAAGCCCGAGTAAAAAAAAAAGATTCCTAAAGTTCATGCTCAAATATTTAATGATCAATAAGTAATGATTTCCATAAAATATCTATGACTACCCCAGAGTTGAGTCTCAATCTTTCACTCCCATTTAACACAGAGATCAAAACAATATTCGTATATATACCTGTTCTAAGAAGTCACTACTTGTATTACAGTTCAACATTATATCTCCCACAATCATTTTTCATGAAGACTACAATCCGACAAGGTTCTGTATAGGATTTACTGATAATTTTTAACTATATGTTTTAAATTGTAGATCCCTAACATGTTGCAAAAATAATTCATGGAGTTTGTTCATCTCCTTCAAATACAAGGTGTAAAATTGTGTGAGTGCAATACTTATCACAGAGGACCCATATAACTACCACTTCAAATATAACTGTATCAATTCTAAAGTCTATACATCCCTCCAATCTACTCAAATCTTCAACACACTCCCTATACGGGAACCATCCTCAGCTTCACTCCCTCTCATCTACTTTTGAAATACAAATGTCATATCTATTCCACCCTTCCATATAGTCACTTATATTATAGGTACATCTTTCTGTTTCCTCTAGTATCTGTTTTTCACTGCTGTCATCTGGATAGTTCCTGTTTAAACCCTGTTGTCTTTCTATTTAAGTCTTTCCTAGGTTTTCTAAATTCTTCTGGTGCATCCACCAGTTGAGTGTTCTCAGTGTGTCATAAATCTCAAATGTTTTATTTAATATAGGCTCAACCCCACTCTCAGATTGCTGTCTTGTACTATTCCTATTGGGCTGAAGGTCAAGGTACCCATTTGCTCTTTCAGGTATCTGTTCTTTCTTCCTAGACCTGGCTGCTTCCAAAGGCTCCTCACCATATTCAACTGAGTGACTGAGAATAGAGGTTCCTTGTGACTTTTATGTAAGGAAAAAGTAAAAGAAACTTTCTTCTTCTATGATGTCACCCTTCAGGCCTTAGGGAGGAGCCTGGTGTCAGTGTTGTGCATGTAAAACTCCAAGATTCTTACCTAGCTGGTACTAATAAGCACAGAAGCAGATTATTCTCCTCCTGTTTGGGTAATGTTAACTTTTTGATCTTCATACGCATATCTTTTATTTGTTCTTTAGTTACAGAAAGCAGGAATTTTTAAGAGATTTGCTCTCACTTGTCTGATGCTATTCTCAAGATTAAAGATTGTCTACATACGAAAAAAATTAGTATGACAAAAGAAAACCAAGAATTCACTGTCATATTGCTTCTGATACTCTAATGTTATGCTTTTCAGAGTCTTACTCTGTAAATTTTATTTGAAAATTCAATGGGTTAAGGTTGTAGTCAGAAGGAAAGTCGAGAGAACCACATCTGTTCTCTGCAGAATAAAACTAGAAGCCCTTTGATAGAACTTAGATACCCTGGGCACACCTGTGATATCAGGCAGAGCTAATAGATGGTAGATGAGGGCAAGGTGGTTAACAGAACAGCATCAACAGATTTGTGCCTATTTCATGAATGTCTTTGTTATTAAAATGATAATCACAGATTTAAAAGTGGTCACAGTTTTGTTTTGTTTTGTTTTGTTTTGTTTTGTTTTGTTTTGTTTTGTTTTGTTTTGTTTTAACACTGATTGAGTCAGGTTGCTTAGAGTCACGAGTGAGAGATTCTGTCATCCTTTCATCTCAGAATACATTCTTCACATTCATGGAAGGGAGATGACAATAGGTTATATGACTCCCTTCTATAAACAAAACCAGATGCTGCAGTGAATAATTCAATCTATATTACTTGATTTTGCTCATATTATTTAGTACACTTTTATATTATGAGACATGAACTTTTTCAAGGTGTTTATGAACACCATTTGTTTTGTATATTATGATTTTATATCCATCAAGTTACAATAGTCATTATTCCTTTTAATAATTAATATCCTATCAATTGTTATTTTAGACTCCCTAAGCCATATAGTGTAAGGAAATCTAATATCCCTTTTCATATATAGTCATTCTACCAGTTTTGTTTCTCTAGAGAATACTGACTACTTTAGAAGGTGTCTAATAACTTGAAAAGTACCTCTCCCTTGATGAGTTCTTCAAAGGCAAGAAAGAGGTCTAAGTGTGGATATTGTGAGAATATAAAGTAGAATTTGTAAATTCTCTAAATGTAGACATTTACCATCTAGCATTTTTAAGATGTTGTATATGCATGACAGATATATCTAATTTGAAAAGAATGACAGGGCAATGACAAAACTTTGAGAGAGGAGGTTCAAATATTATTCTATGACCATTGCTTGCAGCAATAAATAGTGTACATTTATTGGGTAGATTGTCCTGTTCTGTAAACTGTGCCACGCTTTTCTCCTGGATTTGTACAATGTGTATCCTGTGCATTTCAAAAATCCTTATCTCTGATCCTTCTACCTTGCTGCTAATTCCACTATAAACATGAGAAACACAGATCATAAGCCTTGATATGAGTAGTTACTTAGTATCCTGCCCTCTGAAGAGCTTTACATCTGGCTCAATAGTCTGCTCTTTTTACTTTAGACTTAATACTTTTGAAAGAAAAAAATGTACATTTTCATCTCGCACTGATTCTTAAACCTATGGGTCGATCCTGCGTTTGCATCAAGAATGAGCTTTCTGTTCCTCAATGTGTTCCACTTGGCAATGTTACATACATTTTTTTAAAGACAGCTTATATAACACTTTGTCTCTGAAAATTATTCTGAGTCTCAAACTCCATTTCTAGAAGAAGCTATGTGACTCTTTTCCTAAGAACCTTAGCTTTTTTATCATTTGGAGTCAACTTTGCAAGAAACTGTGTCAGTAAGACTATTTTTGCATGCAGGTTTCCTCACAATGAGATGAACTTTGAAAATATGATTTATTGATTATTGTGGACTTTATAAAATTACCAGTATGGCAGGTAAGCCATAAATGTATTAAATATTTAATTAATTGAAATAAAAGTGATAAAATGAACATATTCAATGGGTATTCTTTGTCTTTGAAATATTAAGAACATATGTCATAGAATTCTTTTTAAATGTTTTTTATTTACATTTTGGCTTCTGTGCACGTGTACCATGACACACATGTGATGGTCAGAATGTAACTCTTGGGAATGTATTCTTTCTTTATACCATGAGTTCTAGTACTCAATCAAGTTTCTAGGCTTTTGTGACAAGCACCTGTACCTACTGACTCCTGTCACTGGCCTAACACTGTAGATTTCAAAAGTAGTTAAATACTTTGGCTAACTCCTTGCTTGCTATGTTATTGTCAAAATTAACATACTCTCCATAAAATTATCACTTGAAATTGATCTCTAACTTTAAGCGTATCTCTCCTGAGCCAACAAGAACCAGCAGCTTCCCTTTCTCTGGGGTGTTTTTCTGCATGTCCTCCCTGATCAGTTTCCCAGCTTGATCCAAATCCTTCAAGAAGTTTTTATAGCCAAAGTTTACTAAAATGTCATAAATCTAGAGAAATCATATGTGATCATGACTTTAAACTATTAAACATAATCAATAAAGTACCATGATCCTTTAACTTTCCGTTGCACCAGACACATCCATTATCTTCGTTGTGACAAGATGGGTGCATATATCCAAACTCATCAAATTGAACTTATAAAAGTCTGTAAGTTCTCACCATACCAATTAAAACAGAAATAAGTTATTAATATATTCATACAATTCAGTGACCCTAAGATAATGGGATTCCAATGAGGACAGACCTATAGCTTTTAAATAGATTGCACTTCTTTTAGATTTTTCCTGATATATTCTGAAACTTGAGAAGATGATAAAAATCTACTGATTTAATCTTGTACTATGATAAGGATAGAGTACTAACCGGCTAATCAACATAGGTCTCCATTACTTACATTGAATAAATACAGTCACAAAGCAAGTATAATGGTTAAACTAATTGTTGAGCTGTCAAAATGATGCCAAACCGGAATGAGATAGATTAATTAATAATAGCTAGATTGCTGAAGATTGGGGAATAAACTGAACATAATTAACTTTTGCTAACTTTCAAATATAATCAGCTATTTTTCCTTGTGGTTCCTTTCTATATCTAAAAGAAACCATGGCCCAGTATTAATACAATTGTCCTTTCTGAATTCATTATATTGCTGGTATCTCTCCTTGCTTCAAAAAGTTCTATTTCTGCTACCATGAAAGGTCTAGAGATTATCTCTCAGTCAGGAATCCTAAATCAACTCCCTATATCTTCTCTTCATCTATATCTCCTTGTTAGGACTAAGGTAAAAAAAATAAATTAATTTAAAAATTAATTATGAAAAAAAACCTTATAAAACTTTGAAGATATTTACTTTCTTTTATATTGAGTAATTTGCTCATTGACAAATACATATATAGAGTACAGTGTTTAATCTTCACCTTCTAACCCCTCTCTGCCCACCCACTCTTGCTACCCTCCCCCCCTCCTACTCCCACTGTAACTTACCACTGAAATGCCTTTTTCAATCTTTTTTTTTACTTTTGTTTTCTGAACAACAGATTTTTAACCAGGGCCATTGTTTGGCTTTGAGTTTGGAATTAAGTGAATCAGAGTACAACTGAAGACAATGGCTTCCCTTCTGAGTCCATCAGTCATGGGTCATCATCATCATCAGGGATAGGTAGGGCCCTTAGAATTACTCAAAGATCTGTACTTGGCTGCTGTGAGTCTCAGTTTTCTGTAGGCATCTACATTTGCTGTGAGATAATTTTAAAACTTCTGTGTAATTGTCTGAAGGAAGCATTTCAAAGATCTTTCCCCTATCTCCAAGCTCTTGTATTATTTCTCTGTCATCTTTGACATGTTCTTGGAACTTTAGAGGGCTGTATAAAAAAGTTCTGTTAAAGGGTAATCATGTGGTCTTCCCTTATTCTGAACTCTTTGGGTATTACAACTTCCCTTATGTTTTCCCTCCATCTGAGAGAAGCACCAGGTCCAGAGAATATCTTTATAATTAATTAATTAACTCTTATGGAGTTTGTTCCATGGCACATATGTGGAAATCACAGGAAAAGTTGATAGATAGTTCCCTCCTTCCATGATATGATCCTTGGAACCAAACAGAAGGCCCAGCTTTGTCAGCAGAAATGCACGGCTGTCTCTTTTCCTAAAGCACCCTTCTCCCTGACATGTTTCTCTCGCCATGCTTTCTGTTTTCTGTGAGGCTAAACTCTGATTTTCTTTTCAATTTTAAAATGTCTAGCTACATTTTCTCCCATGGGAATCAAACATCAGAGAAGAGGTATTACTTAGCAACAAATATGTGTGTACTTTACAGGAAATAAAAATTGAAGGGAATGCCAAACATCTGGTTAAAGGAGCAGGTAACATCCTGTCTTATTTTACATCTAATCCATCAAAGAATTTTTCTCTCAACAAAACTGGTGTAATTTTAGAACTCATTGTATATTCTGTTGGGGGATATGATTGTCCCTTTGTGTAATAGGAGAGAAAACTCACTTTACAGTTGAAAAAGTAAATTATTATGCATGTATGGTGTTTTGTTTTCAGGGCATAAATGAAATATAATTAGAAATCTGGATACTTTAATATCATTTAAAACCAACCGAAAACTCATTACAAAGAACACAGTGGTCAGTTTCTCTTCGTATTTTCATTAAAGCAAACTGGCAGCAAGAGGAAAAAGTTAAAATAGAAACATTATACAAGTGTGACCTTAAAATAACTTTAGGGGTGGCATGTAGAGAACATAAAATCCATTTATTCTAAACTTGGTGACCATGTGTCACTGAGCCTGTAGAGGTCAGCTAAAAGGTCTTCTACCTTGTGATTCCTGTATGGAACTTTTAGTTTGTCGGGTTTTGTGGTAGGCACCTTTACCCATTTACCACCTCACTGGCCCCTCTACATTATAATCCCATGAAGCTATATTGTGTTGGCTAAAATAAAATGATGTCTGAGCACAAGTAAACACTAAGCTTTGTGCCCATTAATAATTTATTTTAAATAATTGAAAAATATTTTCTTTTTCAATATGCTTGTTTTTAACACATGAAATCCATTATTCATTTCCATGAAAGTGTAATGGTCAAATAAGGTTAACTGTGATAATTTGGAGTTTAGAAAAGGAAACAGCAACTGATCATCATATCTACAAGTAATACGACTTAATTATATTCTATTTCTTGACTTCAATGTATTGGGCAAAACCATCTGGAAACTCAAAACACAATGTAGCAAGCTCTCAATCCATAGGAAGAACTGCACAAATATCTATGCAGCCCTGTAACTCAGGAGCAGCTGTCAAGGGTGGCCACTTGATAGGACTGGAAATAGAATGTAAAGCCTGGATTAATTCCACCTGAAAGCCTAGATAGAGAGAATTTGTTCTGCTTGGGGCCTTGTCTTCTCATAAAGTCTTCTGAGCCTCACAAATCCTAGCATGTGCCTCATTGCTACTGAGAATAGAATTGTAGAATTGTATTCTCTGGATTTCTCCAAAAGGATCATTTTAGGCTCATATTATGCCCTTTGAGGATTTGATCTTTGTATATCCCTCCTTAACTCTCCACTTCTTAGGGACTCCTGAAAGTTTTTTCCTGATGTGTCTTTTCTGCACCCAGATTAGAGGAGGTCACCTGGAACCAGTTCATTGTAAACCTTGGGTTTTCTTGGCAGGCATATTTTCACAGGTCCTCAACTTTTTCTATATATGCAACTACTCATGCCTGGTTTTGATCTGATAGGACCAAGAACATCTCACAATCAATAGAAAGGAAATAAGCAAGAAGGGCATTCACAGAAACAATCTTAAATCAAGGTCTGCAAGCCAAGATTCCACTCTTTTTTTTTTTTCACTAAAAATATTATTTTATTGTTTAGGGATTATTTTAATCTATCTTTACAATCACACCATGTGAGACTTTAGTGTTTATGTTACTAACCTCATTCAGACGAATCACTTAAATATTTTGAAGTAGAGAGCCCTATGTAATGGAGTCGGAGGGAATAGAATCGTTATTTGTCATTTGTTAACTGTAGTATCCAATTGTAGTTTAGGACAAATGCCTGGAAGACAGCTTTGTAATCATGGGAGTATTTTTAGAAGTGTTGAATTAAATTTCATATGTTCAACACTTCTGTGATCTTTACCGGAAGCATGAACATGTGAGAGACATGACATGGATAGAGCTGTGATGGTTTTAGGAGCACAGTATGATATTATCAAGGGAAGTCACATGAGGAATAATACTATTAACTAAAAAATTCATTGGCAGGGATATTTAAAGATATAGGATGATACCCATATTTCTAAAACTACAGGGGAATCAAAATATTTTCCATTAAAATATGCCTATAAGTTTGTGGAGGGGGATATGCATGTGCCCAAAAGAACAGTTTGAAATCAGAGGACAACTTGAGCAACTTCTTTCTGTCTACCATGTGGATTACAGGAAATACCTATATTTACTGAGGCATCTTGCTGGTTCCCAAAATTTAATAATAAATTAAACCATTTTACAGTTTTATTTTTGTACATTCTAGAAAAAGGTAGAAGCAGATTTTATGGAGCTATACTTTCTTCAGAATGTTAGGTTTTATATGTCATACATATATATATATATATATATATATATATATATATATATATGTTGCATATAGACAGATTCAACCAAACATCAATCAAAAGTGTATTTTTGAAACTTGTGATTTGGCATGGGGATATAGCTCCATTATAGAATATTTGCCTAGTACTATTTAGATTCACAAATCCAAACATTAAAAGAAATGATTAGCTTTGCTATATCTCACTATTTATTCTGATAATTTTTATTTAAATAATGCATTGACATAATATTTGCATTTTAATAGACATGTAAGTAATCTAAAGGTTACTTACAGATTATGGGAGAGTGTAGATACGTTTTATGAAAATACCACATATAAAAAAATAATACCACATATTTTATCTAAGGCAATTTAGCATGCTTAAAATTAATATCTGCAGAGTATCCTTGAAACAATGATCTATGTATTTTTAAATGTCAGCTTTATACACTCTATTATGGTTAACTTTATGTGTCATTTCACTAGATCCACAGGATATGAAGTTTGTTCCAAAATTTTCAGTGAAGAAGCATGTTAGGATGTTTACATGTGATATCCATAAGGTCATGGAACCACTTCTCTAGAAAAAGAGAGAATTCTTCATTGGCCTGTGAACAACTTAAACAAGAAAAACTGCTTCTCTTGGTCCACCTGAAAACTCAAGTTTTGCTGCAAATTTAGAAGTTTTCACCCTCCATAACCTTTCTTATAATACCTATGAATAATATCAATATATAATATGCATATGTCTGTGTATCTACCTATTTACTTATCATCTCTCTATTGTGAGTATTATAGAATATGTAGAGTATGCAAGACTCACTCTGAGTAACCAGCAGTGAATGGATTCATAAAGTAATCCAGAAGAATATGTACAATGGTATAATTATTCAACCATCCCAAAGATAATATTGACATTTGCAATAACATGAGTGAACTAAAAAGACAGGATGCTAAGTAAAATTTGTCACATGTAGAAAGACAAATTCTGTTCAATCTCCCACATATGTGGAACCTTGCAGAATAGATCACAGATATACAGATAGTAGGACTGTTGCTGTCAGATGCTGTGCTTGGGGAGTTAGTATGAAGGGATGTTGATTAACTGGTAAAGAGTCACACTTAAATGGAAAAAGTAATTTCTTCAGATCTACTACACAGCATAGTAAATATAGTTAAGTCATGTTAAAATTGTTTGGGCATTAGATCTTTAATATTCTTACCACAGAAGAAGTATGTGAGATCGTGGAAGTGTCAACTCACTTTCCATGATAATCCCACATTATACACACACACACACACACACACACACACACACACACACACACACACTCCTAAATATAGCCTTCCATACAATAAATATGAACTGCTGTTTGTCAAGTCGATTGCTTCAGTAAAAATTGAATACAGTTCAAAATACTTGACAGAAATCTGTTAACTGTAAGGATGAACACTTTATTATCTACTCTGTAAAACATTTCAATTTTGTATTTGAAAATGCTATTTGAATAAAAATAAACTCTACAAAAGTGTGAGAAAGGCATGGAAGAGGCAGTTATATAAGCACAGGCTACCTATCTCCTTACACCAAGCAAGGGGAACAGTCAGGACTTAGTAACTTGTCTCTATGTGAAACATTTGATGCTTAGGATTTGGTGCTTGTGAAAATGTACTTATAGCAGGGAAAGAAAGCATAATACATACACTTAGAGAGTGTTAAAATGCATGCAACCATTGCAAATGGTTATTTGTAGGCTAATGCCCTGGAAAAAGAAAATTATTGTCAGTTGGACTGTGTTTTTCTACTCCTTCTTGACTAAAAACAAACCAGAAATGCAACATGTTAATTTTTTTCTTTAGCTGCCCACTCCTCAGACATATCACAGCTTCTTAAACGTAGTTCGCACACGTTTGGGGATTGGCTATAGTTCATTTTCCTTAGAGTTTTATTATTAAATCTTATTATGTGTTAAGTAAATCTGCACATACCATAGCATGCATACAGATGTTAGAACACAAGCTGCAGGATTCAGTTCTCTCATTCTACCATGTGCTTGCCAGGGGATGACAGTTACCTTTACCTCCTGAACCATCTCTCCAGCCCACCATTTTCAGTGAAGATACCTCCATTAAAATGGCTATGATCTTTGAAGTCTGAGCAAGTTAGAAGCTAGAGAAAGAACCCAAGGAGCTTAAGGGGTTTGCAGCCCCATAGGAGGAACTACAATATGAACTAACCACTACCGGCAGAGCTCACAGGGACTAAACCACCAACTAAAGAGTTGGAACTCATGGCTCCAGCTGCATATGTAGCAGAGGATGGCCTAGTCAGTCATCAAAGGGAGGAGAGACTCTTGGTCCTGTGAAGTCTTGATGCCACAGTGTTGGGGAATGCCAGGTCTAGTAAGCAGGAGGGGTTTGGGAAGGGTATAGGGTGTTTGCGGGGAGGGGGGGGAGAAACTAGTAAAATGGATACCATTTGAAAGGTAAATTAAGAAAATATCTAATAATGAAAATGAAGTGTTCCCAAAGTACATGAAAAATGCACAGTTTAGTAGACCAACCACAATAAAAATATAAGTCCAGTCATCTCTACCTGGGTTCATTTTATATCCTTGTAAACAAACCAGTTTATCTCTATTTTAGTCACAAAGCAGAAAGTCCTGCTTTGATGTATAATTTATCTGTTCTCATTTCATTTTGGTTGCCCTTTCATAATTTTTCTTCTTGTTATTCAATAGCATATCTGAATTACTATGAGGTTTTTTTCAGGCTCTGATTCCTGTGCTGTCTTCTGGTAAGAAAACCAGATGAATTCCTGTTGCCCTATACAGCTATGCTCCTAGTCCTCACAAGAGACTAGAGAGAAAGTTGCTGTGAACCAGACACTTGTCTTCCTTCATTTCTAACCTTGCTGAGTTCTTCTCACAGAATCTTAGGAGTCCATCACCAATTTGTTTGTCTTGTAGAAATAATACAGCTTCTAGTGTTTGCTTAGGATCTGAACATTTATGCAGTTTGTTCTCAGAAACTCCCTTATCCGAGATGGATATTGTATAAGACACACCAGAGGATATATGTGCACACTCAGAAAAAAACAGAATTTGCCCTCATGATCCACCATTAATACAAGATAAATATATATGAGGACCACATAAGTTCTTGACATTGGGAAAACTTATTTGCTCTTTGTGTGGTGAACAATTTGTTGCCTTAATAGCATTTTGGTTCCCATCATTGATCTCTGAGAACAGCTTGGTCGTCTCCTGTGGCATCTCTTTCTAAATAGTTCAGCAATGAGTAATATCTCTAAAATGTACATAACTTACTCAAAGCCAGGCTTGCTGTTTCCCAGAGTCCTTTAGAGGAAATAACCTCACAAATACACAAAGACTGAAAATAGTTAGAGACTGCTGATTACCTATTAAAACTGAAATGTCCCCTCCAGGCTCACAGGGTGAATATATATGTTCAGTGACTGGATGTAGCGATTTTGGAAGGGAATGAAATATCTAAGAACAGGTGCTTGGCTGGGGGTGTTGTGGTGCTGAGGGCAAGGTTTGGAAGGTAAGAGCCTTCTCAAGATTCATGTATGTCTCTGTTCCTGTCCAGTGTCATGTGACAAAACAACTGCCTAATGTTACCACTACTATAGACTGAGCTGCTATTGGCATCAGTCCCTTCCTAAAGGAAATTCCCCACCTCTAAATCAGGATCAGAAAACATGCACAGGGCTTCAAGAAAACTGTAATGAAAGGAGTTCCAAAATGTAGCCTACCCACATACCCCAGAGACAGGAGATCACAAAAGCAGACAACCTGACATATCTCACATCTTGCATTTAGACAAACAGCTTCTAGCCCTGGTGACTTGAAGCCCTCCCTTATGCCTATGTTCCAGTACAAACTGATTCTCAGTTGCCTATAAACATAGCCTTCTGTACCAGGATGCAGACACACAGTTTGAGGGTGCCAACTTCAACCTCTGGTTGAACTGAGTGTTCTTCCATTTTTCTCTGCTAGCATATTACTTGTATTCCATATCATGGTGCACAGAAAACTTTTTGAAACTGAGTCAAAATATATTTGTTCACTATTAACTTGTTTCCATCAGGTGTTTGGTCACAGTATCAGAATTATACATAATCATCCATCCTGCCTCCACCCAAGGTCATACAGACTTATAACTTCTAAGCTCTTTAGGAGACGAATTGGAGTACTGCATAGAAGAGGAGATATTGGTAGAGACAGAGAGAATAGAGGCAGCTAGATATAATATACATGGTATGTGTGTGAGACACACATGCACACACACACAGACACACAGACACAAAGACACATGCAGAAAGAGACAGGAAGACAGAAAGAGACAGGGACAGAGACAGAGAAGAGGCAGCAAGAGACAGAGAGAGAAAGCGAGGAAGAGATCTAACACAAAGGAATTTACCATCATCTCTTTGAGATGGAACACACGTGGTTTCAATACTGCATTGGAAGCAAATATTTTACATTTGTTTTTCTTTAGTCCAAATAAACTAATATTTTATTAAAAATAATTATTTGATTTTATATACATATATGTATTTCTATGTATACCTGTCTGTGTATGTATATGATGTACATGTATATTGTATATGTACAATTTATGTATACTCAACGCCTTTCCCCTTTCCTATAATTTATTTTTACCTCCTCAAAACAGCACAAAACTCTGTCATCACAGACAAATATTATAAGGAAGATTGTAGCCTCTGCAGTTCATCATTAGAATATGAAGAATGGTGATAATATGGAAGGAATTTATAAATGTCAATATTGGCATAAGAAACTTGCATATCAAAATGTATTAAATGCATCTTCTAATATGAGTTATTTTGAAGATAAAAAGAAAACTTTTTAAACTAGTTTCTTATGTGAACAATGAAGAGTTTAGTTAATAAAAACATATAGTTGTTGTAGGAAAACAGTTCTGTAATCTGACAACTCTTCAATATCTGGGATCAGAAGATTGAGGCAGGAAGACTGCCAAAACCAGGTTTATAAACTTGAACTGTGAAATGGGTGGAAGCAGAAAGTACACACACACACACACACACACACACACACACACACACACACACACAGAGAGAGAGAGAGAGAGAGAGACAGAGAGAGAGACAGAGAGAGAGACAGAGAGAAACAGAGAGAGACAGAGACAGAGAGAGAGACAGAGAGAGAGAGACAGAGAGAGACAGAGACAGAGAAAGAGAGAACAAACAAAGGAAACTCATGAAACATGCTAGGATGATAGATACTACAGATGTATTTTTAAATAAAACACATGTAAACTCAGAGATATCTCCCCCACTATATTTTTCTTTTACCTTCTTCTCCAATTACATCTGCAATACTTCCTATATTTTCTAATTTACTTTCAATAATGAAACTGCTATTCTGGAGTGATCTATCACACATTTAATAAATATCGACTACTTCGTTTTTCTAGATAATTTTTTTTTTTTGCCCAAGAGATAAATGAGCAGCCTACCTCTGCACTTGTTTTGCAATGCTGAGAAATCTCAGGAATTTGCTCAGAAGATGTAAAGGAGCCATTATTTCCAGCTGTTAGAACAAGCAGAAATGAGTTTGAGTGTTTTGTTTCTGATCCCACTATTCTTCTGAATTCCCGTGCATTTTCTTACTCTCATTTCCTGAACCCCATTACCTCCTGAAGTTTAGGGCTAATTTTTCCATAACCTTTGAGCTTGCAGCCTCTAGACTTAGTGTGATACCTGCTCAACTGCTCAATATACTCTCCTTTGCGATTTTTCTACTTACATGAAGCTCAGATAAATGATCCAAACATCTTCAATAAAAATACCTCAGACTTGTCCAAAGATGCCTTTGAGTGTCAGTATACTGGCTCAAGATCTTTCAATGTGAAAAGGAGATAGTATATAGATTATTTTTATCATTCCATTTTATGCAATATTGTGCTATTTGTTTTCTAGACCTTAGTTTTATACACTATTTATTTACATAGGAGGTGTATGTATGCCCAGTGTATGAGTGGAGTTCAGGAACCAGTTTTAGGGAATCAAGACTTGATCCACACTTTCGACCATATTAATTGCTGAGCCATATGTTGCTCTACATTTTGTTTTGTTAAGTGACTAAAATAGGACATGGTAGCAAAAAGCATCCATATTGTAGTGTGGCAAAAACATATTGGTATGCATGTTCAAGCATAAACCATTGGATGCCCATTGGCTGATTATCAATTCTCTCTCCATTGTAGCCTCAGAGCTAGTAGTATTTTACTTTAATAATTCAGTATGAGCTTTGCCAGAGTAGACAGTGCAAAGTGAAGTTCTTGACCTATTTGGCAGAGAACTATGAGGTGGGTTTTTCTTCTGTGTATTTCATGGATGTGTGACAGAATCAATTCCCTTTACTCAATCCCAAGTGTTTCATTCGATCTCCAGAGAAACTTAAGTACTAGACATCCTTTAGACATAAGAACCTTCTGATCCCTTTCATAATAGTGAGCTAATGCTCTCTACTATGAGGATATTTTAAAATATTTCCAAAGTCCAAAAACTGAGAATTGATACTGCTTATCTCTCATATCTTATACAGTTCACTAGCTAAGAAATTAAGATTCAAAGGCATAGGTAAAGTAAGTATGAATTAGCATTTTTATTATACACAAACTATGTACCCTCAGAACCTATTGGGGGAAGAAAGCATTTTGCTTGCTGTTAATAGTTTGATTAAAGTGTCAGTTTTTGCAGCTTGTCTTCTCTTCTACTTGTCTTGGAGGTCTAATTTGAGCCAGAGGCCTTGTCTGGGTTGCTCCTACAGTCTGGTATCTAATTGGGCATAGATTATTAATACTTACTGAGTGTCAAAGGCTAGAGAAAATAATACAAGCCAGTGGTTGCTTTGTCTGTCAAAAGCTAGCAAAAAGCAGTGTACCAAGAGACCACATAAGAAGACTGGCCTTGTACACATTCTTCTTCTTCCTGGTGACAACATGTCAAGAGTATTGTTTTGGATATCTATAAAATGGTTCAGACAATGAGGTGACTGAGCAGATTATAGATGCATACATATTAAGGACTTTAGTTGGACTCTTGGACACGCACATGGTAGAATAAGAAAACCAAGTTCTGTAAGTTATTCTCTGATTGGCATCAGAATACAGTATGTGTGTGTGTGTGTGCGTTTATGCCTGTGTTTGCATGTGAGAATAGCTGATAATTTGTCAAACCACCATCCAGTAGAGTAGTTACTCTAGAAATATTAGAATTTTGTGTCTGCTTCCTTAGCATCTCATCTTCCTTCCACAGAGCTTGACAGCACTAAGTTTGTGTTTAGATTATACTGACATTGTCAACAAGCTTGTGGCCTCTGTATCTGCCAAATACTCACTACAAAGTCTACAAACACTGTAAATGTACTCAAGTTTTCATGCAGAGCCAAGATTCCTTCTTCATCTTTCTTTTGGATGGATTTCCCAGTAATGTTCGCTTGAGTCAAAGTAGGAAATTCCACTGCTGAAGTAATAAGTAATTTTAAGCATAAGGTAAATTTCATATCATTTACATACTCTTTATGAATTTCTGAAAAAAACATTTAAGTGCCTTTAAATCAACATTTACTGGTGCTCTATAACCATTCTACTTACATATTATCAATAGAAAAGTAATAAGTTCATAGCAATTTATTTCCTGTGATCCACAATCCTTGGCATTGTTGATATTTCATAGACTAAAGTAGTCTTAAAGTATATATTAAAACCATTAATTACTTCATTCATTTTAAACATTTTCTTTCTAAAGAAATGCAAGGGCAAAAATGGAGCAGTAACTGAAGGCATGATGACTAGCAACAGCTAGACCTGAAACCCATCCTATGTGTGGACACCAATCCCTGACACTATTACTGATGCTGTGGTTGTGCTTACAGAGCCTCACATGGCTATCCTCTGAGAGGATCTTCCAGCAGCTGACTGACACAGATGCATATACTCACAGCCAAGCATTGGCAGAAGTCTGGAACACCATGGGAATAGTTAGAATAAGAACTGAAGGAACTGAAGGGGTTGGCAACCCCATAGGAAGGCCAACAGTGCCATCTAACCCTGATCCCTAGGAGAGTCCAAACACTGAGCCACCAACACATACAGGGGCTGGTCTGAGGATCCAGGCACCTGTGTAGCAGATTGCTCCATTGTCTGGCCTCAGTGAAAGAGGATGCACCTAATGCAATAGAGGCTTGATGCCCAAGTGTGGGGAAATGGGGGGAGGGCAGTGAGTACACTCTCAGAGGCAAAAGGGAGGGCAAATGAGGACATTTGGGAGGGGGATCAGGGGCAGCATTTGGGTTGTAAACATATAAAATAATTAATACAAGAATAAAAATTAAAAAAAAATATGAATGCAGTGGGGGGGCTGGTGAGATGGCTCAGTGGGTAAGAGCACCCGACTGCTCTTCTGAAGGTCCAGAGTTCAAATCCCAGCAACCACATGGTGGCTCACAACCATCCGTAAGGAGATCTGGCGCCCTCTTCTGGAGGTGTCTGAAGACAGCTACAGTGTACTTACATATAATAAATAAATAAATCTTAAAAAAAAAATGAATGCAGTGAATATTTTCATCTATCTCCAGCAGCTTCTTTAACTCTTATTTCAAACCAAACAAAACAAACACATAGCAAACCTCTTCGGTCATTAGTCTAGCAATAATCCATAGCAGGGGCTTTCAAAACACTTTTAAGAAACTTTCTATTTTGTAATTTTTGAAAATTCCATATAGGACTACTGTATTTGTTTTACTTTTACCACCACTTTTCCTGTTACAACTTCTCTCACTTCCCACCCATTTCCTTTCAAGTCCATAATCTCTTTATATTTACTTATTCTTCATATACACACACACACACACACACACACACACACACAGAGCTAACTTTCCATTTACTCTTGCTTTTGTACTAAACTTTACAATATATTTTTCCTATCTGTTCTTGTACTCCTCCATCTGTAGAATTTATTTCATTGTCATGGTGTCTTTAAGAAAAACTAGTATGGGGTTCAAAATTTGGCTCACATACTCTTGCAGAGAACCTGTGTTTTCTTCCTAGACCTGTGTGGTGGTTCATATATGTCTGCAATGTCATTTCTAAGGTATTCATATACCACTTCTGGTCTCAGAAGATACCAGACACACATGTAGTGTACAGAAATACATGCAGACAAAATGCCCACAAATACAAAATAAGAGTAATAAATCTTAAAAAACAAAAACAGTGGTATAGAGAAACTAGGGGAAATATGAGGTAGAATCTTTGACATGACTGATTTTAATGTCTCTAAGTAATTAGTTAAGTTGTGCTTGTCTCTTCCATTACAAGCTTATTACACAAGCTGATGAAAAGATGACTGTGGTGAATGGGTTTTTAGGTCATTTCTGATAATGTTAAATGTGGTTGTCATTCCAATTGATCCTTCTGCATTTTTCCAGAGGGTTCATCCATCTCTTGGAATACTACATTCAATAAGTCCTACAGGAAATAATTTGGGCAATTTTAGAGAAAATGCTTTCTCACATTAAGCAGCTTTAGATTCTTATTTCCTGCCAAGATTTATAAGAATATATTTGATAGTGTGAATTTCATGCTTCAGAATTATTGAGTTTCCTTGGGAAATAAGTATTTAAGTAATTCTCAAGTAAATGTATGGATTCTTTATACCACAATTGAGACAATTAATAGAAATAACCTTGTTCTAGAGTTCATGTGACCATACACATTAAATTATTGAGTATTCAGTATCAGATTATAAAGTTTTCTGTTATTGAAATATTAAACATACTTCAAGAACAGCAGGAGAAATGGTTTTGAATGTGATAACAGTTTATTAAAATGCAGAGTGATAGACTTAACAAATATCCTATTTATATTTTAGGAGAGAAAATGTTGGATAATTAAGGGAAAACTAATGTATGGAATAGGCCAGTTTGTTCATTAATCATAAAAGGACAAAAGATGCCAAGGGAAATAGGGGGAGTCTTAATCAAAGGCACAGGGAGAACCTGGGAAGGAAGAGAAGGATAGGTCT
Source organism: Mus caroli (assembly GCF_978045245.1). NCBI lineage: Eukaryota > Metazoa > Chordata > Mammalia > Rodentia > Muridae > Mus > Mus caroli. The sequence continues at coordinate 104,080,738 of NW_028227262.1, read as the reverse complement.
TGACATTTAAGATAGAAATAAAGTCTATCAAAATAACCACAAAGTTCAAAAAGTAGAAAAAATGTGGCCAGCATCACAAACCATGAGAGGAACTGTAGAGAAAGAAGATGAAGAGAGTGCAGTCCAAGCCAGCAGCATGCAATGCAGTCTCACAGCATCAGGCAAATGTCACAAGACTATCAGATTGAGTGTAATTTGATGAGTACCACTAGGAATTTGTCAAGCTTTTGTGCTTGGCTATAGGGAGAAAAGTACTAACCACATATTTAGTTTTGTTTGTTTTGCTATGCTTAATGTTGTATTGTTTCGTTTTGTAATAGTGGAAAAGAAAAATAAACCATTTTGCTAAGAAGAAACTTTCTTAGCAAAAGGACAGATAACTACTATGAAAAATAAAATGAAAAAAAGGAAGGAAGGGAAGGGAAGGAAGGAAGGAAGGAAGGAAGGAAGGAAGGAAGGAAGGAAGGAAGGAAGGAAGGAAGGAAGGAAGGAAGGCAGACAAATGTTGATGCACCTTTTGTCCTAGAACTGGCTGAATAAGCAGAAGGAATTCAAGCACCCTGTAAAATGGTAACCATAGATGGGATAGGTGAAGCAGAAATGCAGTATTACCTAGTCAGAGGCAAAGAAGTGCCCGCTGGAATGTAACATTATGCCTTAGGGCAACGTGTTTTCAATAACAAAAATATGTGCTGATTTCTGTATAAACTAAATTTTATTTGCAGAAATGGCTCCATAGTTAAGAAAGTTTGCTGCTATGCCAGAGAATCAGGATTCTGTTCTCAGTACCTATATCAAGAGGTTCACAACCCCTATAATCTCAGGTCCTGGGGCCCAACACCCTCTTCTGATCTCTGGAAATAACTTCATGCATATGCTGCACACATAATACATTCAGGCATAGACAAACTTACACAGAAAAGAAAATGTTTGCAAAAGGCTTATTTTCTTTGTTCCCAAGCAAGAGAAAATATGAAAATAATCTAAAAGCAATAAATTGATATGTTGAAGCAAAACTTACTCTCTGTTACACACACTGTCCACATCTGCACAGAGAAAGACTTGTGGTTATAGGCATAACACAGGAGGTAGCAGTCTGCACCTGTCTACCCCTTCTGAGACAACCTTAGCATTCCCAAATGTATTCTTACAAGGAAGTCTCAAGCCAAATACTGATGCCAGGATGACTCTGTGAATACAGAATGAAAGTGGTGAGTAAGTATGGCTGCTGCACATGGCAGGTTGCAACTCAGCTGGGCTCTCCTGAGAGGAAGCCTGAAAAGCTAATCCTCCCCCTTTACAGCAGCTTGTTCCAAAGACAAGCTCTAGTTAATATTCACACTTTTACAGTCTCAGTGACTACTTCCCAAAGTGTCTTCCTCGAGATAGTGTTTAAATTGTAAAGCATGGTCCCATTAATCACATCAAGCAATAAAACTGTTTCCGCTGAAATCCCATCTATTCACTGATCCTTCCATTGTTTCTTGTCTCCAAGATAACCCTTTTATAGAGCGAGAACATCTCTGAATCAGCTTTGTGCTTTTCCATCTTCTTACATATTTGTTATGAATATAATGATCCTTTAGTATATGTATTTATTTTGTAAACTTTTTAAATTGGCACAGTTTTGAAATTTTAGCACATGAAATTGGTTTGTTGATGCTATTCTTCATATTATGTTTGTTAGTAAAACAAGTGAAGTTTCAAGGAAATACAAAGAGGTACTCCACACTTTGGTCTTCCTTCTTCTTGAGCTTTGCTTGGGCTATGAATTGTATCTTGTGCATTCCAAGCTTTTAGGCTAATATCCACTTAACAATGAGTGCATACCACGTGTGTTCCTTTGTGACTGAGTTACATGTGGATGCTTCAGTCCTTCTTAGAAGGGGGAACAAAATACAGGAGGAACTACAGAGACAAAGTGTAGAGCAGAGACTGAAGGAAAGGCCATCCAGAGATTGCCCCACCTGGGGATCCATCCCAAATCCAGACACTATTGAGGATGCCAACAAGTGCTTCTTTACAGGAGCCTGATATAGCTGTCTCCTGAGAGGTTCTTTCAGAGCCTGGCAAATACAGAGGCAGATGCTTGCAGCCAGCTATTGGACTGAGCATGGGGTCTCCAATGGAGGAGAGAGAAAAAGGAGTGAAGAAGCTGGAAGGGGGTTGCAACCCATAGGAAGAACAGCAATATCAACAAACCAGACCCCCAGAGCTCCCAGGAACTAAACCACTAAACAAAGAGTACATATGAAAGGTCCCATGGCTCCATCGACATATGTAGCAGAGGATAGCCTTGTGGGAATCAATTGGAAGAGAGGCCCTTGCACCTGGGAAGGCTCCATGTCCCAGTGTAGGGGAATTCTAGGGCAGTGTGGTGGGAGTGGATGGGCTTACAGTAGCAGGGAGAGGAGGATGGAATATAGGGTTTCTGGTGGGAAAACAACAAAGGGGATAACACTTGAAATGTAAATAAATAAAACATCCAATAAAAATTTAGAAAACAAAGTATAGAGGCACTAGAATAATAAAACAGTATTTAGGAAAGACAGGGTGATCAACAACTTATACTTGAAAGAGGTTTGGCAAATGCAACCCCAACTACCTGAAAGATCTCCCTGGCACTCACTTTGTAGACCAGGCTGGCCTCGAACTCAGAAATCCACCTGCCTCTGCCTCCTGAGTGCTGGGATTAAAGGCGTGCGCCACCACGCCCAGCTAACTCCCTACTCTTTATCATCCCCTTCCTTTTTGCATGCCATAGCTTAATTAGTCTTTATTTTTCTGCTTTATTTTCTTCTTTAGTTTTGTTTTCTGCTCCATAAGATTCACATTTTGTTTATCTTCTAAGTTCAAGTTATATTTTTTAACTTAGTACCATAGACAGATGGCAGATGGGATCAGCCTTATTGAATAAGAATCTGTACTAATGTAATGTCAGCCTCACTTTTAAACAATTGAATCGAAATACATAGTTCTGTTCTCTGTTCATACATACATGTATACATACATATATATACATATATGTTCATTCATAAAATATAATATCCATAGACTAATTATAAATGAAATGAGAATTGTATGTGTGTTCTGAAGCAGTATGGTGATTCATAATTTAATACTAAAATAAACCATAAATACAAAGCTGAGTGTACCTGATGCAACTTTTAAATGCACTAGAGAAATGAATGGTGGAGCTGTCTGAAGAAAGTCTCATAACCTATGTGCTCTGCGTGTTCTATACCGCAGAAGCTTTGCTCTATGTCAATTTCCAGAGTTAGCTCTGATTTCTCATTTTAGGTTTAGGTTTTCTATGTCAATATTTTAAGTATCTTACTGCCTCACTGCTTGTGTGGTGCAAAAGATTCCTACTGTGAATTGCAATGCAAGAATAGCTGTGGGGTTCAGTCAGGCCTAAAGAGATCCTTCTGATGACAAAAAAAAAAAAAAAAAAAAAATGTATCGAGTCCATATGAAAGAGCACCGTCTGCTCTAAGTCTAAGTTTATTTTCATAAGTACAATTTTTTCATGAATAGTCCTTTTTTCAATATAGTTGAAATTCATCCAATTAAAATAATAAGTGCTGAAAATAATTGCCAAATTAAAATGCATCAGAATTCATCATGTAACTCAAATGCATTTTGCCTTAAGAACTATTTTATATATATTTTTCTAAAGAGCAAAAATTGAATTTTATTCCTATCATCAAATGTTGGATATTACCAGTAACTTAGAATTACAAGCTGGACTGTGGTGGTGTAAACTTTTAATCCCGGGTCTCTGGAGGCAGAAGCAGGAAGATCACTAAGATTAAGACTAGTCTGGTCTACAGAGTGAGTTCCAGGATAACCAGGGCTACATAGAAAAACCCAAAGTGTATATCTAAAAACAACAACAACAGAAATAGAATTATAAAGATCTTGAAAGTAGAAAACAATCATACATTAACATTTAAATCCAGAGACCACTTCTTATGGCACATTGAGTCCAACATAAATGGTTAAATAAAGAAAATTCCAGGAGATTCTGTTAGTTACTTAGAATTTCTTAAGAATCCAAAATGAACTTGTTATTTTTGATAAAAAAAATGGTCCCAAAGTAGTGAAAATAAAGCTCTCATGGGCGTCCTGGTTTGAAGAAATATTATACACATTTTCTGTAGCTCAATTTAACATTCCTACATTAGTTTCATTGTGTAAGTGCACTGTTACGTGGGCCACTGCTCTGTACAGGGTTTCAGGTAATTTTATTTCACAATGGGTAGATATGACTGCATAGCTGTACATCAATATATTTATACGTAATGCAGGGGATATAGTGGGCTGTGCTGTGTATGCCTCATCAATCAATGCAAATGAGGCCACATTTATGCACCATTTACAGTGACATTTTGTATGCCCTCCATCCAAATAATTGCACCTATTATGTTCCAGGTTTTAAAGAAAAATCACATCTTATCTGCTGTAGAAAATTGCTTTCTAAGCAGGAAACTGATTTCTGAACCAAATATAACATGCAGCCTTCAAGTTAATACACGTGGATAAGCATTAGGCCACAAGACCAGGGTAGCTCTAATCAATTGTGTTCTTTGCTCATAGTTTACCTAAAATGTATTATAACCACATACTCATGTAAACCAATGTATAAATTCTAAAATACAAAAATTAAAATACCCACATAAAACAATTGGTATGAAAGCTGTACTCTCTGCCTGTAAACTTAAAGATGTAATAATAATCCATCAGCAAATTCAAATATTTTATCTCATATCTCTCCTCAATTAAAAATAATTGTTACAAAAATATTTGTTTTCATTTTGTTCACAAATTAAATATTTTTTATTTTCAAGATTAAATTATTTTATTTTAAAATTTATTCTTTAATCTTTTTTGTACAGTCCAGATTTTATCCCCCTCCCAGTCCACCCTTGGACTATTCCACATCCCACACCTACTACTCCCATCTCAAAGAGGATGTCCCTACCCACCTCCCCCAATCCACCAGACCTGTCCAGTCCCTAGTTCCAAGTCTCTTAAGAATTAGTTGAATCTTCTCAGACTGAGTCCAGACCCAGCAGTCCTCTGCTGTATATATGTTGGAGGCCTCATATCAGGGGTATATGCTGCCTGGTTGGTGGTCCAGTGTTTGAGACATCTCTGGGATACAGATTAATTGAGACTGCTGGTCCTCCTACATGGTCACCCTCCTCCTCCCCAGCTTCTTCCAGCTTTTCCCTAATTCAACCACAGGGGTCACCAGCTTCTGACCATTGGTTGGGCATAAATGTCTGCATCTGAATCTTTCAGGTGCTTGTTGAGCCTTTCAGAGGGCAGTCATAATAGGCCCCTGTTTTTAAGCCCACCATAGCATCAGTAGTAGTGTCAGACCTTGGGACCTCTCACTGAGCTGAATCCCAATTTGTGCCTTTTACTGGACCTCCAATTTCTCTTTCAAGTTTATCAACCTAGCTGTGATTCTCATTTATTTGATTGCTCATGATTTGGGGAAAAAATGCAGGTGTAACTCTAGCTCAAGAACTTAAAGTTCATTAACATCCTTTTTAAGTTATACTTTCTCACCATTTTAAGTGAAGAGTAGATTTTATGTCATTACCATAGGGATAGTAGAGAATAAAGACAAATTGCATGTGTATCAATTCCTGTTTTCAGAGTATTATAGATGTAATGAGATGATGGGGCATAATTTTACTCATTGGGAGATCAAGTACACATTTTTCACGAACCTAGGGAATTGAGATGACAGAAGCATCAAGTATAAATCTCATCATAGGATCTTCCATGACTTAGCCTGTGAAGGGCACAAATCCTTCGGTTTCTGACAATGGTGTATGGATAAGTTTTGAAGCACAATAGCAAAAGTGGTGACTGAGTCATTAGTAAAACTCACTGGTACCTCCTCTCCTTTGTTATAATCACTCACTTTTGATATTTCCCCATTTTCTTTGCAAGTAAGGTAGATGATGCTGTATTTCTTTGTATAGATGATCTTCAACAGTGGTGACACAAGAAAGATGATATTATCTCCAACCACTCAGAAGATCAAACTGAAAAATAAAGGACATATTTGCACTTGGATATTGATAAGTGATAATGCTGCTATATTTGTCAGATATAAATATATTGCTTAACTAGTGCTACTTTTTATCAATATTTGTATCAGAGAATGGTGGGTCCAAGATTGAGCTGATACCAAGACTGCAAGATTTCGCCATTCACATTATCTCAGATTCTTAACTGCAAACGTTATGGTACTAGGAATTTATGACTCTGTTTCTAAGCCTGATGTTTTTTTGTTCTCTTTATATATAAAATAAGAATACATACGTACAAACATAGATGTATACATATCTCACACCTATTAGTAAGATATATAATGTATATAGATATACATACATGATTATTCCTAATAGATAAACTCCAGAATTACATGTTTAAAGACTTCCATGACATCATAGACCAAGCTTAGTTGAGGATATGAATATTTTATTATATGTATTTTATGGTTGCCTTTAGCTAAATAGTGATAGGTATTTCTGGTGGACCAAATCACTAGGTACAGAACTGTTTTTTTAAAGAAAGCTTTCTGCAGTATAATTTAATGAGAGGGGGCTGTGAATTAAAGTGACAATGCCAAAATTCACCCTAAGCCTAGAATAAGAAAACACAGCATAAAATTTTATTGCAGGGGCATCTTAGGAAAAGAAGAGACATTTCAATTAATGGTGGTGTCTTAATTGGGATTGCTAAAAGACAAACCTGGGTTAGAGAGCCATCATGACAAGATTGTATCTCTATATGGCAAAGCTAAATTATAGTGAGGTTTTGGACAGAAAGGTGTATTGATTAAATCGAAGTCTGAGCAGGATACTTTTGACAGTGAGTAGGATGAACTCTAGATTGGAAGACTGATATTGACAGATGGTAGATCATTGGTAAGCAGTAGTAATCATATAAATAGGAAATGACAAGGACCCATCCTACAGTGGTGACAGGAGGGATGGAGAAAAATGAATGTACCTGAGATAGATGCAGAATGTACAGCTGACAACATTTCATCATTCTTTAACTCCTCCCAATGCCCGAAAATAGCTCCGAAGTTTTTGGCCAGGGGCTTAGAGCTAATGATGTTAGTGAAGATTGGCAGCTAACTTCCAAGTAAAAGAACTCTTAGACAAGTTAACGAATACATATTTCAGGCTAATTTGTGTTTTAACTTTGAGAAACTCAAAATATGTTAAGGATAAACTCAGTCAAAATGATGCCCAAATAAGATTCACATAGCTAGTATTGAGAGCAGTGCAGTATTTGTGTACATGGTAATTTAGCAAAAACTCAAGGAAAATGTCTGAAAGATGTTTTTATTAGTTTCCCATCCTAAAGATGCATACCTGGACATTGTGGCTGATATCCAGTAGATGAAAATTTAATTCCACTGTCATTTTACTCCTCCCTTGCTTCATAAAATGCAGTTTTTCATCTTTAGTCACAAGAATTAATTTACACTCAGATCTTAGTGTCTATTGCCAACTCATTACAATACACAAAAAGAAGCCTTGCAACAGTTTAGACTCGTCAGCAATTCTGTTTCATATCCAAAATTTCAACAAAAGAAAAATTATACACTTTTTGTCCAGACTTAACCATTATTGAAGATACTTCATAGCTGCTATGGAAAATAAAAGAAGCCTACCCAATTTCCAGTATTTATGTTCTCAATAGAAAGCAGATTGTATTCAATTTTTCACTTTTTGTACGACTATAATTATTATCATTATTCTTTTTCATTTTGGGAAAGTGTAGGCATTTGTTAGGAACTGAGTATGTTTGTGGATCAAGAAATATTTGTTCTTTCCTTTAAAATGACTGCTAATATATGTGAAATGTCTACTGAGAATGAGAGTATTCCTTTTAACAAAACAAATTCAGTTGTATTGAGTGTTTTAAACTCTAGATATGATTAAGTACAAAGATTTAATACATTTTGAGATGATACTTCTTAGTCCAAAAAACATTTGAGTGTTTCCTATGAAGCACCACCTCCAAGGCATTTCATCAGTTACAATAATAATTATTATTATTTGCTAAAGTGATCAGGAGGGTAGAACTGTGAGCAATATGTCAATCAATGGTAGAAGCATTCTATGGATGTAAGCAAATATGAAAAATAACATTATCAGGATCCTTACATACTCTTCATTACTTAGCAATATTGCCAACATAAACGTTGCTGTACTCTTGTCATGCATGAACTATTCATTTCCCTGAAATAATTGAAGCATGAGGTTACATCATCTGCTTTACCTGTTATGGTGACGAAATACCCAGCAAATATAACTTAAGGAGAAAGGGGGTTGTTTGTGCTCACACTGTAAGGATACAGCCTATCCTCCTGAGAAAACTGTGCTGCACATGAGTCAGGTGGACACATCATTTTCACAGTGAGAAATGAGATAAATTGGACATGCACAGCTCACTTTAGCCTTTTTATGAAGTCGAGTTTCTTATGCTGTGTAGTAGAACTTGTACTGAGGGTGGCCCTTCATCCTCCTTTATGAAGAGTTTCTGAAAACCCATTCATTCACACATCCAAATGTGACAATAAACTAAATCCATGTAAAAATGAGCTAATGCCACCACAAGAGATATTTTGTCACTGGAGCATATGAAGTCTTGACTATGATCCTAATTAAACAGTGACTTCTAATTTAGGATTATATTTGCTACAATCAATTATTTTCAATTCATAAATTGGAAAATGCAAGTTTTAGTTTAAGATGGAGCATTCTGTGGTCATATAATATTAGGAAAATGTATTTGTGACTCAGGATCTCAATTTGAAGAGCATAACATAACATTGAATTTAATCAAAAATTAAGCCGTTTAAAATATAACATGATTGATAATTAAAATTATTTTGTGACTATGTTATTTGGATATTTATAATTTCTATTTTAGAGCAGTGAATTATTCCCACTTACATTTTTGTGAAAGAAAATAATAAGCTTGCTAAAAGATTATTAAGGCTTCTATTGAAGACTTGTGATTTAATAAATCATTTAAGAATAGTATATTCTTACATTTGTTTTTATAATAAATGGAGTTTTGTAGAAGTTATCTTTATAGCTTTAAGTATAATATACTTAAGTATAAATTTAATTATAAAATTATTATTTCACTGAGTTGTATGAGTTGTTTAACATGTACCAGGGCTGGGTATTTAAAGATTACAGTGGTCTTTCATCAAAATCACATAAACTCAACTCATTTTTTTTGCATGGCTTATTATATTTTTGTTTTAGGCTAAATAATTTAAAATTAAAAAAAATCACTTAGATAATGCATAAGTGCTCATATATTCTGTTTTTAATTTTTTGTTTCGAATAGAGATAATGATAGGTGATCAATATCGTAATTAAATGAGACAAAGAGTTCGAAGTTTGACGGGGTGGATCCAAGCAGATGCTTATACTCCTCACAAAAACAGAAAACAACAGCTCTCTCCTACATGCCTTATTACCCCGATGAGTGAATGGCATCAGAGATGGTTTTCTACAAGCATGATGGGTTAGAAAGCCACTGGATGTGTGAACAAGTGTAAGAGAGTTCCATATATAGATTAGAATTTTTTCCTAAATTCTAGAAATTTCTTCATCATTATATCTCTATCAAACTCTCACACAGACCTTCCCAAGCCTGAGTATACAACTAGGGAGAGATCCAAGAGAAGAGTAAGAAACAGAGGAGGAGAAACATGGTAAGAGATATAGAAAGACGAATTAAGCAGAAAGGAATATTGAGTCTACAGACTAACAGCCAGCGTAGGACAATGATCAATAGCCTTCAGCTCTAATTAAGTTTTTAGCTGGCTTGACATTTTTGCCCACAAGATACAAATATCCTCTGAGCTGAGCCTCTTTGATTCTTTCTCTCTTTAGTAACCGGATTTGTCATGAGATCTAGGTATTAGCCCAACACACAGAAAGACAGGTTAATTGGGCTAAACATTTTTAAGTTTCCCTATACCACTGAATAGTCTAGGCATCACATCTAATACCTACTATTCAATCTAACACTGAGTTTCTCCTCAGTCATAGAAACCCAGATGCTTACTCCCTCCCATCATTATAGGGTCTCTTGCAATTCTGCAGGTGTGGTCACAAGCATGACATCACAAACATAAACATAATTAAGCATAAACAATATATATATATTTATGTATGGTGGTGGGTGACAGAAACATTTGAAGAGGAAAATTTTCTTTTATGTTTGCAGTGGTTTCATTAAGGTGCTTTAGGTCTATAGGTACCTCTTTTTTTTTATTGTATGTGTGTATCTGATATATGGAGTTAAAAGGTAATCCATGCAGGAAATTTATTATTATTAAAAGTAAATTCATATTTTGCATTTCAATTAAACTCATTGCAGTTTATTATCTCATTTAATATGTGATGAAGGGAAATAAAATACCCAATAAGTTGTAGAAATAACAAAGGTTATTTTTGAAGAATAAGCAGGAGGCTGTACCAGGGAGGTATGCTTTGGTGTGATCTCAGGATTCTACATTCCCACTGTCTACTAGGAGAGCAACCAAGCTTCTCACCTTTGGTTTTGAATGAAGGCTACAGGATATTACTCATTATTGCTTTTAGAACAGAAAGCTTCCTTCAGAAAGAAGTCATAGCACTATTACCGTGGCAACAGACACACTATAAGGATGAGTTATCTATTAGTTGTTCTTCTGGGCAATAAACACATCCCTGAAACTCTCCAGGAAGGAAGGCTTATGAAAGGCATTTTTACCTAAATTGTTTCTGCCTCTGAATCACATTTCATCAATAATTATTTATTGTAGCAAAATGTTTATTTAGACACATTCATATTAGTTAGATCACAGAAACTGAACAATTTTATTCAATTTTGTTGTTTTATTAATAAAATAATATATGATACATTTGTTCTAATGCTAAGAACATAAAAAAGGAATAGCTATATAATCCTCAATCTTTGTAGCTCTCACTGTTTAATCATATAATAAAATTAAAATATAAACCATCAAGTTTATTAGTTGCTTTAACGAGTAAGTTTAAAACAGAGTTAAAATATTTTATAACAAAATAAAATGTTCTTTGTTAATCATTTTCATAGTCTATATTGTTAGAATTGAAGTTATATCTATACAAATTTTAGAGTGCAAAAGAACAATTTGTAACAAGGGGTGTAATTAGACTTTGTTATGAAAAAGGTACCATTTCATTTTTGTTCTTGGAGCTCTGTGTAATAGTGGGTGGGTGTGAACTAATTCCATGTGTGTATATTAGGGTAAATTTATATTATACCCTAGTACCTCTTGAGAATGTAATGTTTCAGGGTGACTTGCTCGTAGCAATGATGATACCTTATTGATAGTCTGCATTACTGTTGGCAGATTGTTAGCTCCCACTTCCAATTCTAAAACAATTGTAGGTTTCATAATTGTTACTAATCCTTCTAACTTGAATATATAATAAATATGACTCTGAAACTTCAGTATTGATTACAGGGAAGAAATCAAATGTTGACAAACTTGAATCCAAGATTGTTCAAACAAGGACTATACACCAAAAATTAATACTTCCTATATAACCTTAAAGGCCTTAAATGATATCAATGAATACTTAATAAAAAGTTGTAATCTAAATTCTACATCTCCTTGTGTTTGTTATTTTTATTATCATAACCAAACACTTGAGGGGAACAATGTAGAGTTTTAGCTCACAGTTTTTGAAGTCTAAATCTATGTTCTTTTGGCACCATTGAGCAGAACTTCATAGCAGTTTGAAATTATGGCAGAAGATATTGGATAGTAAGCAGAAAGAAGTAAACGCAGCCACTAGATGGTTCTTTCCTTTGTGTCATTCAAATTTATCTGTTCAATAGTCTCTGTAAAGCTAACCATGCAAGAAGGATCTTAAACTATCATAAACTAACTATGGAGAGACAAACATTCTAGAAAATGCAATGTTTAAAGGAAGAAAAGAGATGTGAATGAATGGAATGACTAATTAAATTTTTATAAATAAATAAATAAGTAAATAAATACATAAATAAATGGAGCAAATAGATTTTTCTCTAGAGTAAAATACTTGAGAAGAATAAATTATAGAAATGTATAGAAAATATTTAGACATATATATTTAGGTATATATGATTATATTGGTCATATATATATATATATATATATATATATATATATATATGTGGAACAATATATAGTTGGCCTCTGTAAGTTTGAATTCTGAGTCTGTGAACCTATCTTTCAATGAAAAACAATGTGTCTTTATAGAACATGTCTATTATTTCTTCCTTATCCTCATTCCCTGAAAAATATAGAGTAATTTGCAAGGTTTTTACAATATGTTTTATAATACCAATGATATAAAGATGTATTAATGTACATATAGGAGCATGTTTAAATTAAGTAAAAATATGATACCACTGAGGACTGAGCATTAAGGTTTTTATATTGGATATTATGTACTGAATATTGTATTTAACGTATTGAGTATTAGATACCAAGTAGGTACTGCGTACTAATTAGAGTTAAATTTTAGATGCTTCACAATATTTTAGTCATAATTTCTGACTCAACACCAAGGAATAATTACATCAGTTTTAACTTAAAATTCCTGTAATATTCTAAAATCCATATATAAGAGAAAGTACTTATTGAAAGAAATCTATGTAGCATATATTATATGCATGTGTATATGATTTAAAAATTAAATCATCTTATAAAATAAATGTATTTACTGTCCATGAAGATCTAAACTAACAAAAGTATATAGTTTTTTTCTATGTAATATCTTTTTTCACTACTAGACCATACAAAATAGATTTTAGCACAGCAAGTAGAGTAACACACATTATCTGTTTGGATGCACACCTTATAGTAAAGTAAATGTTCCTAGTTATTATTTACAGAGGAAAAGCTGAGCATGTGGTTTCAACCACATGAGCATGTGGTCTCAATTTCAAAACTCATTCTTTGGTTTTCTTGTGATTTGGAGCTTGGGAAGGTTATGAACAGGAGGTAAACATCTCCTGGTCTCTGCCCCATTTTCTCATTTCACACAGAAAATTCTAACAAGTACATCTTTAGCAGGTGCATGCATTTCATAAACTGATCCCTGACAGCTGGATTGGCTCCAAGGGAAGACACTCAGCAGACCTCCTGCCTATCTTAGGCTTCTTTCGGTACACTTCAAAGCATCTTTCTATCTGAAAAAATAATGTTGGCTGGCATACAGATTGACAACCTAGTCAGAAAAAAAGATACCAACAAATGGAGATTTGGTGTAACAGCCTGGGGAGTGCCTTGCAAATCTAAATGCAGAGATCTCTTTCCTGTAATCTATTCTGAGGCTATCTACATAAATCTACAATCTGAAACAAAATTGTTGGGATTGCAAATGCTTGGACATAAGATACTAATAGTAAAACTTAAAGTTCTATATTTGAAATTTCTTAATATTTACAGAAACTACACATTTAATAATGTTTAGATCTGCTTTAACTACAGGTGAAAATTTTAGTCTTTATTTACCAAATTTTCAGGATAAGAGGAACATGCACTTTATCCTGGCGCAAACTCCATTACCCTTTTAGTAAAGCATCAAATTCTGTTAATAAGCATGACAGTAAGAATGTGCAGAAAACAAAGAGTTATGTTATAAAAATTTATGCATGTACCAATAAAACGCTTTTGAAGAGCATAATAAAAATATTTGTTTTAAAAGCACAGGGTTTGTTTCATTAATAAGGCAGATTCATTCTTAATTATCTGTTTCATTACTGCTTAGCCAGTGTTGAGGAATTCGCTGGGCCACTTATTTCCTCACCTTTGGATAATGATTCTGCCCTCTTGAATTGATTGCATTCCACAAAGCATCCAGCTTTTCTATATTCTAATATTTAAGAAACAGTTCTTACACAGAACCATTTTTAAAATTCTCTTTATTTTTTCATCCAAGAGATATAGCATAATTAAAAATAAATCATATGTTTAAAAATACAGTGAAAAAAGGAAATCATGTTGTGAATAGATTTTAGCTATGTGAATATATCTTAGTATCAGGGAGAGAGCTGCATTCTGAGTTTTGACAAGTGACATAACAAATTGTGAAATTTATCCTATTGTTGCTTGTAGACTTTTGTGATCTTGTAAAGATAGGGAAAATCGGGAATATAACCGCTAATTATTGTCTTTTTCTTTTTTGACATGAACATGAAGTGTGGCAGTATTCAAATGGTTAAACATAGCTGGCGATTGGACAGGAGAGAGTCACCATAATCATGCAACGTATTTTTAGATTCTAGGCCTGTTGGAATGTGGCATCAGATGTGCTGACTTGCAGGGAGAGAAGTAAAAAGTATTTATTTGCCTGGTATAGGGATTATTTGTGCTTACTATGTACCACAATGGTCACAAAACAAGGAATAAATGTGGGAAATTCTACTATAAAAATATTAAGAATGAGAAGAGAGATTCAATGACATTTTCCCTTGGCTGCGCACTTATAGTTATCAACACAACAGGGAGGGCTCAGATCTATCATCCTGTCTAGTCTAGTCCACTTGCTTTAATTATGTGTGTGTGTGTGTGTGTGTGTGTGTGTGTGTGTGTTCATGCATGGCTGTGTTCACATGTCTATGAATGCATGTGGAGGCTACAGGTAAAGGCTGAATTTCTTCCTCACTCACTGTTCCTCACTAAATTAAGGCACATTGGTTCAACTAGGCTAGTTGACCAGTGAGCTCAGAGCGTCAGCCTTTCTCGCTCCTTTATAGCACCTGGGATTACAAATGTTTGCCATGACACTGGATTCTTTTATGGGGATTTTAACTCAATTCTTCATGCTTATGAAGCAAGCACTTTATCAATTAAACCATCCCCTCAGCCACAAACTTAATATTTTTATGGTCCCTGCTATGGAGATTCATCTCTGAAAGAGACAGCTCATCACAGATATGTATTTAATATATAGTAGAAAGCTATGACCATTTTGCTTCAACTTAAATAATGGATGAAACCAATAATTAGACTTAAGAGGTAAAAAAAAATTGCAATTCAATTCAGATGCATGAATGAATGTTTTTCCTTGTAACAATTAATGTTAAGTATAATAAGGAAACAAAAAGAAAGACCTATGTCTTTATGATATAAAAGAAAAATTATCTGTGTCCGAAGCTCAACATGCAGGTAGCTCAAGTCCTATGTTGCAGGTTCAACAGGTAATGGGGAATAAATTCATTTAGGGTGACTGGACTCTCGTCTTGGCCACCAAGTTTTCTATTTACCAACAAAATGCCTATGCAGGCCAGGGAGGTCACAGCACGGGCATAGGATGGCCATGGTGGTAGCAGACCTCAGCGTGCCAGCAGCAACCTGCTGTGGGCAGTTTACAATGATGAATGTGGCAGAGCTGAGCAGGCTGAAAGGCCAGGACAGGCTGTAGATCTGGAGGCAGAGTCCTTGGGGAGAGCCAAGAGAGGAGCCTGACAGATGGGACTGTGCCTCAAGCCTCAGAGACCCAAAAGGTTTCATCTCATTTTTCCACATCTGTTCTTGGCTCCCCAAGTGTTGCTCTTCTGTGCATTCCCTTCGTCTGTATGCCAAGTTTCTCTCTAAGAAAACACTGCTTGTTTTCCAGTTGTGTGGTGACTTAACACTGTGATTTGCGTTTAGCATTACTTTACTGTGGGGAAATCAGAGAGAGATATTTAGATGTCTTTATCCTGTATCACCACCAAAGTGATATATTAGAAGTTAGTGTCAGTTTTTTAGGGGATAATATTTTGCATTTCCCTCTTTGATTGCATATTAATAAATAAAAACATGATTCCAATGAGATAATTCCTTGATTAATTTCTTCTGCATCAAAAGGTCACTAAAAGTGATATGATATCCTGGCATGTAATTTCTAACTTGTTTCAAAGCCAGACAATGACTAATACATAATTTCATTAGAAATGTCATGTTAATTATTTGTCTTACTGATGCAATGCAATTTCTGACAAAAGTGGCTTCACAGAGGCTAATTTCATCTCACAATTTAAGAGTTTGTTCATGTCCACCATGCCTAGGAATTCATAATGGCAGAAGAGTGAGACAGGCATCTCCATCACCAGACCATGATGAATGCCTAGCTCTGGTTGTTTTCTTTTACCAGAATATTGATGATACTACCTATATGTAACATGAGTATACTACACTTTATACAGCCAACCTTGGCAATCATTCACAGTCATGCTCAGAAGTGTACCTATTCCATGATTATAGATGCTATAAATTTTATATTTTTAATCAATCATTATTAATTCTCACAGTTTATTCTGATACCCATACTCAATATGTCTCTAAATAAATAAGGAAATTGGCTAGTTGATAGATATTTAATGGGTAGCTGATATTGCCCACTAAAATGTGGGTAATGAAATCAATGTAGCCTGGTATATTCTTGGTTTGTTCCTTTTATGTTAAAATAGAATGCCCTGCTGGGGCTACCTGGCTGTTTCTTGTTGGAATTATTGACGAAGAAATGATAATATAAGTGATTTTGAAAGTATTTCAGGAAATATACACCCAATAAAAAATGTGAAGGAGTATAAAAGAACTTATGATCATATTTCCCTTGGTACAGAGTGAGGAAGGAAAACGGGAGGGCTCACACTAGAAATCCATGGTCATCAAGCATATGAGAACTGTAGATTTGGGAAATGTACTAATGCTATCAGTAAGTGTTGGAGTCCAGTGGGAACCTGGGATTTCTCAGATTAATGAACCTTTGATCAATTTACACAATGATGATGAAATAAAGCCTTTTCCTCCCTGAGTTGTGTTTGCAAATGATTGTGAATCAATGATATTCAAATTTTACCTAATTATAGTTCTTCAATTGAAGGACCATACCTAATGTCACACTCTGCACTTTACACATGCATACAAATATACAAACATTCACTGGAATGAACACACATATATACATAGTTACAGGCATGCACATACACATACACACAATTCTGTATTTGACATGAAATTGTATACTTGATACTAAAATATTTTCTTCATTCTATATTGATGGCTGGACTCCCTAATATATAAAGAATCTCTATTTACACTACTTAGTGCAAATAGAGATTTACCCTATTAATCTCTATATAATATATACTCTCTATATACTATATAATATATAATCTCGATTTACACTATTTAATGTAAAATATTATAATGCTATGTACTCACCTAGAAATGTGGTCTTTATTTTGTTATCTTACCTAACATACCATTGTTGCTGTAGTTTACATTTATACATGTATCAACAAGAGAATAAAGATTTCTGAATCACAAGAAAACTCACAAAGATTATTTTGCCATTTTTACAAATAAGAAAAACAAAGTCTTCAGAAAATTAATTATATATGCAAGGAAGCTAGAGTGGCTTTTTGTTGAATGAGGTTGTGTTACAGGCAGGAGTACCGTGATGGGCTCTGTAACCACAGACATAAATTTCTAAAACAAGAGGAGGAGGAGGAGGAGGAGGAGGAGGAGGAGGAAAGGAAGGAAAGAAGGAAGGAAGGAAGGAAGAAAAAGAAAGAAAGAAAGAAAGAAAGAAAGAAAGAAAGAAAGAAAGAAAGAAAGAAAGAAAGAAAGAAAGGAAGGAAGGAAGGAAGAAAGAAAGGAAGAAAGAAAGAAAAAGAAAGAAAGAAAGAAAGAAAGAAAGAAAGAAAGAAAGAAAGAAAGAAAGAAAGAAAGAAAGAAAGAAAGAAAGAAAAGAAGGAAAGAACACAGAAGAACACAGGCAGGAGTGTTCATGAAAGAAATATGAGTGATTTCAGGAAAAAAGAAATTGAAAGGGATATTTTTGTTGATTTAATATATTTTTGTTTTGTCTTGTGGGTACATTTTCAACCCAGATTAAATGGTCTGCTATGAGTTTAATGTCTCTAGGGATCAGATGGTGTCTGAGATGAAGGATACATGTGGAATTCTCATACATGTCAACAATGATAGGGAGCAGGAGAGGCCAGACACCCAGTCCTGTCCTGCAGGCTTCCTTCTGCTTAGAAAGCTGAGGTGGGCAAGGGTCTCTTCTGTACTCTAGAGGAGTTATGGAATGCAATGGCTTCACTTGAAGCCACAAAGTAAGGAAAGTTAATACCAACTTGTTTGCATGAAATAGGAATTATACACTCTGACTTAGCTTACTTTGTGAAGAAATCTTAGTAATGTTTTCTAAGAGCAGGAATGTATAGATTTATTACATATGTATTGCTTGGTGGGCATTGCCTAGAAGCTTCCACACAGCAGAGAAACTGACCTGTGAGCTGAATGCTAAGATGCACAGAATATAGACACTTAAGATAAATATAAAAGCATAGTTTAGTTGTTCTTCTACTCTTTTTTGATTCCCCAAATAGATTTCTGAGGAATAAAATTGTTCTAGACACTTAAACCCAAGAAACAATGTTCACTGAAGCATGAAAGTTAGGATTTTAACAACAGGCATAGAAAAACCAAACCAACTATTCAAACAAACAGACCAACAAACAAACACTCAGTAGTTTTGTCTTGTAAAATACAGTACTCTACCATTGACTAGAGACATTTGAAAACATTGAGCATATATGAAAACAAGGGAGCCAGGTAGGGAAAAAGAAGGGAGGTAGTGGGGGTGGGAAAGACGTGGGGAGGGAAGCTAAGCATCTAGGGAGGGAGGAAGGCAAGGTATGAAGAAGGAAACAAAGAAGTACAGATAGGGAAAGTATCAATCAGTAGCCTCTCACCCCCCATATTAGAACAAAATGACTTGACTTCATCACCAACACATCCATCAGTGTGGTAGCCCTCTCTCCTACCCCCAACTGATTTCACTCCTGGCAATGTCTGAAAAGCATTTGTGTTAGGTCAGATATCATGAATTTATTCAGCCTTTAAGAAATAGGGTGGATCTTAGCCACAGTTCTTAGACTGTCCCTTTAAGATGTATACTCTGTACATTATATTGCTCATCTTTCATAGAACAGGTGTAAGGTCAATAGCTGGGGTGGAACTGCTCTGTGGCAGCTTTTGAAAAAATATGGTTCTGTTGGAGCCCCTTGCCATTTGCCCTCAAAGCTTCCTTTTGCTTCACCTTTGCGAGGGTTTTTTTGATTTTGTTTTTGTTTTTGTTTTTTGAAGTACTTGGTTCCCAAATATTTACTGTGTCACTGTTAGTATTAATGATGGGCAAACAAGGAAACGTAAAATGACATAGTGTGTGCCTAAGTAATCCAAGTGAATACTTCTAAAACTGTGTCCCATAATTGGAAGGGCTACTTAGATTATGGCCTTTTCAAATAAATGAATTAAAGGAACCACATCACTTTAGCTAACCTCCTTCAGTGTGAATCTTAGCTTGCTGAATGGAGTACTTTCTTTTTAACCTATAAACTTCTGTTTAGACATATGGATCATCTGAAATTGATTTACCAACAATAAAAAAAGTCCTGAGTTTGTTCATTGATGTCAAGCCTTTCCCTGACAAATGGCCCATTTTTGTTGTTGTTATTTAGCACAGGATCTTAAAACATGAGAAAATTATATACCTTAAAGAGCAGTAGCTACATGCTGAGAAGTATAAAATTAACACATTAAAATATATTTGTTTTCATGCTCTATTAAATCACTTTGAGAAAGTTTGAAAGTAAATACTGATAGGTTTTGCACAAACATTGCTTAGGTAGTGTTGCCTGGAACGATCTCAAAGGAGAGATTGGGGAGATGAAATATCACTAAGAGATCAAGAATGATGGAGACTGTAGAAGGGAAAAGGAAAGGAAGGACTCATGTGAGAAAACATTTAATTATGTGGTAAAGAAAAAACTCACAACGTTTACTAGGCTGAATGGCAAACATGCATTCTCCCAACACTCAAAACTTAGCAGCAAGAAGATGAAGAGTTCCACCTGAGCTATATAATGTACTCATGGCAAGCAGGCCTTGCATGAACAAGCTCAATATCAAACTGAATTCAATTAGGAAAGTGTCAGAATATGTATTTTACCACCAACCCCTCTAAGTGAATTCTTTCTAAAGGCACACATCAAGAAAGAAGGACAGGATACAGTTGTTTTCTTGGAAAAAGAGTACGATTGTGATTTGCAAAATTATGCTTGAACAAATGAAACAAAATGCATGGAAGCAGGAATTACTGGTAAGAAGTCTTAATATGGTTCCGCACCCCCAGACATAATGAGTGCCAGCTTCAAACATCTGTTAGAAAACATTTATAAAAAAAAGAAAACATTTATATTTATTTGCATATATATGCAATGTACATATGCTATATATATTTTATATTGCTATGTATATATATATATATATATATATATATGTTCAAATATACATACACTACACATACATGGCAATAAATTTATCTTGATACCTGTCAGCAGAGAAGTATGAAGCTTGAGTAACAAATAGAAATAAAACCCAAATCTCTGAGGTGATTATACTATTTTGAAATCTATGAAAAGCTGTAATAGATTAATGTATTCTGATTTATCCAATATATTTTCTTAGGTAGCAATTTGTTATCCTTATATACAAATGTTAAAATGTATCCAGTTTGCACTTAATACATCTAATGAACTGGAAATTGACTATTTAATTTTGTCACTTAAACAAAAAGTATATAGTAAAGGGAACCCACACATTTTCATAATCTAGTGTGTTCATGTGTGCATTTAGGTTCTTCAAAGAACACTCATATGAAAGGTAAACATTAGGACTCTCAAACGACAAAACAATGAGAACAGTTCAAAACCTACTCAGCTCATCATTTATTCTAGCAAAATTCATTCAAACTTATTATTATGAATGTAATTATGGATGTAAAGTGGCCATTCCAGGCAATGTAGAAATAGGACCATATCTTGATAAAATTCTGGCCTAGCTTGTCAAAGGCACTATAAGCCAGCAGTCTGGCAAGGCAGGATCATCTCCTCTGGGATCCTTCTTACAACAACATCTTTTATTATTTGCTATTTTAATTAGTTCTTCGTGAGTTCTGTACAATATATTTTGATCATATTACCCCATCCCCAAATACCCCAAGATTCACCCCTTCCTTTGTGCATCCACATTTGTATCTACTTCTCTTCCTTTCTTTCTTTCTTTTTCTACACCCATAATGTCTAATTATGTTCTGTCTACATTGCTTTGGATGTGTTGACTTCCATTGGAGCATGGTGGGCATATGATGTGTCACACCCTTAATGAAAAGTTACCCTTCCTCTTTGAGCACCTATCAGTTGCCATTATGTTCCTCAGCTAAGGTTACAACTTCATGCCTACCTCATCTGACCATGATAGGACTTTGTCTACCTCAAGCTTATACAAATGTGGCATGCTATCATAAATTTTATGAGTTGTTTTTAAAAATTACTTTAGTTGTATGTATTTAATTTTCTGTGTATGTATACCTTGTCTGCCTCTATGTGTTGAACTATCTTTATGCCTGTTGGACACCTTGGGATCATGCTGTCTTAGGATTTACATTTCTGTGAAGAGATTCCATGACCACAGCAGCATTTAAAAGGAAAACATTGAATTTGGACTGGTTTACAGTAATAAGTTTAGTTTATTATCATCATGGTGGAAAGCATAGTAACTTGCAAGCTGACATGTTGCTGGAGATGAAGCTGAAAGTTCTTGGACTTGGGCAACAAAAGAATGACACATTAGGCCTAGCTTGAGCACATGAGACATCAAAACCTGCTTCCACATTGACATATTTCCTTTAAAAAGACCACATCTCCTTCAACCAGGGCACTCCTCCTAATAGCACTACTCTCTCTATGGGCTAGCACTCAAACACATAAGTCTATGGGAACCATTTCTATTCAAATGACCACACATGTGTTCTCATTCTGCATTTTTATCTTTTCAACACTGTACTTATGAATGTCATTTTCTCTTTTAGAAAATAAATCTTTTCATTGGCTTATAGTCCTTCCTTTATAGTCATTTATGTTTTACATATGTTAGGACACATGGATACCAAAGCATGCATGTTGAAGACAAAGGACAACTTGCTGGTATACATTCTCATTTACTATGTGTATCCTAGGGACTGAACTCAGATTTTGAAGCTTGGCTGAAAGCACCTTTATCACTTGATCCATACTACTGACTTTGCTATTAATTCATGTCAAAGACTTGACTGGTAATTTCTCAATGTTTCCTGCCTGAATGTTGTTATATTTTTTCATTAACTGAACAAATAAATCCATACTAATTGATTACTCAACACCAATAATATATTATAATATACTATAGTTGGAATAAATACTTTTTAATGGCACCCAAAGTCAGAATAAATAAAATAAAGAAGTAAAATTGGCTAGAAACAGAAGAATGTGAATTCTGAACAATCCAGCTTTGGCAGCTAGTGAACATTGTGGCCAATCTTAGAGTATGGCAGGAATTCAGGCTCTCTAATTAGAAATATAATGGAGAATACCAGAGGGAAAAGTTAAGATATATGTACCATGATGAAGAATTCTAGCTGGAAACTTTACTATGAAAATCTTAGCTTTTCTTCCAACCCACTGTAAACCTTATTTTGTTCTCTATAAGATTCACTAATTTCATTTGAAGCAATCAGAGATTATGATATTTTAAAAATGAACTCAAAAAACATGTGTATGTCCATGGCCTGTCTGTGCTTCTACATAAAGTCATAGTAATACCCATGGCCTATGCTGCCATTAGGGGATTAAGATGGTATCTAAGTTCAATTTTGTGGCTACAGGGCATGTGGATATCAGTGTTCTGAGCTCCTGCCAGAGGCCAAATAGATGTCTGTGGTTCATGCTACCACTGAAGGCCATGTTGATGTTTGTAGTTTATGCTGTCATTGGACACCATGTTAAGATCAATGGACTGTGCTCCTGCAGGAGGCCATGTTGATGTTCATGGCCTATTCTGCCACCGAGGACCAGGTTGATGTTTGTGGTCTGTACTGCCATTAGAAAATATGTTTCAATCTGTGATCTGTAATGACACTGAATGTAAAAGGCAAGGAACTTTCTTTTGCAGTGGTATTGATGGCAGCAGTCTCATGGTGGAGAATGAAAGTCATAGAAAGCTTTTGTGAAAAACTCATTAAGCTTCACTCCCTCCCATAAACTCTCTAAAAAGGAACAGTCCAGACAGAAATTTCTTAATAGGAACTCTTAAAGATTGTGACAGGGATCATGAAGTGAGTGAGGGCTCAGCTAATTGTGTGCAGTCACACTCTTGGGTTGGTGATCCTATGTGGGTTAGAAATGTGTTCCTGTGTCTGGCCCCACCACAGGGCTAGGGCCATTCATGGAGAGAGATGCAGGAACTATGTCACTGTCGAGAGGGCATGGGCTGTGAGAAGCTGCAGGACCCTGTTCTGGCGCCAGGGAAGGAACAGAACTGCTCAGAGCTGGCACCTGCATCCTGGCCTGCACTGAGGCTGAGACCAGTGCCCACAGACACTGCTGAATGCTGAGGAAGAGCTGAGGAATCTAGAAGGGGACAAGCAGCTCCTTTTATAGTGGGTTGGGTCTACCTGGTTGTTGCCAGGTAACTGTGGGGGTGGAGTTTAGACAGAATACCAGGAGGTTGGGGCATTGCCTATGTGACTGATGACCACACACCTCTCTGCAGGGGGCTGTGGGAGGCTGTAACTGCAACAGGAGCCAGGGGCCCAGGGGGAGTGCAGAAAACCTGCTGTCCCTCTTAGGCAGAAGTCACCACCTACCCTACCAGATGCTCCAACTGGGACCAGGCTGTCTGTGCACAGCTCACTGCCGCACAGTCCTGGTTGTTGTAAAAGAACAGGCTGGAAAAACTATGGGCAGTAAGACAGTAAGCAGAACTACTCTATGGCTTTAGCTCCTGCATCCATGTTTCTGCCTTGAGTTCGTGCCCTGACTTCCTTTGAGGACTGTGATTGTGATATGTAAGATAAAATAAGCCAGTTCCTTCCTAAGTTGCTTTTGATCATGATGTTTAATCACAACAGAAACCCTAACTAAAATAGATGTGTAGCATCCATGCTGCCCAAAACTATCAGCTCGGATTTCATTTGTTGAGGGTGGGGAATTGCCTCAATTCTACATCCATCTGGACAAGGAACTGCTTCTCTGCCTGTGAATGGTTCAAAGATGAAAAGAGAAGAAAAAAGCCCCAAAACATAGTTCCACTGCACAACTCTAGAAGCACTGATTTCTCAATGAGGAGCATTAATCTAATCAAATTATGTCTGCTAAATTATAGAACCAGGAAAGCCAACATGTGATGTCATTTCTTACAAAAGTTGACATTACATAAGAAGCAAACCTCTAATATCACCTTCACATATCAACCATCCTTGTGATTTTGGCATATTGTTTCTTTTTCCTTTTCTTTTTTTTTCAATTTATTAGATATTTTCTTCATTTACATTTCAAATGCTATCCTGAAAGTCCCCTATACCCTCTCCCCCGCCCTGCTCCCCAACCCACTTACTCCCACTTCTTGGCCCTGGAATTCCCCTGTACGGAGGCATATAAAGCTTGCAAGACCAAGGCATAGTGTTTCTTAAACAAAGATTTTCTATGTTTCATCAACTTTGAATTCTCCATCATTTATATGAACTCTGTGGTACTGGTATGACATATGTGTAGGTGAGGTACATGTTTCATTGAAATCTGTATGGTTTTTCACCTTTCTGAAACAGTTACACAGAGGTATGTTTTCTATACTTATGACTGAATACTACATTTAATAAAATAACACTATTCTTCCTTATTTCATTATTGGAAATAAATATTAAAAGAAATTATATTCTAGCTCATAGCACATGAAGTCATCCTATAAAGTTTCTCCAAAGTTCCATTGCCCACTGTGTATAGAGAAATACAAGTTAGAAAATGTCTATTTGCCTAAATGAAATCTTTTGAGAGACTATTTTTGGATATGATGGATTAACTACTATCACGTATATTATGTACTTTTAAAAAGTGTAATTAGAGAGGTGTCCAGTTATCACCATTAAAAATTTTGAAAACTTTCATTATCTAACCAAAGCAGACCCCTAGCCATCTACAACCATGCCTAGTAACCCATCTAGTTCAGCTCATTGATACCCTTCATGAACATTGTCTTCCTGGTTTCACTTGCTTAGACAAGTAATGTAATTGCATAATGTGTTTGAGATTTAGAGACTTTGTATTTGAAGACATTCTTTGCTTGTAATAACGTTAACATCTCTTTAAACTGTGGCAAAAATCTCCAGTTCCTCTGCTATTCCACTTTGTGTGGGTATCTACTCCAAGGTTCCTGCAGTCATCAGTTGGTGAACATTTGTGTATTTTCCTTTTGAGAGCCATAATTTATAATGCTGCTGTGAATATTCATTAAAATATTTGCATGCATATGTGATTGTGATCCCCAGGTGTGCATACCTGGGAGAATTGCTCATTCATATAGCAACTCTAGGGGAAACTGTTTAAAGAGGTGTGCTATTTTCCAAAAAGGTTGAACTATTTTTACATTTATAGAATAATTGTATGCATATTTGAGTTATGATATGTACCCTGTTCAGAACCAAGTCTATACAAGAATTTTTCAGAGGTTCTGATAAAAAGAACAAAAGGATCTAGTTCTGTGTCCTTGCCCAGGAGCAGACTCAGTAAGGCTGCTCTGGGGTTAGGACCAGAACGATGAAGGAGTTACAGTTTTGATTCTTGAAACTTGGCTTTTTCCAGTGAAAACACTGGAGTTATGAAATTCACAGTCAATATGTTTTTGTACTCTGGGACCATTGAGATATCCTCTGTTCCCCTTCTGCAACATTGCTTGGTTAGCCTCCTGATGACTTAATTTCTAGTATGTCATTTTTGACTGACTCTGTCCCATTTCTTCCCTAGAAATAGTATATAAACCACTGTTCTTAATAAACTTTATTTGCATATGACATACTATGTACCATCTAAAGGTTATCTATTTATTAATCACTGGATAGCCTAACCCTCTCTGTCAAGATCCTGTTGGGGAAAAAATTCAAAACAATCTGAAAGTCTGAAACACATATACTCTAGGACCTCATACTATCTGCAGTGTTATAATTTTACCCCTTTCCATAAATTGAATTTTAACTGATGTTTATACACAGTGTACATTATAGAGAATTATAAAATATTTTAAAACACATTAAAACATTTCTCTTTCTTCCACCAAATCCTTCCATATGTTCCTCCATTTGCCCTCTTCAAATTCACAGACTCTTATTTAATTAATGGTGTGTGTGTGTCTCCTCATCTACATATGTATTCCTAAATACATAAATAAAAAGTATTGTCTGTATTCTGTTAATTGCTTAAATTATTTCAGTGATGACCATTCAATATTGGATAGCAAGATTGGGATGTTCTTTCCTTAGGACCATTGTTTCTCTCGCATTCTGTATTGTGTAGCTGCCTATGGTTCCCTGTGTAGGATTAAGTCTTCTTGAACTTTTATCTTCTATTCAGCATGCATATTGTTGTTTGGCTTGTTCATCTCATGCGTATGCAACCATATATTTAAGTCTTTGTAGATAGAGCGCTTGATATTATTAGAGACAACCTCACAGAAAACTACCTGATCATCTTGGTGTTTAAATCTTCCCTCCCCTTCTTCCAAAATGTTCTATGAATATAGCATTCAGGAGTTGTATTGTAATTCTATTAGAACTTGGCTCCAAAGTTACACATTTGTATTGATGGTAGTTTTTGGCAATGAACTTCATGTATTGCAAAAAGAAGTGCCCGTGAAGAGGAGTGAGAACTAGACTTATATGTGGGTATAATAATAAATACTTGTAATGTAGATCATTCCTATCTCAGTTCAGTAAAGTTGTAGTTGTATCTTCTCATCTAAGATCAGGGTAGTTGTCTAGGTTTTTCTATGGAGAGCATAACATTGTTTTTTTTTTTTTTTGTATCTTCTTAAAAAGTATAATACATTATTATCACTAATCAGTTCTGTGTATTCAGAGCTTCTTGTTTCCAATAAAATGTGGTTTAATAAGTCCTTGCAACTTTGTGAATAATTGTCCCTATTTAGCTATAAACTAATACTCATCATCAGTCTACTATTGCCATCTCCCATTTCCTGCTCCACCTCTTTTGATGGCCACCATATTATTCTCAGCTTTCACAAAAATCAGTGTTTTGGATTTTATATTTGAGTAAGATTGTGTGGCACTTGCCTTCCTGTGTCTGGGTTATTTTACTTCAAATGTGAATATGCACTTCTATTCATATTTTCACAAATGTCAGTACTCCACTTTGTCTGGCTACTACAGTGAACAGGGAGCACAGATAATCAATCAGTATATGGAGTTCAGGTTAGTCTAGGCACAGTTGTCAGAATGTTGAATCCTGTGTTTGTTCTTTGAAAATTTCAGGAAACTCTATGTAATTTTCCAGGATGGTTTTATGAATTTTCTTATACACTAGAGGTATTGTAGGAGTCCCCTTTCCCCACATCCTTTCCTATAAGCATTACCTAAAGGTATTCTCTTTTAAAAAGTCATTAATCTTGTGGTGAGATTATAGTGTTCACTTTGGATTCATGTAATTATTTGTAGTTCTGAATCTTTATGATCATATTTATATTTCTGTTTTCTCTTATTTTAAGAAAATATGAACTTATAAATCTGATAGTATTATTTTTTGCTTATGAAAGCCTGATTTGAAATATAACAGGACAAAACATTCATAACAATTATAATTTTGTATCTAAAACTTTACCTAACAAATGAAGTAGAAAAATAGTGTAGCTAAGTTTAAATGATGTGAAATATAAAGTAAATGGTGAATCATTCTCTGTTCGCACACAGCTAATGTCAAATTTGAATGTTGGTTATATTGTAATTAATCTATAACATCAATGCTATTTTGAACAAATTTTCACTAATTAATTAACAGTTCATAGTTAATAGAAAATAGCCTCAGAAACCAAAATAAAATAAAATAAAATAAAATAAAAAACTTTGAAGGCAATAGCAATGATAGGGTTGATAGAAAGTTTGTGTTTTTTTTTTTAAAGTAGGTCTATTCTAATAAATTTTTCAGTTGCCTTAAAAGTTCTGGATAGTAGCCTCCTCTTTTTCTTTTTGATGTAGTTCATTGTGGATTTGATTTGAATTTCTTTGAGGATTAATGAAGCTGAGCACCATTATGGGAGTTTTACCAATTTGTAGACTTCTCAAGGGAAAGATATTTCCAATTATTCGCCCATTTGAAGTGCTATTAGTTATCTAAAATAAATATATGTTCATATCCATTATCATATACATTGCATACTATACACACTATTATAGTCACGCACATATATTTTTGTTATTCCTATGATTTCTTACTATTTTCATCACTTAGTTATATTTCCTTGTTTTTATATGATTTGACAACAAAAAGCATTTTATTATATCTAATATTCACCTTTTTGTTGCTTAATGTATATATGCTTTTAAAATCTGACATGAAGAAATACTGAATGATTTAATAGTAGATCCTTTAGTACTCTGACTTCTTACTTATAAATGGTCTACAGTTTTAACATATGTTCAGTTTTTTGGTTGAATTTGTATTTTTGAAAGTGGTAAATTCTGAATCATTATGTTCTATGGGAATATTAACTTTAAGCAATATCATTTGTTTAAAAATTATCTCATACTTTTGTTTAAACATAAATATCCATACATGCTTCATTTATTTGCTTTTGCTTCTACAATTCAAACCTATAAACTAATCCTCTTGCAAAAATGTACTACTTTATTATTGGGAATTTTATATTAACTTTTACATTTTGGAAAGGGTAAATTTCCTTAAGATTTTTTTTCAGTTGAATTCCCGTGTCACTTTAATTTGTATTTATGTGCCCAGAGCAACTTCAAATGTGCTGAATCTACAGGTGAGTTAGAGGAATATGCTCGCCCTCTCCTCGAATTTAAAGACTGGAATACTATCCCATGTATTCAAATATCTAAATTCATTCAACAGAGTTAGTTGCTTTCAGATTATAAATTATACACAGAGTGTGTGTGTGTGTGTGTGTGTGTGTGTGTGTGTGTGTGAGAGATAGAGAGAGATAGAGAGAGAGAGAGAGAGAGAGAGAGAGAGAGAGAGAGAGAGAGAGAGAGAGAGAGAGAGAGAGAATTCTTTAGTTTTCCACTTTAGGATTAATTCATTTGTAGAGGGGCTGGTCCTTTTTCCTTAACATGGATATAGTTTAAATTTCATTTCGCTACCTCATTTAAATCAGCATAGCCAGAGCCTCAAATACAAATCAGAATGGAAGAAGGCAGAGCCAATGTTTATCTGCTGATCATAATAGGAAGAAGAATGTTTCTCAGAACATTTGGAAAACTTATAACTTATATTTCCTGAAGCACCTTGACGGCCCCTTTTCTCTCTTCTACCTCTTTAACTCCTATTATGTACATGTTGAAAGCTTACCCAGTTTGGTCTTTGAGCCAGTTGTTTTTTTTCCTTTTTATTTTATATTTCTCATAGATTTACTAACCACACCTGACTGACCTTAAAGTCAACGAATTCATTCATCTGTGGAAAATTTAGCATTCTAATGAATTTTTCATCTTAATAATTATATATTTTTTTTATAATTGGTATTTATGTGTTTAAAAAGATAAACAAAATAATCTATTAATGTTCTGCATTTTGACACATGTACAATCCATGGAAATGTGGACTTTTGTAGGTCTCTCAATGATTTAAGTAGACAATGTTTTAGAGAAGTGCCAAGCTTTCTCTGACATTCCAAAAGCTGTAGACTAACAGACTAGATTGTAAGTTGTTTTATTATACAGTGGACTTGAAATAAGACAGGTGGAAACATCACATGTTAAAATGGCACAAAGCTAACTGTTGACAGAAATCATTTTGTCTGAAGTAAACATCTCTGATGACTTGCTAATCTTTCATCAGTTTATAAGGTATTGACAATGTTGATCCCAATGCACTTCATACCAGTCTTCCCCTTGCTTTTCTGGAGGAGTGGATTCTCAGAGCTTTTAAACTGTTTATTAGGTAGTAAAACAGACCAGTGAACAATTGATGAGCAATGCAGCTGCCTGGGTACCAATTCTTCCTTATGCCCACATATTTACTGCTGCCATCATGCAGTCATGTGAGTTTTTGAGTACAGTGTATCTGTCATGTGCAAACCACTCTGTTTCTGCCCCTATTATTGCAAAGTGTTAGCTGGGCTTAGAATGATGGTTTGTGGTACAGATGGTCTATTTATGGCTAAGCACTCTACGGATGGGTACTCAAGACTTGGATTTGTCATCAGTCTGTGTCATAACCACCATTTAACTATTTCACAAAGAAACTTCTCTGTTGATGCCTGAATGCTTCACTAAGTTGTGGCTATAGAGATATGTGTTTAGAAGGCAGGATGGCACTGTTTACATTTAACACATTAAGTGTCCTAAGTTCTTCCATGGGCCTATGAGTTCACTAGAGATGATGCTTGGCTAAGTTTACTGCATCACACATCAATTTAGTCCATAAAAGATGCCTTCAAGCAAATCAGAAAGTGGATAGTACACACATAATATTCATGCCATCATTGTAACCATGGATATATATTACTATATGGTTTATTACTATAATTCACAGGATTCATAGGTGAGAAGCACTACTGATGATTTTTATTTGCAAACAGCCTGAATAGGAACTTCTATTACTGTGAAAACTATCCAGCTGGGAGGATGCATATAGACCAGGAGTAATTTAATTTCTCTACCCACTCTGAATTTTATGTTAAGGGTCATGACAAAACAATTTGTCCTTTGACATATTTACACTCATATTCTTTAATGTAATATTGCACACTGAGGTACCTAAGCTAATGTCACTAAGTGGAAGAAAAAATCAAATATTTATAATAATAGAAAATGATGCCAAATTCCTCTTTGCAAAATCAGGAGGAAATGCAATTTGATTAGTCCTGTCCTATTAAGACCAAAATATCTCATAAGTCTATATTATACATACTTAACAATTTTTCCAGTAGAATATCCAGAAATGAAGAAAATAAAATTTAGCATGAGAAGTGGTTTTCATACAACATCTGTTTTTGCCAAAAACTCATGGCTTTATTTCTTTACTCAGTATATTGCACAGCTGGCCAAAAAGGATATAGTCAGGTATGATCCTTATCATTATTCTCAAAACAGGGAGAAGATGGGATTAATAAAATAATAGTGTGTAGTTAAATTACTTTGCAAACTTTCTTCAGATTATCATATAGATCAAACAATGACAATCTAGGAATAGAGATGGACATTAACACATTTAAAATATCAAATGAGCTGTTCTCAAGTGTTATTACTAAATATTGATAAATAAAGATTCTGAGTCAATTGTTAAAAGATTAAAAACAACAAAGGATTCTAAAAGGCAGAAAATTCTACCTTTTGGAATCTTTATTATTTACAGGTAGATTTTCCTCCATTTTTATAATATAGAAATTTTCACATGGTGCTTAAAATAGTCAAAGTCAATACAATTTTCAAATATAAAAATAATAATAATTTGTAGGTCAGATACACATAACTAATTGGCATGCATTACATCAGACTTTGCACAAGTATTGGATTGTTGACCAGCACAAACTAAGGCTAGACATTTCTGGGAATTGACAGTTCAAAGCACAACTGAAACGTACATAGCACCCCAATAGTCTTGTATTTGGACATAGAGACAGACTTGAGGGAAGAAAATCCAAAATATATTTGATTAAAGGAAACCTCCACAGCAAAGTAAAAAACTGTAGAACAAAGATTCTTGTCATGGTTAGTGTGATGTTTTTGATGCCTCCTACTTAAAACCTCCAAGCTATGTGGCAATCAGTAGACCTCACTAACACAGGAGGGAAAACAGTAGCTTCCTTTCTCTAGGATGCATCTTGGACTGAGTCTATCCAATTAATGTGGTCTATAGCATACTCAGCATAAATGCTCAGCATCACTTGTAGATAGTTCTGTATCCTATAGTGCTATTGATTCATGTGGTGTGTGTGTGTGTGTTCGCGCACGCGCATGTGATATTTCCACCCATGTCTGATTTAGTCATTAATTTTAAGATTACAGGTGAGAGATTGTACACACGTTTGAGTAAGAAATTAGTTACATTAGCAGAAATTAGCAGATACATACACTTCAATATCATCACTGAAAAGTACACTAAGGCTTGTCCAACAGCTTTAGTGGACTTTTCTTGCCCAGTAAATTTAGCTCCTCTGGGAAGTGTTACCTCTCTGAATCAGTTGCTAACTGTACTTATACCCTTTTGGAGGGAACTTGTCACCTGTTAACTTTAAGAATTTCACATAAACCTTTTAAATTTCCTGATTCTGATTCTTATGTTTTTCCCTCTTATAGTTATGAAAGAATATAACAATTCATATAAGCTAGCTGTCCAATAATTTCTGTTCAGATACTAGTTAACTACTATGCAACTTTAATTATATATACAGTTATGTTCACTTCAAATAGCTTCTGAAATGGCTAATGTAGACTGGAAAATATCAATATGGAAATATTTAGGCATCTCTTTATTAGAAACCCTTGTAGTTATTTCATTGTCATCAAGCAAGAAGAATCAGTCAGGGTCTGGTTCGAGGTAACTAACA
This sequence comes from Mus caroli, assembly GCF_978045245.1. Classification (NCBI taxonomy): domain Eukaryota; kingdom Metazoa; phylum Chordata; class Mammalia; order Rodentia; family Muridae; genus Mus; species Mus caroli. The sequence goes on along the minus strand of NW_028227262.1, from coordinate 104,047,977 downwards.
AGTAGATTTCAAAACCTGTGTATTTTTTATGGTGAGAAGACAGACACTTATGGGAAGAAAAATTACAAAGAAAAAGATATCTACTTTGTCTCCTTCATTGGCACAATGTTATCTCAAAATAGAATCTAGAAATTGGCAGTGAGTTCAGTTATTGAAATTGTCTGTGTTGGTTAAATAAAGATATAATGTCAGAATACATTTTAGTTATATAAACATAATTTTCCTATGAGAGGTTTCTAGACTCTGGAATAATTTTATATTAGTAGACTAAGCAGAGTGAGAATGGGTGTTTGTAGAGATATTAAATTTTCATATATCAACGGTTGATGGCTTTTCACTATATTTCATTTCCCTATTAGTCAGCATGTTAAAAAACTTTCTATCAATTCTATAAATATTTATTTTAATTATGAGACACTCAGGAAAGAATTATTATAAATTGTAAAATGTGAGCATTAAAAGCTACCATCTTATTTAAGCATTGCAAAGGACACATCTACCTCCAAGCATTCTATGCACGTTCTGATGTCTATTGCTATATTAGGTTCCTGTTGCCCAAATTGCCAGCTTTACAGCAATTATACTTTGTGAGTATCCACCAGGAAAGGGTTAATCTGGACCCTTGCCATCTGAAATTATCTGTGTGTGCCATTGCTATTTTTAAATGCTACCATGTTAATGTAATTTTTAAATTTTTAAAATGTGAATATCTATGAAGGTTGCTGAGCCTACTAAATATGATTCAAATGTGGATAAGACCTCCTGTAAGATAATCCTACCACTTTGGACAGTTTCGTTTTTAGAATACTTACACCGGATTGAAGACATGTGAAAACGCTTTCAGGAATTAGAAGGTATTTGCTAATTCTCTCTCTCTTTCTCTCTCCTCTCTCTGTCTTACACTCTATTGCACATGAAAACCTGTGAAAGTATTAATTTTTTTCAGTAGATACTTTGTTTCTATGATACCTTGTAGCTTTCAATATATTTATTAAAATATTAAACATTTTTCTGAATCACCCAAATTTATCCATGAGCTCTGAAAGAAAAATTTATCATGGCAGATGCTTAATTTAGAAGAAATTACATTTACATGAAACATTAATTTTCCTTAAGACAGGAAAATATAAAAGTTTATTTATTAGTCTTGAATGTCAAACACTTTAATCATCAAAAGAGATTTAGAGAGAAAGGGCATTACATACACTTGGAAGAAAGCAGTACATGCATAGAATGTAAGTGAATGAACAATATAAACTTAATTGTGTGTGAGATTCAATTATGTTTTAGTTATTAACTGCACTGGGAGAAGAGGGGAAGAGGTTAGGCAATATTTATAACATATCATGCAAAGTTACAGCATGTGCCATAGTTGAAATTTGGTTAGATTGACAGGAGCACACACGTGTTGTTTTATAAATCCTGTGTTCATTTCCTCTGTGCAAATTGTCCTTTTTTGCCTATCCTGCAGCATCATTAACTATTGTCAGTCTATTAACTACTCTTCTACATAACAGTACATTGCCATGTTTGCTTTTCTTACTTGTATGCACACATTTTCATCTGTAGGAGCATCAGTTTTCAAGATAATGATTGTGTTGCTACTGCAAGTGCTATGAGTGGTACCTGATACAATGATGGGGCATAATCAGTATGGGTGAACATAATCAATAAGCAGTGAACAGAGTTAATGATAATGGGATACTTTTCTAACATAAGAAATGTTGGGAAATTTGCATGTTTCAAAAGAGAGATACCACCCATCCCACAGATCTTATTAGGAGGAATAATATTCTCTTGGCAAACAATCAATCATTTAAAATTTAGCGAGCAAGAAAAGAGGTAGGAAAGATGGGTTGTAAATGACTTCAAGGGGCTTTGGCTTCTTTAACTGATGATTCTATATCTCAAATTTGGGATATATATTTTTAAAAATCTATATTCTTTTTAGCATCATTATACAGTATTCTAAATTTTAAACTTTAAAATAATCTTAGTATAACATACTGTCCTGAAGCATTCTTCATTCAGCCAGCCTTTCACAGTACACTATAGACAGGGGGCCCAGAGTTTTCTGCTTTGTGCAAATTCATCATGTGGCTCATGATCACAAATATTTTGATGTAAACTGTCAGAAGTGCATTGAAATGTGACAGACTTCTACACATATACTGAGGCCAAGACATCACATCCAATAGAAGCTAAACTCACAGCAGATGATATTGACTGACAGAGCTCACTAAAATTGTTTGGAAATCCAAAATGTTGGCTTTTGAATATCACATGTATAAAGAGTTCTTGCAATTAAACCTTTGGCAGTCGGGAAGCCCTGGAAATCATGTGAGATTGACATTATGTATCTTCATTTATAATTTCTTTCATTACATTGGAAATTCTCTGAGGAATTTAATGTTGAATGTAAGAAAAATTGCAATGGAACTTATTAATTTTATATACAATTGGAACTGAAAAACATATAAATGTCCTTTTTCTGAGACTCTTGTTATATCAGTGAAGGCTAATCCCCTTGTATTAAGTAGTTCAATGTGTTTGCACAAATAAATACAGACATAATATTTTAGTATGGCACACAGATTGCAACATCTGATAAAGAACAATAACCATAAGCTAAAGAATGAAATGACTGTGTTGAAAATATCACTATAAAATTGAAATATTATTTTTAATCCCCTTCATAGAAATATAGTTTAGTATTAGTACATACTTAAAAGTAGACGGTGATTGACACAAAGACTTCCAATTGGCCTAGTATAGAGACTAATATATTACTGAATGTTCAGCCATGGATGGACTATATTTACTACAACTCCAAAAGTTCTACCCAAAAGCTCAGGGATCATTGTGTAAGAAGGGACATTGAAATTCTCAAAGCTAGAGGCAGTGGAAGACTTAAGGAAAACTGTGTCACAGAAGTGGACAGAACATGTAGCTTCACACATAAATTCACACAAGACCAGAGCATGCAAGCTCATGTCTGAAAAAATTCTAGCCTTCACAGAGGAGACGAGCATGAATCTCCACCTGTATATCCATAGCTGTTCAAAATTGATAATTTAGGGAAGAAGAGGATCAGTTTTCTCTCAGAGTGTAGTCCCTTGGAGGTTGAGCCTACTCCAGTGCAAAACTCAATATCTATGAATATTTGGGTGTCACAAATTGATCTTAATTGGTTAAAAAGGAAACTCAAAACTGGGTGAGTGATGAAAGGAAGAGAGGATTTGGAAGAGTTGAGATGGAGGCAAATGTGTTAATATGATCAACTTATATGGAATACTTAATGAATTAATAATTACTTTTCTAAAGAAATCTTACATCCATTAAGAATTACATGGAAGTTCTGCTTAAAAATATATATTTCATTTTATGTTTTGAGAATTCCGTACATGTACGCAATGCACCTCTCTCAGCTTAGTGCCCTCTTATTTTTTTCTTTTCCTTCTGTTTTTAATAACCTACTGTATCTAATTGATGGTTCTTGTATACACAAAGATGCTGGCTATCCATTAGAGCACTTGAACCATCTGGAGACTATCTCCCTAGAGAAAGGGAACTCTGTCTCTTCCAGTAGCCCCAGCTGTGAGTAGCTCCTCAGCTAGTGTAGGCATCCCCATGCCTTATTCCCTCCATACTTAAGTGTTGATTAGTTTGATCACATGCAAGTCTTTGGTAGGCACCAAAGTGTCCTCAAGTTCTTGATTACAACTATTCTGCTTAATCCAGACACTGTCCCAGTGTCTTTTCCCTTGACTTTCTAAAATAAGTTCCTAAATTTTTGTTTATTTGTTGCATCTTGACTGGATAATTATGTTGTGGGTATTTTTTGCTATTTAAAACTTATAGAAAATGATAGAATCAATCACCCTAACTCTCACTATCATTCTATTTTGGAATAAATAATTAATCAAAGAATCCCTTATAGCCATTTTACTTAATGGAGCAATATTAAAAAGAATACAATCATGGCTTCTTTGGCATCTGATATATAGTTATAACTTTCAACAGCTAGCATCTGTGCATACTCCACAAGTTGTCACTCCTCCTTAAGCACAAAAGGCAGCTTAATGAGATGCTTGCAATATATAATGTTGCCACATTCAATGCTTCAGTGTCTCCTTTCTGGAGAGTTGACAAAGAACAATCTTGTCTCCAGTTATGAATTTCTATATAGATATAGAATTACAGCTCCTGTCATTTGTAAAATATTCTGCTATGCTGTAAACAAAACTATCAAATTTTATTAAAATTTAGTTACCTCAAGTCAAACTTCAAATTTCTGAATAGAAATAGCAAACTTCAAAGTGTCAGAGCTCTAAATTATATTAGCAATGAAGTTGTCATTATTTGGCATATACAGCTAATGTTCTTGATAGCTATATCTCACAGACACTGAGACAAATGCATACATGTTTATTGAAAGTTGTACCTCTGGGTTGAATACAACATCTTTACCAGCCCAGTCTAGGAATTAAAACATATGTAGAAATCCATTTTTTCTCATTTTAAAGGGACTGAGGAATGAACTCAGGGGCTCATGGCCTGATCTGCATATTCAGCCCACATTATAATGGTCTTGAGGTAAGAGACATGTTATAAACATGTTTAAAATGGCAAGTGAAATATTCAAGATGTTAGAGCAGCAGGAAATAAAGAGAATTAAACTAACTGAGTTGTGCCTTGTTGACTTAAGGTCAATGAGAGGATTTCTTTAAAATAATTTATTATGCTAAATAGAATAGCTAACACAGAGATTTAGATTACTAAACATTTACATATTGTACTGGAATTTCAGTACAATTTCCCTTAAATATTGTTTTTATTGTGTAAAGTTAATGATCCTCTATATTAAACACAACTGTATGTGTCCCCAGGGACAACAAAAACACCATGTTTATAATTACATTTTAAAAATTAATTTAAATGGCTACGGAGATGATTCTGAGCATAAGTGTACTTGCTGTATGAACATCCTAAGAGACCTTGAACATCCACATACCAAGTGTGATGTGGTCTTATGCATGCCTATAACAACAGAATAGAGGACAGAAATTACAGAAGATTTATTGGGGCTTGTTGGTTTCCAGCCAACCTAGGCAAAAATCTCAGGGTTCAGATTTGTTGAGAGACTATCACCAAGGAAAAGGCTGCCAGTGACAGAAGACACACACACCCTTCTCTGTCCTTTGTACATACACAGGTATGTGTAAACTCTCAGACATGCACATACACACACACACACACACATACACACACACATACACACACACACACGCACATGAACACATATACACATGGTAAAATACAGATTCTGTACAATTAGAAAAAACATTTCTCTTCTTGTACTTTCTTTACCCCCATGTCCCCACTTTAGCTACTACCACAGCTTAATTTCTTGTTTCCTTCTTTACATTACAGTTATGAACATACACCATGAAACACAAATATAATACACCTTTTAAATGTTCATAAATGCATAATGGAATAGCACAATACAAGAGTAAAGCAGAGAATATGACACTAATATAGTTTTGCCCTAAAAAGTTAATTCTATCTTTATGGTCTCAGATTATGAAGACTTCAAGAGATAGTTAGCATCTCTCAAACTAGTAGCTAGATCTGAATCTTTGTTTGTTTCTTTGTTTGTTTTTTGTTTTGTTTTGGTTTTTTTGAGACAGGGTTTCTCTGTATAGCCCTGGCTGTCCTGGAACTCACTCTGTAGAACAGGCTGGCCTTGAACTCAGAAATTTGCCTGACTCTGCCTCTCAAGTTCTGGGATTAAAGGCCTACATCACCACCAGCCGGCTCCTGATTCTTTTCTCTTAATTTAAAAATACTTTTAAAATAAATTCCTTTTTTAAAAATTTTACAGTCATTAGCATGCTAGATTATATTAATTTATTTTCTAAAGATAATACACACAATACCACAATATCCCCTATAACCTTCATTTTGCTTTTTTTGCCTATGCCATTATCTAATTTCTGATTAAAAATATTGTTACAAGAATTTAAAATCTCTCTTTTACATTCTCCTAAATGCTAAACTTTAAGCACTTGTTAGGATTTGAATGCACATGCATTTGAATGACCAGAACTCCACCAACCTGTTTGCTATTCTTCTCACAAGTGTATCATGTAGGTCTGTCAAATCTTGGTTGAAACATAGACTCACTATGTGAATGGCTCATGCGAGGCCCATAAAGAAAATTCAGAGCACTTAAAAAGTTGCTATGAATCTGTAATCCCATCACTTTTACTTATCTCTGGTAAAATATCTGCTATTTATCTTATCTCAAGTCATTTTAGAGAGTTTAAAATGGGTGGGGAATACGTGGGATGATCATTTCTCATTCATAGAAGTCTCAAGGTAGACATCACCAGAGCCATTTGTCACTTTTCTCCTGCTTCTGCCCTTGTGTGACAGTGGCACATTTGCATGATGGCATCTGAAAGGTCTCCATTACTCAGAACTTTCCAATCTGGGCAGGTTGTTGGAAAAGATTTTGCTTGATGTCAAATGAATGCAATAGCCACAGACCTTTCATCTGCTTTATTCCTAACAAGCTGTCAATATAAAATACAAATATTCATATAGTAGAACATATGCTATAAATGGCCCAGTTTTGAATTTCAATGCCTTATAAATAAGAGGCAAGGACACAGACTTGGGTATCACTGAATATTATTTGAACAATCAGACACTTGAGAAGTTATGAGTATGATAAAATATAGGTAGAGAAATATGTGAAATTTTGACAATTGATGGAGGCTCACAGAGTACAGTCAGTTTTCTTCTAGAATGTAATCTAAGAAAGGCCATATGTTCTATGAGATGATCCTACAACCATGTCCACCCGGCCACACTTAGTAAATTCAATATATTTGAAAGCATAATACATCATCTTGGGAGGAAATATTGGTGGGGGATAGAAAAGAAATCAGAGGGGAGATGTTGGAAAGTCCATCTTTCAAAAGACATATATCCATATCTGAAATTCTCAAAATCCCAATTGTTTAGAAGAGAACAAATGTTACATAGATGCATATAATGCCTTTTAAAATAAATTAGAAAACTATTATGACATGAATTCCTTCACATAATAAGATTATCAACTATATAAGTGGGAAAGACAATAACCAAGATTCTTCTGACTTCTGCACGAACATTTCAAAGATTGCTGGATTTTAATTGGGGTCCGTGTGTATGATTGATTGGTTCTAATTGTGAAGTTTTATGGGCAAAGCAGAGAAACTCAGAAGTAATGAAAATTCTAGGTATTTGCAATACTAAGTAAAATATAAAGGATCTGGAATTTTCTTTATCTATTTAAGAAATAAAATTATGGGAAAGTTTGATTGTAGTTAAGTATTGCAAGTGTTTTTTTAATCACTAGGATGGAAGTGGCCAGGTGTATATTTGCTAATCCTGTAGTATCAATTTAAAGTTTGAGGCTCCTGCTTATTATTTTATCAAACTGAGAATGTCTTTGATTTTCAAAAAAATAAATGATATTTTTCTTCTTGTCTTTTTGTTTTGAACAAGAGTACTTAGTACAAATGATGACATCACATATTCAGGTCACATAATTTACACTGAAGAATTGGAATAAAACACCAATAACATAACTATTAAAGGTAGATTAACAGAGGCCGGAGAAATAGGTCAGCAGTCTTGGATCTTTCAGAGGACCTGAGTTTGATTCTCAACACCCATCTGATAGCAGAAATGGTCTGAGGCTCTAGCACTAAAGAATCTGAAGCCTTTGTGCCTCTGTAGGTATAACACATATGTGTATTGCACAGTTATACATACAGGAAAAAACACTCATGCACATATATTTTTAATGTAAAATAAATTTAGATTTAAATGTCTGTGGTTCTCTATCAAATATAAGTGCCAGTATGAGATTAAAGATATGCATATGTAGCCATACATGATTAAATGTTTATTTAAAAACAGGTGATTTAGGAGTTTTTGGCATTGTTTTAATTTCTTTGGAAATATAACCTTTTGCCTCATCAATACAAATTCTCCCATTAATATTTCAGTTTATAGGGATATACCTAATCAGACTAGCCTGCTCACTAGAACACTGAGGTCATATACAGACAATTGAGTGTGAAAAGCCTCACTGGGGACAGAGACAATATATACAAGCAACACCTTATGCATTAAACTTCCATTTTAGTGCAGGTGTTATTTTATGAATTTAAAATGAATACATGATAGTTTAGGAAACTGGAAGCATGCAGAGAAATAAGTAGGAGTGAAAATAATAACAGAACCCACAGATTCACCAGAAAGGCAGCTCATGTTGAAATGTTCACTGCCGATTGCTCTTTCTTTCTGCTATGAATACATGTAAAATGGAAGCATTCTTACAGATTTGAGAGTACTTTCAACTTAGAATGGTTTGTTTAATGTGTATTTAGAATTTTCTATTTAGTTTGCAGTGGTTTGACATCATGAATAATTCTATAGTTAAAATATACTGAATTGTTCAAACACTGTTTTACATCATCAAGTTGAATTTTCAGAAGTAAGATTTATGAAAATTTAAACATTTCAGTACTTATTCCATACATTTACAAACTGCTCTGTAAGAAGTTATGTCAATTTACAAGGAGCAAGTGAAAGGTTTCTTTAGTGATAAATTGATTTCACAGTATTTACAAAAACAAAATCACTTTACTACTTTAAGGAACACGTTTTGTAGTCAAGACTTGCTTGAACACTGTATACATTCTGAGAAATGTGATTATGGCTGATTGCATGTAGGTGAACATCATTCCTGGACCCTATACAAACCTAGATGCTGCAACTCTTGGACCCCGTTATGTATTCCATAACCCACTGCTCCATTATGACACTTGTGGTCTACTGAGAACTAAGACTAGAAACAGCGAAGCAACGGACAATTTCCATCTCTTTAACTTTTCTAATTATTAACATGGCTCCTATGATTTCAACAACTCAAAAGTTAAAATGCATATATTGTAATCATATGTAGATGACTTAAAAATTGCACCACATATTCTGAATCCATTCTTTGGTTCTGGGACATATGGACCCTTTCCAGCTTCTGGCTATTAAAAGAGGATGCTATGATCATAGTGGAGCACATGTTCTTCTGGTATGGTGGAGCATCTTTTAAGTATATGCCCAGGAGCAGTATAACTGGGTCTTCAAGTAGAAATATTTCTAATTTTCTGAGGAATGGCCGGGTTAATTTCCAGAGTGATTGTACCAGTTTGCAACCCCACCAGTAATGGGAGGGACTGTTCCTCTTTCTGTACATCCCTGGCAGCATCTTCTGTGGCCTGAGTTTTTAATCTTAGCTATTCTGATTGGTATAAGGATATAGGGTTAATAAATATTTTTTCCTAATATTTGGGTTTCTATTTTGTCCTATTGACAGTGTCATTTGCCTTACAGAAGGTTTTTAGTTTCATGAGGTTCCATTTGTCAGTTGTTGATCATTGAACCTGAGCCATCACTGCTCTGTTCAGGAAAATTTTCCCTGTGCCAATATGTTCAAGCCTATTTCCCACTTTTTCTTCTGTTAGATCCAGTATATCTTGCTTCATGTAGAGGTTCATGATCCACTTCGAGTTAACTTAGTACAAGGATATACATATGGATCAACTTGCTGCCCCTCAACCAAAGACTGAATACAGAATATGTGGCATATTTACACAATGGAATGATACTCAGTTATTAAAAAAGAAGGACATCATGAAATTTGCAGGCAAATATATGGAACTAGAAAATATCATCCTTAGTCAGGTAACCGAGGCCCAAAAGGTATCTACACTGATATTGACCAAAGATTTCAGAAACCCATGACTGAACTCACAGACCATATGAAGCTTAATAAGAAGGATGGGCAGAGTGTGGATGCTTTAATCCCACTTAGAAGGGGGGACAGAATTATCACAGAAGGCAAAGGGATGAAGAGACCTGGGTGGGAGAGGGAAGAGGAAGAAAAAAAGGGGGCCAGGACTGTAGGAACTGAAGGGGATTGCAATTCCATAGAAAGAACAACAGTATCAACTAACCAGACCTCTCAGAGCTCCCAGGGACTAACCCAGCAACCAAACAGCATACAGGGGATGATCTGTGGTCCCTGCTGCATATTTAGCAGAGGACTGCCTTGCCTGGCCTCAGCGGGAGGGAATGTGCATGGTCCTGTGGAGGTTTGATGTCCCAGAAAAAGGGGGGTGCTAGAAAGGTGAGGTAGGAGTGAATGGGTATGTGGGTGAGGAGCACCTTCTTAGAGGCAATGGGGAAGAGGAATGGGGTGGAAGGCTCATGAACAGAGAACCAGGAAGAGGGGCAACATTTGAAGTGTAAATATATAAAAAAATAATAAAAAATTCTAGCACTTCCAAAAGAAAGCTTAGTATTTACAGAAGAATTAAATAACCACAAATGTGTGTTCTACCAAGCAAATGTACTCATAAAACAGATATTGTTCAAAAGAAGTTTGTATTGACTATTTACTACATATTAGGGTTGGTTTTTTTTTTGGAATTTTCTAAGAATTCAGAAGAAATCAAGGTAGAGTAATACATCTCTCATGCGTGAGAGAGAAACATGGAATTTCAGTAAATATCAAGCTGATTACCATGAGTCTGAGATATTTTTTCTGCTCCCATTGGAAAAGTATATACCATATGTGAACCAAAAATAAGGCTGATTTGGACATTGGTATTTTAATTTTAATTTTATTTATGTCACAGTTTAAGACTGGACTTATTTTTCAAAGGAAGAATCTCTTAAATCATCTGTAAGCAGTACTAAATAGAAGAAGTCCAGCTGGAGCATCCACTTATGTGTGTGATAATTTCAAATATTAAAAACATAAACTGGACAAATGGACAATGCTGATAGGTTGTTTGAACTACATGCTTAATAAATGTAAACATTATTAAAATTTTTAATATTTCTTTTTCTCATTTTGTTTTAGTAATTAGAAAATTGAATCAGTTGAAGGAGTGGTTTTTGAGAGCAGATATTTCCTGAATGAATATTCTGATTCGGGGGTCTGATAGAGTAGCCAAATGGTAGTGCATTTATAGGGCAAGAAGGAAAGGAATTAAGAAAAGACAACCCAATAGAAAATAGAAAATAGAAAACTCAAGCAAGCCTAGAGTAAATTATATGTCCAAACCTAAATAGGGATACAAGTGAATTCTCATTAAGCGCTCTCTCTCTCTGTCTCTCTCTCTCTCTGTCTCTCTCTCTCTCTTGCTCACTCACTCTGTGTGTGTGTGTGTGTGTGTGTGTGTGTGTGTGTGTGTGTGTGCTTAAAGGGCCAGATTAAGCCAAAGATTTTGTGTATAATTTAAAGAGAGGGAATCTTAAAAAGAGAAAATATTAATGTTGTGAAGTGAATAAAATCCACAGACACAAAAATCTTACATAGAACATTGGAAGCTTAGAACTTTATTTTTTGTCTACATGTCAGGGCCAAAAGCACATTGTTCCCCTAAGGAAAAATTATAAACTTGGTGAAGACAAATGTTTTCAAAAGCTTTTACTTTTTTACACATGCATGAAAAAGAAAAACAATATATACATGAAATTAAGCACATACACACACACACATATACATATATATGTGTGTATGTGTGTGAAAAGAACTGAAGAAATCACCTACCATCAAAAGTAATATGATATTATGTCTATTTTTGAGGCTGAAAGAATTATGGTTGTATAGCACAGTCAATATACAGAGCAAAGTCTTCTTTTTATGTTACAGAAGGTCATTTATTAAAATATTAAAATCAATTAATGGATACAAATATTAAAGTGATTTTTTTAAGTCAGAAATATATGATTCAGCAAACACTATTTTCTTTCACATTGAACACAACATTCATTCAAGTTACCAGGTCAAGAACAAACAAAAAAGCTTTCAAATGAAAAAGAAGAAAAGAATTAGTCAATTCTGAACATAGTTTGATGTGTGTAAATATCCGTAAGAATTTGGAGACAAATAACCAAAGTTAGCATAAGAAGATATATTATTCAAAGTTCTCTAGAGTAGCAGAATTTATAGAATGAATTTCTTTACACCCGTGTGTGTAAACTGTGTGTGTATTTGTGTGTGTGTGTGATTTACTACAGTCAGTAACAGGCTATGATCCAGCTACTAATACAAAAATTCTGAGACATGAACTGAAAGCCAAAGCTCCTATAACCTGCTTACTCCACAGGGCTGTACAATTCAGTTGGTCTTTAAAAGATGCTGAAATTCCAAAGACGTAGATTCTAACGCTAGTGGCAGAATAAGCTTGCTAGCAAGGCTAGGGCAAGCAAGTAGAGAGCAAAAGCTTCTAGCTTCCATGTCTTTATATAGTCTTCCAGAAAGAGGTGTGGTCCAGCTTAAAGGCATATCTTCCTGCCTAAAGGTCTAATTTTCTCCCAGTTCCTTTATTTATGGAATGTTGCTCATTCCAGGTGCAGCACAGCTGACAACCAGGAATAGCCATCACAGATGGATATAAAAGAAATAAGTAAATTCCGTTATAATTTGGCATATTAATTACTAGATATCCAGGACATATAAAAATGAGGAATAATACTTTAGTTTCATAATAATTGAAAGTAACCAGTCAAAACCCTTGATGGCTATATACAAAATGTGCTGGGTATATGGCTATATTCTAGGGAGGCTATTCAAAGCTAGTCCTAATTTTATACAAAAAAAATTAGATATCAAAAACATCTTGATGAGATAAAATGAAGTAGAAAAAATATGAATCAACATGGAGTTAAAAGTGAGAGTGATGAGTGTTTCCAGGAAGCCCTGCTACTGCTACTGAGGAGTGGTTCCAGGCAGCCCTGACTATGTGAAGTCAATCCATGGGTTCCCTAATGCAGGAAACAGATTCAGAAAGTTGTCCTCTCTGATTTCCCTTCCTGCACACACCCATTCCTATCCACACAGACACTCACTGAACGATTAATTAATTCATTAATCAATTAAGTAATTAATTAAAAAGAAAGCAATGTGCAACCCAGTAAAAAGAAAAAAATGGAAATTAAATCATTAATTTTGGAAAAAATAACTGATATTAAGGGAAAAGGTGTGAAAAATTTAAGGAAACAAGAAAGCAGTGACTCCAAATATTGCATGAAAATGAATATTCAGTTATAATGAGCAGAGAAATGAAAATTAATTATACTTTGATTCCTTAATATGACAGCTGATTTCAATATTCTCAATAGAGAAAATAGATAATTTAGTCTTTTCCCTTTTATGGTTGATTGGAATTTATGTGTAAAGTGTTCTGCCATATGTGCATCCCAAATGTCTATATTTTAATGTTTTGGCATTCCATGATTAGCACAGACTATGAAAAGATCTGGTGGCAGAGAGCTGTGACATTGCTCAGTCTTCCCTAGGAAGGATACTTCCTGCTAGTAATGTGGTCAAGTGGTTGTTAAGTCAGTCACAGATGGGTATCGCCCCAGATACTTTAAGTCTTCTTTCTTCTTTCTTACATTCTTCTGATGCCAAGAGAATTATAGAACATATTTATATCTGATATAAATATCAAGATAGGATGTTTAGTCACACGACTTTACTTTAGAATATGGACAATATTGGCACAATGCTTGTTCCAGTACTAAAATTTTAGAAACTAAAATCACTTAAAACACCTAAAAAAGAAAATGGCTAATTCTATATCAAAGTAAATTTAAAATGTGTTGTTTTCTTCCTGCTTGCCTAAACTAAATTTCTTCCTATTTACCTGTCTCTCAATCAGATTTCCCAAAATGCTACCTAATCTTCCATTTTCTGACATAAGGTAAAAGTGATAGGATATAAAACAGAAGTGGAATACATCACCCACCTATCATAATCTGTTAGCTTTCTAAAGTGATGACTTGTAAATATCTCCTATTTGTGAGAACACACAAGTACATGTTCAGATTACAGGACTAGTCAAGGTAGGTAGGACTTTTAAGGCTGAGTCTTTAAGAATAAATAAAAGTAGACTTACATGCACATACAGTGGAGAGCATTTGGCAACAGAGTCAGCTGTAGAAAAGTTGAAGATAAACTAATGGAATGAAAAGCACTAGGGAAGTAACCCTCACAGGGCATAAAATAATAACTATATTGCACATCACTGAAAATGCCCATTTGTGGATCGTTGAGGGGAAAATTACAGTCTTAAAGAAAAGGTGACTGCTCCCCAAAGGAAAGAATGTATTGCAAAGCACAGACTTATAAACTCTGTTCCTTGCAAGAGATGAGATTAGATTCTCTATTTTCTCACTCATCATAGCACACATCACACAGCAGACCCAGTACTGAAAACACTTATTCTTCTCTAACATTCTCTCTTTCATGTCTTCCAAGTGTCATCCCCCTGTCTCTCCCCTCTCCCATCCTCACTCTAAAAAACAGTTCTCAAAGGATGGTAGACTCCCTTCTTCACTTTATGGTGCACAAGTTTATAGGATACATCCATTTTTGGTTGTTATTTTTCCCCATATTTGCTCCCAAATCTCCAGATTTTCTAAGCAAATTTCAAATAAGATCATGCAGTAGGTATTGCTGGCAAGCAGAAAAACAAAAATTGATGTGAGTGCTCATATGGAGGTGAAATGTGATTTAGAAATCTGAAAATGTTATCCAAAAGGTCTCATAAGTTTTTGGAAAGTATCAAACTTAAGATATAGTTCAATTTATAAAGCAATTTAACAAAATTAAATAAAAAATCTGTTTAGCATGTATCCTTACTAAAGTATGTCAAGATGCGATTCCAAATTTACATTTACATTTTATTAGAGGGTTGAAGAATGATCAATTAGCATCCTTCCTGTGTTTGAAGGGTTTCTGGTATCAACAGACTTCTAACATGAGCTTTGGGAAGGGATCCCTTTCTGGTAGAATGAAAAGAGGAAGCCATCAAGCTTAAGAATAACAATGAACTTGAGTTTTATTTTACAATTATTTCCTGTATTCGCCATTTTTTTGTAGTATAGTTAAGTTAATTATGTGCTCTGCCAAGAAAGCAGTTAGGGCCTTCCTGACCTCAGAGGCTTTGGTAGCAGTGCCGTGGAAGTTGTTTTCTTCACTGAGAAATAATGGCGATACAGTGTAACTCCAGTCTATTTCTGACAGGCTCTGCATTTATCTATATACTAGGTATATAGACAGGAATTTGCCTGGGTTCATGAGAGATGCTCCTGACCCAGATGAAAGGAGCAATAGAAAGAAAGGTTCTGTTTATCTAAAGTGCAGGCTCTGTTATCAAAGGAGGAAACAACATCATGTGTGTGGCCTTCCCTGGCCCCTGAGATTGTCATATCAAGGCCAGATTCCTAGACTGAAGGTGCTTGTCAACAATAATGCTAGAGCTCACTGTCAGAGTTCTGCATTAAGACAATGAATGCATGTTCATAACTGTTGTTTCATTCATGCTCAGAGCTTCAATGTCTACATCTCTATAATACTTTATTTATGCAGAAAACTTGGGTCCAGACATGAGCACTTTGCTTCCTTAAGGATATCAGGAACTTGGAATTTAAAGTTTAGTTTTTTAAAATCACACAGCTAAAGATAATAACACTTAACATGATAAGGCCTAAAGTTTATAAATCTCAAGTAGATATTAACATAGAGTATAATTTCTACATTTTTGATAAACATTCTTATTCATGCCGTCTCTCTCATATTTATCAACTCTGTCTGTCTATGGATTCCAAAAACTTGTGTAGAGAGAGAAAAAAAGCCTTGGGCACATAGATAAGCACTGGAAGAGCCAGGAAAATTAACTACACAGTTTACCTCATCAATGGAATGAGGTGCATAGCTGTTCTTCCTGGAATGCAAGGAGTTGGGTAATTTTACAGCCTGGATAGTCTGATGAGATAGGTTCTGCCCATATCTTCCAGAGTTTTCACTTTTACTTACTCCAGAACCTTTCCCCCTAAATCTTGAGAATTGCCTTTAGATCATAAAACCCATCCTTATGAGTAATGTCACTTGGGCTTTACAACAGCCCAAGTGACTTCTATGCTATTTGTTATGGCAAGGCCAATCCTGATTCCCACAGGCGTTGTGTGTTTGTTTTGGTGTTTGTTTGTTTTCAGTCATTCTCCCTTGATTCTTATCCTTATCTTGAGCATTGTTTCTAAGTTAAGAAGAAACCATCTTACAGATGAAGACATATAACTTTGCAAAGAACTTCATTGTAAACATAAATTGTACAGTTGCTACAGTTGTGATTGAGTTAATTCTTCTCTCTCTCTCTCTCTCTCTCTCTCTCTCTCTCTCTCTCTATATATATATATATATATATATATATATATATATATATATACTGTGCTTAAACATGGCTAAATAGATGGTCTAGTCCAACTCTAAAAGTCCCATTCTAGTGCCAATTTTAACAGCATCAATTTGAGCCTATTCCTACCTTGCCCTGGTCATGTTCCTTTGCCTGTTTTAAAAGCCAGCAGGTAAAGCACCACATGCTTTAAATTTAGATACCTTACAACGTTCAGCATTGAAATATCTTTGAAGTATAATCTCTCTTTTTGAAAAATAAAAGGTTCTTAAATATATTCGGTCCTTGCAACCAGTTTAAGAGACAGAATGCTTATTCATACTCTCTCTCTCTCTCTCTCTCTCTCTCTCACACACACACACACACAAAACTTAAGGAAAATAATGTGTACACAACATATTTACTTAATTAAAAATTTAAAACTCTGATTAAAATCTCAACTTTGGGAGTGGTATTTAATGATTTGAAACATTATTTCAAAAACACAACACAAACTATAGAAACATACGGTAATTTACAAGTCTAATCAGTTGCCCAATTTGTAGAAGGCAATAAACCTAGATCTTTGTCATCTGAAATGAATAAGAATATAATTCATAACAATTACACATAGTAATAAAATATCTGTTTATGACTGCAGTTTTAAAAAAAAATCATTGTTAGTATTCATAGATTACCTGTCCTACAGAAATAGTGTTATTTAAGCTGTCTGGCATGTAACATCTATATGCAGCCCAAATTTTCCATTAACTATGGAAACAGAAACTCACCATTAAACCTATCCAGAATATTTATCAGGACATTTCTTCTGTATATGGAGGCAGTGGTGCATGGCCTTTGTGAGAGGACTCTTGTTTCACAGTTGCACTCATGTTTCTTACATCATCTAAGCCTGCTGCTACATGAGTTTCTGAAGAATGAGGGAGGGTTAATCAGCTTTTGGCAGACATCAGCAAAATTTGCAACCATTTTAGACTCTCCATCAAGACTCATAAAATGTTTTGGAAACTACAGGAGAAAAAAATCCAAGCAGAAAATTAAAAAGCAATCTACCAGTTCAACAGAATCCTACCTTTGCTAGACGAAAAATGTTGATATAATAGTTAACTGCTCATTCACATTTACCTCGAGAAACACAGCTACAAGAGAAACATGAAGAAATACACAGGTTACTGCCAATTTAGCAGGAGAGAAAAGAAAACAGGGACAAATTATCTGTCCTATAAACCAGTGTTTTTCTTTACTTTCTTAACCTTATTTCTACAAAGATATTAGATTTTGAACTTACTCCAAATAGGGAGCTTCCTTTATTCTGCCCTTCACTTGAATTTCTATCTCAGATCCTTTTGATCTCAACTTTACTCTTTCTCATTCTAGATTAAAATTGTCCCCAAATTAACTATCACCTGTGTAGTTCAAGAAAAGATTGTGTTGATTGTCAATGTCTTTATAAGAAAACACACACACACACACACACACACACACACACACACATACACACATACACACACACATACACACACACACACAAACTAGAAATAAAGCTGGGTGCTTTCGCCTTTGTTGCTGCAGAACATCAGCTCACAAGTGCAGCATCTTGAATGGGATATCTGGGGAGGGTGTTTGAAGAGTTGCTGAGCTATCCAGGGCCAGTCTTACAGTAGAGAGCACTGGCAAGGAGAAGGCAAAGCAGAGGCTCTGGAGGCTTTAGAATGATGAGCACCTTCCTTGAGATCTGACATGACAAGGAAGCTGGCCAATTGGTTATGTTCTATCTGTTCAAGACATAGAATATTAAAGTCTGTTCAGTGTATAACACAAAACAAGCAAAATCCCTTCCTTTTTTGAATTTCCATGAAAATTTACCAAGTTGGTGGAATTTTTAGATGGAAATTTTGGATAAAATTTAGAATGCATGATCGATGTCTCAAACCTCACTCATGAGTGGGTTTTCTCTGGCTTCATTCCCTGCCACAGCATTATATCAAGAATGACAGAGCACTAAACTGAAATTGCCCATTAACAACATAAAGCTTATATTAGGAAGAAGCAATACTGCACTGACCCCATCTTCTCCAGGAGATCAAGGGGAATAAGAAGCCACTAAAAGCTACCTCCTCTGATTTGGGTCCTCATAACTATTGTTTTATTTGTCTTTTAGTGACTTCCAAATGCGGAACTGGTCAGACTGGCAGATTCAGGAAGAATCCACCAATATCTGTCTATATTGGTTAGAAGCTGCAATTACATAAATTGAGAGTGAGGGATGAAAAAAGGCTTCAAAGATTTGCATATTAAGCACTATTTACAGGGACTGACGTGGTTGAGTGTATCCTGAACACTGATATTAATTCTGTTTTTAGAAATTGTGCCTCATAGTCACTAAGTTTTGGAGACCAGCGATTGCTATAATTTAAAGTGCATTTTGTTATCTATTGTAAATTTCAAAAGTTCCTGTGTAAACTAAGGAAGGGATAGTAGTGAAACTTCCTATCCCAAAGGGCCATCAGATATAAAATCTACCTTTGTTACTTGTATTTCTGATGGCAGGTCTTTGTACATGCATGTGTGCACATGCATGCATGCGTGCATGTGTATTCATGCATTTGGGGGCCAGGAAGATAATATCTGGATGTTGTTTCCCATGATTTTTTCACCTTGATTTTTCAGACAGGGTCTCTTACCTTCCTGCAACTTTCCATGTATGCTAGACTAGGTGAATTATGAGTCTCAGTGATATATCTGCCTCTTCCTCTCCAGCACTACCATTCCAAACTCAGGCCATCACCTAGGCTTTGTAATTGTGTACTCTGGGATCAAATTATGATCCTCGGGATCTTGTTCTCATGCAAGTACTTTATCTAGTGAGCCATCTCCTCATCCTTAAGTCTAGAAAAATTTTAAAGCACAGTTATGCTACACGATTCTCCCTTAAGCTAGTTTTTCCAAGTAACTCCAAGTTTCCATAAAAACTGCAGTAGTAATTCATTCCTTCCATCTCCAGTTGCTTTCCTTCATCTCAAAGCTAAAATCATATGGAATATAAATGTTGGTGCTCTTGTCAAGAAAAAGGTATGATGAGGTAGATACAATGATTATCCATCAAGAGTTTCTCTGAGAAAAATATAGTGGACATATAATTCAAGTCTCATGGAATGTTCTTTAATCAGTGTGTTGGTCTTAGTGTGTGTGTGTGTGTGTGTGTGTGTGTGTGTGTGTGTGTGTGTGTGTGTAGAGGTATAAATATAGATACAAATTTTCTCTTTTAGGCATAATAAAGAATGATCTATTTAGGCTATGGCTTTAACAATTTGAGGCAAACTTTGGACAAAACTCTTTGGGGGAACATCATTATATCATGAGGTATTAAAAGTAGCTCTGAATGTTCTGAAGAAATGGTGAAAATGTGCCATATGACAGTGGGAGTTTACAGCAATCTCCATCACTTTATTCTCGCTCTGTGGGGATGGTTCTTACATCCACAGGCTTCCCTAAGCCTGATGCTTTCCTGTGCTTTGTTGTTATTCTGCTTTGGTGCTGCACATGTTGAGCATCAGAGAGGGAGGTTATTAACTACAACAACAGGGCACAGAGTGATAGACATTTGTAAAAGATAAGTATCCAGGGAAGGGATTGCTGACATGTAGGCTGCCTCACCAACAGATCCTATTTACTTGTCACTGAAAAAGACAAGGGACATGATACATGTGTCATAAAGACAATAGGAATCTGCTAAATAACCTTGTCACTAGAAGGGCCATGGATTTCCTTGTCTTGAGAGTACCATTCCTGAGTGAAATACTAAAAAAATGTATCTTGACTTCCCCATGATGCTTTAGTCAATTGTTTTAATAAGAAAACACTAGCTGCATCCTTAAACTACAGGAAGTTGCAATCAAAGTGTAGAAATATTACTTTAATATTGCAACAAAAATAAACACTTTTTCTTATCATTCAAATCCTAAGAGTGATATAGGTTAGATTTCCTACAAAAAGTCAGGAAGGCAGAGAGAGGCAGGGTGTATCCTTCTAGGAAGTAAAGCCTATTCAGCTCCTATGTCTTGTTTGGTTCTGATTCAAATTGGTTTGATTGGGAGTTGTGGCAACTGTATGTTCTGTTTAATTTAGTGTGGTGAAGAAAATTTTCCCTGACAGCTTATCTCTAAGTGCTGAGCATTGGAAGAGAAGCCACAAGCTACAGAATGAACGATAGCAGGGATGCAGACATGTAAATGCCACCTGTAATGGACAGTTTGATCACCATCCTGATGAGATTTAGAGCTAAGATGGAAGCATGTAACTGCATGTGTCTGGGAGGGATGTTCAAATCGAATAACTTAGGGTCTGAGGACCATCCTTCACTTTGGGCTTATCAGTGTGTGGCTAGGGCTCTGGACTCCATAAAGAGAAGAGAGTGATCTGAGTAGCAGCATTCATCCCATTTATTAATCCACAACTCCAGATGCAACTTATCCAGTTAACTCACATTCCTGCTGTCATGCCTTCCTATTCATGATTTACTATGCATTCATGATGCAAAACAAAATATGCTGTCTTTCTTGAGACTGCTTTGGAAAGGACACTTTATCACATAACAAGACAAACAGTTAATATACTATCTCAAAGCATCAACACTTAAGTGTCTGCATTCAATGGCAATGTAAAAGAAACACTCAAAACTCTAAACACACTGGGTCCTACAGACAATGATTCTATCATGTCTCTTAGTCATTCATTAACCTCCTCAGATGTAACAAACCATTCCCAAGATTACTCGGTAAATATCAGACACTTAGCTTTCTGATGACCCACTTACTAAATCATAGATGAGTAAAGCTAACATTTGTTATTTTATCAGACTGATACTCCTTAGGTCAAAAATAGTCAAAAAGTGATGCATAAATAATGCATAAGTCATGTGAAATAAGAGAGATAGTCATCAGCAAAATTGCATGAGCTGTGAGTTGTATATTCTCCTATTAGTGTATGTGATGTGCTCCCAAGTGTTCCCTTTCCATGTCTACTGAATTTAAAAAAGAAAATCTTGATGATGGAAAACAAATTTAACATTTTTAAAGCCTTCTCTGTAAAAGTAGAAAATAAATAGTAAACATCAGTGATGTGGGAAGTATTGGACAAAGATAGGAGATTACTGTTCAAAGGACACAGTTTTAGTTAAATTGAATGAAATGAGATCAAAAGTTCTATTGTATAACATGGTGAGTGTGGTCAATGACAATGACAATTTACTATACTCTTGGTTGATTAAAATAGATTTTAAATAGTCTCACTATAAGAATGTACAAAATAATGATTTAGTCTGATTTATCTTTCCATCATCTATACATATTTGTAAATATTATATTATTTATGGTAAATAAAATAGTTTATTGGTATCTTGAAATTTACTATTTTTTATAAATGGCTCTGCTGATGATTCCAATATATAATAAGATATGTAAAATAATAAGAGAAACCCAAGCTATATTTTCTCAATACATTTTTTAAATTTTATTTTATTTTCAATTCATTTTTTTACACTCCATATTCCATTCCCCGCATCCCATCCACCTTCTGACTGCTCCATGTCCCACACCTCCCCACCCCACCCTGTCTCAACATGGATGTTCCCACCCCACACCCCACCCCACCTGACTTCTAAACTCACTGGGGCCTCCAGTTTCTTGAGAGTCAGGTGCTTCATCTCTGAATGAACACAGATATAAAAGGCCCAACCAGCAACTGAAAGAGTCAGATGCAGATATTTGCACCCAACCAATGGACAGAAGCAGCTGAGCCCTGTTGTTGAATTAGGGAAGGCCGAAAATAGCTGAGGAGAAGGGAGATCCTGTAGGAGGACCAGCAGTCTTAATTAATCTGGACCCCCAAGATCTTTCAAACACTGGGCCACCAAACAGACAGCATACACCAGCTGATATGAAGACCCTCCCCAAACCCAGTACATTTCTTTGACTGAATCATAAATTGCTTGTCATAGAGAATACAGTCAGTGTGCTTTGATGCACATTCTACTCAATCAGCTCTCACAAGAAGTTACCTTCATCTTACAACGAAGACAGCTCTGATATACCTCCTTCATTCTTTCTCTCTAGGTCAGGGGTCAGTTCTGGAACCTTATGTGAGTGAACCCATACACTACCGAGGAGAGTGAGGTGGCTTATCTCAGTAGCCTACAGTAAAAAACCCTCTCCGTTTACAAAGGTCCTCAGCTGCTACACCGAGGTTCTTCATTTTACCCTTGAAAAGCTCTGTAAGACTAGAAAATGATGCCTGTATGGCAGCATAAGGCCATTGAGACTGGACTTGTTAAAGAAAGACAGGAGAATTACCATACATTCAGGACCAGCCTTTGTTACAGAGTCAGTCCTCATCAAAAACAAGCAATCAAGATCAAATTGTATATCATATAGATCATCACTGACATAGTCAGGAGGAAATGTTTTGTCTCTATCTTTGCTTGGTATTTCCCATTTTACAATATCTTTTTTAAAAACAATTTTCCAATTTCTTCATTCATTTCATATGTATAAGAATTTTTTTTTGGTTTTTTGAGACAGGGTTTCTCTGTATAGCTCTGGTAATATCTATGAACAATTTATGATTTAGTTAAAGAAATATTGGGGGTGATATAGCTTTGACTTATTAATTTACATGCCTGGCTATACATTAGAATCATCAGAGAAGCAATTTATACAAAATAGTTAATTTCAAGAGACCAATCAAAACTTTTATTTAACATAAACGATATATATTTCAAACTTATATGAAATATGTATTAGTGTTTTGCCCCAAATTTGTATATCTACCATGTGTGTGTCTGGTGCCTGTTGTGATTAGAAAAGACAATCATATCCATTGGTATAAATATTTATAAGCCAACACATACTGCTTGGAATCAAACCAGGGTATCCTACAAGAGCAATAAGTACCCTCCTCTTCTTAGCCCTCTCTCATGATCTCCTCAACATCTTACTGAACAACTAAATAACAAAACGTTAACTCTCACTAGATCATTAATTCTATAGGCACTTCATTAGTTCTAGCCCTCTAAAGCCTCATCTGTATCCTTTACAGCACCTTTCTAACTAGGATTTTGGATTCACATTTTCTTCTCATTCATTTGTTTATTTAACAAACATTTCCCTGAGAAGATTATCTAATGAGTTTTCCTTTGTGCTCTTCTCTGGGCCGTTATGTTCATAAATATCAGGCCTGGTGATGAAATGTTCTTCACTTACTTTTAATTATCAGATATTACATATCTGTGGACTTGTGATTAAATGCACTCCATGAATCTGTGTCTTCTTCCTTACAGAATAATAATAGTAATCACATTGGCTACATGTATTTTGAAAATGAGCCCTTCAACAAGATAATAATATGTTCTGACTTTTCTTCACTCATTGACTATGAGATAACCCCGATGGCCCTCCTAACTGCAAACTTGCATTGTGCAGGGAGCCCCTCTTGAGTTTGAATTCCTTAACTATGTTTTTGTGTTCTGTGATGCTTTTTACTTTTGAGAGAGAACATGTGACTCTATAGTAGTCTCACCTTGAACTAACAGCAGTCCTCTTGCCTTGGCATAAAAATAACCCAGAATGATATGATATGTGTCTCACCAATTGAACTAACAGAATGCATTGTTCAGTTTTGGGAGTATGGAAAGGTGATAAGTACTAGAATTTTAGCAAAGTAAAATATGTTTGTAAGTATGGAAATAGGAAATCCTTCAGACCAGAGCCTGTATGTTGATGTGTCACTCAAGAAATAATCAAGAAGAAGGGGATGGAAGTTAGAGATGAGGCAGTTGGGAGATACTGTGGTGGCCAAGGCATAAGTTATCAGATTAAGAAAGATTGAAAGATGTCCCAGACCTAGCTATTTCTTTTATCTTCTTTATTATTCACCTTGGTCTTATTTATGTCTCATCTCCCCTACATGTCTGGGAAACACTATTATTCTTTTCCACCCTACAAATATAAATATTCTATATAATTTTTAGGATTGCTGTTATATAACGATTAATTTAATTTAACACATGTTAATGGTTTTGTGGATAATAGAGATCTTCCTTTATTTTAGTGGAATTAGATACCACTGTTAGTGCCTAGAAAGCTTTGATCATAAATGGACATTGAGGCAGGTCCTACATCTTTCTTTCTTTCTTTCTTTCTTTCTTTCTTTTTCTTTCTTTCTTTTTTTTTTTTTTACTTTATTAGATATTTCTTTATTTACATTTCAAGTGCTATCCCAAAAGTTCCCTATACACCCCCCCCCGCTCCCCTACCCACCCACTCTCATTTCTTGGCCCTGGCATTCTACTGTACTGGGACATATAAAGTTTGCAAGACCAAGGGGCCTCTCTTCCCAATGATGGCTGACTAGGCCATGTTCTGCTACATATGCAGCTAGAGACATGAGCTCTGGGGGGTACTGGTTAGTTCATATTGCTGTTCCACCTATAGGGTTGCAGACCCCTTCAGCTCCTTGAGTACTTTCTCTAGCTCCTCCATTGGGGGCTCTGTGTTCCATCCTATAGATGACTGTGAGCATCCACTTCTGTGTTTGCCAGGCACTGGCATAGAGCTCCTACATCTTGACTACTGTGGATAGAGCTAAAATGAGTATGTGTTCTTAAAATCATTTTAGAAGTTTAATGATTTTGGGTCAAATACCTACATGTAAAATTACTGGATCTCATGGAAACTCTATGTGTAATATTTTGAGTAACAGATATACTGCTTGAGTAAACACTGTACCATTTTGCATAATCCAATTTTACATCCCCTTAGGCAACTGCCTGTAATTTTTCGATAATAGTTACTAGATAATATATGTGAATTTTCTGACAACTGGGACATTGGAAATTTTTTAACCTTATGTATTGTTATTTGTATTTATTTTTTGAAGAAATGTCCATAGAAGGCCTTGATACAATTTCATCTATGAGTATACTGTTTTCATTTTGATTCTGAGGTGATTCTTATGCATTTTGGAGATGAAATATTGTGCCAAATTATTTTCATATATTCTCCCTCTCATATATGTAATGATTTGTTTTTTACTGTTTCCATTACAATGAGGCTCTTTCTACTCGCTATGTGGCAATTTTTGGCTTTGTGCCAATATCTTATTCTATGACTCCCTGTATTAATTGCAAAGATTAATATATTGAAAAATATATTGTGTGTTTTATTAACATTTCATTGCTTCAGAATTCATTTTTAACTCTTTATTTCTAAATAATTCTTTTATATGTGTTAAGGATCAAATATCTAATTTACACGAAATCAATTTGAAGAGATTGGGTTACCTGTTTTATATTTTTGACATCAAATAATCTTTTTTTTATTTTTAAGATTTATTTTTATTCTTTAATCATCTTTTTTTTTTTACAGTCCAGACTTCATCCCCTCCTGGTCTGCCTCCTGACCGCTCCCTATTGTATACCTCCTCCCCACCTTCCCAAAAGGATGCCTCATCCCAACACCCCTACTCCATAGTGACTCCCACTACCTGGGTTCTCAATTCTCTCAATGGTTAGGTGCATCTTCTCTCACTGAAGCCAGACAAGGAAGTCCTGTACTGTATATATGTCGGAGGCCTCATATCAGCTGGTATCTGCTGCCTGGTTGGTGTCTCAGTGTCTGAGAGATCTTGGGGATCAAGGTCAGGTGAAACTGCTGATCTTCCCATAGGGCTTGCCCTCCTCCTCAGCTTCTTCCAGCTTTTCCCTAATTCAACCACAGCGGTCTGTGGCTTCTGTCTATTGGTTGGGTTCTGGTTTCTGCATCTGACTCAGCTGCTTGTTGGGCTTCTCAGAGGGCAGCCATGCTAGGCTCCACATCAAATCATCTTAATGAGAAATTTTAACACCACACTTTTTATGGTTAAAACATATACTTAGAATGGGCAGCTTAAATTACTAAATAAATAATATCAAATTAGATTTTCTTATTTGTTCTTTTTATTATACTATACTCCATAGTTCACATGCAAATACAGTGTACCCTTTATTTAAATCTATCAGACTAAAATGTACTTTATTTAGACTGAATCAATGTTAATGAAGCCATTACATAAAAAAGACTGTCATTTGTGCTCTATGAAGAAATATATTGTTTTTGAATGTTAATCAAGTTATTGGAGAATTTGAAAATTATCAAAGAACTTTGGCTACTATTATGATTAATAATTTGAGCTACATCTCCTAAATTCTGATTGTGTCAATCAGACAAGTAGGGCATACACAATTTACTTACAGATTACCAGATACAATGGAAAAGATTAAAATAATTAATTAAATTTGTTTTGCAATCCATAGGCTGTATATATATATATTGCATATATATATATATATACATGTATTGCATATATATATATACACACTATTAATGTGAATTTATGTAAATGTTATTTATTTAAGTTTATCATTTTATTTGAAAAACACAGTATCTTACTCCTTTTCAAAAAGAATAAACTATAAGACTAGAAAATTGTCACATATGGAGGCTGAAGATGATTGTTAACATAACATGATTTGATATAAATAAATAAGCTTTTCAGGTGACTTAGCTCCAAATACAAGTCAAAATAATTTTTTCCTACCTGCCTGCAGTATTTGAAATAACTTGATTAATATTCAAAAACAATATTTTTCCAAAAAGAAATTTTCTTTTTAAATTAATTTATTAATTTTATTTATTTATAATTGTATTTATTTTAAAATTATTTCATTTATTTACATCCCAGATGTTGAGCTCCCTCTCATTCCTCTTTCCCATAGTTTTTCCCATTCTCTACCCCCTTGCATTTGAGAGAGTGCTCTTCCTTTATCCCTTATGCCAGGCATCCCCCTACCCTAGAGCCTCAAGCCTCTACAGGATTAGGTGTGCAGTCCTCTGCTACATAAGTGCAGGTGGCCTCAGAATAGCCCACTTATGCTCTTTGGTTGGTGGCTTAGTCTCTGTGAGCTACCAGATGTTCTGGTTAGTTGGGACTTTTGGTCTTTCTATTAAGATGCCATTCCCTTCAGTTCTTTCAAACCTTTCCCTAACTATCCATAGGGGTCCCCAACCTCAGACCAATGGTTGTCTCTAAGTATCTACATCTGTCTCAGTCAGCTGCTGGTAGAACCTCTCATAGGTCAGCCATGCTAGGCTCCTGTCTACCAGAACAACATAGTTTCAGGAATAATGTCAGGGTTTGTTGCCTGCCAATGGGATGGATTCCAATTTGGGCATAGAATGGGTCAGTCTTTCCTCCAATTTCTCCTTTATTTTTGCCCATGTGGTTTTGTTGTTGTTGCTGTTTTATTTGTTTGTTTGTTTAGACAGGAGCAATTTTTGATCAGAGTTTGGAAATAGGTTGGTGACCCCATCCTATGCCCTGGGTGCCCTGTCTATCTAATGGAGGTATGGCTAATGTAATTCCCCTTTGTGTCCTGGAAGCTTCTCACATTCCAGGTCTCTGGGACTTTCTAGAGGTTCCACTACTCCCAATCCCCACAAGTTGCATATTTCCATTCACTCCCTGGCCTTCTGGGGTTCTCTCTTGTCTTGCCCCATAACTGGTTCTGCCCCCCTTTTCACCTCCCTTTCCTGTCTCCCACCCAGGTGCATCCCTCCCTCTGCCTCAAGTGGTTATTTTGTTCCCCTTTCTTTTTGGGGGGAGGGGGCTCCCTTCTTTTTAAACTTCTTAAAGTGTGTGGGCTGTATTATGGGTATTCTGTACTTTTTGGCTAATATCCCTTATCAATGAATACAAGAGGCAACTCAGGTATAACATAAGTCCATCCATCAAGGACATCACAAATGAAGTGAGGCCAGTGCCACAGCAGGTTGAAGACAACCTGAGAGCAGAGCAATTCATTTAACCATCATGCCATTATCAGCACAGTAGTCTAAGGTTCAGGGAATTAGTTCCTACATCAACTGAAGTTCAAGAGAAGAGCTTGGGACTTACACTGCTTCAGTCAAAAGCAACAAACAAACAAACAAACAAACAAAACAAAACCTTTACATTTTGAACATGCACTACAAAGAATTAGAAGTGAATTGGTTAGAATTTAGGAGGGCAGAATTGGTGCACTAGGGTGGATGAGCTGAGTTCTTAATGCTAAGTCCTTACCGAGTTCTGCTCTTTTCTCAACACTCAAATGCAAACCGCTGTGCCTGGTCACAAAGTTTCCCTTCGTAGGAAAGAAGTGCTAGTCTGCAACCCTCCCATTGTCCAGCTTGTGCCATTGATCCTCTGAAGTTCTGTAGTAAAACATCAGATAGGAAACACTTCAAGATCCCAGGGCTAGATCTACAGAGTCTATAGCAGTAAAACACATAAATTTATATTTGTTCATAGTGATCTCTGGAGATTGCAATAATGCAGATGCAGGAAAAACATCTAGGGAACATGGAATTCATGAGTTTGAAATCCTGCTGCCTAAGTAATGTGGTTTATCTGTGTGTGTGTGTGTGTGTTACTAAAATATGAACAGTTATTTCAAGTGAATAGAACTTGTTCATGCATTGATTTTGCAAACATTCCTATATATTCTAGTGTTGGCCAGTGGGTGCCAGGGAATAAAGGGAGTGGAAGAAAACCCGTGTCCCGCCAGAGTTCCAGTGCTCTGGGCTGGCAGACATGGGAGGACTGCCACACACTTTCCATGTGGCCCCAGGTGAGTATCTGGGTGTGGGAAGCCACTGGACCTCAGCTTGGTAGGGGGTGGACAATACTTTCCTTTGTTTTTATCTAGAATATTACAGGCCTATAATGGTATCTCTGCTTTTGTACCTTACTACACCATGGCTGTCAAGAAGATCCTGTGTAAAAGAAACAAACTCTTTAGGACCTGTTCCCACTTTACCTGTGACTTACAGATAATTTTAACCCTTAGACCTTTCCTCAATTCTCAGGAGATCTTTCTGATTTTGGACAATGTAGATATTTTCTAAGTGATGTCCTTTTCATACCACCCACAGGAAAGCCTATCCTAAAAGACTTCTATCTGTGCCCCTTAGCTAAAATCTGCCTTTTCTTAAAAGGCAAATCACCATACAAGTTTTATTTTTCCATACATTCTAAAATTTAACCACTCCCTTAAAAATATCTCATATCTCTCATTTGACTATACTTCCATTTCTGTCCTTATCTTAAAATCGCTCCCATGCATGACTACAGAAGGCAGTTTAAGAGGTTTTTCCTTCGCATTCTATCTGATGGCCATGTATCTGTATCAACCTCAGCAGATGAGATTGCTGTGTGATTAATGTCGAATGTAAGGCCAGGAAGCATCCTCAAAACACCGAAGCCACACTTAAACAATTGGAGGCTGCAGTCTGCTGCGTGAATGACTTCGACCTTCTGTCTTGGCATATAGCTTTGCCAATGCTTTAACTTTGAAATAGTGAGATTTGAAATCCCTAGAAAATACTCATTTTGTGGTTTCTAACAATAGCAATTTGTCCTTGGTGAAAGAACGACTTCTCATCACAAATCCTTGGTTACCCTTCCTCCTGCATTTAGAATATATTTTCTTAAAATATATTTTAATCCAAAAATAAGCCTATGACAACACACTTATAGCCATTTTTGAGTCTTTATATTAGTAAAACAAAAATATCTTTTAATACTTATATTTTGTAATTTCAATTCCTTTTCTTTCACATCCTTAAGAAACCTCATAGAGATGTTTCTTTGAAATTATCTACATCTATTATTATTCTATTGTCTCATTTTTTTTTTTGTTCTACAAGAAATGAGAAGGGGGAAAAGAGAGAGCTCTTTTGTAAAATGCCTATCTCTCTGTGGAGTGTCTGTTTGGCTTCCTTGTTTTTATGCAGAACAGTAGGCAAAGCTTTGAAGTCAGCAATGCTTGGAACTACTGCTATTATTCACTCTAAACTCAACATGCAGGGGACTGACCACAGACAGCTGCCCAGACAGGTGGCTGGTACTGTACAGAATCCCTGAGGCAAGTCACTGTAAAAGCCAGTAAGACCTTTCTGACAGAGCCTGAATTAGCCATCATGAAAAACAGAGATATTGTGTTGAAATAGCTCTTAAGTGTCCACAAATTGCATCTCATGCACATTTCTTCCATTGTATATCCTAATCATGCTGAAACCTGCTTAATTATTACTTTCGTCATTTTCCAAATGAAAACTGATGAGGTCTAAGGAAGGTTAACATTGTGAGGTCTTATTTAGGTGAACATATTGTTATGTGGATGGGGAAATCTCACAATTTCTCATTCATGGAATGATTAGCTACTGACAATTAGCAACGGCTCATAGATAGAGAATCAGCCTTCTCAGGAACCACACCCTTGATGGCTGTTTATCTCAGCCTGAGTTGTTAGGCTTAAAACTGCATATGTGCAACACTAAGTGAACTCAGCAAGTTGTATTAATTTATACATACGCACTTATATACACAGAAAGGATAATTAAACAGTATATTGCACCACCCTAGCATCCATGGAATGAAGTCTAGTTCATATTGGTGAATGCTGTTTTTGATGTGTTTTTAAATTCAGTTTGTGGATTTTATTGAGTATTTTTGCATTGGTGTTAATAAGTGAAATTAGTCTGAAGTTCTCTTTCTTTGATGGATCTTTGTGTGGTTTAGGTGTCAGAGTAACTGTGGCATTATAGAATGATTTAGATAATGATCTTTCTATGTGTATTGTGTAGAATAGTTTGAGGAATATTGCTACTAGCTCTTCTTTGAAAGTCCGGTAGCATTCTACACTAAAACCATCTGGTCCTGGTATTTGTTTGTTTGTTTGTTTTTGTTCTCTTGTTTTTTTGTCTTTTTTTTTGTTTGTTTTTTTTTAGTTTGGAGACTTTTAAAAAATAATTTTAAGAGGGATTACGTCAGACACTGGAGAAATTGACAGAGTGCTATGCAGTAAGAATGATGTCAATATGGGAACTATATACAAAGTTCCTTTAAGTGTAAAAGTAAGAAAAATCAAAAATCTAAATTGAGGTTGAAAACAAAACTGAAAGGTTTACTTATTTGCCAAAGAAAATAGGTGGTACTGAAAGTCTAATATAACTGTTTCCTACTAGGTTTTAGCCTCTAGTCAGTAGCTCATTCTGCCTATGCCTTGTAGGTGCTCTGCAATGTACTGGAATAAAGAGACTTTACTATGGACATCTTCTTCACCTTTACCTCCTTATAAGAGCAGGGATGCTATCATTGTTTCTATGCTCACCACTACCTGGAAAATTTTCCTGCTATTCCTTTTAAAAGAATACTAGGTAGCCCATACATGAAACTATACCTAGTATTTTATCTGAAATATCCATCTGATAATTGCCAATTTCTTCAAGACAGCAAGTAACTATAGTGTGTGTGTACGTGTGTGTGTTTGCTCCTTTATCTGCAGGTACTTATGTATATAGATGTGGAAGCCAGATGAAAGCCTTCTCTGTACTTCTTCAGATAATACCCATTGTTTTTGTTTGTTTGATAATTTGTTTGTTTGTTTTACTTTTTTTGAGGCAGGGTTTGTGTTTTCTGGCTGACCAGAAATCCCCAGGGATCCACTTATATCAATCTCCCCATAGCACAAATTAAAAGTTACCACCATACCTCACCTTTTCACCCACATTCTGGGAATTGAACTTGGGTCTTTGTGCTTCATGCGCAGTAAGCATTTATCAATAGAGTTGTTATCATAGCCCTAACATCTGCCCACAGAAATTACCATAAGCAAGTTGAAGAATAACACTTATATACGTGAAAGTGTAAATAGAAATAAACATCAGTAAAACAATAATTCATGTTCTGCAATAATCTTCTAAAGTGCAAGGAGCTGCTTTGGATGGTCAGGTGACCATATGCTGATAAAACCTGGGCATAGACTTGAGCAGGGCTAGAGACCAGTTATTTGGATTTGCCAAATAATGGAGGTAACTGGGGATTTCTGTTCTTCATTAGGAAATTTTCTTTGTAAAATAAGTAAATGCAGCATATGGAATTGTGATGCATGTTAAATGATTAATGGATGTAAAAAAAACACAAGGAGCCACTTTTCCATAGCTGTGATTCTTCATAAGCAATGGTTCTCTGTTTAATAATTTTCTATTAATCAGAGAGGCCTGATTGGTCTGCTTAACAATATTCGTATTTCAGCAACAGGATAGATCTCGAAGAAATGTTCTTTCAACTATGGCAAGAAGAATAAGATTTGTTCACTATTCAATTTTTTAATGCATCACGCAACTGAAAGCTAGCACATTTCTAAAATGTATTTTAAGGAGGTAGAGGCTGCAGTGCACTGTGAGAACGTGGGAAGACATTGTGGGGGTGGGTAAATGTTCAATTCTTAGTTTGACTCTTATTAGCTTTATGACTTTTGATAAATTACATTATTACCTAGTTTTAACAAGCTCATTGATAAAATGGGAAAATAATAATTACCTCATAATTCTGATAGCTATACAAAAATAGCATACAATGATGATTCCATTATGATAGATGATCTGAGAGGCTTATGCCCTCCTTTTATTCTTTCACCTCTTCATTCCTACCCTTCCAAATACAACACAGTCCTCCATGAAATGAATGAGGAAAAAAAAAAAAACTCCTCCTGCAGTGAAAAAGATCCAGTGAGGAAAAAAAAAATCATACAGGGAAATCACGATTGTTGAAAATTCTAATCATCTCACTAGACCTGGTGTTTGCTTGAAACAAACATTACCCATAAGAATGTCTGCTGTGATTTACTTAGGAAGCACACTGTAATATTTACAGGGACAGAAAGGGCAGCATAAGAAAGTTAGTGGGATCTGACCTGTGTGGAACTGGCACTGTTCTGTAAAACTCACTTTCCTCAGTGTCAGGGATTAGCTGACAGTACAGTTAATTCCACATGGATGGAAAAAATGCACTCAGTAGCCTTAAGGGATCTCACTCTGCAATGCCTACTTCCTTGAGATTATTCTGTTTGATTAAACAAACAGAGAAAGAACTCTCCTAGAAATATATAAATATTAATATTTGGAGCAGGGGTATAGGTGGTGTGCTGCCAGGAAGAAATGTTTTAGAATTACATGTAATTTATGTTAATATAGTTCCAGATAATAAAAACTATTTTCCAAATGAACTTTCTGATTGACAGCAAGCATATTCTGTCTTCTCACAGCAGTAAGATTATCAAGGAAAAATTTTAGGGGAAACGCCCTTTTGATATTTAAATCATGAAGGGAAAAGTTATAAATGTAGAAAAGGATGCAAGAAAATTTCAGAGGCAAAAAAAGATAGCTTTGTTGCTAAATGTATTATTATTTATCATTGGAGAAGTCTGAACGAACATTCTTAGGCATATCTTATTAATAATTACTTGGCAATGATTTTTAGAATGAAGGAGAGGATTTAGGGAAGAGAGTCTTTTTATTTCATACATTTATCCAGCAAAGCTCTGTTATCTTTGTAAGTTCTGCTTAGGATAGGAGGATGCTTTGTTTGTTAAGAGCACATACTGCTCATACAGATGATCTCAGTTTGATTCCCATACAAGGTGGCTCACAGTCATCTGTAGCACAAATCTATAGTATCAGGTACCCCTATCTTCTGCCCATATCTGCACACATATATATACATACTATAATACATACACATACACATAATTTAAAATAATTTAAAAATAATTAGTCCTAAAGTCTTTATGATACATAGTTAGGAATTTGTGTTATTTTTCACTCACATACACACACACACACACACACACACACAGAGAGAGAGAGAGAGAGAGAGAGAGAGAGAGAGAGAGAGAGAGAGAGAGAGAGAGAGAGAGAGAGTTTAGATTTCTAAGCGGCCTAATAAGACAAGTTAATCCAGAATTCCCACAGAATGAAAATAGTTATGAGAAATTGCCTCTGGCTCAAGTCAGAGTAGAATAAGATTTTATTCTAAATATCTTAATATTTATTCTAGAATACTTGGTATTACACACTTTTTATTAATGGAGTATGTAGCCATATCTTGACTCAAAAATACAGGCAAACATAGATATTCACAGGATCTCTGGTTTTCTGTCGTTTGCATTGATCTTAGCCAATCCATTACTCATAATTGGACACCTTCTACTTGGTTAATTTCCTATCTATTTTTAGAGTTGAGAGTTATAAGTTCATATCTAAGCCACAACATGTCTCATGGGGAAAATACAGCTCATCACAAGAATCCATATGTACCATACCTCCAACCACTCTTAACATTTACTCACAACAGCACCATTTTTGTTGTGACTTAGGGACAAATAAAATGAACAAATATTTAATTGAGATAGCATGAAAAGTTCTTAATAGAATCTGAGCACATATAGTTGGACAAAGCCAGAGTATTCTCTGGAGTGGGCTGTGGGTGGGGTTTCCTGGAATTCATAGTCTAAGGAACCTTAGTAGATAGCAGATTTACCCAGTGCACTATATACTTGCTGGATGCTACTTATGCAAGAGAGAAGCTACACTAAGTGCTTGGGTCCTGTCCACACAAGACCAAGCACTTTAAATAAGACTACCATGCCTGTAGCATAGAGAGTGGAACCAATGGTAGAATGCCACATTAGAGAGAAGTTCTACTGAAGACTAGGTATGTTTCCCACATGAAGCAGGGCCACTTCTCCCCCCACTAATGTTGATATGTTCTGCACACAAGACAGAGTACTCACCCAAATCTGCAATGTCCCTGCTATGAGGCAGAGGCCCACCCTATTTGGGATAGGTTGTTCTTTACATTAAAACAGACCCTCAAATATTCCTTCATGTCAACATGTCTTACTGCACTGACAAAATATATTTTGCTGAAAAAGAATGTTCCTCTTTTCATGGTAATAAAATTTTTTTGGAAGGAAGTAGATACGAGTGCTATAGGAGAATCATAGTAACTATATGTGGAGTGTGTATATTTTTTCACTTTCTTATATATAGATGACAAATTAAAACAATTCTCATATGTAATGTATTCAATTTGAGTGTGGAAACAATGTATCTATGCCACTACCTCCACTATCTTGGTCTAAGTCTTTTTTCTTGACTTTGGAAATTACTCCTGCCCTATTAATTATATCATCATCATTATCATAATCATCACAGGTAGTTATGAACACTTAATGTGGAAGTAGTCCATTTGATATGTAATTTACATGTAAGCACCATTTTGATTACTATGAATAAAAATACATCCCAGTATTACACCAAGACTTGCTCACCTCATATATTGAAATTTCTGTCCTTTACCCAATACTTTCCAATTACTCTCATTCTTCCAACATCCAAACCCTAGAATTTACTGTCTACTTGATATTTCTAAACTCTGACTGCTTGGATATGTCACAAAGAGGCATCATGAAGTATCTTTCTCTTCTGAGCCTCATTGATATCACTTATCACAATGTGCTCCATTGTGGTCAGTATCTAAGATTTTCTTTTAACAAAAAAAAGTAATTTCAATATCTGTCATGGAATGCTCTAAAGTGAATATGAGATGCTATTTTATTAAACATCACAAGACCTGAGGGTTTCAGAGAAGTAGGGGTACTTTATGTTAGATCTCTTCCACACCATCAAGTCTACAACCCAAATTAAAACATTTCCCAAATTAACTCATATGTAGACTTTTGGACAGCAATGAGTATTAAACACAGGACCTCATACATGCTAGGTAAATGGCTGGATAATAAACTTACAGCTTCAGCCCAAGAGAATACATCTCAAATGTTTGTCTGTTTGAATGATGGGGAAATGATATGGTAATATTATAAACGTTTGATTCAATCATTGTATACTGCATTATCTATAGCAAAGTATCAGATTGTATTGTAGAATGTTTAATCTAACAATAGAATATATATTTATATATATATATATACACACATGTGTATATATACATATATATTTATATATACACATATATATATACATTAACTGTTGAAAGATAATAGCTCTCTCTCTCTATATATATATAGTGTTGCTTGTCAGTCATTTTCCTCCTCTTTGCTTTGATGAAGATCAGACCATTTGTTTTCGGGTAATTGCTTCAAATACTTGATTAATTTGTTAGCTGACTTGTGCTTTGCATACAAAACTGCATAACTCTATTACCCAAAATCATTTAAGTGACCCCTCCCGCTCCTACCCAACAGCACATTCATATATCTCAGCCTTCATCATTTAAATCCCTTTTCTTACTAACTATAATGTCAATTTTTCCTAGTATTGAAAATGAATAGTTATTATCTTTCATCAGTTAAGCCACATTTATTTGGCTACAGAAATGTTATCATTTTCTAATAAAATAATAGCAAAACTGCAGACAATTCCATCTAAGATTTGGTTATTATATTAATCCCATTGCTGGTTGCTAAATTCTTCTGAAAGCTAATTAGATTGTTATCTGATTGTGGGGAGCCTCTACTGAGTCAAGAAGTATACAAGTAGAAAATGCATTAAATAAACTGTCTTGCTTGATGGCTTCTTTCAATGCCTGGGAATTTATGTTAAGAACAAATGAAGTTGTAGGAATTCCTCTCAATACTTGAACATTTTAAAAGCACTAAATTTATGGGGGCATATGTGTTGGCTGAGTCTCTTACAAGCATTCACTTTGTGATGAGACACTTTTTTATTGGTTATTTTATTTATTTAGATTTCAAATGTTGTCCCCCTTCCCAGTCTTTCTTCCTCTAAAAGGGTTCTTCCCCATCCCACCCCCCACTTTTGCCTCAGAGATCTAGTATCCTCCTATGTTGGAGCATCAAACCTCCACAGGACCAAGGGCCTTCCCTCCCAGTGATGTCAGAAAAGTCAGTCCTCTGCTACATATGTAGCTGGAGCCATGGACCCATCCATGTATACTCTTTGGTTGGTGGTTTAGTTCCTGAAAGCTCTGGGGGTCCAGTTAGTTAATGTTGTTCTTCCTATGGGATTGAAATACCCTTCAGTTCCTTCAGTCTTTGCCCTAACTCTTCCATTGGGGTCCCCAGCCTCAGTCAGATGGTTGGCTGTTAGTATCTCTATCTGTATTAGTCAGGTCCTGGCAGAGCCTTAGGACAGCTATACCAGGCTCCTGTTGGGAAGCACTTCTTTGCATCAGCAAGAGTGCCTCCATTCTATGTTATTAAGACCTCTAGGTGTGTTCTAAACCACTCCAAGGCCATTATTTACTCGTAGCAACCAGAACATATATTCCTGGTGGGCCCAGAAAAGGCACATTATGAAGGCCTGGCACACATATGGAAAGGGAATAATTCTCCATATAAATAAATCACAGTGTCACCTCTAGCAACAGGTGCTGGCAATATTAATAGTAAACAAAATTAATGTAAAAAAAAATCCAAGGAAAGATAGTAAATGTTATTCTTCCAAGCATCTATGTGAATTTTACACCCATATCAATTCTCTCACTATTTCCACAGACTGCCTAACCACAGGGTGTTTGTGTGTGTGTGTGTGTGTGTGTGTGTGTGTGTGTGTGTGTACATCGGTACACATGTCTGTAGGTGTTTGTGCAACCGTGTATGCATGTGGAGGACAGAGGACACCCTTGGATGTTCTTAGAGATGACTGCCTCCTTTTCTTGTTGAAACAAGATCCTACACTATCCTGGAATTCACTATGTGAAAAAGGAAGCCTTCCTAGTGACCTGCAGGGATCTGCCTGTCTCTCTCTTCCCAATGCTAAGAGTAGTGGCACAGCTTCATTAATGTGGTTTATAGGGATAGAATTCAGGAACTGGTGCTTGTCAAGTGAGTAATTACTGAAAATAATGTTTCCTTGGCTTAGCAGTAGACTGTTAGAAGAAAAACCTTCTCTAGCACACTTAACACTTACACAAAATAATTTTATATCATACTTAGGATTTTTATTTTTTATTTTTTTATTTTTTTATTTTATTATTATTATTATTATTATTTTTTTTTTTTTGGTTTTTCGAGACAGGGTTTCTCTGTGTAGCCCTGGCTGTCCTGGAACTCACTTTGTAGACCAGGCTGGCCTCGAACTCAGAAATCCGCCTGCCTCTGCCTCCCGAGTGCTGGGATTAAAGGCATGCGCCACCACGCCCGGCATAGGATTTTTAAACATAAGTGAGATTTTTAGATGAAATAATATTAATTAGATAAATCTTATTTATATTTTACATAATTTTTCATGCATTATCATTTAAATATGAAAATCATGTTCATTAATTAAAACACTTCTATGAATAGTTAAATGTCTAAACTTCAGTCTTAGATATTAACTATAAAAAGTAACATGCTACAATAATTTAGAGAATGTATTTGATAAGCAAAATTTGAAACTATACTGAATAAAACAAATATCTATAGCGACAAATATATCCTATGACAAATGTGGTAACAGTGTTTTGTCTTAGGAGCAATGAATTAATATAGCACTTTATCTCAGCACTCAATTATAGCTATTATTTAACAAAGCTTTAAATTATTTGTAATTCAACCATACATACCCTTGAAAATCAGTAAAATTGCATATCCATTATAAATAAAATTATCTTTTATTTTCATGATAATAAACGCAATTGGTTATCCAAGGAATTATATACATACAAGCAATATTAAAATCTCTGTTATGTATTTATTTGTACATTTATGTTATGTACCTAATAGTTATCCAAAAAGAGGGTATGAATTTGAAAGAGAATGAGGGGAGAGAATGAGAAGTTTAGAGAGATGGGACATGGGAAGGCCTAGAAAGAGGGAGAGAGGGGGAATGAAAAATATAATTTCTAAATGGTAGTTTTACTCCATCTCTAAAGCTGAACTAAGTATTTTCCTTTTCTATTTAATAAAAAATGATAGATACATTCTAACATAGTGAAAGAAGGTATTTGGTATTACCAATTTAAAATATTGTTTTAGAAAAGTCAACATCTTTAAGGTTATATCGATAGCTGCAAACAGCAAAGACTAAAGAAATACAGGCCACTTCGTGGATTCAATCCTCTGTTTTCAGACTTATGTGAAATATAGACCATCTGCTATAGATTGATGTTTTCTTTGATCTATTCCGTTTAATAAGACCAGTATTGCCAATTCCCCAACCAACTTCTTTATATTTCTTCATGCTTGAAAGGTCACATTCATTCATTTCCCCTAAATATCCCTCATCTCACAAGGCCAAGTAAAAATGGCCTTCACTAAGACTTGCAAACAACTGCTATTTCAACCCACTTCTCTTACCTTTCTTATTTGAGAACTTGGAGATTCATATTATGAATACTGAATATCATCAGATCCCTGAGATACAAAATATGCTGCCTGCTTTCTCGATATCCTCTAGAGAGCAGGCTGTAGAAATTGCACATAGAAATTATCCAATCAATATTTATTTACTACCAGTCACTGGCACCTGAGAAGATTCTTGGTAGCATGTGGCTTCCCTGGAGCCCTGGAATAATATAATACAGTCAGAGACCTGTTTCTTTCACAGAATTTAAGTAAACTCCCTGATCTTATGGAGTCTGCAGGCATCATGGGAACAGGTAAAGCAATATCTGAAGACTGGTTCAAAGGAATTAATTTTGAAGAAGTTTATAGAGGTTACGCTTTTTTTGCCCTTCACAAAATCTTTCATTTCAACCTCAAACCCATATTCTGAATCCATCCATAAACTGTGCATGGTTGTCAGCAGCATAGATAAGGAACACTGACCTCCTAATTTTTTTCAAGTTTGTTTGTCCTGGAGTCAATGTGTTATATCCTTACATTATATCTTGGGTCAGAGATACTGCCCAGATTCTTATACATCATTACTATTGACATGTACTAATAGAGAAGTCTATAACTCTCACACATTAGCCAGTGGTTAAAGCAATTGTATGTAATAAAATGACCAGACTTAGTTATATCTTTTAGAGTCTCTACTTTTTTTTAAATATTAAGAAAAAATATAATATCCCTGGTGATAACTTATTCCAGGACAGAAAGACAAACTAGCCAGCAACAAGCCATGAACCACCCAGCTGAATAGCACTTGATGCTACCTTGGAGGGCTGTTATCTGAGAGAACAAAGATGCTCCTTCTCTGTATCTTGCTAATTCTGCTCTCAGCATTACCTCAGGCACAAGATGACTTCTGTTCAGGCTATCCAACAGTTTGACTTTCAGAAAGATATTGTCACATACAATTCTCATTCTCAAACACTATGCAAAGAAGTTACCAAAAATTTCCATAAAGTTTTTGGTAAATATATTATTTTCTGATAGGAAGAACTTGTAATTTTCCTTTCTGGATAAGGGCCACATGACATAATTGGTTGCAAGCACAAAGAAGTCTAAAAAGTTCTTTATTTCCTTATCAAAATAAGTTATTGGTATGTGGTATAGTATGTAGAAGATTGATATGATAATTAAATAATATACTTGGCAAATGTCAAGCAATGTATATGTGTGTGTATATATAATATTTGTTAATTTATCATACTGTGTAAAACAGAATGTAGACAATGCTGTATAAAAGTGTATTAAGAATGTATATACCCATTCTATATTTTATATGACGTAGATTTTTAGAATAGTTTTTCAGCTTTGTATGCTTTTTGTAGTTGACCGCAGTGAAATCTTTAATGGATTGTTGACAGATTTACAATTGGTCTGTAAGTGAACATCTCTTGCTTGCTTTCTTTCCTTTGAGAAAATCTCCATCACATCTGCTGTATATATGACTAGGAGTGGCTCCGTAAATTCAGAGTCTCTGGTTCCTAATCTAGTGTTTCCTCCATGACTATAGTGCATAATAGACTTAGATATTTTTGAACTTACACAGCAAACACACACACACACACACACATATGCACACACACATGTGGTCCCACATACACACACACACATGCAAGCACACACACTTCAGAAGAAACAGTGCATGGCCCCAAGATTTCCTGAGAGTAACAACTACTCACAGCTAATCTTTTATGAGATGTAGTACAGTCATTAAAATATCA
This sequence comes from Mus caroli, assembly GCF_978045245.1. Taxonomy (NCBI): domain Eukaryota; kingdom Metazoa; phylum Chordata; class Mammalia; order Rodentia; family Muridae; genus Mus; species Mus caroli. The sequence continues at coordinate 104,006,650 of NW_028227262.1, read as the reverse complement.
ATACATATTTTAAAATGAAACATTAGAAGTTATTGAAATTAACCTAAAAATAAAATAAAATGAAGAGTTACATTTAGGAACTGAAACTATTTTTCCCATGTGAAATATCATATTATTTTTGTGGAAGAGAGTGTTACAAATACAAGTTCTGATTAAGTAGTCCACAATTTCAGGGCAATGTAGATGTGAAAAGTAACTCATATTGTGCCTTTGTATTTTATGTAAATGACTTTCCTTATACAAAAAATAAAAATAAAAAATAAACGAGCTATAGCTGGTGAATAAGACTGATTAGAGGTAGAAAGTCATTTGAGTTTGTAGATGAATTAGGAGGGTTGCTGCTAACAAAAATTTTTCCTTCAAATTGACAAAAAAAAAAAGAAGTGATTTTTTGAAGAAGTTAGAGGAAATCTGTGCATGAACTGCTCCTTTTCCATTTAAAGTAAACCATGCAAACGGTTCCGACTCCTTCCTTCTGTGGTTCATGCCATGCTGAAAATATGAAAAGAAACAAATCTGCAAGCTTTAAGAAAAAGATAAACTCGATGCCTGCTATATTTGCAGAGTAATCAAGGCTTATGGTATATTTATCCCATTTCCTCACTCCTCCCTTCTTGTTATTTCAGTCTTCCTCATCAAAACACTTACTTTTCACTGAATTCTTGCAAATTAGCTTCTCATGCATATTCACTGGCAAATCACACTGAGATTCTGTAGTGACAGCAGGTTTCTTGTTTTGAGCATCAGCAGGCAGGTTTTCTTCCAGGCAGGTCCCTGTCATAGCTTCCTGGGCTCCTGGGCCACAATCCTTGAACTAGCAAGCAAGACAATATTTAAGAGAGTGAGACATTTATCATGAGAGCATCATGTAGCATTGGGCCTATCTAATTCACAACTGCAAGCCCCAACAGAGAGATGACCTTTTATAGACATAGTGTTGATTTTCTCCCTTATGTGTCAAGAAACAAGTAGTTATGCATGTTGTTATTTCATAGAAGGATTAAATGATTCTTACAATAATTTATCTAAAGATTTTGATTAGTCTGTGGCAAAAGGTAGTATGGATTCTATTTGAAGGTTTCTGATCATGAGTAGAAAATATATGAGTAATATGTCCTAGATATTATTCCTCCCCTTAAAAGTTAAGGGTGCTTTATTTATTTTGAGAGGGAAAAATGAAATTCATATATTTAAAATTTCACTCTTCTTTTAAGTTCTTCTACCTTAGACTTCGTATGACAATTGACTGAGCACACGTTAAACTGCAGATATGATTGTGCCACCAGATAGGACAAGATGATGAAGCTGTAAGATAAAACAGACCTTTAAGAAAGGCTTCTGACCCTGTGCTCTAATGAAAAATTCAGAAAGAGATACTTACACAGCAGAAATGCAAAATGAGGTTGGTGGACATATTTGTGTATAGTTATCAATGTATATCTCTTAATATAGATGTATTATATTCTGTCTCAAATTTTTGTTAATCAGTTCCATAGATATACAACACTAAATAGATTCAGTGAATAATAAATGTAAAATAAAGAGAACCAGGCTGACATACACACATGAGAGCATGAATCTGTCAGGTGTGCATGCACATGAAGTTGGCAGGGTAAAGAAGAAAGATAAGGAGGACGCAGTAAGGAATTGAAGGTGGATTGGATCTAAACCTAGCATATGCTGGTATGGTCATTAAATAAAGTATTGGATAAAAACATTCTTTACAAAAACTACAAAATAAGAATCCTCTGCTTCACATGTGATGTGTCAAATAAAAATAACTCCAGCCAAAGAAATTCAGAAAGCCTTAGATTCAAGTTTCAACTAATTTTGTATGAAAACATACAAGTGGGAGTTGTGAATTTTTTTCAACCATATTTTAAGAGTATCTTGTTCCTAATAAAAAAGAAATTCTGAAGTAGAATTACACCTTGAGGAAACAGATATTAATTAATCAGCAATTGCCAGGCTATATCTCCTTTTTAATTGGTGTCAGGAGCATCAAAGGTAAATCCAATACCTTACAAAGTTGGAAGTTAAAATTTTCACACAGTGATATCAGTGCTGTGTAAAGAAAGCATTTATTGGCCTAGAATCACTGTAATTTTACATTTATTTATTTGTTTGGAGGTGAGCTTCTCTAGCACATTGTGCTTGTGAAAGTCAGAGGACAACTTTTTGGACTTGGTTCTAATATCTTAATATATGGATCATGTTGTCAACACAGATCTTCAGTTAGTAGCAAGCACACTATCTAGCTTAACTCATACAATTTTCATTTTTAACTTTCTTTCTTTCTTTATGTGCATATATATTGTGTGTGTGTGTTTATATGTATAGCATTATTGGATTTTAAAACATTTACATTTTAAAGCATTTTTCAAATTTGACAATATGAAAGAATAACTTTCATTGGACTTTTAATTTTAATTGATGTACAAACTAGATATGGCATCAACTCCCTCTCTCCTGTCATGTCATGGATGAATTTGGTACACCTGAGTCCTAAATATACACGAGCTTAAACTGGTCTCCAATGTTCTATAACCCAGAAGTATACCTTTTGACGTCAAAGAGAATTTACAATTATCAAAATTGGTTCCTTGCCTCTTTTTGCTCAGTGGTGTCTTTTAATATTGTATATAATGACAGACAACTCCTCCATCTTGCCTTCCCTGTGAAGGTGTTCCTTATTCTAGTCTAGTCTAGTCTAGTCTAGTCTATTTATTTTTCATATCCCAATGAATGTTTCCCTTCCCTGGTCTGCTGCCACCCCTACTCCCACCAGGTAGAGACTCACACCATGAGTGTTCACCCCTGACATTGTCTAGAGGGCCAGTACCTCAAGGCTGAATAGCTCAGAGACCAAAGATAAAACCAAACACGACTGAAAAAAGTGTTCTTTTAATCTATGCAACATCATCTTAGTGGTATTTCACATTACCAGATTTTGCAAAGTGAAGAGAGGAAAATTCTTAGCATTATTACCATTGGAATCACAGAAAAATGTTAACACTTAATTTTCAGGAAAGTTAAGCTAAACCTTCCCTCTCAACCCTCCCCACAACCAATTCCCCACCTCAGCCCTCCCACTCTACCCCCCCAAAAAAAAAGAGCAATTTAACTAAGTAAACATTTATTATTTTCATTCTTTTGCTAGAAATATTGCAATGCATTCATTTTCATACCTTCATTAGAAGCAGAATCAGTGCTGCCGCTGTCCCTATTGCAAGAGACACATGTTCAAAGCAGCTACCTATAGACAGTGTCATGGATCACCTCATCTATGTGGCTAGCCCTTCCTACATGACAGGATGGTGTCAGCATTTGTTAATGAGTTAGCCTCACAAATGCATATTTGAATATTTTATGAAAACTCTTGTAGCTTCTTATAGATCTGGCAGTAATTAAATGCATGAGCTTCTCAGGTCCATTCCAGAGGCTCTGTATCTATTATTTCCCTGTAAAGGCACATCAAGGAGTGCAAAGCACCGTATACTACTCACAAGGATAAGAAATACGCTCCCCTTATAACTGCCTTCAATCTGACATTAGTTTTCTGAGTTCTTGCTCCATTAGTACACTGCTAGGACACAGGCATATCTCATTATGAAAGAGGACATTTCCATCATGAACTTTGACCTAAAGTGCTTCTACATTGTGGGATGAAGACAGCACACATCTCTTTATTTTTTCTTCCTTGATTTTCAAGGAATAATTGCCCAGCTAATGCTAGCTAATGTGATGGGTAGCGCTCTTAGAGCACAATACGTAATCATTTTAAAATAATGCTTTTATCTTTTGATTTAGTTCCATCTTTCTATATTTTGGTATATGTTTGTGAAGACAAGGCTTAAGCTTTTACCAATAAGTGATAAACATACATGCATATAATATATTTGATAAATTATTTTTTCTGCAGTGTGGAAAATATAATTATGATTAGATATTGAGTACACTAAGGTTATTATTAGTGTCACTTTAATAATTTGTCTTTAATAGCACAGAAGGGTCAACCTTGGGTCTGTCTTACTATGCAAGTGTGTCACTGGACATTATGCTCAGACCTCCATTACCTTTTCATCAGAATAGGGTCTTGCTTACTTTCCCAGGCTGTACCTGAGTTCACTCTAAAGATCAGGGAGGCCTTTGGATTTGCTATGCTCTTGACTCCAAGTCACTGAGATTACAAAACTGTGTAGCCATAACCAAAGACCTAGATATTTTAAAAGGCACCTGAAATATAAATTTCAGTTCAGTAATGAGTGATTATTTCATAACAAATTGACAAATTTATTATTTTCCTGTTCAGTTCTGAGAAATTGAAAACTAAAAGTGAAAACAAATCCCTACTTAGGATGGAGATTTAGAATAAAAGTTATGTCTCTGGATTCTGCATGTTGTCACACCATCATAAAAAATGAGACATACACATTAATTATACAATTAGCAAAATGTTCTTGCAACCCCATAGGAAGAACAACAATATCAACCAACCAGACCCCCAGAGCACCCAGAGACTAAACCACCAACCAAAGAGTATACACATGGAGGAACCCATGGTTCTAGCTGCATATGTGGCAAAGGATGGCCTTATCTGACATCACTGGGAGGGGAGACCCTTGGTCCTGTGAAGGCTCCTGACTCCAAGTCACTGAGATTAAAAAAAACTGTGCAGCCATAACCAACTGTCATGTGTCAGTGAAGTGTAATACAAGGGGGGGGGGTCAGGAATGGGTGAGTGGATGGGGGAACACCCTCATAGAAGCAGGGGGTGGGGGATAGGGGGCTTTGGGGGTGGGTAAAGGAGATAACATTTGAAATGCAAATAAAGAAATTTAAAAAAAAAGAATTTAGTTTCAAAAACACAGTTTTTGTCTGGTTCATCAGATTTTGGATTTTTACTTTGCAAGTACTCAAGAATAAAGCCATGTCCTAGATGTTCCAAAATTCATATTTTATTAATAGATCCTCTTATGTTTATAATAAAAAATGAGGCATTTTATAAAAGAAAGAAGGAACTTCCTGACTATTGAGGATTCTGCCTAGCTTCAATAATTGTGTCATTCTTTGAGGAAGATTCTGTTCATGTTGTGATCAAAATAAAATAATTGGTATATATTACATGAGCTTTAGACAGAAGTGAACATAATGAAAAGCTTTCTAGTGGCATTTCCTCTGTCCTCTGAACTGAGTGTGCTTTTCTCAATTGAAGTACACAGTTAATCAAATATTTTCTGAATGTGGGATCATTGTTATCTAATGTAACCTAGTGTTTTCAATGGCCTTAAAAGGGGAGAGAAAAGATAACATTTTGTTTTCTAGTAAGAGGTAAATACAGTTACAAGCTGAGTAAATATTTATTTGAATCTCACGAAAGTATTTGACCTTTCATGCCATTAGTACCTCTCAGTAACTAGGTTTGTAAAGATAGTCAAGTCTCACTGTAATTACTTGTGATTATAGGGGACTTTGCACATAGATTCTTGTGATTTCTGTCCTATGGTAGTAGAGTAGTACAGTAGTAGGAGGAGGAGGAGAAGGAGGAGGAGGAGGAGGAGGAGGAGGAGGAGGAGGAGGAGGAGGAGAAGGAGAAAGAGGAGGAGGAGGAGGAGGAGGAGGAGAAGGAGGAGGAGGAGGAGGAATGGCAGCAGCAGCAGTACTAGTGGTAGCAGTAGTAGTAGTTTTAGTAGTAGTAGCAATAATAATAAAATGTTAGATAAAGTAAATGAAGGAATTCCTTTACAAGCGTGGAAAAAATAGTTGTGATCTATATTAGAGAGATTTGTTTAGAAAATTGCCATGATCCTTATTTAGTACTGGTTTATTTGCTGCTTTTTACATTTATTGTGCTTTTTACTTAAAACTAGAGATATATTAAAATGTTTCTAAAGATCCTACGTAAAAATCTCTAGGAAGTAGGGCATTGAATGAGACATTCCTCCAAAGACTTCTCAATTAAACTTGCAGTCTGTAGGTAATATGGGTCAAATAAAATATCATATGTTTGTCTGAATGGAAAGACACCAATCTTGGTATCTTTAATTCCTGAGAATTAAGTTCACATTTTTGTAATTTGATTTAATGACAACCCAAAGAATCAAGAAAATTGTTTATTTTAGACAATGTTAACTTCGTATTTCCTAGATTTTTTTGAGCATCATGCCTTCTTTTCATTTGTGTGCATGTTTGTGATTTGTTTTTAAGAAGTGATTTCTGGTAATATTCAGAGGGAAAGGAGAAGAAATCAGTGCCCCATTGTCACTGCTTCATCCTTTTTTCCTCCCTCCTCTACAATTTCAGAAGAAGCATTCATTTTTGGATAAAATAACTATCTTTTGCTCTTGCCCGTGCTTAATGGGCTAAAAGACTATTTGCATATAGAGTCCTGTGATTCCTGTCCTGTAATAATAATAATAAATTTGTTCGCTAAATTAAATCCTTTATTCACAAATGTGGAAAAACAGTTTTGATCTTTCTTAGAAAGACAAGTTTTAGAAAATTGCCATGATCTTTATTTAGTTTTGGTTTATATGTTGCTTTTCAAATGAATTTTCAAAGTATCCCTATAAAAGAAAACAATAAACAAAGTCCAGGTGAGTGCTATTTTTAAACCGTGCAGTGATTCAGAAAACAATATAAAGATGCAAACGTGCACATTTTCACTTAATGATGGTACAAAGATATCAAGGAGGGGAAGCAGGAGCACTGGCGACCAGTACTTTGTCCTAGTATTATGTCTAGCAGTACTATGACACAACTCCTGGCTGGAAGAACCATGGCATGGAGCTGCACAATACTACGATGAATAGTGTTTGGTTATGTTGTTCAGCCAGGGAAGGCACAGAACACTTAAAATCAGTTAAAAATGCATATGGCTGTGTTCAGACACTTTTTAAAATTAAGTATGTACACTACTAGATAGATCTATAGATTTAGATGATCTAGATATGCTATACTGTGTAGTATTAAATCACCACATCCACATTATTAATAAGTTTATTTGTGATTATCCCCTTTCCCACTTTCTTTCATCTTGCTCTTACAGTTATACTCTTTCCTTCCCTATAAATTTCTCTTCTATACTTATGATTTTCTGGTTCGTTTTCTGTTACATGGAGGTTCCTTAGAGCTGTCTGTGTAATCATGGTTTGAAACCATCAACTAGAGGTCAGTTGATACACAGTCTCAACATTGGATACGCAATAGAGATGATGCCACATCCTCTTCCAGAATGTGTTATTTTAGCTGTCAATAGTTCACCAGTAGTTATACAAACCTGTGATCACTTTCCACATCCATACATAACTGTTGAGAAGACCCTATTTGATTCTGTACTGTACCAGCAACAATCGCTGTAAATCAATGATTTCCATAGTCATAAGCTCACTCAAACTATCACATTTTGCCTCCTTTTCTCCCTATCTTCTGGCTCTTATATTCTTCCCAATCTCTACTTCCACGATGTTTCCTGAGCCTTAAATGGTGGTATAAATATTTTGGCTATGGTTATTGTTCATTTGCCCTTTATCTCCAGTGTTTTCAAACCAAAAGTCTCTATATCCACTTTTGTTTTCTTCATAAAAAAAAACTTCTCTGGTGACAGCTTAAGGTATCTTTTCTCTCTGGGTATGAACATGAAAGCAGCTCAAGCTGTGTCAGTGTAGCTAAGCATCAGAAGTAGGCTTCTTTTGAGGCCAAGACTTCCTCAACCATGGATATTTGATCTAGTTTACAATGGACTCCCACTTGTCTAACAGCTCACAAACGTAATAAGCAGTTGGTTACCTTCATAAAAACCATGTCACAACTGCACCAGTGGACTCATGTTGCCTGGCAGTTTGGCATTTTAGTTCATAGAATGCACAGCTGGGTAGGACTCTTGATGCCTTTATACTCTCAGCAGCTGCACTGCATTATCTGGCACTAAGAAAGCTAGCCATAAATGAAGAAAGCTCAGTTTGAGCTTGATTTATCAGTATCTTGCAGGTAAACTATGTAGTATTACCAGCCACAGTGTCATAACATCTATTTCTATTGGCAATCAAGAAAAATCACAAGAGCTTATATTGTGTTAGAGTGTTCCCATAGCCATATTGATCAAAGGCACATATAAAGAGAAATCCTATACATGGCCCCAGTGTTTTGTTTAGTGACCCATGACTTACAGGGCCAGAATTTTCTAATATTTTAGTATATCTACCTTCAAACTCTCTTATGGTTTTTACTTGGGCAACTATATGGTATATTTCTTTCTTTTTTTTTTTTTTTTTTTGCTTGTTTGTTTGTTTTTGGTTTTGTTTTTTTAATAACCCCTTAATCTTGGTTAACTCTTTCCACACAATCCCTCATCTTCCTCATCTACCACATCTCCATGTTGAAGGTGTCTGCCTCCAATATTATTCCTCCACGCTCATTTTATTCATATAATATTTCTGTTCCCTCAAAACAGCCCCCAAGATGCCTGCTATAGTTTCCTAGCACTCGGGGGTACTACAAGTTAAATACACAACCTCAACAGCCAGACTAGCATTGACATATGACAGAAACATTCAATCTCTAACCCCAATTAGAATGGTCATCAATCAATGATGCAAACGCTTTTGGCTGGTATGAATGTGGATAATGCTGCTAAGGGTAGAAATTAGTGAATCTACTTTTAAAGTTATGTTGTACATTTTGCAAAATAGTGCAAATGGATCTATATATCAAATTTGGATCTTACTACAGAGACACACATACAGATGCATAAGTTAGTCACAATAACTAAGAAAGTGAATCAGCCTAGATGCCTGTCAGCTAATGAAGATGTAATGAAGATGTGTTGCATATCAATACTGAATTTATATTTAGATAAAATAAAAAATGAAATTATAAAATGTACAAGTAAATAGATAAAATTATGTATCTTATTTTATTCCTTGGCATCCTATTTAACGAGATAGGCAGACTCATGGAGACATGAGACAGGGCACATATACCGTAAGTTTAGCATATAAATTAGGTCTCATGGGACAAGAGATAGTACACCAAAGATGAAAGGATTTAGTAGTATTCGATAGATAGGAAAATATCATCTTGGGTGACATATACAACATACCAACTATGAGTAAATTGCATTAAAGAAAGTCAATATTTTTCATCATTACTAAAACTTAGACATTGACATAGAAGCTTCTAAATTTGTAACAGAAGGGTTCCACACTTTGATTTGGGGTGGTTACAGTTCTGAACTTCATTTTAGTCCTGGATATCATGATGATGGGATGAAGACTTATAGATAACAAACAAGGAGGTGTGAGGGTTAGAGAATACAGAGAAAGTGAAGACTCAAATTAGTTGGAATTCAAGGAGGCAGTATATTCTGTACACACATTAAGAGCCCTAACACAGGCTGATGTTCTGATATCTGATTTGAACACAACATCTGCTGTTAATTTTCAGTAGAGACCAAAGGAAAACTATACACTGCCACTAAGTCTGTACGCTTATTGAGTTGCAGAAAGAGGCCAAAGTAGATATATGAATGGGAAATTCATGACAAGTGATAAGATTTGCTGTTTTTCATTTCATATAAGGGTTGTCGTTATGACTCTGACCACTATTTATCAGACTACAGAAATTGATGCTTTTGAAAGAAAATGGTGACTAGAGATATATGTCCCAACCAGGTCACATCAAAATTTGTTTTGTTATATATATTTTTTTTCTTTTCAATACATGTTTTGATGTGAATACTGGAATGGGTTTAACTCACCATGTAGTGCAGCCTGGTCTTCAGATTTCTATCCTCCCATTCAGCCTTCCAGGGGCTGTGGTTTCAGGTATGAATTATCATACTTGGCTTTGCTCTCTTGGGGGAATAAGTACCCCTCTGTAGTTGAAATTCATACCAATTAATTATTAGGGTTCTGTAAGATACAAAGTCTTCTGTGCCCTGAGCCTCTTCTTGGCCAGATAACTACTTTTGTGAATTTGCCTCCTCTTTATCTCAAAAGGTGTGTACGTTTCTTGTGATCCTTGATTTTCTATGTGATATGTTCAAAAATAAATCTCATTTTCTGACATCCAAATGCACAATTGAAAATTTTAATTTGACAGGAGCTGAATTTCATCAGTGTAAACAAATTGACATTTCCTAGACCATCAATTTTTCCTAATAAGTAATAGATACAGTGTAATCAAGAATGTATGTGCTAACTTAAATAATTATTTAACCAATAAACATTAAACTGAAAACATGACTCAACATAGCAACATGAGGGACCACTTGCTAACCCTTCTGGTTTGTTTGTAGTTATTTTTCAGATTGAGACTAATTGAAAGATTTCATAAATAAAGAAAGTTTTTTTTTCCATTTTTATTAGGTATTTAGCTCATTTACATTTCCAATGCTATACCAAAAAGTTTTATCTCAATTCATAAATACACGATGTGTCAAAGACATCTAACAAACCTAGTGAGCTAAATTAAAAAACAAAAAAACTTACATCCCTTTAAAATATTTAAAATGTAGAACTTATAACTGTAGCTGTATAGCATAGTAATGACAAATCATTATATATCTAAGATACAGATTTTTAATCACCATTTTTACCTAATTAAAAATGTTTTCCTTTGTAAAATTGAAATGCACAACTGCAAAAGATCCTTCAAAATGAAATAAAAAGAAAAGCATAGATTTATATGACTTTATCATATAGGGGAACAGCTATATTAATCTCATATATTTAGCCAATTTAAAACATAAAATATCTACTTTAAATTTAAATTATTTCATTTATTTATATTCATTTTCCCCCAGTTCCCCCTCCCACAGTTCTTCATCCTATTCCTCCTCCCCCTTGCCTCCAAGAGGGCGTTTTTCCTCCTACCAGACCTTCCCCTTCTCTGGGGCCTCAAGACTCTCGAGGATTAAATGCTTCTTCTCCCACTGAGGCCATACCAGGAAGACCTCTGCTACATATGTACCAGGGGTCTTGGACCAGCCCATCTATGCTCCTGGTTGGTGTCTCAGTTTCTGGAAGCTCCCTGGGGTCTGGGTTAGTTGAGACTGCTGGCCTTCCTATGGGGTCGCTCTACCTTCAGCTTCATCAATCCTTCCGCTTATCTAACCATAGACATCTCCCACTTCAGTCCAAGAGTTGTTAGTATCTGCTTCTGTCTCAATCGGCTACTGGTAGGGCCTCTCAGATGACAGCCATGCCAGGCACCTGTCTGTAAGCACATTATGACATAGTAGAGGATAACGCCTTGATCCTCTGATCCCAAGCTGGACTTCTTTTCCTTCAGTCTCTTCTCAATTTTTGTCCCTGCAGTTCTTATAAACAGGAGCAATTCTGGGTCAGGAATTTTGGTTGTGCGTTTGTAACCCTGTCCCTCCAATTTAGGCCTTGTCTATCTACTGGAGGTGGACTCTGAGTTCCCTTTCCACAATGTAGGGCAATTTGGCTAACATCGACCCCAATGAGTCCTGAAAGTGTCTCACCTCCACCCCCTGAGTCTCTGTTTCTCTCTAAAGGGGCTCTCCACCTCCTATTCCCTGTGGCTGCTTATTTCCACTTATTCTCTTGGCCCTCCAGGCTTCTCTCCCCCATGCCCCCGACCCCATATCTGATCCTGTTCCACTTTCCCCCTACCCATTCCCCTTCTCCTTCCCTTTCCGTTTCCCTCCTAGGTCCTTACCTCCATCTGCCTCCCATGATTATTTTCTTCCCCCATCTAAGTGGGGTTGAAGCCTCCTTATTTGGGCATTTCTGCTTGTTATACTTCTTATGGTCCGTGGGTTGTATTCCAGGTATCCTGTACTTATTGACTAATATACACTTGTCAGTGAATATGTGCCATGAATGTCCTTTTGTATCTGAATTATCTCACTCAGGATGATATATTCAAGTTCTATTCATTTGCCTGCAAAGTTCATGATGTTCTCCTTTTTTGTAGCTGAATAGTATTCCATTGTGTAAATGGACCAAATTTCCTGTATCCATTCTTTGTTTGAGGGACATTTGGGTTGTTTCCAGCTTCTAGCTGTTATGAACATAGTGGGACACATGCCCCTGTGACATATTTTGGGCATATGCCCAAGAGTTACATTGCTGGATCTTCAGGTAGAACTATTTCCAATTTTCTGAGGAACTATTAGATTGATTTCAAGAGTGATTATATCAATTTGCAATTTCACTAGCAGTGGAGGAGTGTTCCCCTTTTTCTACATCCTTGCCAGCATGTGCTCTCACTTATGAGTTTTTGATCTTAGGCATTCTGATTGGTGTGTGTTGGAATCTCAGGGTCATTTTAATTTGCATTTCTCTGATGACTAAGAACTTTGAACAATTTTAAGTGCTTCTCAACCATACAAGATTCTTCTGTTGTGAATTCTGTTTAGCAATGTACCACAGAACAACATTTTTGGGTTATTTGAGTTTTTGGAGGTTCACTTCATGGGTTCTTGATATATTTTGGATAGTAGTCCTCTGTTGGATGTAGGGTTAGTGAATACATTTTCCCCAAAATCATATATTGGGAAAAATAAAACATCTTCAATAAATGGTGTTGGTCTAACTTACAGTCTTTATGTAGGAGAATGAAAATAGATCCATATTTATCATGTTAGACAATGCTCAAATCTAAGTGGATCAAGTTCCCGAACATGAACCCAGATACACTGAATCTGATAGAAGAGAAAGTGGAAAAGAGCCTAAAACTCATTGGCAAAAGGGAAAAATGTCTGAACAGAACAACAATGGCTCAAAATCTAAGTTCAACAAATGATAAATGGTACCTCATGAAACTTAAAGGCTTCTGCAAAGCAAAAAGTCACTATTATTGGAACATAATATATTTATGATTTCCAGAGTTTATTCAAAAAATGTTAAACTGAAAACATCTATAATTTAAGTTTTAATGACATTGAACATAGTGAAGATTGAATATTATTATTTTTCATTGCTTTGTAAAGGGAAGGCTTAGAAATAGTGGTGATAATAATGATGATGATGAAGATATGTGTGTGTGCTAATAACAGTTCTGCATATATGAGAGCAAAATAACCTGAGACCATTATCAGAGGAGTGGGCACCAGGTGAGATTCTTCTACCTTATTGTCTTCCTCACAGTGCTCTTCTCTAAGGACTAGATTTACTTTTATGTGTAAGGCATATTATTTTAATACTTTCAATTACTTGTACCTGATGCATTTATATTGACTGATTTCTGTGGTTGTAAAGTATTTTTAAGTTGTGTTCATTCACACCTCTAAGTTATTATCTCTTGAATAGTAGAAAATAAACCGGATCACTGGAATCTTCACTGTGTAATCTTAATCGAGTGAGACAGCTTTGCCTGGAGCCACTATTAAGCCTCCACTTCCTCAGCGTTAATTAGTGAATCTGTATTAAATTTTGTTCAGAGAAAATTTGAAGCACTGAATATTTAATTTCTCATTATGCGGTGTTTGTTGCTTGGATCCCATCCGTGCCTCTTAGACACATACACACTGCTTCTCTTCTGCTTCAGAAACGTACAGCCTTGACAAAGATTCATCTGGCAAGGGAAAGATAGTTAAGTTTCATGATGCTACTTTGAGGTATGGAGGCTAGGATGTATTTTGAGTTCACCACTATTGTCCATTAATTGTTTCTATAAGTGGATGTGTTTTATGTATCACCTTAGAAAATTCCTCTTAAATCTCCAATTTATAAATATAATTTTCTAAGATTTAGAGAAATAAAATGTTGGATATCATCCAGCCTGACATTACTAATCCACAGAACATAAACTGCAAAACTCATAATCTGTGCCTGTTGCAAGAAATTTATTTTTGAGGGGATTATATATGTTTGTTTGTTGACATGATATTGACATTTAGCAAGAGAGAATTAAAATATTTTTTAAAACTCTCTAATATTTAAACTTTAATTCTTACTCTTTTCTATCCTAAGTATTCATCATGTCATTTTCTATATAAAACATTTAAATAATCTTTTATTTTGTATAAAAGAATGATCAAACTCTGGATATGACCATTTTCAAAATTGGGGCTGAAAGGTTATACTTTTTAATTAGACATTCACTTACTAAGTAAAACTGTCTGGGACACAGAGCCAGTGATTCTATAAGATCTTTTGCTGGCTGTCACTGCACTGTGTTGATCTAACATACGAATTTCTTTAGGTCATGAAACATTTCACTTTCGAATAGTCAGTATCTGATATCTCTCTCACAAATACCTCTGAAACTTTTTCTAAACATATTTTACTTGTAACAAATCTCACATACTCCTTAGAATTTATTCCCCACTTAGGTTTAGTGAAGAAAAGATACAATATTATTTATACCCCCACCCACACACTCACAATATATTTTTTGAACAGTTTTACTGATTAGCCGTCTACATACCACAATCTTTGAATAATGAGAATACCATAATATGAAATAATGCAGATGACTTTGCACTCAAAAACACTAGCCCACAGAGAGATTAACTTTATGGCTAGTTATGTTTGCAAATCTTCCAGAAATATCCACAAATTGAACAGACCGTTAATCCTCACTGAAGGTTTCAAATCACTCATCACAGCACATTGGTGCTTGTTGCTAACACTGAAGACATCCTTGGGAATACAAACTGTTCTTCATTCAACCATTCCATGTCCAGCAAGAAACAAACAAAAAAAATCTCAAGTACAAACTGTTTAATTACAACTTCTCACATCAATCTAACAAGCAATCACAAAGTGTGTACAGCATTTAATGGAAAATAAGATGTTATTTCTGCTAATATATTCTTATTAACACAGAATAATTATTGCAGTGAACTACTCTTCATCTTTATGCTTCTCCATCAAGACAACATGGCAAAGGACAAGGCCTCTCAGTTTTCACCCATACAGCGAAAAGCCTCTCAGATTTACATTCTTCTTTAGAATTTATTAAGGTGCAATAAATAGTTCCATAATAGTGGTAGCTCACTGGGAAGAATTTTCCCAGAATTTCTGGATTCATACTTCTTTACAGAATTAGAATCAAGTGAGGCTTTTTGTTGAAAATACCATAATCACTTACTTTTTTGAATCCTGGTTTCTCTGTATAATCCTGGCTATCCTGGAACTCTTTTTGTTCACAAGGCAGGACATAAAATCACAGAGATTCACCCGCCACTGCTCTTTGGCTCAATCTTATATTAACTGTTGACTTGACTTTTCTGGCTGGTCAGAATGAAGACAAGTGTTGGAATACTTTGGATTCTTTGATATGAAACCCAGCTAATAAATCTCCATTTAGAATTATATTAATGTTCTATCAGATTTGGATTTTTAGAAAACCCTGAAATGTTTTTTTCTTTTTTCCTCTAGATGACACGGGGGAATGACCTGATTTAAAATTGAGAGTATGTAATCAGTTTAGCTTTTTCTGCGTGGCCTTTGTTGGCACCTGAAAGTCACAGGCTATTGTTCCAGACAATGTTGTAATTCTAGATCACAAGACACAGTCTATATATGCATGATATATGGTATGTGATACACATATAAATATCACATAAAATATATAAAATGTGAAATACAAAATAGGATATAAAATATATGATATAACATATAACACTATATATTAATATAATGTGACTTACTGGGAGATAAAAATAAACAGTTTTAACAGTGATTTTCATATAAGATCCACTTTCAGAGTCACAGAAGTAGACACTTGAAAATGCTGGTGTTAATTTGTGACCCTGATGTCTGTATTCCATGGTACCTTTTCAAGAATAACAGAAATTCTGAGATGATGCTGTGTAGGACTTTCCCTTGAAACACAGAAAGCAAGCAGGGATGGGATGCTCTGAATTTAGGTTATAGGCCTTTTCATGTATAACTCTCAGAACATGGTATAAAATGGACTTTGATTCTAGCTATAAAACAAATAAAAGCTTCTCCTTTAAATTTTTATTACTATTACTATTTTGTAAGTATATCTTCAATCTCTCTCTACTCCCTTTCTATATATATTTATATTTACAATTTTATATATGCATATATTTAGAGAAACTATAGTTTTATTTATCTTTTATTTCTCTCTCTCTCTCTCTATATATATATATATATATATATATATATATATATATATATATATATGACATATATATGCACATGGAGACTGGATCTTTTGCATCCCAGTGATTCCTTAACCTTAAGAAGAAGCAAAGACCTCTCCTCCAGTAACAAGTGTCAAATGAGATGTAAAGAGTTTACAGGCTGCAGCTTTGATGAGATGACACAGGAAAATGGACAAACAGAACAACTTAGGGATTTAAATTAAATAAGCAGCCAGTTTGGGGCATGTGGAGGGGAGAAGGGAGACACATGGTCCTTGAGCTGAAGGAAGAAGAACATCTTCTGAAGGAGATATAGGCTTGGTATAGGAGACAAGAATGTCAGGAATGGACAATTAAATCTCTTGGTCATAATGAAAGTGTTTCCAAAGCATGCTGTGGTAAAGTAGAGATGTTTGTTTGCAGTTAGATAGAGGGCAAAGCTGTAATGAGATCAGTTGCAGGAAGAAGACCATGTCAGAGTGGAAGTAATACATTCCCAGAGGAAAGGTGAGTCAGAAAACAGTTGGAATAGTGTTCAACACTTGGCTGTAGTAATTTTTAAAAGAGAAATGAGAGAAACTGACTGAACATGAATATGTTATAAAATAGCTGAAGATCAAATAATTGTTTTCAGTTCTCATAAATATTAAGGTGCCAAATATAATCTGGGCGCATTTTTGTACCATAATATTCTATTATTGAGAAGAGACTAATGCAAAAAAGCCTTAGTCTCTTATTTCATTGCTTTGGAATGGCTTCTTCCCATCAGTGTTGCTCATGACTGCTTCTGTTATACAAGGCAAAAACCTTAGGAATTAAATTTAGACAAATCTCCTCCAGATATCATGAACTACATCTTTGCAAAATTTCACAGTATCCTGGTACAAGGGAACTACTTTGGGATTGAGACTAGTGCATGTGTGTGATTGTATTTAAATGCCAATTTCTTTGTAGACAGAACATGAATAATATATATCTATATATGGATTATCAAGCTAAATTTATCATTTAGTGTTAATGCAAGTCCTTGTTGCCAATATTCCACATTCATTTAGTAAAGCAAATGTTAAAGTAACCATGAAAAATACTGATACGAAAGCATTCAAAGAATCTGTTAGCTGTGTCTCCCTGAGTTTACAAAGTAAAGCAGTTTAATCTCACAGGCTTTGGTGTTGACGAGGTGAAGACACTTAACCAGAATGTCCTTCTGTGTTACTCTGATGCTCTAATTTAATGCCCAAAGCTTCAGTTTGTTTATCACTAAAATGTGAATAATGAAGTGGATAATCAACCTCATTAGGTTGAACTAGGAATTAAGGTACACAGCACTAATCGATTGTATGGCACATAGTAAAACTATCAGAAAGATGCCTTCAGCTGCAAGTAACAGGAAACTTAATGAAGTGAATTCTCAGGCAATTGATTTGCTCAAACACTTTGAGTGGTGATCTGGAAAACAAGTGTGATCTGGATAAGAAGTCCAGCTAGCATTGCTCTAGGTGCTGTTTATGCCCAGCTTCTTTTGTCTTCTAGAGTTCAGCAAGATGACTAGTCACAGAAAGTTGGTCCCTCATCCTCATACCACAGTATGCTTAAGTAGAGATATACTGACTCCCACACAGAGACTGGTGATAGGGAAGTGGCTTTTTCACAGCTCTCAGCGATGCTCCAAAGCTCTCCTGTACTTATATTAGGCAATTCATAACTCCCTGTAATGCCAGATAAAGGGAATCTGTAGTCCTGACTTCTCAGGCATCTACATATATATGTTGTACACAAACTCATAAAGAAATGCATACATTTTATTGAATAAATCGAATAAGATTTGCTCTTTGGACAAATATGACCCCCAAATTATATTTAATTAGATTATTTTATCCTTACGTTTTATAAAGGTTTGTGGCAAGCAAGAAAACATAATCATTAACAGAAAACTAGATATGATCAGATTGAATTCCTGCTTGGTAATTATAAGAATCATACTTTTCTATAGGAATGCCAGAAACATCAAAACCTTTCACTATAGTTCTATTCGGTTTTCTTCACGAGTTTGTTTGCACTGCATGCTTTACGCATTACCTAATTTCATTTTCAGAGCTATCATCACACTTTGCAGAACAGTTTATAACCTCCCACAAAGTATCTTTTATTAACTTTGTGCAATCCTGCTGGTTCAGTGAAAGTCTGATATATGGGATGCACAGAGTAACCTATTCATGAGATGTCTAGAGACCAAGTGAGCAGCCCCTGCTGGGGCATCAACATGCAGAAATCCTAAGCATCTGGTTGTCACTACTGCCATAGAATCCAACTATACTAATGTGTGTGACTCAATGAGATGTATTTGAGAGTGAAAACTCTCTCTCACACACACTGAATTACTTCATGTGATAGTTAATGCTGTGTATGTACTATCTATGTTCCTTTATAGAATTGATAAATACATAAAAATTAATTGTTTTTAGGGAATTTGATAAAAAGTTTTTGTTTGGGATTTTGAAATATCATTAAAATCAGAAAACAAATAAAATAATTCTCTTAAATTCTTCTTACAATTCTAATTTCTACAAAAATAATCTCAAGTGCTCAATGAATTAGCACATTCTCTATGACATCCAGAAAGTTTCAACAGATTTAAACTTTTGTATAATTATTACATATTATTATTAAGTATAACTTAAATATTTCAGAATTTTTATTATATAGGTATAATTATAATGTTTCTAAAGATAACTATCTAAACAAACTAATATTCAGTAATGTTTATAAATACTAAAAGAGGATATACTAAAAAAACCCACATGCAACACGTATCGTAGTATTCATTAAAATAAAGGTGGTTTAGAATAGGATTCATTAAGAGAAAAATGCTGAAATTTAAAAAAAAAATTGAGCTAAGTTTAAAATAATCTGCAAACCACATTTTTTAAGCTTCATGATTGCAGGCATGCATATTTGTGGCGAGTCAGTTGAGAGCTACAACCTGATCTACATACAGAGAGACAGAAAGAGATAGAAACAGAGACAAGGATAGACTCAGCCTTATATGGATGCTTTTTTTGAAACCTCAAAGCCCACACCAATTGACAGACTTCTGCCAACAAGGCCACACCTTCTAATCCTTTTAATCCTTCTTAAATAGTGTCACTACTTGATGACTAAGAATTTAAATATATGTGCCCATAGTGGTCATTCTTATTCAAACCAACAGAACATCTTATGCAATTTTTTTCTGCCTTTTGTCAGAAAGGCCTCTTCCTAGAGTAGGTAAATCTACTGAGTGGTAGTACTAGAAACATGTACATGTACGTGTACGTGTATGTGTTTGTATATATAATGCTGAAAAGATTCAGCACATTGTACATGAATGATTTTTCATTTATATGTGTATGTAACATCTATAAATTTTTGAAGGGGAGGGCAGAGATAAGATGATTAGGAGAGACAAAAGTAGGAAATAGGTAGTATCTTTTAATTAAATAAAAAAGTGCTTATATTCAAAATGCCTTCTAGGAAAGACCAGGTACTTTAATACAAACTAGATCCAGGAGAGCTCACTTAATAAACCTTGCTCGCTTAAATATATAAAACATTACTACCTTGTTGATCAATAGTAAAGATGCCTCTTATTTTTTATATACAAATGTGAACATAATTTCTCTGTCTAGCATTGTCTCTAACCAGATTTCTATAGCTATTCCTGAAGGGACAAGTTTGTTTGTTTTATTAGATATGGGCATAGATTTATCCTTTTAAACTATTCCAAGGTGATGGTTGTTATCCAGGCCTTTGCATCCAGAAGATTGGCTACCACTGATTTGCCTTTGAAAACCACTTAATCAGTCCTGTCCCAAGGACATTTATCAATGAATTATTTTAAATATGCTTTGAATTATTGACCATTTCAGTATTAGTCATTGTCCTCTACTTAGGACCATGGGCCAGAATGAGCTCACTCCAACACACACACAACAGCTGAGGTCACATGAAAGTGAACATCCAGTTATCATAAACTTGTCCGTTTGGACAAGGCAAGGGACAAGTAATTGCTTCAGCATAGAAATATGTCTTAATAAGCACCTATGGGGGGATTCTTCTTTGACCATCCTAGGTGTGTCTAGCCTACCACTGGCTGTTTATTAACATGACTGGTGTAAATGTTCCAAGTAACCATAGGCATGGAATTGAATTATATACCATATTTTTAGGGATTATTTAATGCACTACCACATCAAAAAATCAAATCTACGAGTATGTAAGTAGCCTATGGCTATATATTTTTAAGAAAACCATCTCAGTGTTTGCTGTGCAAAATAAGTACATATATGATTGCACACAATGCTACTTCTAATAAATTAATACATTTACCATAACTTTCATTAATCAATTATGCAACTTATTTAGTTTGTCCTATATAAATGTAAATTCAGTACTTCATAACTGTGGCTTTGCATATTCCTTCAAGGACAGCTCCATAGTCACACTTCTTCTCTCTGACATTTAATTTTACTAAGCATGCTACCCGCAAGTCTGTAGAAGGTGTGATTTCAACATCTCAGAAACAAACACAAATATTTTGACTCTCATGATGTGCTTACTCACTGCTTTGATAATTGAGCAGGAACCCTTCTATAAACGATTTGGTATATATTTGTTTTGTAGTGACAGTGATTAAACCCTGTTCTTAAACAGTCAGTAAACACTCTACCAATGTCCAATTATCTTCAGCTCCAGTAAGATTAGAGACAAATGGTTAGTCCAGTGATGTTCATCATATATAGGATTAAAATAGTATATTTTTTATTTCAATTCTTTGTGGAGGAATACAATAATAAACGTAAGAATATTTTCTTAAACATTCTCACATAAAATGCAATAATAGGCAAAATATTTTCTAAAATATATACCAATCTAAGACAAACGAGAAAAACCCATTATTTTATATTGTTTACTGAACTATAATTATAATGGATTCTTCATGTTAGGTGATAATACCTGTCATTATAGTCATTAATAATTCCAACATTTTATTCTAATGCTACCCTGTTGTAGTGGCACACCCTTATTTTCATTAGAAGGAAATATTGATGACAGTAATAATGAAGCTAACCAGTCTGACAGGCTATTTGGTTCCCACTTCTCTGCATACCTGATGGGCAAAAGTCCTGCAGAACTTTTTTAGATCCATGGTCTTTAGAGTACCAGGAAAATATCATCTAGTTAAGGTAGGCTTTGTCTTGATCCATATTCAGGAAATCTATCCTCCTGAACACATATTTTCAAGTTGAGACTATATTTTCCCCATCTCTGTAATTTAAATTATTAAGTGGAATATGTCAAAAGTTAAAATCCTTCATTCCCCATGTCTCTGTTTATTAATTATGCCCTTTTTACTTTTATAAAATATATTTAAATACCTTAATGTTGTTCATAACTCTATTTTTTAATGTGTCATACATGATCTTTCACCAATCCTCTTTGGTCTGAAGTACTTTCTCTTGATGACCATTGGCCACATTGCTATCTTAAATACAACATTACAGTAACTGCTGCCTGTTATCTACTTTTTTCCCTCCATATAATATCCAATATTTTACTTAGAAGATTATTTAATAAAAGGCCAGATAATGTCAATCCTCTCCTCAAAACACTACATTTGTTTAATCATTTAAAAAGAATGTCTCTAGAGTTTTGTATATCTCCTAGTTGTCTATTTCCTCTCTGCTACCATTTTATTCTACTCTCTTTTTAAGAAATGTTCTTTTGTTCTTCCTATGGGGTGGCAAACCACTTCAGCTAATTGAATACTTTCTCTAGCTCCTTCATTGAGGACCATATGCTTCGCCCAATAGATGGCTGTGAGCATCCACTTCTGTATTTGTCAGGCACTAGTAGAGCCTCTCAGGAGACAGCTATATCAGGCTCCTATCAGCTAGCTCTTGTTGGCATCCACAATAGTGTCTGGGTTTGGTGGTTGTTTATGGGATGAATACCCAGGCAGGGCAGTCTCTGGATGGTCAGTCCTTCAGTCTCTGCTCCGAAATTTCTCTCTGTAAATCCTTCCATGGGTATTTGGTTCCCTCTTCTAAGAAGGAAAGAAGTATCAACACTTTGGTCTTCCTTCTTCTTGAGTTTCATGTGGTTTACAAATTGTATCTTGAGTATTCTGAGCTTCTGGGCTAATATCCACTTATCAGTGAGTCCATATCATGTGTGTTCTTTTGTGATTGGGTTACCTCCTTCAGGATGATATCCTCCAGATCCATCCATCTGTCTAAGAATTTCATGAATTCATTGTTTTTAATAGCTCTATAGTACTGCATTGTGTAAATGTACCACATTTTCTGTATCCATTCCACTGTTGAGGGACATGTGGGTTCTTTCCAGCTTCTGGCTAGTATAAATAAGGCTGCTATGAACATCGTGGAGCATGTGTCCTTATTACATGTTGGAGCATTTTCTGGGTATATTCCCAGGAGAGGTATTGCTGGATGTTCCTGTAGTAATATGTCCAATTTTCTGAGGAACTGCCAAACTGATTTCCAGAGTAGTTGTACCATCTTGCAATCCCACCAGCAATGGAAGAGAGTTCCTCTTTCTCCACAACCTTGCCAGCATCTGCTGTCACCTGTGTTTTTGATCTTAGCCATTCCAACTTGTATGAGATGAAATATCAGAGCTGTTTTGATTTGCATTTCCTTGATGATTAAAGATACTGAATATTTTTTCAGGTGCTTGTAATCCATTCAGTATTCCTCAGTTGAGAATTCTGCAGCCCCATAGGAGGAACATCAATATGAACTAACCAGTACCCCTAAAGCTTCCTGGGACTAAACCACCAACCAAAGAAAACACATGGTGGGACTCATGGCTCTAGGTTCATATGTGGCAGAGAATGGCCTAGTCGGTCATCAATTAGAAGAGAGGCCCTTGTTCCTGTAAAGGTTCTATGCCCCAGTATAGGGAAATGCCATTGCCAGGAAGCAGGAACAGGTGGTTTGGTGAGCAGGGGGAGTGGGAAAGGGATAGGGGGGTTTCGGTGGGGAAACTAGGAAACAGAATAAACTTGAAATGTAAATTAAAAAATATCAAATAAAAAGTAAAAATAAAAACAATTAAAAAAAGAAAAAGAAATGTTCTTTTGAACTTTGGTATTTTCCTATCACAAAAACAAAAAACAAACAAACAAAGAAAAAAAACAGACTTCTTCTATTTCTGCCTTCCCCTATCTGAATATTCTCTCAAATCAGTCCTTTTGTTTGATCCTCCCATGCACACAAATGTTGACTTGCTTTTGGACATCTCATGGTCCTTCTTTCTTTGATATTCTTTTTTTCTTGACCACAGAACTCTTTTCACTTTTAGCCTATTGTTGATATCTTTCACTCACTCTTAGAGCCGCTCCTACAAAACAGGTTTAGACATAAATATGTCTCTGGTTTTATTTATTGCTGAACCACTAGTGCTTTCAGAACCTGAAATACAATGGATACTGAGTAAATTAATTAAGCAATTAATTGCACTTTATGCTTTCCATGGCATTCTGTAATACTATGTATAAAAATTTGATTTATGGAGATTTATATTTCATTATTAATTTCCATTAAGCTTTCAGAAACACTTTTCCCTGGGGAGTAAAATGACCATGGACACATTTTCAGGTTCTCACATTTATCTTTAAGAGTATTTCTCTTTGTATGTCTCCATCACAGGCCCATTCATTTCTCCCACACAACTTCCATTAAAGAGGTATTAAAATGTTCAGGGGCTTCTCAACCATTCATTAACAACACTCATGTAGTTGATTTTTGGGTAAAAGAAAACTAATGCTAATTCTAGGATGTGTCTGAATAGCTGGTTCTGTGCAGCACCTGTAAGGTGGACATTTTCTCCTTTTCAGAAATCACATGCTGCAAACATGTGGTTGGCATTCTAACCATAAGCAATATTTCTATTTAAATGCATTTAAATTATACTCATTGTTCCCATTAGTACTCAATTTAGAAAATATTTATAAAATTGATTGACTTTCTAAGTACTTTTTTTTTTATTTACAGTTCATTTAATTTTTCCTTTCTATATATGTAATCAGAATTATGAAAAAGGAGTCAGGAGTTATAAAGTTCAGTAATTTCTTCATAGGCCCTTCCATGTCCCTTAGATAAGTAAGCATGTTTATGCACTTACCTACACAAAAATCTACATGTATTTTGGGCCTTCTTGTAGTTCTTATATTAAAACTCTATTTTGTAGTTGGATTTTCTACATATCAATCCCTGCTATAGATACAGGCCATGAGAAGATAAGTTTATTTCTTTATCTTTAAATTTCTGAAACCAAGTACAGATGAAGATGCCTCCGGAAGATTTAAAGGGTTTTCCTCCTTTTAATAACACCTTTTGAGAATTTACATTACAGAGATGAAAAACTACAGTGTGAATATGTAAATAAGCAGGTGTTCAATAGATTTTGCATGATAATTCAGTGATATGTATGTCACTAAACCAGATTTTCATAAACTGTCACCAGAAGTATGCTAATTGTTCACATGTAAGTGGTATTTTCATGTTTTGCATTGGAATGCTGTGAATGCTACCCTCTACTGTGCATATTAATATATTTAGATACCCCAAGAAACTAAAAATTGCATGAGAAGAATACTTGGTTAAGATATAAGCAAACTAATTTCCAAATATATACTTGTTTTGATTTTGCCCTTGCTGTCTTCACCTGCTCCACTTTGACAATCACAGTGCATTAAGGTAAACAGAGAGTAAATATTGTATCATTTCTGTCAAACCAAGATAGTGAATGGCATGTATCTACTTTGCATTTCAGATTCAGTTTACAAAATGAGTATGCCTTATTCCTGTAACCTGCACTCTTACAGAGCAGAGAAACCATATATTTACAAAATGCCAAAAACATTTTCATTTAAATATGTGGGGAATCTATATGATGTTCATGTATGGAGTTAAAATGGTTAGTAACTTCACCATGCATAGAGGAGCTACGAAAGCAATAGTCATAAATAACCTACTGCTTAGTAGAGAATAAGAATGCAAATATAATTATCCTCAATTAGTACTACTAAGTAACCCTATAATTGAATGTAAAATTACTTACATTATGAAGATATCACTTCCTTGGGGTTTTTTGATATTTAAGTTAAAAGCAAATAAATTAATAATATGTCTATTGAAGCTTATTTTAGAGTAGCTATGATAAAATAATATTCGAGTAATCAGAAGGATTTTTTTCAAGGTAAAATGTAAAGGGATTCAAACCTGTCAAATTAATAACATATGGACAAAGATTCAAGAAATAAAATATAATTGGAAAAGACAGAGATAGAATAGATAGAAATGATTTCGTGTAGAAAAGTAGTGTGCACAGAAAATAATGCCAAAACATAAAAGTGGGATAGTAAGGTTGTATATTCCAACATTCACACAGACAAACCTCCAAAACCAGTATTCATAAAACTCGGCGCCTTACATATATTGAGCATTTCCTAAGGCACCAAGTTAAAACTGAAACATCAAGGTCCAAGTTTCAACTTATCAAAAATACTAGCTATTGGAATCAATATTATTTTAAAATCAAAAAGTACAAATTAGAGTCACAATAAATAGGCAGGACATTCACAGCTTACTAATATTTTGGAGATAGAGCTTTATTGGAATGCTTTTTGTTTTATTTATAATTTCATATCATTTCAATAATTTGCTACATATTAATGACAAGTTTTACAAATTAAGATAAATTTGGAAATTATACAGAGCTATTTATTTTAAGACAAATACTATGCTGCTCTATTAAGATTCCAACTACCTTCCATCTGTAACTCCTTCCATGGGTGTTTTATTCCCCATTCTAAGAAGGAGCGAGGTATACACACTTTGGTCTTCTTTCTTCTTGAGTTTCATGTGTTTTTCAAATTGTATCTTGAATATTCTAAGTTTCTGGGCTAATATCTGCTTATCAGTGAGTGCATACCATGTGTGTTCTTTTCTGATTGGGTTGCCTCACTCAGGATGATATACTCCAGATATATCCATCCATTTGCCTAAGAATTTCATGAATTCATTGTTTTTAATTGCTGAGTAGTACTCCATTATGTAAATGTACCACATTTCTGTATCCATTCCTTTGTTGAGGGACATCTGGGTTCTTTCCACCGTCTGTCTATTATAAATAAGGCCGCTATGAACATAGTGGAGCATGTTTCCTTATTATAAGATCTTCTGGGTATATGCCCAGGAGAGGAATTGCTAGATCTTCTGGTAGTACTATGTCCAATTTTCTAAGGAACCACCAGACTAATTTCCAGAGTGGTTGTAAGACCATCCAGAGACTGCCCCACCCGGGGATCCATCCCATATTCAACCACCAAACCCAGACACTATTGCATATGCCAGAAAGATTTTGCTGACAGGACCCTAATATAACTCTTTCATGTGAGGCTATGCCAGTGCCTGACAAATATAGAAGTGGATGCTCATAGTCATATATTGGATGGAACACAGGGCCCACAATGGAGGAGCTAGAGAAAGTACCCAAGGAGCTGAAGGGGGTCTGCAACCCTATAGGTGGAACAACAATATGAACTAAACAGTATCCCCAGAGCTCGTGTCTCTAGCATATGTAGCAGAAGATGGTCTAGTCGGCCATCAATTGAAAGAGAGACCCCTTAATTTTGCAAACTTTATATGTCCCAGTACAGGGGAACGCCAGGGCCAAGAAGTGGGAGTGGGTGGGTAGGGGAGCAGGGTCAGGGGAGGATATAGGGGACTTTCGGGATAGCATTTGAAATGTAATTAAAGAAAATATATAATAAATAATTGAAGAAAAGAGATTCCAACTACCAAGTATACTATTTAATATACAGATAACTTGGAAGAGAATATGTATAACAATGAGCAGTTCAAATTTGAAAGACTGAAGGATATTTTTGACAGAGATGTAAAGTAACAATAAAATTTACTGGGACAACTCTACTTTATCTTAGCTTTAAACTGCATGCTGTGTATTCAGTTTCAGTAAATCATGTTCGAATAAGCATGTAAATTTATGAATGCTGTTGTCTTCTTCCTATGATATGTAATGTTTTATGTCTTTTTATCTACAAGTGTTTCCACTGTGTCCTAAATGTAAATTCCATGAACTGAGGATCTGATTTTAACTCTGTTGCATTTTGTAAGGAAACTTAAATGTTTTTTATTAGATATTATCTATACTTACTTTTCAAATGTTATTTCCTTTCCAAGTTTCCCCTCCTAAAACTCCATATCCCCACCCAACTTCCCCTGCTCACCAACCCACTCGCTCTTTCTTCCTGGCTCTGGCATTCTGCTATACTGTGGCATTGAACCTTCACATAACCAAGGGACTCTCCTCCCATTGATGACGGACTAGGCCATCCTCTGCTACATATGCAGCTAGAGCCATGAGTCCCACCATGTGTTTTCTTTGGTTGGTGGTTTAGTCCCATGGAGCTCTAGAAGTCAGTTCATATTGTTCTTCCTCCTATGGGGTTGCAAACCCCTTCAGCTCCTTGGGTTCTTTCTCTAGCTCCTTCACTGGGGACCCTATGTTCAGTCCAATGGATGAAAACAATGAATTTATGAAATTCTTGGGCAAATGGATGTATCTGGAGGATATCATCCTGAGTGAGGTAACCCAATGACAAAAGAACACACATGATATGCACTCACTGATAAATGGATATTAGTCCAGAAACTCGGAATATTCAAGATACAATTCACAAACCACATGAAACTCAAGAGAAGGAAGACCAAAGTGTGGGTACTTTAATCATTCTTAGAAGGGGGAAGAAAATACCCATGGAAGGAGTTATAGAGACAAAGTGTGGAGCAGAGACTGAAGGAATGACCATCCAGAGATTGACCCACCTGGGGATCCATCCCATATATAATCACCAAACCCAGGCACTATTGTGGATGCCAACAAGTACTTGCTGGGAGGAGCCTGATATAGCTGTCTCTTGAGAGGCTCTGCCATAGGGTCAAATATTTGGTGAGGGTTTTACATATGAGCTTACTTATTTCATAATCTCAAACCAGATGAGCTGAGATGGAGGGAAAGACCATCCAGAGACTGCCCTACCCAGAGATCCATCCTATAAACAACCACTAAACTCAGACACTATTGTATATGCCAGCAAGATTTTGTTGACAGGACCCTGATATTGCTACCTCTTATGAGGCTATGCCAGTGCCTGACAAATACAGAAGTAGATGCTCACAGATATCTATTGGATGGGACACAGGGCCCCCAATGAAGGAATTAGAGAAAGTACCCAAGGAGCTAAAGGGGTCTGAAATCCTATAAGAGTAACAGCAATATGAACTAACCAGTACCCACCCACCCCCCGAAAAAACCTTGTGTTTCTAGTTACATATATAGCAGAGGATAACCTAGTTGGCCATCAATGGGAAGAGAGGCCATTGGTCTTGTGAAGATTATATGCCCCAGTACAGGGGAATGCCAAGGCCAGGAAGCAGGAGTGGGTGGGTTGGGAAGCAGGGTTGGGGAAGTGTATAGAGGACTTTCAGAGAGGAAACTAGTAAAGGGGATAGCATTTGAATGTAAATGAAGAAAATATCTAATAAAAATTAAAATACAAAAACCATTTTGGTTTTCATTTTACCAATTATTAACTTGCCCTGGATCAAAACTCTTCAATTCAGAAGCTATAATAATAGAAATATCATAGTGTTGTCCCAAATAGCCAAATTCTGTTTAAAAGGTCAAAAAGAACTAAGGTGTGCTAAATATGCAAAATATTTTGATGGCTATTTTACATCATGCATGATCACATTTATGCCTGCTTAAATAAGTAGGTTTTTTTTAGTATTATTTGAGTGTTTTCTAAGTTTGAAAAAGTGTACTATATTTATCACATTCACATGCAACAGAGAATCATTAGTGTCTGGCATAGTACTGTCATAGCAAAATTACTGACATAATTCATCTATAGGTGATTAGGCAAAGTATGGATGATTATTGACTCTGAATAATATTTGGTCTGGAATGGTGAGCTGAGAGTTAGAAATATCTAGTTTGTCATGTAACAGTGACTATATAACATGTTGAACATAAAGTTAATTGAAAATTTGGCTGAGAAAAATGACATATGTAGAATCCAAACATCATCTGTTGTTGTCTCCCAAGATCAGTTTAAGTATAAAACTCTGATGTAATTAGAACACTGGGATTTAAATATAGATTTTTGGAAGCAGACCTGATTACTATTGAAACTGTGCTTCAAATTGTAAATGAACCACTGATATCCAACATTTAGTCTCTTGACATTATTAATATAATTAGTGTCATTCTGCCTATGAATATGAATGTGATAATTAGAGTCAAATTAAAATAATATCTCCTCCTCAATTGTGTATTATATTTTATGTATTCTTTAGAGATGTGAGCAAAAAAAAGATTACATAATTGTGCTTAAAGTGAAACAAAGTTTATTTAATACTGAACATATATAGTAGGAGTCCTGGGTTAACTATATATGCATAATTGATAATTACAACTTTGTGTAATTCAGCAAAGTATTTTCAAGTAGATTATCTTAATGGTCACTAACTGTACTTATTAAAAAGAATTCACAAAGACAATTTTCAAAAGGGGAACCAATGGAAATATTTGCAAATTGTGCTATAACACACACTGCAGATAAACACCATAGGATGTTGAACTTATTAGTGAAAAGACAAAAAGTGTATCAATCATATTTTATTCTGTGGCGTTAGTTAATGAAAGGAAGTCATGTATGCACGCATGATGTGTATCTATATGTGATTATATGTGTGCCTACCAGGCATTAATTTTTTTGGTTTTATCCCTTCCTCATATCTTTAAAGTACCTATTCTGCTCCTCTAACCTCAAGTGTTTAATTTGACAAGTAGAAATTGGACCTTTCATTCAATAGAACCCTCATTTGTGCTTCTGAAATTAAGAAACAGACCCAGCAGGTGCCTGTGATTGAGCACTTCAAATGATAATCATTCTAAAACAAAGTCTGGGTGGTGCCAGGCAACTCTCCTGCCACTTTCTGGCAGCTGACAGCTCTTTACTCTCAGTGACTGAACAAGTATTCCGTGAGTTCAGGGGTGTCAAGAAACTGTCATAATTTTCATAGGTTCACCCAGCACAGAAATTAAATGTGAGCCTACTGACAACACTTTCAGTTCTTCGTGCAACCATAAAGCACTGAGCAGAGCAATGCGTACTAAGGCCCTGCTTTGAAGTCCTCCAGTTTCAGTAGTGTTGCAATTCTGTCTTCTCTTTAAGATCCGTTTTCTTCCTTCAGATTCAAAACACGTCTAAAATTGATTTTAGGTTAATGTTCGTTTCGCAGTCACCCCTCCAGGTTAAACACACACACACTCACACACATGTATATGTGTGTGTGTGTATTTAAAACATTGGTAGTCCAATAGCAACTGAGCTAATTTTGAAGAAACACTGAATAAAATTTCAGCCTTGTATGGAATCAATTTCCAAAATTCCACCTACAGAGTATTTCTAGATTTCTCTCCAGTAAATACTTAGCATGTGTCATTAAGATAATGAACACACATAGACTTGTCTCCCCAATTGCAGCAGTACCTACTCTGTCAATACACCTGAGTCTTAGGTTAGTAGTATAGGTTCAATTCAATAGCAAGTTATTCCTTTGTTCTGCTTAAAGGTCTACTTGACTTAGGGTTTAATCATAATTTTGTGAAAGTGTAAATTACTTTCCCTCTTTAAATATAAATGTTCTAATTGATCAGACTTGTCTTTTTCCCTTCACTTTTCACCATGCCTTAAGTTTACTTTTTAAATGCTTCTTGTTTGCTTCCTTCTATAAAAGTTACTTATTCAAAGAAACAAGGAAATATAGAACTACTGAATGGAAATAAGAATCTCTTGTGGTATTCTCTTAGTCAGGGTTTCTATTCCTGGGCAAACATCATGACCAAGAAGCAAGTTGGGAAGGAAAGGGTTTATTCAGCTTACACTTTTCATAGTTCTGTTAATCACCAAAAGATGTCAGGACTGGAACTCAGGCAGGTCAGGAAGCAGGAGCTGATGCAGAGGCCATGGAGGGATGATACTTACTGGCTTGCTTCCCATGGCTTGCTCAGCCTGCTCTCTTATAGAACCAAGACTACCAGCCCAGAGATGGCACCACCCACAAGAGGACCTCCCCCCTTGATAACTAATTGAGAAAATGTCTTGCAGCTGGATCTTGTGGAGGCATTTCCCCAACTGAAGCTCCTTTCTCTGTGTTAACTCCAGCCTTTGTCAAGGTGACACAAAACTAGCCAGTAAAATTGATCCCTTGTCAACTGACACACAAACACATCACTAGTAAGCCTCAACCCTTAGTTTCTTATTCATCCCCAAAATCTAAACAACTTTAAAAGTCCTACAGTCTTTACATATTAAAAGTTCAATCCTTTTAAAATATCCAATATCTTTTAAAATCCAAAGCCTTTTTACAGTTAAAAGGCTTTTAACTGTGGGCTCCACTCAAATACATCCTTCAAGAGTGAAAAACATCAGGGCATACTCACAATCAAAAGCAAAATCAAACTTCAACTGTCCAATATCTGGGATCCACTCATGATCTTCTGGGCTCCTCCAAGGTCTTGGGTCACTTCTCCATCCCTGCCCTTTGTAGCACACAACTTGTCTTCTAGGCTCCAGCTGCATGTACTCCACTGATGCTGCTGTTCTTGGTGGTCATCTCATGGTACTGGCATCGACAAAATGCTGCTGTCTTCCACTGTAACCTGGCTTCAACAACAGCTTCTCATAGGCTCTCTTCATGATGCCAAGCCTCAACTCCTTTGCAGGACCAATTCAGTCCTGGGCCATCAATTGCAACTGAGGCTGCACCTTCACCAATGCCCTTCCATGGCCTCTCACAGTGCTGAGCCTCAGCTGCTCTGCATGACCCCTTCATGCCTTCAAAACCAGTACCACCTGAGTAACTCTTACACATTACCAAGTCCATCCACAGCACAAGCTACAACCTTGACTATCTCTGGAACACAGCCTCTGTGCTTTCAGAAAACACTTTCCAGAAGATGTCACCTCAATGATGCTGGTCTCTTCTTAATCATCTCTAATTTCTTAGCACCGGCTAACCAGCATCAATAGTCCCAGCAATGCAAAGTTTTCACTTTAGTAGTTCTGGTATCTTGTTAATCACAGCTGATTCTTCAGCCCCTGCAAACCAGAAACACAGAATCGTCACAATCCAAAATAGCCATGGCCCTGAAATGTCATTTATTTTCCCTCCGAAATTTCACAATGTTCACAACATTATCTTCCAAGCTCCTATACAACATCTGACAGAGATCTTAACAACGAATGGATCTTCTGGCCCAAAGTTCCAAAGTCCTTCCAAGTCCTCCCCAAAACATTGTCAGATTGTCACAGGAATACCCCACTATGCTGGTACCCTGACAGCTATCATGCCTATATATGATGATTAATAGTGTCAATTTGTTAAAATCTATAACCACATAGAAACAAGCATCTGCCCTTGTCTGTGAGGGATTTTCTTGATTGGACTAGTTGAGGTAGATCCATTGTGTCTCTGGACATTATCCCTCAATAAACTAAGATATCTGCACGGATCGAAATGAAGGAAGTTATAAGAACACAAGGATTCATCTCTTTTTGCATCTTAACTCTGGGTGAAATTGTTGGTGATCTTCCTGGCATCACAGAGTTTCCAAGGGAAGGCAGCAAATGGGGGAGCAGCATTAGTGATTTGGGTCATGCTAACAGCTGACAGTTCCAGTAACCGCTACAGGGGATTTATGGGGCCAATTCTACTGACGGAACAAAACTTAATTATTTCTGGCTGGAAGCAATGCTCAGGGAGAAACTGTGAACCCTTTTAACTCTTAAGTGTTCATACATATAGACAGACAGATATGCATTTGATAATTAATTTCTGCTGACAGCAGCAGGAAATTAAAGAAAGGGTTAATTGTTAGAGTTACTTTCTCTCTAGAGGCTTGGACTCATTAACACTTCATGAACTAGAGAGGGAATAAAACAAAAGAATTTATATCGTTTATATCAATATGCAAGACACACATACACTCATACACACTCTTTCTGGCTGGGCCCAACCACCTGTCTCATCTACTCCACAAGTGCTCATGCATATTTATGCATAAATCTACACATGTATATCTATATCTATATGATCATCTTATTTCTTTTCTCTGGCCTTTATATAAGCAAAAGTTACTAGAAAATCACCTCATAGATAAAATGTTACACAAAAGGAGAGCTACAGAACGATGTTGATATCAAGTTCAAAGTAGTGTTTCACTCTTTAAGTTCATTATAAGTTCAAAGTGACAGTCTCACATGAGCTCCCTTTATCATCCTGCACAAATGTGGCTTCATTCTTGGATCTGACCTAGAGTGAATGCTTTTCCTTGACCACAAATTTATCCCAGATTTATCTTTTGAGTGTAATAGTGAAAGCTCATTGTATTTTTTATTATGCAGCCTTACTTATGGGCCTGTGAGTAGAGGGCACATTTTATACTTGATTCTAACTTTATCTTTCCGGTAAAGCAACTAAAACCATCTCTTAAAACTTCCTACAATGATTTTTTTTTAATATTTTTTATTACATCTTTTCCTCAATTACATTTCCAATGCTATCCCAAAGTCCCCCATACCCTCCCCCCCACTTCCCTACCCACCCATTCCCACTTTTTGGCCCTGGCATTCCCCTGTACTGGGGCATATATAAAGTTTGCATGTCCAATGGGCCTCTCTTTCCAGTGATGGCCGACTAGGCCATCTTTTGATACATATGCAGCTAGAGTCAAGAGCTCCCGGGTACTGGTTAGTTCATCACGTTGTTCCCCCTATAGAGTTGCAGATCCATTCAGCTCCTTGGGTACATTCTCCACCTCCTCCATTGGGGGCCCTGTGATCCATCCAAGCATCCACTTCTGTGTTTGCCAGGCCGAGGCCTAGTCTCACAAGAGACAGCTATATCTGGGTCCTTTCAGCAAAATCTTGCTAGTGTATGCAATGGTGTCAGTGTTTGGAAGCTGATTATGGGGTGGATCCCTGGATATGGCAGTCTCTAGATGGTCCATCCTTTCATCACAGCTCCAAACTTTGTCTCTGTAACTCCTTCCATGGGTGTTCTTTCCCAATTCTAAGGAGGGGCATAGTGTCCACACTTCAGTCTTCATTCTTCTTGAGTTTCATGTGTTTAGCAAACTGTATCTTATATCTTGGGTATCCTAAGTTTTGGGCTAATATCCACTTATCAGTGAGTACATATTGTGTGAGTTCCTTTGTGATTGTGTTACCTCACTCAGGATGATGCCCTCCAGGTCTATCCATTTGGCTAGGAATTTCATAAATTCATTCTTTTTAATAGCTGAGTAGTACTCCATTGTGTAAATGTACCACATTTTCTGTATCCATTCCTCTGTTGAGGGGCATCTGGGTTCTTTCCAGCTTCTGGCTATTATAAATAAGGCTGCTATGAACATAGTGGAGCATGTTTCCTTCTTACAGGTTGGGACATCTCTGAGCTGGGGCACAAGTCCCTTCCGGTCCACTCGAGCACGGGGTTCCTTGCCAGAGGAGTCTCCGGACACCCGCAAGGACCCGCACAGGATTCCTCACGGGATCCTAAGACACAATCATTTTTTATGAAAGCAAGAATTCTACAAAATCATTAATTCATCTAACCTGTATTAATTCATGAAAGTTCATCTTTATGTTGACCTGCAGGAATTATGCTCAATAAGGAGGGCTAATGTCCAGGAATTATTATGTTATGCAATCCTGTCATGAAATTGGTGAAGGCCCTGGATTCAGAGTTGACCTATCACAGCCATACAAACACAGTGGGCCATCTCCTGAAAAGTCACCTGCATGCCTTTAGCCAATCCTAGAAGGCTGCTAACATGTAATATCACCAGATGATACTATGTCTTCCCCACCATGCCAAATCATCAATGAATCACCAGACTTACCAAAACAAACTCTTATCTCCTTAAGCTTTTTTTTTTTTTAAATCAGGCATTTTACCAGAGTAGCAAGAAAAGAAACTAAGCCAACAACTAAGTGATAATATATTGAAGCTAACCTTAATGACGTCTATCTCAGTGTTTGGATTTTGTCAGCAAGATTCATTCTTATCACATCCTGTCACCTGTTCTCAGTGCAGCTGAAATGCCATGTATTGAAGACATGTATGCAAATACCGCTTTGCTAAGTTTAAAACTTTTCAAGGCCTTGAAACTTGCTTATATCATTTTTATTTGTTGTAAAATAAGATCCAATAGAATACATAGTACACCATTTTAAATTAGTAGTGTAAATAAATGCACTTGTTTAAAATAAAACTAGGTATAAGTAAGCCAATTTGAAGGAAACAAAAGGCCCTTTTCTTGAGTTATTAAACAGTTTAGATTCCCCAAGTCAGTGAACCTGATTTCTCTGTGCAGGATGCAATATATTGTCAAGTACTTAACTGCAGAGTCCTTCATTCTAATACCACTACATTGCAGGTTACCTCAGTGAGCATAATTAATGAAAGCACAAATGATTGTCACTTTACACTACTAAAATTTATGATTTATTTTTGACCCATGTATAATCAGTTGTACATTCAAATTTCTGGCTCAAAATATTACTTAATTCTTTTGAGTGAAATGTTTGCTATTTCAAGATAGTCCTTATAATCTGTCTGAAGTTTCCTCTTTGTGTATGAGTTTATATGGTGGAGTTTACCCTTTCAGTAACATTTTGTTGTAGAACTTTCAACATTCTCCCAAACTAGTCAGATTGCATCCTAACTTTCAAATTGGTAGTTCTCATAACTTTAGAAATTAGAGATCTCATTTTAAAAATTTATGTGGATAAGTGCTGTGTCTGCATGTCTGTTTGTGTGCCATGTGCATATCTGGTGCCATGGGGGGCTGAAAGGTAGTTTCAGATACTCTGGGGCTGTAGTTACAGGCTTTCTAAACTTCCATGTAGGTGTCAGGATTCAAAACCCTGTCCTCTGGAAGGGCAATGAGTGCTCTTATCCACTCAGTCCCCAGCAAAGGTGGAGATCTCTTAAGGCTAATCTCATGCTGATTTTTTTATACCTACTCCAGAAGTACCTGGTACCTATCACCTGGGCATATGTTAGATATATCTACAGATGGACTCCATAAAAACTCAAATCAGATATTAATTTTTTTTATCGTTTCCAACTAAAATCCTGTAATTAAACATGGAACCACCTGCTACATTATGTTACCCACACTAAAAATTGCAGTTTACTGTTTTATGTACATTTAAAGGTGATTTCAGATTGCCCCATACCTAGCCAAAATTTAGAAAGCTTGACAATCACTTATTAATAAATTACTTTCATATGGTATTTGACAAGCAAACTAACATAGAAATGTGTGGTTTACATTTACATCATGGAATCTCACTGGAGATTATTCTCAGGCAATAGGCTTCTAGCAGGAAACAGGGCTTTGGGAAAGTATGTAAGTATATAGGCATGAAGAGTTTGAAGGACCAGAACATGTGGACAGATCCATTAGGGATGAGTCAGCATTTAGAATAAAGATGCAACACCAGGGGCCATGGTGAACTCTAATGAGTCTAAGTACATGTATGTAGGCAGATTTGGAGTGAGAGAAGCTAAGTTTAGAAAATTAACAAAACTGAAAAATTAGAATGCATCCAGGTAGACATTATTAGTGCCAGAATAGAGAATAGCAATCTTGGCCATTCAACAGTAGTAAAAGTAGTTAAGTTGATTTTAATATGCTGTGAGTGGAAAATAAAATGAAATTTTAAGTTCAACTTTTGAGAAGTGAAAGCGTTTTCCTCTTAATTACTATCCCTTTCTAAATAGTCATGACTTGATTTTTATGAAATCTAGACACTAAGAGGTTTTGCTTTTCAAAATATACAGTTGGTCTCTGAACATATTAACTCAAGTAGCTATTCTAAACTTAGAGTTTGTGCTATCATTTGTTAGCACATTAGCCTGCAGACCTATTCTGAATCACTATATCCTGAAAATGTCCTACCCTTGGGATGATTATGTACCTGCCATCAACTCCCTTTCCAGTGTTGTAATATACTTGTTTAGTCAACATCTTATATCTTTAAGGAGGAAGTATACTAATGCAAATGAAAAAGTGGCCTGCTCTACAATTGAATTTGGAGTTTAAAACAGAATAAAAATGGAACTGAAACTGCCAATACAACTTTTAAGGATTGTAATGGTTATCTAAATGATCTTTGTTAATTAATCAGGAGAGCTATTTCTGTGTTTTGCTTTAATAGTTAATCAACCACTGATACATTGGGCAGAACGATTTTCTATTTCATTTTGTTATTTTTAGAAATGGTATGGAAGCAAAATCTCTAATACTTTTTAGACTTCTCGGCCTCTTCCTATGTGAATACATATGAGGACTTGAATCAGACTTGTTCATGGGAAGGAAAATGAGAAAGTTACAGAAAGTGAAATTGTATTATGCTATAATTTACAATATTTCCTATGTATTTCTTATGTATTTTAGATATTTTAACATAATAGCAAAACTATTTTATTTTGTGATTTTTTTGGTCTCTTCAGCAAACGAAACTTTCATGAAAAGTATACAAAAGAACATATAGTGTAAATTATATTTCCAAGTGAAAGCAATACTTTCCATCTGTATTGTATCTTCAGACTATCCTCATGATCAGATAGAGGAACTCTTGAGGAATCCTAGGGTAATTGCACATTCTACCTTCAGAAAGTCCTTTTATATAAGTACTGCCCGGCATGTCTGACAGTAAGACTCTGTTCTACATAGATGAATCAATGAGACAAACCTACATTTAACACTTTCATAAATAAAGTTATGGAAATTCTAATTTCCATCAGACATCAGACCTAGGCTTTAATTTTTTCTCTGCAGTATGTTTTTTTTCAAACACAGTTTCAAAAGTGCACTACCTCTCAACTAAGCAATTTTATTAGATGCATTTCTTCAAAATCTTTTTAATGATAATTTCTGGAAGTCTTATTTTTAAAATGTTCTGTTTTCTTTGAGTTTCAATATATTTTGTAAATGTTCTCATATTCAGTTACTATGATTAGACACTTGGACACTTGAAATCACACTGCAACGAATAAATGAGACACACAATCTAAAAACAAATACAAACATAAAAAGACTATTTCCAATTAAGAAGGGTAATTATGTTATTAAGTTGGCTATTACTATTAATGGTCTGTGTTGTTTTATAACATTACGAATATAAATTAATCAGTCCCTCTGATAGCATAACAAGAATATTTCCTCTTTATAAGTAATGTATTAGCATGAAAATTAGCTTTCAGGTATGACAAACAAGTAAAATGATGAAATTATTAAAATATTAATGCAATAAGATAAAATTTAATACATCATCAAAGAAAAGAAAAGAAAAGAAAACCTTTCAAAATATCATTTCAAAGTTCTAAGAAAAATAATATTTTGGTGGATTAAAGTCACAAAAGAATGTTACAAAGATAAACCTCATAGAGTTTGGATATTTTGGAATACTCTATTCCTTTGTCAGACTGTATTTATTTCCTGAGTGGTAGAAATAAAAACATAAAAATTCAATAGATATTTATTTTTGTTGCATACACTGTATTTCACAAGTGACATTCTTTTCTATACTCACTAATGAATGTTTGAACTGTGCCTTTAAAAATTATCACTGTCCATCACACATGAGCTAAGAACATATAAGCATTTACCCACATCTATGGCCTTCCATAAAGACTGGAAAAATTATTACTATTTTAAGAATCAATGTTTTTAGATAATAATTATTTGGTTCATTTTCCACACTTCTAAATAATACTGTTTAATTTTGCTTAATTGTGAAATGTCTTTTTTTGACCACCCACTCTGGTTATCATTATTATAAGAAACTCTTATTAGTGTTTCTAATTTAGTAGTTATTCATATATTTATTTCCTTGCCACTCATTGAAAATGAGTGTACATACAAAGGCAAGTTAAGAGATTTATTGTGGACCAACTATATACAGTAATTTTTAAGTCTATATATGTCTTATGATTTTTACTGCTATAAAGAGGCACCATGACTAAGGTCAATATTTAATTGATGTTGACTAACACTTTATGTTCAGTCCATTATCATCATGGCAGGAAACATGAAAGCCTGCAGGCACACATGGTGCTGAAGCAGCCAAAAGTTCTGCATTTTGGTCCTACTGGAGCAAGGAGAGACTCTCTCAGGAGCAGCTAGGACGAGGGAGTCTTCTGCATAGGGCGGAGCCTAAGCAAAGTACCTCAAAGTTGCATACACTGTCCCATATTCCTCCAACAAGACCAAACCTCTTAATAGCCTAATAGTGCCATTTCTCATGAGACAAGCTTATTTAAACCTCCACAATGTAGTATTTCTTTTCTCACTGATAGGTCAAATATCTGGCAATAATCATCTTAAGGGAGAAAGGGTTTTACCATGCCACACAGTTTAAGATAATAAAGTCTATTATGGCAGGTGTATGAGGAGGCTGGGTGCAGTGACCCACTTCCCCCTGCAGAGCTGTTTCTTCTAAATGTCCTTTAGCTAAGCCCCCTGCAACTGAGGGCATGAGAGCAGGAGACTCCTGCTGATGGCAGCATTGGCTCACCTATCCTGAGCAGTGTGTGAGAGCTAGCCTTGCAGATATGGATAAGGAAGTGTATGCTTGCTGACCAGCTCAGGTACAATCCAAGGCCAGATCCAGGGCTCTGACTTGGCCAGCCCCAAAATCTATAAAATCTGCAAATGATTGGGACATATGAAAGGGCCAGTCGTGCTGAGTGAAAGCTGCAAATCTCCATGGCACAGGGCAACAATGGGATAACCTGAAAGATGATCAGTGAGGAACTAACATGAATGGTGTCAGAGAAATCAGAGACCTTGAACCACACTAATAACCCATTGCAACACTTTTTTGTAAGTGAAGAGGTATAGACAGAGGGATAAACTGTAGGATACACTGTGATATACTATAGCCTCCACAATGATATATTTTCTATGCTTGGAAGATTTTTGTTTGCTTAGGTCATTTTTGTTGTTGTTATTGGTGTGCTCCTCCCATTGATGATCAACTAGGCAATCCTCTGCTACATATGCAGCTAGAGCCGTGAGTCCCACCATGTGTTTTCTTTGGTTGGTGGTTTAGTCCCAGGGAACTCTGGAGGTACTGGTCAGTTCATATTGTTGTTCCACCTATGGAGCTGCAAAACCCTTCAGCTCCTTGGGTCCTTTCTCTAGCTCCTTCATTCAAGACCCTGTGCTCAGTCCAATGAATGGCTCTGAGAACTCCACTTCTGTATTTGTCATACACTGGCAGAGCTTCTCAGAGACAGCTATGTCAGGCTCCTGTCAGCAAGTTCTTGTTTGCATTCACAATAGTGTCTGGGTTTGGTGGTTGTATATAGGATGGATCCCCAGATGAGGCAGTCTCTTGATAGTAATTCCTTTAGTCTCTGTTTCACTTTGTCTCTGTAACTCCTTCCATGGGTATTTTGTTCCCCATTCTAAGAAGGATAGAAGTATCCACACTTTGGTCTTCCTTCTTGAATTTCTTGTGTTTTACGAATTGTTTCTTGGGTATTCCAAGCTTCTGGGCTAATATACACTGATCAGTGAGTGCATATCATGTGTGTTCATTTGTGATTGGGTTATCTCACTCAGGATGATATCTTACAGATCCATCCACAAACAACAGATTTGGAAAAGATCTTTGCCAATCTTAAATCCAATAGAAGACTAATATATAACATATACAAAGGACTCAAGTAGTTAGACTTTAGAGAACCAAATAACACTATTAAAAATGGGGTACAGAGCTAAACAAAGAATTCTCAACCGAGGAATACCGAATGCCTGAGAAGCACCTAAAAAATTGTTCAACATCCTTAGTCATCAGGGAAATGCAAATCAAAACAACCTGGAGATTCCACCTCACACCAGTCAGAATGGCTAAGATCAAAAACTCAGGTGACAGCAGATGCTGATGAGGATGTGGAGAAAGAGGAACACTCCTCCACTGCTGGTGAAATTGCAAGCTGGTACAACCACTCTGGAAATCAGTTTGGCAGTTCTTCAGAAAATTCAACATAGTACTACCAGAGGATCTAGCAATAACACTCCTGGGCATATACCCAGATGATGCTTCAAGATGTAATAAGTACACATGCTTCACTACGTTTATAACAGTTACGTTTATTTATAATAGCCAGAAGCTGGAAGGAACCCAGATGTCCCTCAACAGAGGAATAGATAAAGAAAATGTGGTACGTTTACACAATAGACTACAATGCAGCTATTAAAAACAATGAATTTATGAAATTCTCAGGCTGTATTTTATATGCAAACATTGTTATAGTGGCCATATATATCTAGTGTTCTGACCAACAACTGTTCAATGAATTATTCTATTTCAAATTTTGAGAAAATTGCCATTAGGTCCCCTCCACATTTCCTCAAGCATTTTTGTTCATTTTGTTGAAATTATAATGTTTGTTTACAGCACGACTAAATACCTCTGTAGAAATAAAATTTAAATAACATGTAATTTTAAATATCTAGCACTTATATACTTCTAAGTGAAAATGTGAAGTTAATTTTAGAATTCTTAATTTTGATAATATGTGCAAAATTCCATTTGAATCTATTCAACATATTCAACAAATATAAAATTTACATGTGGGATATTTGACAGATTTTTCTTACTTACCATTTTGGGATAAACTGTATGCCTGCAATTCACATTCATTCAAGGAGCTAAGTTTTATACTGGGCTTAGGCTGCATTTAGGAATTAAAGGAAATGCTCCAAGGTAAAAGTTACAGGTGGATGATATTTGTCACTCCTCTGATGATTTTCAACTGTATGGTTTTTAGATCCCTAACATATATATCCCAAAAGTCAAGTACAAAGTGGAAGACTCTCTCAAATCCTCAGCAGGGATAAAGAGAGCGAAAAGATGCACGTGATTATCACCTGTTGTTTTGATCAATTCCTTTCATATCACCTCAGCCCACTAGATATCATTGAACATCTCCCTTACTTTTTTCCCATCTACCTATCTCTCTCTCTCTCTCTTTTTTTTTTTTGAAAATGCATGTGTATCTGAGTATATGACACATGTGTAAGTTCCTTCAGTGACCAGCAAAGGAAGTCAGATTACCTAGATCTGGATTACAGCAGACTGTCCTGACTGGATCCTGAACCTGGATCCAGTGGGAAAACAGCAAGTGGCCCCCACCACAGAGCTGCCACTCCAGCTCCAGACAGTTTTTTCTTTGTTGATAGTCTTCAGCAATGTGCCTTGATGCATGATTAAGCTTCTGTGATGATGTCCTTTCCATCCTAAGTACTTAAAGAGTGATTCAGTTATGTTTTCTACATTTACTATAGTTACATTTCCAATTCTCGCACATGTGCAGCGTTCTCAGAAAAGAAATAAAAAGTAAACAATCGTGTTTTTAAAAGACAAACCAAGAGCTAATGCAATTATCAACTATATTCAAATAAGATATATTTGCAGGAACTATGTGTCTGTACTTTACAAAAGAACGAGTAAATGTATTTTAATTTTTTGAAGAAATTTAGATTGTATTAATATGTTGTCATAGACAAGGTGATCAGTAAAGATTAAGAATGCATTTACCTGGTAGTTTGGGATATAAAAAGCAATTCCGGAAACATCAGAAAGGACTTAGGTGTGAGGAACCGATGAAATGATATTAAGTAGGGCATCATCTGTGGATAGGGTTAACCTGGGGATCATATACCCATTCGGGCAGATGCACACCTTCAGGAAAAAAAGAAAGGATATTGAATGTTGGATTTGAACTCTGTTTTTCTGCATGCCTATTAAAAGACATCAAAGTTAGTGTGGTCTATAATAATGTATACATGGTCACCACAGAAAAGAAATCCAGACTCAAGTCAAATTCACTGTAAAATTTAGTTGTTATAAAGTGCCACTAACCTGAATGACCTAGAAAAAAACTGAAGTTTTAAAGGTTGGCATTACTGAAGACAGTAAATTATGATCATTATCATATGAATTTAAAAACCTACACTATCTGTTTTTAATTTTTGATCTAGCTCTTGACACATACAATTAAGCTGGATCCCTATACTGAGTGTTCACAAATTTTAAGAGCACATATAATAAATGAAGATATAATTGGTTTGCTTTGGAAAGAAATTGAAGAGTATCACCGATCTCTGTTATCCTTTTAAACGGATTTGCTGCATGATTTGAATATTGGTGACATGGGAGGAGCAAGGCTTGTGCAAGAAGGCAGCAAAAGCTGAGGATCTGATAATTAGCAACGTTTCATGCTTGTGTTATCATATTTGATCTCTGTCAGCTTTCATAACAGAGCTTCTAATATTTCCCCTGAAAAGATGAGAAAACTCTTCAGCAAACATCCACATTCAACACAACAGCCCAGTCATTATCGGAAGTTACTCAAAATCTCTGTCCTTACAACTACAGAGATTTGTATGCTTTGCATCTCACTCATGAGTCTTGATACTCATGTCGTAAATGAGCACATAAGTTTTCTTTTGAATCACTAGAACATAAATGTGTTTTGGGACAAAGGTGAAGAGACAAAGAATGACTTTAAGTGAAGCAGGACATAGAGAAACAAAATATTAAATGCTGTCTAATTTGTGTACAGCATTTGACACATACCAAATGTGTACAGAAATTTAATGGGTTGGTACTTTGCCTCTGATGATACAAGCACCTCTTCCCTATCTCTACAGCACACAGCACTCTGGCTTATCCCATTTGGAAGCACCTGAGACTTACAACTTTACTGGCCAATGGTGCTGGCACAGAATGGGAAACATGAAGGTGCCAGGATTCCTATCCACTGGAAACAGCACTGAATTCTTAGATGACAGCTTCCCTATGCTCTGTTGTGAGGACCTAGACCATGGCATATACTGCCTCTTGTTCTTTTCCACTGGCACTGAATCTCGAAGCTATTCATGTGTCCACAATTGTAAGATTGTAAGGTGTTCACACAAATACATTTTACAAACTTTCTTCTATCATGCGGTTTTTTCTCATTTTAAGGTCTATCTATCTTTATATATATATATATATATATTCTCATCTTTAGAATATATAGTTGATGTTTCACATTATAATTTATGCCTTTTATATAATATTATAAGAGATTCTGGTTTTAATTCTAATGTATTTGATGAATCTATATGAGGGAAACACAATTATATAAGTTTACAAAAATATGAGAGATAAATAGCCTATTAATTATGTTTCTTATTGCTGTAATAAAATAACTGACAAAAGCCACTTAAGGAAAGAGAGGTTTCTTTTGGCTCACAGTTGGAGGGTACAGTCTTCCAAGCCAGGAAGTCAGAGGCACTTGGGCATTTG
This sequence comes from Mus caroli, assembly GCF_978045245.1. Classification (NCBI taxonomy): domain Eukaryota; kingdom Metazoa; phylum Chordata; class Mammalia; order Rodentia; family Muridae; genus Mus; species Mus caroli. Next base: position 103,962,023 of record NW_028227262.1, on the reverse strand, counting down.
GGCACATCTGTGATATTCCTTCTGTAGACAGGAAGCAGTGGTTTGATATATGTGTTCCTTAATTTCATTACTATGCAGTCCAAGACCCTAAGCCCAATAAATGTTGCTGCTCACATTTAGGGTAAGTTTTCCATTTTAATTAATTTGACCAGAATAATGCCTCTCCAGAATGCCTAGAGGCTAATCTAATTTAGATAGCCCTCACAAACACATCCAGAAACTTTTCTCCTGGGTCATTATAGATTCTGTCCATTGATAATCAGTATGAACCAACAACAAGAGAAGCAAGGGTAGGGAAATTTAAAAATGGAGGGAGAAAAAGAGATCATGTCATTACTATGATATTTTTATTATTATAGCACTATAATATACATTGGAATCAGGGATGGCAATACTTCCAGAAATTCTTAATTGTACAGGATATTCTAAGTTATTCTGCTTTTACTAGTTTATGTGAATTTCAGGGACAGATTTTTAGCAATCAGATTGTGTCTATACATCTTTGTAACATTTTATCTCTTGTTATAATATTGGGGCACCTCATTTTTCTGAAATCGAGCAACTTTGCTCACATACTTAGACAGGTCTTCAAACTATTCAGTCAAAAACAATCTATTTATTTTATGTAAAAGACATTTACAGGAGCTTGGCAAATAACTCATCTGGAAATTTACTTACTTACTGAACAAAAAATGAGAACTTGATTCAATTACTTTAACCAAAGAAGAAACCAGGCATGTATGGTAATACATTCTATAACCAGTTTCTTCAAGAGGTAGCCCTAGCAGGCAAGTCCTGGGTAAAATGGCTCCTGGAGAGGAACATGGGAATTGACCACTAGCTTCTAAATGCATGAGCACATTCACTTTTATTCCCTACACACACACACACACACACACACACACACACACACACACACACACTCACACATACACACACACACACATACACACACACTCACACACACTCACACACACACACATACACACACACACACACACACACACACACACACACACACACATTCACACACACACACACGTGAGCATGCAAGGTACTCAAACAAACAAACCAAAGTGTCATTCATAATTCCCACCCTGAATCACAGTGTTTCTAACTCACAGTTAGGCTGTGCAACAACCATGACATGTAGTGAACATTCCACATTAAAATTAGATGCACATCAGTAGAGTAAATAACATCTAAATTCATCATACTGAGAGTCTGTTTACTTATCATTTATCAAAATAATATTGACCACAAAACATAAAAAACTGCAGGTTTCAGAAAGTCTGGCTTTTGTTGTACCTTACCTGTAAGAATCTGTTTTACCTTTAAATGTCAGGTTAACTTTGATTATAAAATATGGAACTTGACCAATGCTCATGACTCTAATATCAGGCCCAGGAATAGACTTCAAATAGATCTTTCAAACTTACTGGAACTGAGCATAAATATTCCTAAGTTTGCATTTTTTCAAAGAGAATAGACACAAATTTAATCATGATATGAAAAAAAGTATACTGTGGGAAACAATATTCTATGTAAACTGAAAATTTTTCATTCATGTGGTTCACATATAGGGATAATTGCAAATTTTGACACTTAACAATTAGCATTAATTTGTTAGGACAAACTAAAATTGTATTGTGTAATACCAAGATGCCTACCACAGTGATGCTTCAAAAGGTTTATGGAAAATAAAACCCAATTAATAATGCTGTTATTCTAATAATTCTATTCTTAAGATCCTTCAGTTTTACATTTTGTAGATTCCTTTCTGTCATTCACTTATTTATGTGAGAAGTACATACAATATTTCAGTTAAGATTAAGTCATTTTTACTTGTGATTTATTCTAAATAATAAAATATGTTTATTTCCCTCTTCTTTCATTTAAGTGAAACCATAGATGTTTGGTAAATTATATATAATGATTAAAGCATACACACAATTTATATAAAGGACAGCACATTAGATATATAAGCATATCTTTTCCCAATGAAATAGTTGATAATTTCAATATCATTCACCTAACCTATGATAGTTGAAAATTATTCTTAGTCTTTGTACATCCGTCTTCTCTACAGTTATACTTCCTAGTATGTTTCTTAAAACATTCTTAGTAATTGTGAAAAAACGTACAAAAATGCATTCATTTCACAGATTTTGGAAGCTTCAGGTACAGAAAATGCTCTGGAATAATAGGACGTACATCTAATGTCAGCAACAACTGACATCATTTGACCTCAACAAGACCTCTGATCTCTGTGTGTGACCATAGAAATTCAAGACTAACCGTTCAGTGTGGTACTTGATCCCTAGAGTCAAGTTATAACCAAGGACATAACCAGGTTCTGCACTGATAATTACTTGCTGGTTTCTTCACTTCTTTACGTAAAGGTTAATGATAGCCTTGAAACCCCTTCTATCTTGTAGCATGAAATAATATCTGAAGGAGGTTAAGTGACATCACCAAGGGAACTGATAGTGAAGACTTAACCAGTACTCATCATACAGAAATTGGACATTCTTGAAGCTTTATATAAATCATTATAGCAGTAACTGTATGTGTCCAATCTATATTATGTATGCTATATAAACGTATATTATGCCAAATGAAGTTATGCACATACTTGGTTTAAGGGAAAAGATTTTTCTTATGATTTCATTGGAGTTAATGTGAGATAGAATTTGAAAATTATTGCTTGTCAGTGTTGCTCTGTATGCTAGAAGCATTCTTCTTGCTCCATGCTTACTGTTTAATTGAATACATTTTAACTGAAAGTTCAGGAATTTCTCAGTATCAATGTCAAGGGCAAATGGTAAAAAATTCATCTCAATCCTTGTCTAATGCCATACGATGGTATGGTTACCAACTATAATGTCTCCAGAGTCTTACTGCTTCATTAAAGAACTGTCTTCATTTAGTTACAATGTACGCTAAGGCATATCCATCACCATTGGTTCTGTTTTCTAAAAAAATGCAGAATTGTCAAGTTAGGATAAATTTCAGACCTAAGAGTTTCTGACTTTTTTTGATCACTTGTTTAACACATTTCAGATTTTCAGAACAGTTATGAAGATACTACTGATAGAACACATTTCTTGTAACAAACAACTAGGGTTCTTGTTCTTACTATATGATCATTAGTTTTATTTATTTTTTATTATTTTATTTTTTTTTTTTTTTTTGGTTTTTTGAGACAGGGTTTCTCTGTATAGCCCTGGCTGTCCTCGAACTCACTTTGTAGACCAGGCTGGCCTCGAACTCACAAATCCGCCTGCCTCTGCCTCCCGAGTGCTGGGATTAAAGGCCTGCGCCACCATGCCCAGCTATTTTTTTTTTTTTTTGGTTCATTAGTTTTAATTTGTGAATTGCCATTCAGATTTTGAGTCCAGTCTTTATTGTGTTTGTTTTGGCATTTCTCAAACTCATTTAGCATTCCTGAGACTACTACAACTTTCATTATATCCACTTACCACAGCATCAGATTCTTTGGGTCATGAAATTCTTTTCAGACTTTAATTAATTTCAATAACCTTAATAGTTTTAGAAATATTAGCAGGTGTTTTGTAGAATATTCATCAATGGAGATGGGTTTAATGGTTTTCTGGTGATGAGATTATCACTGTTCATTTTAGAGAAAATATCAAACAGAAAAAGGAACACAGTTTTTCTAGATTCACACTATGCACACTTTTAAATTGTAAGGTTAATTTTGATTAACACATGATAAACATATGGTCTGCTGATACATTTTTTTATACTAAAAGTTTGACCCACTTCTACTATGTTCTGTAAGGAATGTACTATACACAGTTCAGAAAAATATGATGTCATGATATTTTGATAGCATATATTAATAAATTATTGTTGCAATGTTTTTCAATACAAATTATTTAGATTTATTCTATGTGAGAAATATATGTGTGTGTGTAATAATATATATTTAATTTAATATATATATAATTTATCTATTCCTGCTTCATTTATTCATTTACTCATCTCTTAACAGTTTAGAAACACATAAGTATTTTTTTTGAACGGGGTAATTCTGATTTCTGTCTTATATAATTCTGCCTTCTTAATTAATTATTATTGCTATTAGCAAATGAAAGCACTTTTAGGTTTTTGAGTCTTGTTCATTTAATTCTTTTGTTAGTTTTGATACAGAAACTTGCTATGTAAGCTGGATTCAAACTAACTAAGAAGTCTGAACTTATAATCATCACTCCTCAGGCCTCAAATATTAGGATTAAAAAAGGGTGCCACCATGCCCAATCTGTACTTTGGACAAGATACTGTCGCCAATCATCTCTTTGAAAGCATTTGTTTATTATTTTAAAGCTGCACAGTATATCAAGCTTATCCTGAGGAATTCCTAATTCTGTCTCAGTCTCTACAATTTTTCAGGGATATCTGTCACCTATTTTTCAAAAATAAAAATGAAAAGCCAGGCTTGCATGCTAGCTAGAGTCCCAAATTCCCTCCTGCCATTGTTCTAAGGCATTTGTAAAGATCTCTACAAAGCAAAGGCACACACATGTGTATTATATAACCTCTGTTTAGATTCAACTTTATACAACTCTAGATATCTTCATTTTATTAGTATTAAACATAAGCAAGACACATATAAGTCTCTTTTATTATAGGCCATACATTATAATCTTCCTAGCATCATCTTCTTTGACTTAATTTTAAATCTCTTAGTGAGGCACATGGGTTCCTTAGTCCATTTTCGAAGTAAATGAACAGCAGCATTGGAACTATTAAATATATTGGCATGTGGAACAGTCTTGTCAACTGTAGTAAACATTTACAGTTAGTTTCTTTTAAATTCAACATGAAGATTCTACTCAAGTGTTGAAGTTCCATGTCAACATCTTCTCTACATCTTCACCATCATACAAGAATTGCTACCTCCAATGTTTTCATTGTTCAGAAACATTTTATATTCTACATTGTTTCCATAATCCACTGATTTCTGAAATACATTCATGTTTTTCATGTATAGTTATACTTTACTCTGTAAGTTTTCATGGGTTTAGGCAATATGACTTCATGTGTTGAGAATTATACCATTGTAAAGTATGATGATTAATTTTGATTGTCAAATTGTTCTTGAATTATATATTCCTAGGAGAGCAGCAAAGTAAATATACCTAAGATATGTGAAAGTTTTTTCCAGAAACAACAAGAATATAAGATTAATACTTCTGGAAATTTGTTATTGGGAAGCAGTGAAATAGAAGTGGGGGCTTAGTTGAACAAATTAGATAAATGCAGGTGTATTATTTGGAATAGATTTTGAACTCTCTCTTTCTGTAACCTCTTGTCTACTTCCTTCTAATGTGATATTCTGTAGTCTAGTATTATTCTATCTTTTTAACTAAAATTTCTAAAACCATTAGACAAGATAAATCATTTTGCCCCTGTTTTGCTATTTGATCACAGAAATAACAAAAGTGATAAATGTAGAAGATTCAAAGTGTTCCCTGAGCAGTTATGTTTGCCCTACTCAAGGTTTCCTCTCAAACGACCAAATGCTAGACTGTGTAATGTCTGGGCTTTGTTGTAAATCACATAGAATGATCATATTTACTTCATTGACATGGGGATTGACATTGAATATGGTATCATCCATTCTGCTGTCTTTTCGTCAAGCAAATTTGCATCTATTGATCTCTTCACCCTATTATTGGCATCTTGGTTTGCTCCAAGTTTTGTGTCAATTGTACTATTGATTTTCATAAACAGAATGTGAATGTGTATTTTGAGTCTATGTGTAAGATTTAAATTAGCTGTGTAAATTAGTGGCCTCTAAATTGTGATTAAACTGTATTTAGCTTTGTAAGAAGATGCCTAAGAATCTTTTGGAAGGTGGTCCCATCCTATGTTCCCACTAGCAATAAATGTAAATTTATATTCTGGATCCTGGCCAGGATTTAATGCTCTCAGATTTTTTGTGATTTGGCTAGCCATTATAATTGCAGTGTAGAGGAATCTCAGAGTTATTTTAACATGAAGTAACTTATTGACAAATGACTTAGGCCCATTTCCATATCTGCTCTTATTTTATTGATAATATTTTTGATATTCTGTATGGGTAGTAAGAAATTGTTTGGTTTCTTTTCTGCTGAAGTTTAATTTGAATATTTACTATATTGTATCTTTCAAATACTTTCTGCCATTTGTGCCTTGCTTTTAAAGTATCTTTAATCTTTTCACTTAAAATAAAAAATTTGATAAAATGAGATAGTTTGGTGCATAACAATATTGGCTACCAACTCTTGTTAGATGAGTTCCAGCTCATAACTCCTTTGGGGATGAAAAGAACTGACTCTAAGAAGTTGTCCTCTAACCTACACACAAACACACACACACACACACACACACACACACACACACACACACACACACCACAGAGAAACACTTATATATGCACACATATATACATGCATGAACAATAAATAAATGCAAACATAATCAGGAAACAAATTATAATATAGTATAATTTTTGTGTACTTTTCATTGTTAATGCTTTGGTATGTATTGAAAAGCTCATCTTAAAATCCAAGAATGTACAGTTTGTCTGCCCTGTTCAGTTCTAAGTAAGATATATCTTTATTCCATCTATCTCTATGCATTTATATGTGATCTCTATTTATCTGCCCACCTATCTGTGAATATATCTATATAGTCATAGGTACAGATAAAAATATAGATAAATTTTATATGATGCTCTATGTTCCATTTTGAATTATATTTATATGTATTCTGCAACAACTTCTCATAAATACCATTTCCCTTTTTTGTTTCCTCCTACTACTCCCCTTCTCATCTTTACCTTATCCCTCTGCCTAATTCTCATCATTCTCTATTATTGTATCTTCATTATGGATACAAGGTTATGGATATTGGACTTTAAGTAAACTAATTTGGCTTCATAATCCTTGCTGTAAAGACAAAGATGAACTTAGACTCCTGATCCACATTCCTATAGCTCCTAAACCCTAAGATTACTGTTCTGAGTCATTACATCTGAAAAGCCTTATATTTGAAACATATGAACTCTCATACAATTTTTATTTGCCAACTTTCACAAAGCAGGAAAGTTTAAATAATCTCCCATCTATGACGGTTTTCAACAATCAAATGATCGAGGGGCTATTGTGCTTAGATTATTTAATCCTAAATGCCCTAGTCTGTTCGATTGAATGAAGTCTGTGACAAAACCACACAGAAAAGATTATCATAGCTGTATCCCGTGTGATGAAATCTGGCAAATGACTTCTTGAACTTTAATTCTTTACTCTGTGTATTATTGTTTATTCTGTCTTGAAATTTGAATGCTGGTAAATAAATGTGAAATATTTACTAGAGGACCAACTGAAATTGGACAGTGGTCATGTTTGATGTATGATATGGCGTAAAAACAATTGACATTTGACATGATTTAGTCTTCCAATTTATAAGCATGGATTATATTTGCAACAGTCTTTTTTTTTCCTTTGAGAATTATCTGATCCATTCTTTAGAAAGATATATTTGTTCCATTATGCGTGTCTGACTACTTGTGTAGCTTGTAGGAAGAAAAAGAAAAAAAATTGTGTTCCTCAAAACAGATATATCAACTAAGATTAAATAAATCTGAAAAGTTCTAAATCATTTTTAGAGACATTTTATAAGATAGATAATAGGAATGTAGTTGTATTGATTCACTGATTACAAGAGAGTAAAGAAACAAAATTAAAATGCATATGTCTACTCTACATATGGTAAAAGAAGAAAGAGGTCTATGGTTAGGTTGAGATTACATTGGAGAGAGGGACAGACTACTTGGAAAGTCAAATTAGAAGGACTTGTGCCTAGAATGAAATTAAGTTAATTTGGTGACTATGAAAAATATTGAATGATTAAACTATATTTATAAATGATAAGAATTTCAAGAATTGGGATATAACTGAATATCAACAAAGCACACTACTTCCTTACTTACAAAGTACCACAAACAGTTAAACCAGTGAACTAGACACAACATAGCAGCAGTTCTCAACCCGTGGGTCATGATTCCCCTAAAGACCATTGGAAAGCACAGCTATTTACATCAAGGTTCATAGCAATAGCAAAATTACAGTTATGAAGTAGCTACAAAAATAATTTTATGGCAAGGGTCACTATAACATGAGGAAATGTATCAGAGTGCCATGGCATTGGGAAGGTTAAGACCCACTGCAGTACTGTTTCACCCTAAGACCTAGTAATCTTCATGTTAACAGCTTTCAATTTGTCTGTGAGTTGCAAGTTTTCAATATTCTACCTAGTTCTTTTAGCATGTTGAAGAATATTTTCTTCCAGATTAAAGAATTTTTTATTATCATTAATATTTCAAAATAGTACTGAATAGGAAAACTGACAAAAACACATGGAGCAGTAAATATTCCAAAACAATTATTTGCCTGTTAACAAGCAAACAAAAGGTTGCTTTTGAAAAGATCATATTTTTTAATTTCAGAAAAATAGTGTTTCTGAAATTCCCATAAGTAACTCAGCCATGATCCATCAGCTACTGGTAATGAATTCTCCTACAAAGACATAATTTATTCCCAGAGCACTAACAAAAGCTCAAATGCTCCTGGGAACTTCTGCTTGCAAAAGAACCCTATCTTATTAGCTGCAGAGCCACACTTACAATGAATACTCATGAGCTACATATTTAATAATGAAAGGTTGTTTATCTATCGTATACTAGATAGGAAATGGATGAATCATTCCGTATTTCTTCTGAAAAATATCATTATATTTCCTTCAAATTTGAGCCCTGGCTTTGGTGCTTCAAACTCTTGCTGCTTTATCTAATTGAAGCAGTGTCTTTCACATTTGCATATACACAAATCAGAGACAAATGAACTGCCATCATCAAAAACAATAGGTACTAACATTGAACATGTTGGCAATCATGAATTTTCACTTTGGTAAATAATTAACATTTATTCACACAGTATTTTGCATGATGTTTCTAAGCAAATTCCTTCATTGTTGGATGCACAAAATGTTAATTAATAATATTAAATTTAAAATACAAAAAGGTTGGTGCGCAAATAACTTACTTATACCTAAATTTATTATTCTATTTACAGGTTACTCAAGTATGAGAACCTATAAATATTAAAAAACAAGTTTAAAAATAAAAGCAATGGTGTACTGCATATAGTCAAATTCGTGGCATGGTCAAATATATATTTAAAATTGTGATTTTTTTTACATTAAGACTTAAAGAATTCAGTAAATCTTATTTTTGTAGTAAGAAATATGGGAACTTATACATGAAATTAATATTATGTCTTTATATTCACTGTCATCTTAAGATGCTGATGGGAATGCAATACTTAAATTTTATTATTCATATTAGTAATGTCATTCTTACTGCTTTTCAAAAGTTTGATTATCAGTGACATTTATGAAAAAAATCAAGGATTGCTATAGAAGTAAGCATCTATCAATTTTTAAGATTTGTGAGAACTACAGAAACATTTTTTGACTCACAACCCCAACCATTGAAGATAAACCCATATGACATTTAGGTACCTAGGTAATAAGGGATTTTGAGAATCTTTGTAATGTGCAGATATTTTATTAACCAAGGCTATACATAAGTGCATAATTATGCTTACATATCCCCAATTACAAACAAGACAAATATGCCTTAGAAGTAAAAAATAATGTAACATAGCTGAAAACTTTATTAATAATTTTTTGAACATTAAGGACTTCTCTGAGCCTTCATTTATGTAAGTTTGGCAGAATGTTAATCTACATATACCTTTACCGATATAGTAACAGATTACTAAGGTAATAATTATTTGTGTTTTCTAAGATATATTCTTAAGCTGTCATTTATAAAATGTAAAGGAGTAAGAAGTATATTTGTATTTCATTTACTCTCATTTTTTCTTATCACAAATATGAGCACAAGTAAAAGATACTTATTTGCATGTTGCTAGGGAATTTTGTAGTGCTTTGGACAGTTAAAATTCCTAATATTATGTTAGCAAAAGAATAATATGGTTGCCGGGCGTGGTGGCACATGCCTTTAATCCTAGCACTTGGGAGGCAGAGGCAGGCAGATTTCTGAGTTCGAGGCCAGCCTGGTCTACAAAGTGAGTTCCAGGACAGCCAGGGCTACACAGAGAAACCCTGTCTCAAAAATTAAAAAAAAAAAAAAGAATAATATGGTTATACTGTGTGAAGATCATTTTCTCATCAAAATATGGCATTTCTGTATGAAACAAGACAGAGTATTATAAATTCTTAAGATGAAGAATGTTTCTTCCTGTTTCTCCCTAACTATACTATCTGAGAATTACATAAAGAGTAAGGATAGCTGACGTGAAAGGAGGTTTCCTGCTGGGGCTGTCAAACCAGCCCAGGATCACTTAGCCTTAGAAGAAGCCATTGATGGAGGGCCAATGTTTAAAATGTAGCACAAGTAAATGTATTATGCAGCACTGAGAAAAGAGACTTTATATTCTGAACTGCACACACATACCTACATTTGCTTTGGGTATTATTCATCAAAAGGGGTGTGATATTGTACATATGTTAAGTGTGTTCATGTTAATCATTAATAACGAATTTAATCCAAATAAGTGTATCTCAGTGGGGAGAAAAGCTCAACTATTTCCAACATTCAACCGATAGGAAAACTATGCAATTTCATGGTGGGAAAATGGAAGAGACTTCCATAGAAATATATAAACATGTAAAACACATACTTAAGAATAGTAAGGGAAAACAGAAATAAAACCCTGTGGGGGAAATAACAAATGAGGAATAAGCTGAAATCATGCACTTTAATATACAGTTACAACAGACATATGATTAGTAAAAATTAAATATTTACAGAATGATAAATGCATATCTGGTTAGGACCTACCTGACAGTAGAGAACATTTGCACATACCAAAATAAGCCTCAAGGAATAACAGCTGGTCAAAAACATAAACGTTTGTAAATCCTAATGAAATTTTTTTTTTATTTTCATTAGCATAATATAATTTAGGAGAGTCTCACTCTCTTGCTACCTGTGTTATAGAGTCCTGTGTGTGAATATTTTTTTAAAGACACATACCAATATGTTTACTACACATAGAGACATGTATAATAAGCATATTAGTGCAGTTAGACATGGAAGTCACTGCAGATCCAATTATCAAATCATCTGCAACTACAAAAGACAATGCTGATGCTTAATTAATTTCTGGGTTGATTCTGTTCAGTTAAATGGATTCTGGATCGTTAATATAATATGGACACATATTACTGTATGTAGTAGCACAGTAGACCAGACAAAAGCTAACTAATAATTCCATGCAAAGCAATTTTGTACCAGAGCAAGAAAAAAAATGTTTTCTATTAGGTTCTATTGAAATTATGAGTAAAACATTCTGATAGTCCAAGTTTGTGAAATATATTATTCCATGTTTTTTAAAAGTTAGATAAATGACTTGGTTAATATTGAGAACAGAATATTTTAACCACAGAACTAAACATGTGACAAGTAACACCTAGGTCTGTGCAGTCTGCAATTTGATACTTTAGCATATTGTTCATGTATAGTTATATCCTTCTCACCAATTTTATTAGTGAGGTCCATATGTTTTAAAAGCACTCAAATAAAATTCCATTTGAAAATTTAGAACATATTTTTCCTCTTTCTGAAAGTTTCTTGGAGGCAAAATGAACCTTTGCCAGATTCTACCACTTCCTTCTTTCTATGCAACTAAGTTGGTTTTGGAAAGCATATGTATCATGTATATGCTAATATATGTGGTTTTGAATCTCTCTCTCTCTCTCTCTCTCTCTCTCTCTCTCTCTCTCTCTCTCTCTCTCTCTCTCTCTCTCTCTCTCTCTCTCTCTCTCGTGTGTTTATGATCAATTGCAGAGTATAATTTGCCCAATTATTCAAGAATGTACTTATCAATATATGTAAAACAGCTGTGGTGGTGCCTCCATAGTTCTGAAAAGAACTGGTACCACACTATCATATCTCAAAAATCTGTAGTTCCCTCGAACCCAGCCAATTCTTAATGATTTCCTCAGAATCTAAAAACCAGCTGGTAGTTTATAACAAACCCATATAGAGCTACATTGATCATAAAATATTGTCCCAAGTTTAAATATTCTTTGTTAACTAAGCATTTCCATAATGAACATCTTTGTAACCTGAGGTCCTGTATCCTCCTAATAAAATTCTATTCACACAAAAATTATTTTCGTTTCAAATTGAGTTTGAAAATATCCTTAAAACTAACCCATTTGCTGGTATAAAACTTGCAGTCTATCAATAAATGGTTGCTTATATTTCAGCATGATATTTTTGAATATAACTTAAAATACAAAACTACAAATACATAGTCATAAAAATGTAACTGTAATTTATGGCACTATCATTGAAAGCTATGTTAAGATTCACTAGAACTCAGGATTCATAACAACAAGATAAATAATATGTAATAATATAACTTATACTTCGATAGTTTTTATTCTTTGAATTAGGAACTTTGTTCAGTTAAGATTCAATTTACATGTCCATTTAATTACTACAAATATAGGTAAATCTGTAAATCAGTAAATAGTCACACAAGAAAAATGACCAAAAGAGCAACAAACTTGAAGAAAGCCTCCCTTTTGTTTATATCTTAACAAAAACAAAGTGTTTGAAATGAAAGAACCTTTCTTTCTCCACTCCTTTTTAATTAGAAATTTGCCTCTGGTTTCATAGTTAAGCACTTTCCTTTCCTTTCCTTTGAGTGGGGCTCAAAGGATCTGGGGACTTGAATACAGTTGCCAAGCTGAAAGAGGTGTTCCACCAGATCCTTCCACATCTCTTATTAAAGTTAAAAGTGTGAGGGGCTGGTGCCTTTTGGCTATAGAGCAAGGCTCTGCTGAGAATTCAACGATGTGGATGTGAAAATTAACAGGTTAATGCATTTCTGTTTGTTAAAAAAGTCTGTGTCTGAGAAATACCACTCTCCAGCATTTCTGCCAAATCACAAATTAACTCCCAGTAATGACATCAAGAAGATAGCTGTGTTCAGTAAATGGGTAGGCTACCATATGGCTCTGATGTTAGTGTGAAGTTAATCACAAGCTACATGATAGGTCATCTTATAATTCCATAATAAACTGTACATGACATTATCTGCACAGCATTCTAATTTTGATAACATTAACCTTTAGGGAAAAATAAATTAAAAAAAATCCTTGATCAAACATTGGTATGAGGGGGACAGTGCTTCAGAAAGGTACGGTCAGCTGTTTGCAACCTCAAAATTTCCTCAGCTATTTCCACCCACATATTGGATGAAAATTAGTTGTGCAATAAGTTCTATGATGAATCTTTGCAGTGGGATGTACGTGCAAGTGGAGGTAGATGTGAGCCCAACATGCTGGAGCCTCCATCAGTTACCATTCCTGAGAGATTGTAGTGTTCCTCCTTTGAATCCTGTGATCCATCTGTGGAACCCTATCTCATTTTGTGATTGGGACTATGTTGTGTTTATACTTCATGTTGAGGTACAGTTGTAAATCTAAATATTAAGGAGAATCCATGGTGACAATAGCAAACCCCTTAAAAGAAATAGTGGACAGTTTATGACACCTAGCAAGATGCTTACAATGAATTTGACTTAGTATCCATAGCACTCCCTGGAGAAATTCAGAGATATTCTAACTTTCTATGAATGAAGGACACCTGTCCCCTTTCAAGATGTCAGATACAGCTTAACAATAAATATATACATTTATTTGTGTTGTTGACTCCTAATTAACTTTGCTCTACATATTTTGAATTATATTCAGACTTTCAGGGAAATCAGTTGTCCAAACACGATTTTCTGATAATCAATATACATGAGAAACCCAAGCTCAGAGTATTTGAAAAAAATCAGGAGTACCTTCTGTCTAATCTTCAGATGGAAGAATACTGACAAGCAATGTGGAGGATGAGCATTGGATCAAAATGTCCAGAGCTTTAAAATAAACTGATCAGGTTCATTTTCCTTACATCTTAAGGAAATATTTTCTCTTTATTCTCCGCTACTTCAAATGCAAGGCAGCATGAATTCTGTGTGTTTCACACATCATTTGAGAGGTTTGTTCATTCTGATTACTTCCACTTTCACAGTGCGCTATAAACAAATACAGAAATTAGTTGATGTTGCCCCTGATCAAATGGTCTTTTCTTGGATATGTGACATTAAATTTGATTATTCATGAATATTTTAATGATGTGTTTATTACATGCCAGTATGAGACCTGGAATATTAAAATGCAACCAATCACACAATGTTGATGGCTAGTTTCTATTTCCAATTCGCAGAGGGGAGAAGACACAAATAAGATGACTTTAGAAGTAGCATTTTGTTTCATGTTGATAAACCTTTGACCACATATCTGTACCAAGGATAATTAATTTCTAAGCTCAATACCACATATAGAAATGAGTTTTTTTTCCAAATTTCACCCCAATTAAAGTAATGATCTTTCAAATTCATATATTGAGATACCTTAATGATTAATAGATGAATGGTTGTTCATTTAAAGTGTGATCAACTTCAAATTGATCATTTGGGTTTTAGGATAAAATAGCCGTAGGCTATTACAAAAAGTTGTAGCCCAGTGAAGTTGTGGATGTTAATTTATTTTCTGTTGTGGAAAAATTTAATCTCAACCCAGGGCATTTACCCCAACTTTGATTGTTAAGTTTATCACCACTAGAGATGGGCAGATAGCAGTCCTCTATTTGTTAGGTCTATTTTTCTGCCAATAACTCCACTATATGATTTGCTGTGCTTTGTCTGGGATGTTCCTAACTCCAACATCCAGCCATGATGGTCATAATTTTATGATTCTTACCTGATGATGTCTTCTCTCTTCACTTTCCTGTCTTTCCTCATGGTCTCTTCAGAGAAGAGCTCAAGAACCCCAAGCTCAAGAACCCCAAACTCCCCTATGTCTCTTCAGCCCAGATATTAGCTGTCAGAATCTTTATTTAACCAATAGTTTTAAGTTAAGGAGCAAAGTCACATTGTACATGGGGATTCTCTTACACCTGGGAGCAACAAGGCATTGGGGGACAATATTTAACATTACAACACATAATAAAATTCAAACTTCAACAATTTTCATTTAGACTTGGCTCTCTGAGAATGAAGAAATGATTCATAGGACAGAACAGGACTTTAGAAAATTGCAAGTCAAGGCCTGCCAATGAGTCATGGAAAGAAGTGACATATACAGAAATGGGATATGCTGTGAGAATATAAATGTTTCACCACAACATACATGGTTTCTTTGCACAGACTCAATAAAAAGTCAATCATGTTTGAAGATTTACCATAGTACTTCTGCTACCCTCCAAATGTTAGCAACCAGAAGCAATTGATAGCTGGCACCAGTGTGCTTATTTGAAGACACCATAAGGGGGTAGATAGAGAGGAGGAGAGAGGATGTAGTTATCAGGGTCTATCTACCTTGTTTAATGGTCATGACCTAGAACTTTCCACAGAGTAGAGGCTGCCTAGCTACTGAGTTCCAGCAATCTGCCTGTGTCTCCCTTCCCAGTTTTGAGATTACAAATGCATGCTACTATGTCTGTTTTGTTGCTGCTGCTGTTGTTGTTGTTTGTTTTGTTTTGAATTTCGTTTTTGTCAGTTTGGAACACTGATCTCAAGTCCTCATGCTTGCATAGCTAGCACTTTAGCAACTGATCTATCTTCCCACCCATAAAATTATTCTTAATATTCAGTATATAAGAGATTCTTAGTTAAATTGTCTCAATTAGATGACAAGAAGCTCCTGTCAGTGTTCTCAAAGCATTAAATTATTGGTGGCTTTTTGTATCTTTGGTTCCAGACTGTGAAAAAAAAATAGCAAGAGAGCTACTGCAAGAGCCCCTCCTCTCTGTCACTGCTCTCAGCCAGGTGACAGGTCCCTCCTCCAACCTATGTTAAGTATTTGAAGCACCAGTTTGAAGAGGTATTCATTTCTGCCGAGAGCACCTGAATTCTCTTCACCAACTTAGAAAAGAAAGCAAACACTAAGAGAGGAATCCATAACGCATGAATGGAGACTTAGCTCTTAACCTCCTCACAGTTAGCCTTCACTATCACATAAAAACTGCATTGCAAGCAAGGATTTTCTCCAAACATCTTAAAAAAACAAGTGCCTCACTCCTACTGTTAAAATGTTGACTGGAAAGATAAAGAGTGACAGATGAAGACTGGATTAGAGTTTTCCAGAACAAGGAATAGGGCAAAAGCCAACTACCGATGTGTTGAAAAGCATGTGAAAAACGAAGAAACTGGTCTTGATCATCAATGTGCTGGCCGTTTCCCAGATTTTGTGATTGCCAAAATTTCCAGAACACTAGACTAAAGTGGGAGAAATTTCTAACAACTATATTATCCTCTGATGTAACAAAAAGTTGCACTATAATAAGACTTTAATGTGTAGATATATTCAAATATTATTAATAAATATAAACCTATACACCCATTGGTCTTCCCTCTTCTTGATTTTCTTGGGTTTTGCATATTGTATCTTGTGTGTTCTATGTTTCTGGGCTAATATCCACTTATCAGTGAGTGCATATCTAATGACTTCTTTTGTGATTGGGTTACCTCACTAAGGATGATATCCTCCAGATACATCCATTTGTCCAAGAATTTCATAAACCCATTGTTTTTAATTGCTGAGTAGTACTCCATTGTGTAAATGTACCACATTTTCTGTATCCATCCTTCTGTTGAGGGACATCTGGGTTCTTTCCAGCTTCTGGCTATTATAAATAAGGCTTCTATGAACATAGTGGAGCATGTGTTCTAAAGGAGTTACAGAGACAAAGTTTGGAGCTAAGACAAAAGGATGGACTATCCAGAGACTACCCCACCTGGGCATCCATCCCATAATCAGCCAACAAACCCAGACACTATTGCACAATGCCAGAAAGATTATGCTGAAGGGACCCTTTTATAGCTGTCTCTTATGAGGCTATGCCAGTGTCTGGCAAATAAAGAAGTGGATGCTTACAGTCATCTAAAAGATGGAACACAGGACCCCCAATGGAGAAGCTAGAGAAAGCACCCAAGGAGCTGAATGGGTCTGCAACCCTATAGGTAGAACAGCAATATGAACTAACCAGTACCCCCCAGAGCTCATATCTCTAGCTGCATATGTAGCAGAAGATGGCCTAGTGGGCCATCACTGGGAAGAGAGGCCCCTTGGTATTGCAAACTTTACATGTCCCCAATACAGGGGAATGCCAGGGCCAAAAAGTGGGAGTGGGTGGGTATGGGAGCAGGGCGGAGGGAGGGATAGGGAACTTTCAGGATAGCATTTGAAATGTATATAAAGAAAATATCTAATAAATAAATAAATAAATAAATAAATAATGAATGAAAATAAATAAATAAATGAAAAGAAAGAAAGAAATAGCTCATACAGGTCTAAGTACTTTAATAAATAAATAAATAAAAACCTGTTTTTCATTTGAAGAAATTCATAAACACAACTCAAAATTTCCCTTTAATATCAATGCTTGCCTCTTCTAGTCCTGTGTTTAAATAGCTTAAAAAAAAAAAACTCACTTGGTAACTGGTCTTTATTCTTCAATAGATGCTCAAATCGTAATCATTATGCTCACTTAATTGTCCAATGTGCAGCTAAAGTCATCCACCTAAGTCATTTAAATTTCTCTTCAGCTTCCCTGATTCTTTGCAGAGACCATTTTATTTCTTGGTCAAATTTTCTTCAACTCATACAGTGAACTCCGGTTGAGCCAAATCACATTTTAGTTGAAAAGTTCTGTCATCCAGGCTCTGCTCTGGCATTTCAGTTGTTTGTGTAGAAAATGTTAGGGCTCTCTTTGCCAAGCCTAAGCTGTGATTTCAAAATCTTCTCATAACCTAGTGTCTTAACTATATACCAAATGCAAAGCTGACACTGACCCAGAGGCACACACACAGAGAAATGTACTGTCACAAGATTACTGGACTTACATGTGTAAATTGCACAATTCTAAATTTCAAAAATATAATAGCATTTACAATTTAGTCACAAATGCCAGCAACAGATTTAATTAAATACAAACCACAGAAAAAAAATGATCATTTATTCCTGAAAAGCAAATATTGGAATTTTGCTGAGCGGTACAATCTCAGTGATCAGAGGAACGCTCCATAAACCCAGCAAGCACCATCATCAGTCATTATGACCAAAAGATTTCCTGAGACATTAATCAGGACACCTTGTAAAACAGAGAAATCGCAGAAACTTAAATGCATACTTAAGTTTAGCTTCACATTTCTAACGACACACACACACACACACACACACACACACACACACACACGATAGGTGAAGAGGTGAAAAACATTTGAATGTCATAAAATAAACCGCAGGAGTTTTGTTCTGTCCAGTGATGGAGACTTTACCTCCTGAGCTAGATTCTAAGCCATGCCCATATTGTCCCCCATTCTTGTAACTGTTGTTGCTTTTATTGTTATTATTTTTGTTTGTGTTGGTGTTCTTGCTCTTGTTCTCCTCCTCCTCCTCCTTTCTTCATTTAATTTTACCACTATTGCATTTTTTTCCATAAGAAGACTATTGTCTGTTGCCATTCTCCCTAACAGACCTTACTTTTGAATGGCTAACTAATAATTAGAAATTATTATTCAAGTTAGTTATTCAGTAGCAGCTGAATAACTGTTCACACAATCACTGTTTTCTTAGGTCTTGATTGGGCGATAAGCTGAAAACACTCAGGTATATACCACATCTATTCAAAGAGCCTCTGAATCACCCAGCACAAGAACTGATCCCTAATTGTTACTTCCATGTACCTCAGACTAGCTTATAAAAGCAACTGGACACAGCATTGCTAATCTTAAAATATGATATCACAACACCATTAACCATTGACATTATTGGGTTTATTATTATTATTATTACTACTATGTCTTTTCAAGACAGGGTTTCTCCACATAGCTCTGGCTATCTTAGAACTGACTCTTTAGACCAGGCTGCTAGCCTCGAACTCAGAAGTCCACCAGCATCTGCCACCCAAGTGCTGGGATTAAAGTCACGCTCCCCCACTATCTGACTACATTATTATTAATGACATTATTCTGTTTATGACTTTTAAGTCTTAAACCCAAATTCATGTTTAAATTATTTGAATTGAGAAAATACTGCTCGTTTATCAGATCATATTGTTATTATCTATAGCTCTTGAGATAACATGTGGAAGTTACCAGGACATTTTATATTATGCTCAGTATTTTGTGTATTTCTTCCACTAACTCTTGAGTTTGGACAGTTTGGATGACAACTTCTAACAATGGCTGGCTTTAGTAGAACATTATTATATCTCTGTCTATAAGCTCGTAGCAAGTTTATATGACATTGACAGAATTAAATGGAAGTTTATGACAATTCCTAAAATGTATCATATCTGAAAGAACTGACAGTGACTTAAAGCATTAAGATTGTGTTCCTACTCTGCTAGTTTCCAAAGCTACCACAGAGGACCTCTGCTTTTTGGAGAAGGTGGGTGGGCTAAGCCAGTCCTGAAATACACATTCTATTTTACACTAACAAATTTTCCCTTGAAACCGTACTTGGTGGTTCATCAAAATATGCATCTTGGACCTGACAGTATTTTCTAAAACATTCCACTTAGCCATACTAAAAATTCTTTGGTTCAATAGGGTAATGAAACTGTATGTATGATTTGTATTATTATAGATGAAAGCACAATATGACAAGTTTTCTTTTGGTATGAAATTTTTAACATTGTGCCATTTTTATTTCTCAAATATATTTTCTTCTTTCTTTGTTCTTGAACATATATCTCTCCAGAAAAGAAAAATAACAATATAGATAACAATATATTTTAGATATAAAAGCAGATGGGAATGATTTTATTTTGTATCTTACATTTGGCAATGGAAATGTTGAAATGAAAACACACGGAGCAATTTACAATACTCACTTTTCAAAAAGTATTAGATACATTGAAGCCAGGAAATTCATGACAAGGCTTTCTTTTTTATTGAAAATAGATTTTTCTCTCATACCAGTCCAGAGTTTCCCCTCATTCAACTCCTTCTAATTCCCAGCACTTCTGCGCTCCAGCAGATCCACCCCTCCTCCATTTCTCTTCAGAAAGAAATAGGCCTCTAACAGACAACAACAAAACACCACAAATGAATACAAAACAAAACAAGATAAAATTAGACAAGGCAGAGTGCCTCATATCAAGGCTGGACAAGGCAACTCAATAGAAGGAAAAGAGACCCAAGAGCAGGCAGAAAAAGTGTCAGAAACACACTGCCACCTCTCTGAGGCATCCCACAAAACACATCCATTACATGTAAGAGGAGGACCTGGTGCAGAACCATGCAGGCCTTGGGCTTGCCACTTTGGTTTCTGAGCCCCTATTTGCCCTGCTAAGTTGATGCAGAGGGCAAGTTTTTCCTGTGTCCTTGGTTGCCTCTGACTCCTATAATCTTTCCTTTCCCTCTTCAAGGGATTACCAGATTTTTAAGGGAAGGATCTAATGGAGAACTCCAATTTAGACTTTCTCTCCAGATAAGGTTTAGATGTAGGCCTCTGCACCTACTCTCAACTGCTGCCAGAGGAAGTCTCTCTAAGGATGAGGCATAGATAGATGACTATAGCAGAATACTATTAGAAATTATTCATTTGTTTTTGTTTTGTTTTAGCTTGTTGTTGTTTCTTTGTTTGCTTTTCCAGTCATATTTTATTCTACTCTAGATCTGTGGACTATCTAGTCTCTAGGCCCTGACCATCCAGGCAGTGTTCGGCATGGACTCTCACTTGTGGATTGGGCCACAATTTAAACCAGACTTTGGTCACACCCACAAGTTCTGTACTTGTGCTCCAGCACATCTTGCAAGCAGGACAGATTTTAGAACAAAGGTTTTATGGTTGGGATGGTGTAGAGTTAGCCTGCAGAGTACCTTCCCATAGCAATTAGAAAGCAGGGGTGAAGGCTCCATGCTACCACCAACTCAACCTCTGTGTTTAGTGAGCTGTGTGGATGCTGTCCTCAGCAATGGGGCCTGCTTTCTCTTTTCCAAGAGGGAGCCTCTGCCCTAGCAACAGCCTGGGCATTTTGAGCATCTTTTTAGCACATCCTTGGACAAGAATTTAACCAAATACCACCTGAGGCCCACCACCAGAAGGCTTATCTGGCTACAAAAATGGCCAATTCAGACTCCATACCCTCATTAGCAGGAGTCCTCACTAAGCTCACCCTCATAGATTCCAAGAAGTTTCCAGTGCAATAGATTTCCATACTACCCCACAAATTCCTCCCAGTTCCAGGTGTCTGTCCTCTTGTTTTCTCTTTGTATCCATAAGTGTCAAGCCCCAGCCCCCAGGCTAATCCTTCCTGTTTCTATACTTACCCTGCCTGCCCTGGACCACCTGCAAAATCTATTCTATTTCCCCTACTTCCTATTCCCAGGAAGATCCATGGAAAACTTAGAGCCACCTAAGAACCCTCATTATCTAACCTCTCCAGGTCTGTGAACTGTAGCTTGATTATCACTTAATAGCTAATATTCTCTTGAAAGTGAATACATTTCACATATGTCTTTCTGGGTCCTAATTACCTACCTGACTCAGGATGAATTTTTTCAAGATCTATCCATTGCCTACAGATTTCATATTGTCATTTTTTTAACAGCTGAGTAATACTTCATTGTGTAAATGTACCACATTTTATTTATTTGTATTTCAGATGACAGAAATCTACTTTGTTTCAAATCTGTGGGTACTATGAATAAAGCTATGATAAACATAATTGAGCCAGTGTCCTTTAGTTGGAGCATCCATTGAGTATATGCCTGAAAGAAGCATAGTTGCATCTTGAAGTAGATTGTGAAATTTCTGAGCAGCTGCTATATTGATTTCCATAGTGGTTGTAAAATGTGTGCTTCCACCAGCGATGGACCCCTTTGCTCCATATCCCTCCCAGCATGATCTGTCTCTTGTTTTATTGATCTTAGACATTCTGATAAGTATGAGATAGAATCTCAGTGTAGTTTTGATTTGTATTTCCTTGGTGACAAAGGATGTTGAACATTTCTTTAAGAGATTTTCAGGAGATTGCTCTATCAAGTACTTTGTTTAGATCAGATCCTATTTTAATTCGATTATTTTGATTGTCGGTGACTATTTTATTGAATTCTTTATACATTTTAGGTATTAGTCCTCTATCAGATGTGAAGTTGGAAAATAACAACAACAACAACACCTTTCTTCTTTCTGAGGCTGCCACTTTGTCTAATTTGCCTTATCGGTGTCCTTTGCTTACGGGTCCCATTTCATGAGGTCCCATTTAATAATTGCTGACCTAGAGTGTGCACTCTTCCGGTTCTGTACTCTACCAATGCAAAGATTATTCCCTACTTTCTCTTCTGTCAGGTTCAGTGTGTCTTGTTTTATGTTGAAGTCTTTTATCTTTCATCTTTCATCTACCTGTACAGGATGCTATATATGGATCCATTTATATATGTGTGTGTATATATGCAATATTTTTTGAAGATGTTTTTGTTTTTTCTTTTTCTTTTTTTTTTTTTTTGTTTTCATTCTGACTTTTTGGTGTTCTGTGTTTGTAGATTTATGTCTGGGTCTTCATTTTGATCCCATTAATCAATGTGTCTATTTTTATCTCAAAACACTATGTTTTTTATTACTATCACTCTGTAGTACAACTTGACATTTGGGATGATGATACCTCCAGCAGTTCTTTTATTATTCAGGATAGTTTTAGCTATCGTGGGGTTTTGCTTTTCCATATGAAGTTAAGAATTATTCTTTTGAGATCTGTAAAAACTTGTCTTAGTTTTTGATGGAGATTGTATTGAATCATTGGCCAGTTTTACTATGTTAGTCCTACTGATTCATGGTCATAAAAAGGTCTTCCCATCTTCTTATATCTTTACAGTTTCATTGTTCAAAGACTTTAAGTTATTATCCTACAGTTCATTCACTTACTTGGTTAGAAGTACTCTAAGATATTTTATATTACTTGAGGCTATTATGAATACTGTGGTTTCCCTGATTTCTTTCTCACTCTAGTTGTTATTTATATATTGGAGGGCTATTGACTAGGGTAAGTTAATCTTGTACCCAGCTATTTTGCTGAAAGTGTTTATCAGCTGGAGGTTTTCTTGTTGGAATTTGTAGACTTACTTATGTTTAATATATCATCTGTGAATAGAGATTCTTTGACTTCTTCCTTTCCAATTTGTATTCCCTTGATATATTTCAGTTGTCTTGCTTCTCCCGTTATAATTACTATATTGAATATATTTGAAAATATTGAAGTAATATACTGAATAGTAGGATGAGAGTGGATAACCTTGACTTGTTTATGATTTGGGGGGGAATTGTTTGAAAAATTTTCCCATTTAATTTGATGTTGGCTATCGGCTTTCTGTAAATTATGCCTTAGTTATGTTTAGGTATATTTATGTATTCCTAATCTCTCTAACACTTTTATCATAAGGAGGTGCTAGATTTTGTCAAAAGCTTTTTAAGCATTTAATGAGATGATCACATGTTTTTTCAGGTTGTATATATGATGGATTACATTTATTAATTTTTATATGTTGAACCATACCCTGCTTCTCTGGGATGAAGCCTACTACTAGATTATTGTAGAGGATGTTTTGGGTGCGTTCTTGGATTTAATGTACAAGTATTTTATTGAGTATTTTTGCATTGATGTTCATGAGGTAAACATTTATAATTCTTTCTTTGTTTAGCCTTCATATGGCTTGGGTATTCCTTTGATAATTATGTATAGTTTCCATATATTATTTGATTTACTATGGTTTGAAGTTTATTTTGTTAAAAATTAAAATGGCTATACCAGCTTACTTCTTATGTTTAGATTCTTGTAATATCTTTTCCCAACTCTTTACCCTAAGGTAATATCTATCCTGAATGTTGAGGTATATTTATCATGTGCAGAAACAGAATGGATCCTGTTTTCATATATTCATTCTGCTACATTTTATTGTAGATTTGAGACAATTGATATTGAGAAATACCAATGAGCAATGATTATCAATTCCTATTATTGGTTTTGTTGTTCTTTTTGGTGGTGGTGATGGTGGTGGTGTGGTGGTGGTGGTGGTTGTGGAACACATGTGAGTGTGCTTCCCTTTTTATTGTTTTTTTTTTTTTTTTTTTGCTGGTGTGAGATTATTTATTTCCTGCATTTTCATGGTGGTATTTAACCTCTCTGGGCTGGAGTTTTCTTTCTAGAATGTTCTGTAAGCTGGATTTGTAGGTAGAAATGGATTAAATTTGGATTTATCATGAGATTTCTTATTTCCTCCATATATGGCGATTGAAAGTTTTCCAGCCCAGTATAGTAATCTCAACTGGTTTCTGTGGTCTCTTAGAATTTGAAACACACCAGAACGTCTAAGGCATTCTGACTTCTAAAGGCTTTGTTAAGTAGTCAGGTGTTCTTCTGGCAGGTCTGCTTTTAAATGTTACTTGATCTTATTTACCTTGCAGTTTTTAATATTCTTTCTTTGTTCTGGATGTGTTTTGATCACTATGTGACAAGGGGTCTTTCTTTTCTGGACTAATCTATTTTCTGTTCTGTACACTTCTACCACATTTATGTCATTGCCTCCTTTAGATAAGTATAATTTTCTTCTATGATTTTGTTGGAAATATTCTGAGCTGGGATTCTTCTTCCTCTATCCCATGTGAGTGAAATCTCTGTTGTGAATTGAAAGACCCTTTGACATGAGTCACCAACGACCACTGGAAAACACACATATATACACATTACAATTCATAAAAGTATGGAAAGCACAGTTTGGAAGTAACAATGAAACTGATTTTTATGGGTGGAGGTCACCACAACTTGAGAAATTGGTTTTAAAGGGTCTCATTATAAACTACAGCTCTATTCCTATTATTGTTAGGTTTGGTCTTTTTATATTGTTCTGAATTTTCTAGCTGTTTTGTGTCAGGAATGTTTTAGATTTAACATTTTCTTTAGCCGATGTATCCATTTCTTTTTATTTATTTATTTTATTAGATATTTTCTTTAATTACATTTCAAATGCTAACCCAAAAGTCCCCTATACTCTCCCCCTGCCCTGCTCCCCTCCCCACCCACTCCCACTTCTTGGCCCTGGTGTTCCCCTGTACTGGGGCATATAAAGTTTGCAATACCAAGGGGTCTCTCTTCCCAATGATGGCCAACTAGGCCCTCTTTTGCTACATATGCAGTTAGAGACACTAGCTCTGGGGGTATTGCTTAGTTCATATTGTTGTTTCACTTATATGGATCTATTGCATCCTCAATGTCTGGGATTCTCTCTTCAGTTTCTTGTATTCTGTTGGTGTAGATTGCCACTATAGTTACTGTTCACAATCCTAAGTTTTCCATTTCCAGAATTCCTTTGTGTGTTTTCCTTATTCTTCTATTTCCAATTACAGGTCTTAGGACAATTTTATGCATTTCTTTCCACTTTTTTTTAAAGGGATTTATCCATTTCCTTTTTAAGGACCTCTATCATCTCCATAGACTTGCTTTTAAGGTCCTTTTTCTTTACTTCAGGCATGTTGGAATATTTAAAGCCTGCTGTGGTAGTTTAGCTGGACTCTGTTGGAGACATATTGCCCTGTGTTTAATTGATTGTATTTTATTTTATTTTTTTTTTTGCTGGAATATAGGTACCTGGTTTGGAGATGAATAAAGGTCCATGCACTGGTTTCTGGGTTTTTCTTTCTTGGGTGGATATTTTGACCCTTGGTTTCTGTTCTTGCTGTGGAATGTTAAAGAATGTGTTGGCTGTGTGTTACCTGCAATACTAGCCTGTTCAGCTGTGTGTTTACTGCGAGGAATTTCTGTTGAGGCTGATGGGAGGGGAAGGCAGGAGAGATCGTCTGTGTGATACAGAGCATGGACAGGGGCAAAAAGAGGCTGTATACAGTAGGAGTTCTTTTGTAGCACTAGGGATGTTCCTGAGAATTGGGTATGGGGGAACAGAAAAGAGTGGAATAGGTCTCTAGGCTGCCTATCTGGTCTTCTGGCAGATGTGGTCTGTGGTTGAGCAGGGAATATTTGCCAGGGCTGGGGGCTCGGACATATCAAGAAGGGGGAAATAGGTGGGGGATGGTCTAGGGATCCATATGAGGCAGATATAGGGAAAAGGGAAGGGTACAGCTGCTATTATGTTGCAGCACTAGGGACAACCCTAAAGATTGGATATAGGCGAAGGATTGGGAGAGAAATAGATAGAGATGATAGAGATAGAGATAGAGATAGAGATAGATAGAGATAGAGAGACAGAGACAGAGACAGAGACAGAGACAGAGACAGAGACAGAAACAGGGAGCCTTCTAGCTGGAGTTTGCTAGTTAACGTTCCCATCACCTTAGACATTTAAAAATGATCAAATAATTACTTAATGTGTATTTAACATTCAGAGTGATTGATAATCAGTCTAGTATCTGTCTCTATATAGATGAGTTATACAGTTATTTTGTATATACTGTTCATATTAGTGTATTTACGTTCTCTATCTGCTCATAATTACTTTAGGTTTGATGCCTTTAAGATTATCTTCTCTAGTTATTTGTAAAATATGAAATAGTTTAATGTAAACTCCTATGATTTGACAATTATCTATTTTATATATGTTTTAAATTTTCATAATATTTATATGATTATATTAAAATGAGTAAAACCTTAAAAGGAAGAACAGAAACTAGTGAAAATTCTGCTTTCATGCTAACTACTTCAAAAGGGTAAAATGTTTTACTGGAAAAATGCAGCGAATGACATCATTCTCTCATAAGGAGAAAATTCTTATAACCACTGTTTTCAATGAGCACTTACTGTGTGCCACATCCTGTGCATGCTAACAGCTTTCAAAGTATTACCTCATCTCATGCAAGTCCACGTGAATCATCCAATGGAAATGCTACTTAGAAAGACAGTTAAATTTTATTGAGTGTACACCATTCTTCAGTGATCATCACCACCTCTTAAAGCCTTCAACTAACACTTCACCAATATTGTCATTTACATGGGAACCGGTTGATTCAGATGACCCTCAGCCTTTCCATGAGAGGCAGGCTAAAATGAGAAATTACTGGTAATCATAACTGTCATTAGTGGTGACAGAGCATCAATATTGTAGGTATCACCTCCTGTGGTACACCAAACTCTGTGATGTAACCACAGCACTAGTAGAAAAGGCTACTGGGACTTCTGACAGACAAGACAACAGTTGCTAAGAGATGGCTCTACCAGAAGTGGAAAGAAGGCAGGCCAATGGGAGAGTCTGTTCCAGTAACTGCTAAGAGAAGAGAACCACCAGTCTTTGCTAGTAAACATAAATTCTTCTTAGGGTGGGGTCACAGCACAGGGGAGTCTTCCTGGAGCTCCAAGGGTGTTATGTCAGGTATATGCTTGCTCCCCTGTCTAATTCTTTTTTTTTTAATTAGGTATTTTCTTCATTTACATTTCCAATGTTATCCCAAAAGTCCCCAATACCCTCCCCCAACTCCCCTACCCACCCACTCCCTCTTCTTGGCCCTGGCATTCCCCTGTACTGAGACATATAAAGTTTGCAAGACCAATGGGCCTCTCTTTCCACTGATGACCAACTAGGCTATCTTCTGATACATATGCAGCTAGAGACTTGAGCTCCGGGGGGTACTGGTTAGTTCATATTGTTGTTCAACCTATAGGGTTGCAGATCCCTTTGGCTCCTTGGGTACTTTCTCTAGCTCCTCCATTGGGGGCCCTGTGATCCATCCAATAGCTCACTGTGAGCATCTAACTCTTAGGGTTACTTAGAGATAAATTAAGAATATGAAAGCCTCACTTCTCACATATCTTAACAAAGAATTTCTACATAAAGAGCATAAATTGTTAGTTATCTGCAAAGGTCTTTTTAGTTGTTTCCTTTATTGGTGAATACTTCTATACATAAATACAAGAAAGTAAATTTTAATGCAAGCATCTTTGATGGCTGGCTTTAATGCACATTGTTGCTGGATAAATGAATATTGCAGATCAATTAGCTGAAGACATCTTTA
Organism: Mus caroli; assembly: GCF_978045245.1. Classification (NCBI taxonomy): domain Eukaryota; kingdom Metazoa; phylum Chordata; class Mammalia; order Rodentia; family Muridae; genus Mus; species Mus caroli. The sequence goes on along the minus strand of NW_028227262.1, from coordinate 103,933,841 downwards.
CAGACAGAAGTGTATCATTGGCTATTCAGATTGATACCTCATAAAATATGCACTTTTTGAGACATTGTTTCCATATAGCCATGAATCTCTTAGAACTCATTATGTAGATCAGTTTGACCTCAAATGCAAAAGATCCATCAACCTCTGTCTCCCGAGTACTAAAAATAGAGGTATACACCAAATGCCCCAATTTCTGTTTGCCCTTGTATGTCAAAATATTACCCTCTATGTACGGGGCTAAAGTGATCATGAGAGAGAGACTTTAGGGGATTCTGCTAATGAAGACAATTATGTTTATCTGAGAGTGATTCTACTTGATTCAAAAGGGACTTTTCCATGCAGGTTCATTGTCACCTGACATTATCCATGACACTTACAATGGATGCTTCGCAAGAAGCAGCCAGCAGCCCTGTGATGGTTCCAATCTGTTCTTGCTTAGTACACTTTCTCTCCTTTGAGATAAAGCACTTAACTGGGAGAACTTAAGTTTGAGTGTTTGAAGGAAGAATGGATGATGATTTTCTGCACAGGAAAATAATAGATAGGCATAGAGAAAGGGAAAGGAAATAAATCTCAGTGTTGGAGGTAATGTGGAGAGAATAATAAGCAAGCACAGGAGACAACAGCTGGAGAACAGGCCTATCTGTTAACGTGTGTGAGGGGAGAAATAAAAAGCTGTCTAAACCATGCACAAGCAAAGCTTTGTGAAGAATAAAGCCAGGCTGGGTCTCTGAAACCTTAGCAGCAGAGAAGAAGGAAAAGAGCCTGGTCCAGTCCAAGACAGAACACCAAGGCAGGGCTTGGGACGACTTCACAGAAAGAACATGGAATATGTTGAGTATTATGAATGTTTTGTAAGAGCATAGAAGATATTTTAACTCTTTTTACTCTTTGGATTTTCTTGCTTCCCATGCCTCTCCATTACAATCTTGGTTTTTCTCCTCCTCACTGTGTGGATCTGTGGAGAGTTCCCTGCACTTGATGGGGACATGTGGTCCAATGCTTATTGCACTCTGATAGATTGATTCTCTTTGATCTCTACCCTGGAGTTCTCCATAGGTGTATGGGAGACAGTGGGGAAAAAACAGAAAAGCTTTTTCTTGATGCTTTTGGCATTTCAGACAGAATCACAATATCAAAAGGCTGGTAGAGATTCAGGACACATAGATATCTATCTGATAAATTGTGAGCATTTTAAAATGCTTTTTCTGCTTTTGTTTTTACTGCTTAAGAGCTTAGACATAAAAACCACAACCATTATACAGATGCCTCTAGAAAAGTATTCATTTTTCTGCATCACCTTTCTTTTTAAATGAGAAATTAAACAAAAGTTTATGAATGAAATATGGGTGACAAACAATAAAGATGAAGTACACAAAGTTAGAGAGGATTCTGCTTATGCTATGAATTTATAATATATATATACTCAATGAGAAAAGAAAATTATATTTCATTTAAAATGCAGAAAATTAAAATGAAATGCAGTTACTAAAATATGCATCATCCTGAGACTGGTGATTAAAGCACCCTGGAATAAAACGACCTAATGATGTAGGTTTCCTAAGTCAGGAAGGCAGTATTCTTTTACAAAATATTTTTTAAATTCTATTTAAGGTTTCCATACATTTGAACATTATTTGCACCTCTTTTTCACTTCTCCCTAATTCCTCCCTCCTCCCCTATCTTCTCTTGGGTTTATAACCTTCTGCAATTATCATTGCTTCATATGTGTGTGTGTGTTTGTGTGTGTGTGTGTGTGTAACATATATGCATATATATATGTATATAATATATATATATGTAATATACATACATAAAATCCGATGAGTCCATTTAGTGCTTCTAATTTGTATATATGTTTAGGGCTTACCATTCAAGATTTTATACCCTATCAGAGATCTTGTTTACTGGAGGAAAAAGGAATTCTCCCTCTTTCACCTGTCTTGTTCACTGTCCTTTTTTTTATACTTACACTATACTTAAATGATTGAGAAAATCACTGTATGAATACCTGTTTTGAAGGGAAATTTATCATGATTGCACTCAGGACATCACACAGGCAAATCACTATGAGTCTCAGTGCAGATACTTAGTAGAATTTATCTTAAGAGGCAAGAGGAAGCACAATAAAGAAAGTGATAGGGTCCTTGACCCTGATACGTTATTCTTTCCAAGTACCAAGAGTCTAATCCCCATGGCCACAGTTGGAGTAAAAAAATCCCACTTCCATGGCTATGTACAAGATTATATGAACGAAGTGCTGCATCCATGTGGCTATGGAAGAGTGAGATTCCTTGGATAAGAAGGGGAGCAGGTGGGCTTGCTGGGCCTTGATTCATTCAGAAACATAGGGAATGCAAAGCTAAAATTGTATGAACCCACATGCCATGTACCTGACCTTTTAACACTGAAACACTCAAAGTTTTTACTGTATTCAAATGTTAAAAATACTTAAGCATTATTAGTGCGCATGTGTGTCTCTATGAAGTACATGTATGAGCATGGACATATGTGTGTCACACACATGTGGAGCTCAGAGGACAACTTTTGGAAGTTGATTCTATTCTACTATCATGAGTAAAGATTGAATTTAGTTTGAAGTACTTTTATTCACTGAGCTATCGTGTTGGTCCGGTTGTATGAACTGAGCCCACATCAGATTTGTGGAAGTGAATCTTACCTCATCTTCTTAGTGGGTGTATACATATGTGGCTTTGTGTGTGCTTGTATAAAATATGTGTAAACTGAGTAAATATATGTGCATGAGTTTGTGATGAAATAATATTAACCAGGATTTCTGGATTGGTCTTTATTTTAAATTGATGAAATAGTTTTATAAAATTGGTGTTTTCCCTTTTGGGCTTTCTCAATGTACTTTTGCTAAGTCTAATGACTAAAAAATCTCATAGTAAGCTATGAGAAGTTAAATATGTAATGTCATGACCACAGATAGCAAATGAATTCCAGTATAAAAGTCCCCAGTGAAAAGATTTCACAGATTAAATTTACCTTAGTGGTTTACAGGCTTTTGTTCGCAACTTACAAATGCTGTGTCAGAGCTAAATAAGCCTCCCCTGTTCTTCCTGTTCTTATAAAAGTAAAATCATAAATTCTTTAAAACTCTGGCAAAATTATTTCAAGAAAAACCTTTATTTAATAAAAAAGGTACAAGGGTTTAAAGAGATGGCTCAGTATTTAAGAGGATGTGTAGTGCGAAATGTGAACCCATGTTTGATTTCAACATCTACAAGGTGTCTCACAAGCATCTGTAACTTTAGCTTCAGGAAATCCACCACTCTCTTCTGGCCCCTGTTGGCAGCCAAACTCATTTATATGTGTATGTGTATATGCATGTTTATGTGCATGCACATGTACATGCATATTAATGTACATATACATACAAGTGTATATTTAAGTAAATCTTGAAAGAAGAAAGGAAAAGAAATGCACTATCATAAGTGAAATCTTCCAGAAGGGAGCTCAAATATTTTGTCCAAAAGCCAAAACATTTAAAAAACTATATATGCATGCTTATGAGTATGCTATTAACTCATTTATAGCAACTATTATTATTATTTGCGGGAAGTGGGTGCTGTCGCATGGGCCAAGATGGCACCCTGACCCATTGCCAGGCCCCGTGAACCCCACATGTTTACTGCCTTGCCCGAACATGCGTAGTGAAACTGCATGCTTAAGCTGCCTGACAATTTAGACTATTCCTCTTGATCCGGATCTGTCAGCCTATCTGTGACCGACCTGAGCGCATGCCTGGAGCGTGTGTGATTCTGATTGGATGAGGTGGTGTGGAGCAAGATGAGGTCAGCTGCTGCTACTGTGTGAGAATAGCCCTTGCTGCAAGTAAAAAGAAGAAGCTGCTGTGTGAACCTGTCTTGGTGTCCCCGTCGTTCTTGTCTCTGTGGGTCGGAGACTGCGGCAATTATTATTAAGTTATTTAGACTAATTTTTCAGAGGGCTCATAGAGGAACCAATATATAATTAATACCAATAACTACCATAATCTATAGTAATGTAATTTATAGTGTAAATGATATATTTCCAGATAATATACAATGGAATGTTCACTACCTATACTGACATGTTAAAATATATGAGTAATTGCACAAAATATATTAAATAAATTCAAGAGTGCTATTTCAACTTAAGAACATTTTAAAGTACTCTTATTTCTGGACTAATTCTCTATTTTTTTTAAGCAAACATAGAATTGTGGTTTCTAACTAAAGCCATTCCTATTTCTATATGACGTGTGCCTGTCTGAACAAGTTCTAGTCTTAACAGGGAGTCCTGAGTCACTGATGTGCAACTTGATTATGACAGTCATGTGCAGAAGACACAGTGCTCTATTAGCTGCAGTTAGAGCATCAAAACAGTTAAAGTCAAGCTAGGAAGGTAGGAGCACATTAGCGACTAGGAATAAAGAACAAAATTAAAGTGAATGCAGGCCAGCTTACCCCAGGACAAACCTGCCTGAGAGTCCTGGAGGGCACTGGAGATAAACGATGTGCAATTATTCTTCAGCTAGAAAGGCTCTGAGGCAGGGCATAGTATCAATGGCCTCAGGAGGACAGGAACTCTCTGACATATGTCTACATCTTATCAGAGGCTTGGCTGAGGGCAGAGTCTGCAGGTCAATAAGGGAATGGATAACAAGAGGATCTACATCTTGGCAGCTTCTGCTGACAGGGAGCAGGGAAAACCTGTGTGGCTGCTGTTTCCCAGGTCAAAATTAGTCCCCTGCCTATTTGCACAGCTCTTAAAGGGCCATGTTCAAAAATACCATCTTGTGATGCCTTCTTTAGTCCAGCTCATGCCGAGTCATATTTAGAAAAATAATGAGTGAGAAAACTTCTATAGAGAGAATGGGAAAGGAGGCAAAACCAGCACTCTTTACTTCACAGGATTAGATTCCTTAAATGTAAACAAAAACAAAAACAAAAAAACCATAATGACATTATTTCTTATTCATCTATTTTCTGAGTGTACAATTAACACAATCAATCATTTATTCTCAAAATAAATATAGACAAACTATGTCGACAAAAAAATATGCAGACTTCTACCACATGCCATCATCAATGATGAACCAACTTAAAAGGTTGAGTGTAAGAGAGATTGTCCCTGATGAATATGGCAAGACAGTAGAACTGACCTGGAAGGAGGTCAGCAGAGAATCTCTGACAGGGCCTGTCTAGGTCCCAATGGGCACAAAGAGTTGGTTTCCTATAAATTATACATAGTTACCTGCTTTCCACTTAGGGATTTCTTCTTGTATATCTTGTACATAAATGTTGTATTTTGTATATGAATCTTATCTTGTCTATAAATCACTGTGGGGATTTATGTTCAGTGCTTTAGTTTTAAAAATAGATTTTTCAGGTGCTAAATAAATGATCTTTAGGTGCTCCTTTGTAAGATGCTTGAAGTCTGCACCTAAAATTCCCAATATACAGAGGATAGAAAGACACAGAGAATTTCCCTGGGGAAAAAGGAATTGTATATAACTTTGTAAGGAAGTAAGTCTTTTCTTAGTACCAACATTCAGGGAAAAGAAAAACAACTAAAAGTCATCACTAGAAGAATACTTTAATTTATAAAATGTTTATAATCAGGAGATAAACAACTTTCATCTGAGTGATATTTTTATCAGTCAGCATCTTTTAAGTTAAACAGTTAAATATATTTTATGAGAAAAGCATAACCAAGTCTTAAATGTAGGTGGTATATTTGAAATTAAATTGTTTACTAAAGTAGAAGGAACACTGAAATATTTTGAAAACAATGAAAATTTAATTTGCAATTGTTTTCTTCAATTCAATGCATATTTATTGCATAGAGAAGGAAAACAAAATTATATTTTGGATCTTGAATACCTGACATAGCAAAAAGCTTATTTGCTTTGAAGCTCTTTGATGCATTTAATTTAATTTATAGAGGCACATTAACGTGAAATGATAAAACAATTATTAAAATGGAAATAGAAAAAAATGAATCAAATCAACAGAGAGTAACAGGAAGAGTGGCTGATGAGTGCCTTTCATGAGATAATTCCTGATTTAATCAATTTAAAGCTATTATTTGCTGACAGATGGAGGGAAATGTTGCCTTTGCTTTATGATGGAAAGGGGGAAAGGAAAACAGAGTTTAACAAAAAGAAGAAAGCAGGGTGACACAATTATAAATCAAGGAATAAATTGATGTGGAACATGAAAACAGATAAGTTAGAAACTACCTGTGTATTATTAGTCTGGGTTATCTAAGAAAAAGAACTAAACCACCAACCAAAGAGTACAAGACACCCATGACTCCAGCTGCATATGTAGCAGAGGATGGCCTTGTCAGGCATCAGTGTGAGGAGAGGCCCTTGGTCCTGTGAAGGCTCAATTCCCCAGTGTAATGGAATGCCAGAGAGGGGAGGCAGGAGTGGGTTGGTGGCTCGGTGTGTGTGGAACCACCCTCATAGGAGCAAGGAGAGTGAGAATGGGATAGGGGGTTTCCAGAGGGGAACCCAGGAAAAGGAATAACCTTTGAAATGTAAATAAAGAAAATACCCAATAAAAAAGAAAAAAAAGAAAGAAAGAGAAAGAACTTATAGAATGAACCCTACATAAAGAAAAGGGAATTATTAGAATGGCTTACAGACTGTTGTCCAGTTAATCCAACACACCAGAATCCTGAACATGTAGGTTCTACTTCTAGTGAAGGGATGGGCTTGTCAGTGAGGCTAAGAGCAAGCAGGCAAAGAGAAAAAGCAATTGTGTCTCAAAAGGTTCTTTAGTCAAGCCAATATGCATATTGCTTAAGCTGCTATATTTCTGAAATTACAAAAAAAGCTTGGCTGAAGCAGGATTGGAACCCACCACCATGATCATATGTGACAGTCCTTGTGGAAGTGCTGATGAGCAATGCACATGTGTTAACTTTAGAGAATAATCAAATGTGTGAGGTCATCAAACTTTTGCTGTATCTAACTTCCTGCAAGGCCTATGTTGAAGCATTCATTCCATACAACATATTTCTGTTATTCAAAATTCAGTGAAAAGTAATAACAGAGAGGTGTAACAAAGAAAAATAGGGCAGGAATTTGAGACACACTGAAGGAAGGATGAAGGGGGGTGGGAAAAGGGAAGGGAAAGCATATTTATAATTTCTAAATAATTAAAATACCTCTTTGTTTTATTTTGTTTTAAATATTTCAATTATTTTTGAAGTTATAGTATAGTTACATTATCTCTCCCTTCAAGTTCCATCACTATCTCCATCTCTTGTCTGTCCTACATTCATAGCCTCCTATTTACCCCTCCTTGTTCTATTTAAAATCCATGACCTCTTTTGTTCATTAACTCTTGTTATATGCATATATATATATATATATATATATATATATATATAGTTAGTTAGTTAGTTAGTTAGTTAGTTAGGTTTTAAAACGCACAGCAAAGCTAAGGAGAAGAAAGTAGGAATAAATGTTAATAGTAGACATTTTTAGTTACAAAAAGTATTCTTATGAAATAGACTTAAAATAATTCACATGTTTCTTAGCTGGAAAGATTCCTTTATTTAAGTCTTTTAATTTCTTGTCATGGGTAGTAATGCTATTTTAATATAAAATTTCATAGTCTTGCTTTTAAATGATTACAGTAATGTTCTGAAAGGCTATTCTTCATCCTGTATCATTCTCTTATCTCCTTAACTCTTCAGTGTCTTAAGTGAAAGTCTGCAGAAGCTGATTATTGCCTACTGAGCAGTATAAATCCAAGAGTTCATGGTAAGGAATGCATTTTTATCAGATGCAACAAACAGACAAACAAGCAAACAAAAAAAAAAAATCAAAAAACAACTTAGTGTCTAAGAGCCCAGTATGGACCTTTGAAGGCTTTACATTGGAACATAACTAAATGTTCTCAAATAGTTGATGGTATTATTTAGATGACTCATGATTAAATTTATAGTAAATGAGAAAAAGCATTCTACCTCCATTTTTTGATATTTCTGAAATATGTTGAATAGAGAATAAAGAAATAAAATCAAACTCGTTAAGAGAAAATGACTTAGAGCTGAGTGTTTTAAAAATTAAAATAAAAAAAGTAGACTAGAAAGATGGCTTAATGACAGGCAGTGTACACTGCTCTCTCTCTCTCTCTCTCTCTCTCTCTCTCTCTCTCTCTCTCTTTCTTCTTATTGTTTAGATAGAAGTTTATTCAAAATATCAAGAGAATTTACACTATTTAATTTGAAGGAAATCATAGAAGTTTCCCCCTCAGTTTCTCACAAAAGGCAGAGTGGTAACATTGTAAAATCTCCTCAGAGATTTTACACTTTTACAGGTTTTTGTTTACCTACATTTTTCTTTTGGAAACATTGACAAAAAAATAAGTTTTGTGATAACATGTTTCAATTTTCTCTCCACGTAGTTTAGTGGTCTTTTCAATATTTCACCTGCACAAAACTGAAAGAATTAGTTCTTTTCACCTTCCACATGCAGAAGTTCATTTTGTCCCAACATACCCTCTGCTACTCTTAGACTGTATGGCTCTCCACTGACCAACAATTGTGAGTAGAGACAGACTCACCTAAGTTTGTTTTCCAGCACGCATTGTGCATCTCACAACTCTAACTCTAGGGGACCCAATGATTCTTTCTGGTCACCAAACAACTAAACACCCCCATGTTCCCTCTGTCCTTCTCTGTCTGTCTCTGTCTCTGTCTCTGTCTCTGTCTCTGCCTCTATCTCTGTCTCTATCTCTGTCTGTCTCTCTGTCTCTGTCTCTCTGTGTGTCTCTGTCTCTCTCTGTGTGTCTCTGTCTCTCTCTTATACATAAACACACACAGTTAAAAAAGAATAATTTCAAAGGTGAAAAAACTTTATTCAAATTTTATAAAGTGTTGAGTCATGACAAAAATAGAAAACTTTATTATCTAGATTTTATAAACAACTTAGTTGATTCAAATATATATGGATAGAGGCCTATAAACATTAGTCTGGTGAATTGTCCAGGAGAGGAACAAGTATGACATGGACTTGGCTGACTAACAAATGAAATGACAAGTAAACATGTAAAGTAACATTCCATCTCTTCAGTATTAGTGGGCACTTCCTTAAACAACAGGATGCCTGTCACAGAGCACCAAAATAGAGACTGCAGGATTATGATGGTGAAGACTTGCACAAACCCTTTATTGGACACTTGAAGTCTGTGAACCAGCATGGGTGTTTTGGAAGACAGCTAAGCCATGCCTTACAACTTTAAACACAGATTTAATTTACACCCATGTGTGAATTCTGTCCATTTTCTGTGACCCTGGTACATTGACATAACATTAAAGTTCCTTAGTGGCATGCCTTTCTACTCACAGCAACACGGATGCAAAGATCAATAAAGTAATTCATTCCATCACAGTTTCTCTAGCCAAGACAGTGAAGCTGGACTGGATAATATGTTTGAAATTTTCACATATTGTGTTACTCAAAGTTGTTGATGCAATAAAACATTTTTCTGTGTCATTACAGAAGAAAAGGACCAGGGAAATCACTTACAGTCTGAGGTTGTGCCTATTACATCACACACACACACACACACACACACACACACACGATGTCCTTATAAGCTGTTAGCAAAGCATCAGAATTGAGGAAGTAAGGGATAACAAGAAATAAAAATAATAAAATATATAAAGAAGGTACTTAATTGGAAAACAGGTATCTAAATTAAAATTGAAGATGAATTAAACAAGGACAAATAAGGAAATCCCAAATTGCAAACTAAAAGATAAAAAAAAAAAAAAAAAAGAAAGAAAGATGCAGACCCACTTACAACCTAAGACGAATGCAAATGTGGAGGCTTGTGGATGGTTGCATCAGACTAAGCTCAGGGAACCTGGTCGGGAAGCTGGCAGAAGGACTGGAGGAGCTAAGGGTGATTACAACCCCATTGGAAGAACAACATAGGCTGGCCTGATCACCCAGTTCTCCCAGAGACTAGACCACCAACCAAGGAGTACACCTGGAGGGATGCCTAGCTCTGGATATATGTGTAGCAGAGAATGGTCTTGCCTGACAATAATGGGAGGGGAGGCCCTTAGAGGTTTGATGCACCAGTGTAGGGGGATGCTAGAGGGGTGGGGCAGGAGAGGGTGGGTGCATGGGGGAACACCCTCATAGAGGCAAAGGGGATAGAGGAGAAAGAGGTTGTGGGACGGGTTGGTGGAAGAGTAACTGGGAAATGGGATATCATTTGAGATGTAAGCAGATGGAGTGATTAATAAAACTAAAAAAAAAAAAATAGCAAAATAAAACAAAACAAAAACAAACAAACAAAACCCCAAAACAAAACAAATAAACAAAAAGCCAAGATAAGTCCAGTTTTAAAGCATGGTGATTTTACATGTGTTTATTTAGTTATGGAAAATATGTCCCTAAGAATGAGATGGTCTCATGAACGGAGAAAAAGCAGTCAACATAGGGCTGGGGCATTGGGAACAGACCATGGCCCTCTCCTTACATCATGGTGTGCTATTTCCTTTTCTGTTGTTAGGTGGGAAAATCACCAGGCTACTGTCAAAATTAATTTGCAAGTGATTGCTGTGAGATCTTGCAAAGTTTACAGATAAGTATTTGTAGGTAGTAGACTATAAAAACTTTTGGCTCCATTGAAACGTTTTTGTTTTACAACCCCTTTAAAATTCCATTTACTTTTAGTTATACATGGCTAGTTAGGATATTGTTAATGGCTTGTTTACTTTTAAGGAAAATACTAGAAAACTATCATAGAATTATTTCTTATAAAGTTCTACTTGAAGTAGTGTAGAATAAAGATTCCTTCATGAAAGTATGGAAAGTTTCAGACCAAACAGCTCATGATATGTAAAAGTTTAGAATTGCAAGGAAGAAGGGAAAACACATTACTTCAGCATCTTCACTTGAGCACTGTAAACTCAACTAGGAAAACTAACTAGCTAACTAACTATATATATGCTGTAATATTTATATATAATTTAAATATATATGATATATTTTATGTACATTAAATATATTTACATGTATTATATATATATATATATAATTCACATTATATATACAATTCATTATATATATATAATTCATATATGTATGGAGAATATAGTAGATAGAAAATGATAGATAATACATAGGTAGGAAGATAAGTAGATAGATGATAGATAGATAGGTAGATAGATAGATAGATAGATAGATAGATAGATAGATACATAGATAGATAGATAGATACATAGATACATAGATACATAGATAAATAGATACATAGATACATAGATACAAAGAGAGAGAGTCAAATACAAGATCTGATGAGGAAAGATGAATTCCCTTTTTGTTAACCTACCACCTTCATTATGAGAGCAAAGATTCATCTCTTGAAGAAGACCCAGCTATTCCCTTGAACTTAGTAGGCACTAGATGTCTGGTAATGCTGGAAATGTCAAGGAATGACTATAAGTGACAGGAATGCTAACTCAGGACAGCAGGGTACCATGTCAATCCTGAACTTGATTCCTTTACTAAGAAGCCTGCCTCCCATTTGGGTCCATGTTCAACTTTAAACTCTCATTTAACTGAGAAATTTTTTCTTGTTTTTGAAGCCCCTACCTCACCCCTACCCCCCAATTTCTAAGTAGGAGCCACACAACAGTTTCTTTGGCTTTTACTACAATTCATTTCTCTTATCAATGGCGATTTAACTTTGTTATATATTTTAAGTTTTTATAGGACACTGGATTATGTTAGACATTTTATCTAATAAAATAATATTGAAGATGTCATTAGGGTTTTATGTAAATTTAAGATATATGAGGTATGCCTTTATTCATTTGAAATAGTACATTTTTATTAACACTAGCCAATATGTGTAATCTACAATTTGAAAGTGTACTGAATTTCAAGATGTTTTCTGGAAAACATTAAGTGTTTTTAAAATGGAGTGGATTAATAAATAGCTGATTGCGAATATAATGATAAATGACCAGTAAATTTACTACTAATGACACCTGGTTGGGAGGTAAGGAGATGACTCAGCAGTCAAGATAACTTAGTGTTCTTGCAGCAGACCCAGCTTTGATTTCCAGTACCCACATGGTAGCTCATAAGCACTGATTCATAACTCCAGTTGCAGGAGATTCAATACTTCCTTCTGGCCTCTGTCAGCAATAGGTACAGAAGACGTATGCATACAATTTTGCAGACAAAACACTCAGAAAAATAAAATAAGTATTTTCTTAATGTGAGTTTCCCTAGGTGCCTTTTGTAACACGGAGATCTAGAGTTTACTTTAGTAGCTGTAAGTAATCATAGTTAAAGTGCATAAGGTGGGAGAGGAGCCAGGAAGCATCTAATCATTTAGGTCTCATGTATAATACATTAGAGGTACCCATGAAAAGAGAAACCCATAGGAGGGGAGGAAGAACCACAATGGAAGATGGGCTAAGGTCCTGTGACCTGTGAGTGATATAAGCTGGGATCACATCTCTTGGCTCTGCCCAGCACTCTCTTCATTACTGCACTTGCCTGAGCTGATGTTCCCACTGACTGATGATATGAATTAGAGTCTGAGAATAGCTCTTTGTATATTTTAAAGAGATAAATCCCTCTCCATGCTTGGCAGAAAGCAGGCTCAGTTAGTAAAGCCGCGGCCCGGGGGAACTCTTCTTCTCACCCATGTGGCCTTTAATGTGCCTTGCTCATGCGTGGAGACAGAACTCTAATGACAATAATGGACGCAATGTCCTTGCACATAAACATTTGGCTCCTCACAGCATGAGATGTCTTGTCAGTGCAGGGGACAAAATAATGGTGTAAAGATTTACTGTCAGAGAGCTGAGCCAGACTCAGCAGGATGGCAGCTCAAAGCAGATAGATGGCCTGGCATGCAAGGGTCACCTGTGTTTATTCTGATGAATGTGTGTGCCTTCCCTGGTCCTCGTCATTACAGTGAGTTGTGTGGATTTTGTAGCACTTGTAAGTCACTATGAGATATATCTTTGTACAGAGAGACAAGTAGGCTAATACCTTGGCTTTCCAGAAATAAATGATATGCTATACAAGAAAGTGATTTGCTACTTGATAAGATGACATAAATACTAAGTATTGTGAATAAAATAAATTATATATATATATATATATATATATATAATTGCACAAAAAATGAATTTTGGAATCTTGTTTTTGGGACCCTTAATTGAATCTCATATATAGATTTGGTTACATAATAATATGTATGTTGTTGGCTTTTAGTGGACAATTGCTTGAATGAAATTATTACAATGACTTTGATTTATATTAGGAAGAATAACATTTAGGGCATTTTGTGTGTGTGTGTGTGTGTGTATTTTTCAGGAACAAGCCTCCTTAATTTTTTCTCTTTAAGACAGAGTCTCACTATGTAGCCCAGGCTGGCCAGAAATGTGCTATGTAAACCAGAGAGAAGGCTGCTGCAAACTCACAGAATTCTATCTATCTGCCTTGTGTTCAAATTGCTGGAACACTTTGAATCCTAAAGATATTTTCCATAGGTTTACATAACTGTGTCTTAGTTAGGATTTCATTTCTGTAAAGAGACACTATGACCAAGGCAACTCTCATTAAAAAAACAAAAACAAACAAACAAACAAAACCCCCAAAACATTTAATTGAGGCTGGCTTACTCTTTTAGTGGTCTAATCCATTATCATCATGATGGGAAGCAGGACAGCATCCAGGAAGACATGGAACTGGAAAAGGAGTTGAGTATTCTACATCTTGGTCCACAGGCAGCCAGGAGGACTCTATGTGTCTCTTTGAGGCAACCAAAAGATATATAACCTCAAAGCTCACTGACAGTGACTCACTTTCTATAGCAAGGCCACACCCACTCCAACAAGGACATATCTCCTAATAGTACAACTCCCTATGGCCAAACATTCAAACACATGTATCTATAGGGTAATTCCTAGTCAAACTGCCACCAACTGCTTGGAAATAGATGAAATCGCAAAGTGTATTCAAGGATGATTAGTGTCATTGCTTTTTCCCTAAGTGTTTATGTGGTGTGTGTGTGTGTGTGTGTGTATGTGTGTGTGTTTTCAAGTTCATGTGAGTTCCTGATAAGGCCCAAAGAAGTTATTAGACCCCTTGAAAAGGTGGTAAATTGTCTGTTGATACATGTTCTAGGAACAGAACATCAACCCTTCAAATACTGTCAAGTGATCTTATACTCTTGGTTACCTCTCCAGCCCCAGAATACGGTTTTACAATATATAGAAGGAATTTTGAAAATAATTCCTAATAATAATAAATTCAGATTTTGGAAGCTTCCATGATGGATGTATTGTTTTAAATATGCTTGGACCAGGGGAAATGGCACTATCATGAGGTGTTGCCTTGTAGGAGGTAGGGTGTCAATGTAGGGGTGGTATTTGAGGCTCCTATGATTAAGCTCCACTCAGTGCAGAATGTAGCCTCTGGCTAGCTGCCTGAGGAGGACAGTCTCCTTCTGGCTACCTTCACATCAAGATGTAGAACTCCCAGTTTCTTCTCCAGCACCATATCTGCTTGGAAACTGCCACACTTCTCAATATGATGAGAAAGTCAATCAATCCTAATCAAATGTTGTTCTTTATAAAAGGTGTCTTAGTGTGATGTCTCTTCATAGCAATGAAACCCTAACTAAGACAATGGATAAAATTTGTTATTATTTAAGCATGAAGTTTATCCAGCACCTAGGCAACAGCCTGGACAGCAAGTCATCCTGTATTCCCAGTGACCAGAAGGCAGAGATAAGACATCTCTAGAGCAAGATTACTAGATAGATTAGCTGAATCTCAAGTTCTATTTCCAAACCACAGACTCTACTTCAATATAGAAAGTGGGGAATCATTGAGAAAGACATCTAATGTCACCCAAAGGTCTCCACAACATTTCTCACATGCATATGATCATATATGTGCATCTGCTCTTGCAAACTAGCAGGTGACATATACTAGACTGATGTACATATGGAACGTAAATCTATTTTATGTCATGCTTAATCTTAGAAATATAAATGACAATGACAATGTGTAATAGTGAATATCAGCCATGATTGATCATTCTGTATGTCATATCCTTAAAATAATTCACACACAATTGATGCCAGTAATGTAGCAAGGACATCTGTCCAGTATGTACGGGAACATCTTGATTTTCTTCCATGTAGTGAATATTTTTAAACAAACTTACAGAAAACATTTCATGAAATTGTAGCTAATTTTAAAGAACAATCCTTAGAAGAGCAGTAGACTCTTCTTTAGTCTTGATTGAATTAAATAAAATTATAGGTGAAGATAATTTCATTGTAATGTTTCTTTACTATCTTTTCTCAGGATTGCTCTAAATTTAGGAGGGAAATGTGATGTTTTGTTTGGGTCCTATCCACTGAAGCTTAGCAAGGTCAGGCTTCTGTATGGTCTATTATCAGGCATAATTTCTCAAAAACAGATGGTGAACAGGCAGAGTTAGAAATTTGTAATTTACTACCCTGTTCTAAGGACAAACTACTGAATAAAATCATAACCCCGTTAAACACCAAAACAACCTTCAATCATTCGCCTCTATTCTGCATGTCTCAGCCATTAATTTCTTTTGGCTGAAGTCCAAAGTTCATCTCTGATTGTCCTTTCTGTTCTGTTTGTAGAGATCATTGCACATGTACACACACACACACACACACACACACACACACACACACACTTCTATACCTCAATTGATTTTATGAACTAAGCCATGCTGTATCTCATCCTCATTCTTATTCATTTTATCTTAAAAATCAGTAGATTATAAAAAGAAGAAATAACTAAATGTAAATAGTTAAAACAATCCATTTGACTAAAACTGCTCAGTGTTCAAAATTGTCGTTGATTCGTGTAATATTCTGGCAAGAAAACAGAAGTAATTTATATGTTAAGTAACTTTCATATGTTAAAAGTGATCTCTTTGAAGCAGCCAGCAAGAACCTTGTGTTTTCTTAAGTTCTGTAACTATTGACTTCCTGAGTTAGGGTATGCAGAACATGAGTAGTGCCCTACTGTGAAGAGGACAGCACAGAATAGCCATAAAATATTTTCTTTGATTTTGACTTCAAATTGTAATGACAGTTTCCATTCAATGTTCTACCTGACTCTTGAGTGCAGAAATGGGAAGGCTGCTTATGTAAATTACAAACAATAAATATAAAAGATAAAGTGACTGAAATAGGAGTTTGGAATTCTGAGCAAATCTGAAGTGATGATGCTTGAACTGAATTTCATCATAATTTTTACTTGGAGAGAGATTTCAGCAGAAAGGCAAAGGTAATCAATGGTCTCATTAGTGGAAGGAGAGTGCGCAGATAAAGGAAAATGCTAGTTTTATTTTAAACCAATGACAAAATGTAACACTATTTATTTCTGTATGTGACATTTAGAGAGCCATGATATAGCAAGGGGGTAGAAGAATGATGATTTGAAAAAAAAAAGGACAAAATATTTAGTGCTAGTGATTAAGAATATTGCTGGGTGAAAGTAGAAGAAGGATATAAGTAGAAAGGTGAAAGTTTGTAAGAAATATGAATTCTTATTTAACATTTAGGATTTCAGTGTTGAGTATTGTCGTAGCTAGTTTAATAATGACATTGCTTTGGACACAGACAACTGTCTTCAGAAGACGCAAAGTTTAATCAGTCACATATTTGGCCAAACACATGCATCTAGAAATCGTAGCCAAAAAACTTGATGTCTGAAAAAAAAAAGTGAAATATGGTATTATGATACTAATTTAGAGAATAGGAAGCTGTTTGCTGGGACTACGTTGTATCAACCTCTGACTTTTAGGGAGGAACCCTGGGTGTGCAAAGAGTGAGGATAGTAAAAGTTGTAGGCCCCTATCTCTCTCTGAATGTGTGTGTGTGTGTGTGTGTGTGTTCACATGTGCCCACATGTGCACACATGTGCATGTGTATAGTTTGGGAGACCGAGGAGATCTCACACATGTCTGGAAAACGTTCTACCACTGATCTATAGACCACAAACTTTTCTCTAGCTCTGTTGACCTTTCAGATAACTTCTGGGAGAAAACTAGTGTTTTATTCTCTGAGTTTAAGTTTTACCACCAAACATGACACACTGAATTGGCAACAGGATCACGAACATATTAATTTCCTAGTTCCTAGTCATCTAGTAAAGCACCCAGGGAATGTTAAGGGAGGGCATGTATAGCTTAGACATTATGTGGTACTAATAGGGTGGAAAGTTACTATGGCAACAAAGTCTTGGAAATGTTATATGGAGAAAACCAACTTAGATGGCTAACGAAGACTACATATCTGCTAATTAAAGGTCTTGGAAAGTTAGAGCAAAAATTTTTAGTGCTTGCTCAAAAGAGCAGAAGATGTTTGAAATCATAAGGGATGAATGCTATGGTTGGTAGCATTTTCCTGAGTGATGCTCACAGAATGCCTTATGACATTATGGGAAAGTGTGTAACATAATAGGCAGGCTCTTCAGATACTTTTTCTGGTCGACTTCTTAAAAGGTGGAATAAATGGTTGCTAACTAAAGGTCAAAATTAAATGTTTCCCAATTGTGTGACTCCCAAACATCACTCAAAATTTTAAAGAACAGAAATAAAAGCAGATGAACTAATATACAATGCAAAAGTGTAACTAACAGAAGGAATTAAGAACATTTAACATGTTTCACTAACTTTAGAGGAAAACAAATGCCTTACAAGGAAATAGTATGCTTTTCAAGATCATGATTTTTTTTTTTCACAAAATCACTATCTATACTATGAGACATTAGGCTCTATATCAGAGGTGAGACAGATAATATGCCTCCATCCTCACAGTCTTTGCCAAATGAATGACCATGGATAGCTTCAGAAGTCAGGGCAGGAGCACCCTGCCTGTTGCAGCAGATTACCCCATCCTGGTTCCTACATCAGCAGAAGCACACTGCAGCTTTGGGGACATCTGAACAGAAACTAACAGTTTAGGACAATTCATAGGATGATACATCACCTTTGTAGTTAAGTGAAAAGAAGACTTGGGCAGATTAGAGTACAAGGGCTGGGGAAAGAGCTGCTCTATCTGAGGTTTGATTTTCAGCAGTCATTATGTGGCTCACACCATGTGTAACTCTGGTCTCTGGAGATCCCTTACCTGCTTTTACCTTCTGTAGATGCCAGACATGCTTATGGTGCACAACACTATATGCAGACAACATACCCATACACATAAAAATGAAAGTAAAAATGAACAGCATGCATATTCATTCACTATGTAAGCATGATAAAATAATAATAATGTTTTTCATGATATCTAATGGTTTGATGAAGTCCAAGAGGCAAGTAGATGTCACCTAGCTGGGCCAGTGCTGACTCTCATATATAAACATTCACATAAGTGTTTTCCACTGGTGCGGTGTACTGGCTAGTTTTGTGTCGACTTGACACAGGCTGGAGTTATCACAGAGAAAGGAGCTTCAGTTGGGGAAATGCCTCCATGAGATCCAGCTGTAGGGTATTTTCTCAATTAGTGATCAAGGGGGAAGGGCCCCTTGTGGGTGGGACTATCCCTAGGCTGGTAGTCTTGGTTCTATAAGAGAGCAGGCTGAGCAAGCTAGGGGAAGCTAGCCAGTAAGGAACATCCCTCCATGGCCTCTGCATCAGCTCCTGCTTCCTGACCTGCTTGAGTTCCAGTCCTGACTTCCTTCAGTGATGAACAGCAATGTGGAAATGTAAGCAGAATAAACCCTTTCCTCCCCAAATTGCTTCTTGGTCATGATGTTTGTTCAGGAATAAAAACCCTGATTAAGACATGTGGTAACAGGGAACAGATGAAATCTCTTCAGTCTAGTCTACAGTACATTAGGAGGCAGGATTACCAGAGCAAAGTCTGAAAACCACAGACTCATTTGGGTCTAATGGGATGACTTGGTAGATAAAATGTTTGTCTTGCAAGCAACAAATATAATAAATTGGGATCCCCAGAACTCATATTCATGCTCCTTGGGCACTGGCAGCAAGCCTATAATTTCAGGGCTCGGAAAGCAGAGATAGGGAATTATAGCAGAAGACTTATGAGATTAATTCTGGGATTCTACGCATATATATTTAAACACGCACACCTTAAAACTGTGGAAGAGGTAGGTGGATCCATGTACAGATATTTACTGAGCTGGCAAATAGCTGGATGCACTTGAGTCCTTTATAGTAGCTGACTAAATTTCAGTGAGTTGGTCTTTAAAGTGATCTTTCAAATGGGTGTACTGAACTCAGTATGTGCATATTCAGTCTCAGCAAATGGCAATTGTGCTTCCCACTGATAATTAGATGTCTCTAAATGTTGGAGACATTCTGGATGGAGACATGTTTTCTGGATAATAAGCTTATTTGATACAGTAGAAGTAGTACATGGTCCCTGGGTTTGGACTGTCTTAACTGGGTCTGGGATAGGAAGTTTTATACCTTAATGTTACTTTGTATTTTACTTCTGTTTCACACTGGAAGCTTTGTAATTTTCCTTCATAGTTGGTTTTGCAGACCAGGTTACAGTCCTCCAACTTTCCTCAGGTCTCCTGGCACTTGTCTATTCACTGTCCTGAGAAACTCAGACTGGAAATGAGAAGTTTGTGCTTCAGTGTTTTGTTTGTTTGTTTGGTTTTGGTTTTGGTTTTTTTTTGTTTTTGTTTTTCAAACACAGAAATGTAGAGGGGAGATGAAGAAGAAGGTTGGAACAGCCTCTTTCATTCTGGGATGGAGAGATCACATTTCAGTGTGATGGCTGATAGTCTCACAGTGCAAGGTTGGCTCCTCAGGGACACTGAGCTGTCATTCCAACACAGGGTCTGAGCATACAGACAGAGTCTGAGTGCTCTGGGGAAGTTTTGTTATTTGTCTTATTATTTATGGTTGTGGTGGTTGTATTTCTTTAACTGAAAATATGCAAGCTTTTATACTTATTTTTGTTTTAATTTAATTTGGGGCTGAGGGTTCAAGAGCTATGCTATATAGTCACCTAGCCTTGAAGAAAAGAGTAACATTCTTACCTGAGCCTCCCAGATACAGGGATTACAGTGCCCACCACCAGACCTACTTATATAATATACTAAATGGAATTCTTTCTTTATGTTCAACCAATGCTTCCTTCATTCTCATTTTGTTTTGTTTTTCTTTTTTCTTTATTTTGGTTTTTCAAGACAGGGTTTCTCTGTGTAACCCTGGCTGTCCCGGAACTCACTCTGTAGACCAGACTGGCCGAAAGATGCCTGTCTCTTTGTTTTTTTTTTGTTTGTTTGTTTGTTTGTTTTTGTTTTGTTTTTTTGTTTTCAAGATACTGGCTTAAGGTGGGTCAATCCAGTTTGCTCTTTACTGGAATATCATATTATTTTAGTTAGAGTGTCCATATCTATTCAATTATTTTTAAATTGGCACAGAGATTTTGATTATCACAGTTGTTTTATGTGTTAAAGTTCTCTTAAATTCCCTAAAAGTTATATATTTCTGCCATGATTTGTTTGTGTAGAATTTCTTTATCCCTACAGTGGGAGGTAAGAGTTTCAGATTTTTCTTGCTATCATCAATACTGAAATATAATGTCTATAAATTTACTTGTATAGATTATTGTTGACAAATGTCATCTTTGATATTGATTGGCAGTCTAGTAATGGGACAAAATATGAACATGCATTTTTCGTGTGTTTAATTTTGTAGGAAATGGCAAAAAAGATTAGAACACTGCTTTGTATTTTTTCATAGTAACATAAGTTGCAATTGCTCAAAATCCTTATCATTACACATTGTATTTTGTAATTTTATAATGAAAATAAACAGGCATATAGATATAAGAAAGAAATGGAATTGGGGTAAGAGTTTTTCAATATGAGGGTAATCTGAAAATTCCCCATTAAGTTTTGATATTAAATAATTTTATGTGTTTTTTGCAGTTTATCTCTTGTTTCATAAGCATATAAATTTCAGGTTTGATTTCAAATTAAATTTTATAGTTATTGAGTCATGGGAGTTCATTGTGTGTGTATGCTTACCAATCACATCAATCAAGTTTTGAAAATACTTTACTTAATCTTTTTTTTCTTTTTTTCTTGGCTTAGATCATTTTTTAAAAATTATTTATTTATTATTATTTTACACTCTATATTTTATCTCCCCCTAGCAGTCAACCCTCCTACTGCTCCACATCCTATATCTCCTCCCCATCACCCTGTCCCCATCCCCAATCCCACCTGAGCTCTAAACTCCCTGGAGCCTCCAGTCCTTGAGGCTACAGAACCTTGAGTGTTAGGTGCATCATCTCTGAATTAATACAGATCCAGCAGTCCTCTGCTGTATTTTTGTTGGCAACCTCATATCAGCTGGTGTATGCTACCTGTTTGGTGTTCCAGTGTTTGAGAGATCTCGGGGTCCAGATTAATTGAGACTGATGGCCCTCGTACAGGGTTGCCCTCCTCCTAAGCTTCTTTCAGTCTTTCCCTAATTCAACAACAAGGGTCTGCTGCTTCTGTCCACTGGTTGGGTGCAACTGTCTGCAACTGACTCAGCTGCTTGCTGAGTATTCTCGAGTGTTGTTATGCTAGGTCCATTTTTGTGAGCGCTCCACAGCCTCAGTGATAGTGTCAGGCCTTGGGACCTCCCCTTGAGCTGGATCCCTCTTGGGCCTGTCCCTGGACGTTCTTTTTCTCAGGCTCCTCTCTATTTCCATACCTGTAATTCTTTCAGACAGGAACAATTATGGGTCAACTGTGACTATGGGATGCTCCCGTCCTCCCTCATTTGATGCCCTGTCTTCCTGCTATCCACTATATGGCATTTCAACTAAGGTCTCTCCCCTTGATTCCTGAGAGTCTCTCACCTCCCAAGTCTCTGGTGCACTCTGGAGGGTCCCCCCAACCTCCTACTTCCCAAGGTTGCCAGTTTCCCTTCTTTCTGCTAGCCCTCAGGGCTACAGTCCTTTTTCCCTCATCCAATACCATATCAGGTTCCCCTCTCCTCCCCACTTGCTGACCCCCCCATGTCCACTTTTCCTCCAAGGTCCCTTCTTCCTCCCCACTTATAATTACTTTCTTCTCCCTCCCAGGTGGGACTAAGGCATCCTTACTTAGACACTTCATCTTGTGCTTTTTGAGTTTTGTGGACTTTATCTTGGGTATTCTGTACTTTTGTGTGTGGGGGTAATATGCACTTATTAGTGAGTACATACCATGCTTTCCATTTGAGTCTGAGTTACCTCACTGAGGATGGTATTTTCTAGTTCCATTCATTTTCCTGCAAAACACAGGATGTTCTTGTTCTTAATAGCTGGGTAGTATTTCATTGTGTAAATGAACCACATAGTCTCTATCCATTTTTCTGTCATGGGACATCTAGATTGTTTCCAGCTTCTGGACATCACAAATAAGGCCACTATGAGCATAGTAGAACACATGCCCCTGTAGCATGGTGGGGCTAGCATGGTGGGGCTAGCATGGTGGGGCTAGCATGGTGGGGCTAGCATGGTGGGGCTAGCATGGTGGGGCTAGCATGGTGGGGCTAGCATGGTGGGGCTAGCATGGTGGGGCTAGCATGGTGGGGCTAGCATGGTGGGGCTAGCATGGTGGGGCTAGCATCTTTTGGGTATATTCCCAAGAGTGGTATATCTGGGTCTTCAGGTAGATCTATTTCCAATTTTCTGAAGAACCTCCAGATTGATTTTGAGAGTGGTTATACCAGTTTGCAATGCCCCCAGCAATGGAGGAGTGTTCCTTTTTCTCTGCATCCTCTTCAACATGTGTTGTCACCTGAGGTTTTGATCTTAGCCATTCTGATTGGTGTAAGGTAGAATCTCAGGGTCATTTTGATTTGCATTTCTCTGATCACTAAGGACTTTGAACATTTCTTTAGGTGCTTCCCAGCCATTAGATATTCCTCAGTTGTAAGTTCTCTGTTTAGTTCTATATCCCATTTTTTGATTAGGTTGTTTGGTTTTTTGGTGATTAACTTCTTGAGTTCTTTATCTATTTTGGATATTAACTCTGTATAGGATGTGGTTAGTAAAGTTCTTTTCCCCAATCTGTAGGTTGCTGATTTGTCTTATTGACTATGTCTTTTGCCTTACAGAAGCTTTCCAGTTTCATGAGATTCCATTTATCAATTCTTGATCTTAGAACATGAGCCATTGGAGTTCTGTTTAGGAAATTTCCCCTGTGCCAATGAGTTCAAGACTCTTCCCCACTTTCTCTTCTATTAGATTCAGTATATGTGATTTTATGTTGAGGTCTTTGATCCACTTGGACTTGAGCTTTGTACAAAGTGACAAATATGGGTTTATTTCATTCTTCTATATATAGACCTCCAGTTAGACCAGCAACATTTATTGAAGATGCTTTCTTTTTTTCCATTGTGTATTTTTGGTGTCTTTGTCAAAGATCAAGTAACAGTGTGTGGTTTTATTACTGTGTCTTCATTTCTATTCCATTGATCAAGGTGTCTGTTTCTGTACCAATACCATGCAGTTTTTATCACTATTGCTCTGTAGTAAAGCTTGAGGCCAAGGATGGTGATTCCTCCAGCTGTTCTTTTAGTGTTAAGAATTGTTTCGCTATTCTGGGTTTTTGTACTTTCCAGATGAATTTGAGAATTGCTCTTTCCATGTATTTGAAGAATTGTGTTGGGATTTTGATGGGGATTGCATTGAATCTGTAAATTGCCTTTAGTAGGAAGGCCATTTTTACTATGTTAATTCTGCCAATCCATTTTCTGAGATCTTCTTCCATTTCTTTCTTGAGAGACTTGAAGTTATTGTCATACAGGCCTTTCACTTGTTTGGGTAGTGTTACCCTAAGATATTTTATACTATTTGTGGCTATTGTGAAGGGAGTTGTTTCCCTAATTTTTTTCTCAGGCTGTTTATCATTTGTATAAAGGAAAGCTACTGATTTGTTTGAGTTAATTTTATATCTGGCCACTTTCCTGAAGTTGTTTATCAGCTGGAGAAGTTCTCTGGTAGAATTTTTGGGGTCGTTTATGTATACTATCATATCATATGCAAATGGTGATACCTTTAATTCTTCTTTACCAATTTGTATCCCCTTAATCTCTTTTTGTTGTCTTACTGTTCTAGCTAACACTTAGAGTACTATACTGAATAGATATGGGGAGAGTGGGCATCCCTGTCTTGTCCCCGATTTCAGTGGGATTGCTTCAAGTATGTCTCCATTTAATTTGATATTGGCTGTTGGTTTGCAGTAAATTGCTTTTATTATGTTTAGGTATGGACCTTGAATTCCTGAACTATCCAATACTTTTAACATGAAGTGCTGCAGACCCTCTTGGTCCCTGTCTGTGTGGATCGAGTCTCTGGTCACAGGTGGGCAAGGAGTCGGTGGGAATTGACAGACAGACTCAACACAAGGGAGTGTGGATCTGAAAGTAATTTGTCAAATCGAGCATCAACCTTTTTAAAAAAAAATTTATTAGGTATTTTCTTCATTTACATTTCCAATGCTATCCCAAAAGTCCCCCATAACCCCCCCACTCCCCTACTCACCCATTCCCACTTCTTGGCCCTTGTGTTCCCCTGTACTGAGGCATATAAAGTTTGCACTACCCATGGTCCTCTCTTTTTAATGATGGCCGACTAGGCCATCTTCTGATAAGGTCACAGACCAGCAAGATACAAAGAGGTTACTGTATTCTTACACAAAACAGAGGAATGCAAACACTGGAAGAACTGACAGGAACCAACTGGGATAAAATTCACTGTTAACATCTTGGATAAAAGCATATCTACCTAAGGTCCACTTAATCTTAGAAGCCAGGGGCAAGGGCTTCTTGCCCTTGCCATAGTTCCTATTCTAGTCTATTGTATAGTCCACATCCCCCCTAGGCCATTGTAAATACTTGTGTATGGGTGTAACTCAGCTACCTATAGTTCTAAGTATCTACTCTGGTTCCTCTTTAGGTCACAAACTTCCTTCTTCCTAGATAATGGTAAATTTCTATGTAGGGCAGTGACTTAGCTATCCATGCCCAGGGTCGGATCAAGGACTGCCTAGAATCTAACTTACCTATATGTCAAAATATCAATCCTTAGGAGCACTTGTAATAAAGCAATATTAAGGGAAAGCACACAGATCCGTTTACCAACTAAAGCAAGGACATTGGAGAATTCTTTATACAGGATGCCAGGGTTCCAGGAGAGTAAGTTTCCATGAACTTTCGCCTTAGGACAGTGCCCAGGTTTTCAGGGCCTGTAGTACTTGTCACTACTGGAGTGGATGTACCAACCAAGGAGTTTTGTATTTTGTCAAATGCTTTTCTTTTCTTTCTTTTGTATTTTTTTTTTTTTTGCATGAGATGAATATGTGATTTTTTTATTTAAATATTTTTTATTATGTATTTTCCTCAATTACATTTCCAATGCTATCCCAAAAGTCCCCCATACCCTTCCCTCCATTCCCCTACCCACCCATTCTCACTTTTTGGCCCTGGCGTACCCCTGTACTGGGGCATATAAAGTTTGCCTATCAAATGGGCTTCTCTTTCTAGTGATGGCCAACTAGGCCATCTTTTGATATATATGCAGTCAAAAGCTCCAGGGTACTGGTTAGTTCATAATGTTGTTGCACCTACAGGGTTGCAGATCTCTTTAGTTCCTTGGATACTTTCTCTAGCTCCTCCATTGGGGGCTCTGTGATCCATCCAATAGCTGGCTGTTAGCATCCACTTATGTGTTTGCTAGGCCCCGGCCTAGTCTCACAAGAGACAGCTATATCAGGGATTTTTTTCTTTGAGTTTTATATATATATATATATATATATATATATATTGGATTACGTTAATGGATTTTCATATATTAAACTAATTGTGCATCCTTGGGATGAAGCCTACTTGATCATGTTGAAAGATAGTTTTGATGTTTTCTTGGATTTGCTTTACAAGAATTTTATTGAGTATTTTTGCATTGATATTCATAAGCAAATTTGGTCTGAAGTTCTCTATTTTGGCTGGGTCCTGGTGTTGTTTATGTATCAGAGTAATTGTGTCTTCATAGAAAGAGTTAGGTAGTGTTTCTTCTCTTTCTGCTCTGAATG
Source organism: Mus caroli (assembly GCF_978045245.1). Lineage (NCBI taxonomy): Eukaryota > Metazoa > Chordata > Mammalia > Rodentia > Muridae > Mus > Mus caroli. Next base: position 103,907,717 of record NW_028227262.1, on the reverse strand, counting down.
CAATGGATCCTCAACTGCTCTGAGTGCAGCAGGTCCTCTAGGATGGGTAGGGATATGGTGTCTTCATGGGAGCAGACCAACTAGGAGTCTGCCCCAGCATAAAGGACCCGGAAGAAGAGATAGAAGAGACTGAAGGGGAGTGGTATTCGGGAGGGCATGGGTTTTGTTGGGTGATGGGTCTCAAGTCTACCATATGTGGGATCATCTCATTTGTCTATATTTATATCATTTCATAAGTATAAAATTGTATTTATGTCTTAACTTTGTGAGAAAATATAAGAAAAAAGAGGTACAGACATCAGAAAGTAGGAGTCTTATGATTTCTCTCTTGGAGATGTTTGTCCATTTTAAGACTTGTTTTTATATTAACTTCATAACAATTGTGGAATCCTATCAGACAAATTTGGCTGGATGACTTTGATAATGGTAATAAGTCTGTATATCATCTTGAAATGTAGTCATCATTCTATCAAGTTTTAGTATCCTAAGCTGTAAACATTAAATTTATCTATAATGTTCTGTATTTGTAAGCATGTGGGTTTATGTGTAGGAACAGACTTTCATACATACACATACATACTTTGTGTATACTTTTCTTGTTGGCTGTTATTTTAAAGGCATTTTTTTTTCTTTTTACAACTGTAATTTTGATAGTTTGTTTCTTGTCTCTCTTCATGGTAAAAAGAAGTTCATCAAAGGTTCTAATAGTTTCAAAGAACCAGCTTCTCTGGTGAATTTTAAAATCTATTTTTAAGTTTTGTACTAGTTACAAGTGATTAATTCCATTAGAGAGATTTCAGATCAACTGTAAATTAAGATTTAGAAATATCTTAAAGTACATACTTACAATTTCAGGTTTTCAATTATTTTTCATTGTTTTTTTAATTAGGTATTTTCTTCATTTACATTTCCAATGCTATCCCAAAGGTCCCCCATACCCTCTTCCCCCTACCCACCCACTCCCACTTCTTGGCCCTGGTGTTCCCCTGTACTGAGGCATATAAAGTCTGTCTCTTGTGAGGCTATGCGGGGGCCTAGCAAACACAGAAGTGGAGGCTCACAGTCAACTATTGGATGGATCACAGGGCCCCCAATGGAGGAGCTAGAGAAAGTACCAAAGGAGCTAAAAGGATCTGCAGCCCTATAGGTGGAACAACAATATGAACTAACCAGTACCCCCTGGAGCTCTTGTCTCTAGCTACATATGTATCAGACAATGGCCTAGCTGGCCAGGTTTTGAATTTTTTAAATATGCTTTTTTTTGTGTGTGTGAGAATATGTGATTTTGAGGGAAGGTCATTAACGCAGGCTGACTTCACACTCATTATGTTGCTGAGGCTGACCATGACATTCTGACCTGCTGATGACACCTAGTAGGTGCTTGCATTGTAGCCATGTGGATTTGTGTCCAGGTTGTATGAGTGCTGTGATACAAACCCAGAGCCTGGAACATCCTGGCAAGCACTGTGCTACAGAGCTATATCCCATGATACAAAAATGTGTTCTTGAAAGATGCATGTCACATAAGGAATATGTTACTACAGCCTATACCACAAAACCTTCAATTTATTTAGAAACAGACTGGAAAAAGAACAGTTAGCATACCCTAGGCAGGCCATGGAGCCTGAGCCTGCTCTAGTCACTCTGACTGGCAGGTTTTACGGTAGTTACTTTGACACTGGTCCCAAAATAATGATGTTTAATTCTGGACTTCTTAATCTGATATTGCAACATTTCCCATAAAGAAAATATTCAGCCATTTTCTTAACTATTTACTTAAATATAACTATGCTACATAAAATGTATACTAAAACCCAATTTAGAGATTTTTCTTAGCTCAGGTTTCCATTTTTATGTATTTTGAAGGATATAATAACATCTTTAGTGAAGAAACATTTGTAATATGAGAAATTGCTGTAAATATTTGTTTTGTAGCAAACTATATTTATGACATTACCTTTCTCAGAGCATGTGTGCTGCAGATCAAACAGCAAACATGCACTTTTATGAAGGGTGATATAACTTATAGCATCTCCCTCCAACTTAGATATGGGACTAAAATAGTTTTAAAAAATCTCATTTTGCATATAAAACTTTATATTTATAATTTTCCTTTAAACTTTATTACCATTGCAACATTTTCTCAAAGCAACTTTGTAGTTGTCTCCTAAATTAACTATATTGGACCTCAAAAAAGAAAAGATATAAAAATTCTCAGCCTTTGTATTTCTGTTCCCCTCTGTGTGTGTACTCATTCCATATAGCTTTGTTTTTATTGAAGGTAAGTGTTCCACCAGTTAGCCATATCCCCAGCAGTCTTGTCTTTACTTAAAAGAATATCAGTTATTCATGGAAGAATCAGACACTACTTGATCAGATTTTTCTTTTTGACTAACTAGAAGCTACAAGTCTTTACTTTTGATAAGTCGCATGTATTGATGACCTGGGGGCTAGCTCTGTACTTCTTATGTGGTATTTCCTAAATCTTCAGCAACAGTATTTTATAAAGTCCCGTTTCTTGAGTAGAGCTTTAAGAAGCAGTCCACTGTGTGAGAAACTGGCAAGTAAGTGTCAGATCTCAGGGCCCACTTCTAACTCACACAATCTTACCTCACAGACAGTGCTACCAGATTTGTGAAAAGCATATCCAGAGATATTTCTAGAACTGAAGTCCAGTAGAGCAAACCAGACATCTCACTTCTACGTGTGAAGTCTAGCAAAGGAAGTTTATGAATCTCCTGACCTACTTGCAGGCGTATAGAGAGTTCCCTGTGCATAGAGACACATGGTGATGAAGAAAAATTCTTTCTTGGTCTTAGAGAAAAGAAAACAGATAAAGTGTGCTCTAAAAACTTGGGGTGGGAATATAAGCATCTCCCTTAAAGGGGGTAAGATGGATAGAAAACTGTCTTCTTTTGACTCATTCTCATTTCTTAAACTATTAAGGGGAAACCCATGTGGGGGATCCCATGTGGGATCAATCATAATTGCATCACTCCCACTTATTCAAAAACCTAGAGCTGTCACAGCTGTACATCATAACAGAGCAATTATGAGATGTCCCTGTACTCTTCTCAAGCAGAGCCACCTATTAACCCACAGTTCACAAGCATGATGAATTCCCATGGTTTCTACCATCCTTGAATGCTTGAGCAAAACATAAATTATAAAAATAATAAATAAATAATATACTTTCCCATCCCTTCTCTCCACAGCTCTTATTGGAGTTAAGTAGGTTTTCTTTTAAAACTAAAAGAAATCAAGTTATTCTCTCCTTTATCTATGTTACAAGGACATTTGTCAACCTCTTTACTGAAGGCCACTTTTTAAAAAATGGAACATCTACACAACCCTTCAAGTATGTAAACATGGAGTTTCCTAGACTGAGGAGATGAAAGCAAGGATAGACTGAACACCTCTAATCGTCTTTGAAACTACATTCTTTCTTTACATTTCATGCTCCTAAGCCTGTGCTGTGCTCCTCAAGCTCCATCTACAAGATGAAAACCAAAATTACTAAATTTCAATTAGTGTTTCCATAAAGTTTCCATCAATAAAGTTGTACTTGGAAAGCTGGGCATGGTGGCACATGCCTTTAATCCCAGCATTTGGGAGGCAGAGGCAGGCAAATTTCTGAGTTCAAGGCCACAGTAGTTCTCTGGTCTACAGACTGAGTTCCAGGACAGCCAGGACTGAGAAACCCTGTCTCAAAAGTGCCCACCCCCCAAAAAATAAGTTCTATGTGGAGTTCTGAGCATAATCAAAATAGTGTTTCTATAAGTTTTTGACAAGTTGAGCCTCAATGTTCCCAACTACAAAGTTACATCTAATAACTGAGAACTTACATAACTTTTTGATGAATATGGAAAATCATTAATGTAGAAAATAATGAGAGTAAAATTGCAACTAGCCATGCTTAATAATTTAGCTCTGTAATTTGTCTCTCTACATTAGTGAGTATAAGTTTTTCTTTTCCAATGTGTCTTTTATTTAGTATTATCTATATGTGTAACCCACTACAAATTTTGCCTCTCCCTTCCAGTTCAGGTATGAACAGTCCAAACCCAGGGAACATGTACTACCTGTAAAACCCTCTTCACTGAAACAATCCTCTTGACTCTACTTGTCCAGGTTTATCAAATATTTAGCTGTTAGAAAGTCTGGGAGTCTGAGATGATTCTTTGAGGAATTTAGCACAGAATGGCCTGCCATACGTGAAAAAAACCAGAGTGTCAAGACATTGAGAATGGGGACTAAAGATTCGTTAAGTTCAGGCTGAAATTTTCTTTTCTTTTATTTCTTTTATTTTACTTTATATTTTTATTAGATCTTTTCTTTATATACATTTCAAATTTCAAATGCTATCCCGAAAGTTCCCTATACCCTCCCCCCGCCATGCTCCCCTACCCACTCACTCCCATTTCTTGGCCCTGGCATTCCCCTTTACTGGGCACCTTATCTACACCTGATCTATTTTTGTGGCAAAGATAAGGCATAGATCATTTTGATTGAAAATATGTGTGCGGTTCAGGACAGGAGGATAAATCTCTTGCATAGGAAAGATGGACAGTCATATCATCAAAGACTATGATATGTGGGAATACCTGTGTCCTCTATTTTGGAAATTATATCACTAATATTTCCAGCCTCAAGACTATACCAAAAACAGATTTCAAAGTTTCTAAGAATATGATCCATGAGTTTGGACTTTCCAAGTAGATTCAGTGTGTAATAATATTAGAAGCTTTAAAAATATAACACTTTTAGTCAATCACATGATTGATACTGTATTAATTTGTAAATATGTTAACCTATATTTCTATTATTGATAGTTAGGACTGCAATCTCACAAGTGTACTAGAATATTTTTTGGTACTTCTTCTTGTTCTTATACTTATATGAGCAGTATTCTAAATGGGCTTTTATTTTATTTTGCAATATGAGTGCATTAAGGCAGTAAATGTGATTTTCCACTTAAAATTACCATTATGGTTTTGGTTACTGCCTATTGCTTAGTAATTTTTTTTCTTATCAAAATACTCCTTGGTTGATTTAATTCTTAATTTTTTCATTAAATGCTGTAGATTGTAGGGAATCATTTTTCTTCTGACATGAGTTCTCAGTTGTAGATTCATGCATCATCTATTTGATATTCAAATGACCCTTATTGGTTTTTATATTTTTATAACCTTCATTGTAGAATCCGGTAATGCTTTTCATTGAATTCTTCTAGTTTGTCTTATTTCCAGTCATCTGTAAGTCATCTGTTCTGTTTTCAAAACCACTTGTCTGTAAATTTTTTCTCATTACCATGCTCATTTCAATTTTAACTAAAGCTCAATCATAATATATCAGGTATAATGGCAACATTAAAATACATAAGAGAACCATTCACAATCTATAGTAGTTACACCAAAAATGAAATAGAAGATTTGTTTCTTTTGTGAAACAGAAAAATGTATCCTTAATATGAACAACACTGTAATATAATCCGCTTATGGGTTGCAACAAATCTGACAACTGAAGGTATATATAAGACAGCTGCTATTGGCTCACTTAAATATATATCTTCAAAAATCTCTTTTCACTGACTGTTTTCAGTGGAAATAGTCATTAAATGCCATATTTTTATTTGCATCGCCTCAGTTTTGTTTTTCTTTCATTTGATCAGTAATAGCCTCCTTTGGCACCAGGTATCAGTCATGATCATCTTGTTGATTGTTAAAACAATGTTTAAGGTCTAATTTATCCTTAGGAATCTAGTTGGCTGTCTTCGTAGCACTCCAATGTTTGAAGGATGTGATAAAGTTCTCATGAGATCTCTCCTGACACTGAACACTATGCCCTAGCTCGACTTCTTCACACATTCATGGAAGCAGATTACCTTATTTATGCCACCTAAGGAACATACTCATCTTTGGGATTCCAGAAACCAAAAAAATTCAAAGTAGAGATCAAATAAATAAAATATTTAAAGAAGCCAAGTTTTCTCTAAGTGAAGATGATATAATAGTATACTGAAGAGATCTCAAAAATTCTGCCAAATAATTCTAGAAAGGATAGACAATTTTGACCAAGTGGTAGAATACAGCATAAGCTTACAAAAATAATTGCAGTTTTTCAGTGATAATTCCATGGAAAGGTGTGCTGATCTAGGTTGTATTGAACCAAATAATGTGTGCTTGGTGATATCTGGGAAAACATTTTTGATGCAGAGCAAAAGAAAAAGTTAAAACCTGACAGTGGTGCTACAAAGCTTTAATCCCATTATTTGGAAGGTAGAGGTGGATCTGAGAGTAGAATAGCCTGATCAATAAAAATAAGTTCTAGGACGGCCAGAGCTATTCAAAGAAACATTATCTCAAAAATAGAAATAAAAGAAAAATGTTTTTAAAAGGATTTAAAAAAAAAGTATCCAAGGAGCTAAAGAGATCTGCAACCCTGTAAGTACAACAAGATTGTAAACTAACCAGTACCCTGGAGCTTTTGACGGCATATATATCAAAAGATGGCCTGGTCGGTCATCACTGGAAAGAGAAGCCCATTGGACACGCAAACTTTATATGCCCCAGTACAGGGGAGCGCCAGGGCCAAAAAGTGGGAATGGGTGGGTAGGGGAGTGGGAGGGGGGGTATGGGGGACATTTGGGATAGCATTGGAAATGTAATTCAGGAAAATATGTAATAAAAATTTTTTTAAAAAGGATTAAAATATGAATTCTACCCAATGCTGATAAAGATTTCTTGAACTTGAACTTCTAAAAATGAATTTCCACTTAAGAGGTCAGAAGTTAAGTGCGTTAAATTGAAGACTTTCCTTCCCATAGATCAACAGAGGAAACTCTGTGTCACTAGACTAATTGACTGACATTGTGCATAGTTTTGGCTACTCAAATTTCACTGCATTTTATCAAAATATGTAGAACAGATGGCAAATACATAAATATGCATTAAGATGAGTACAGACAGTGACATATGTTAATTGTTCAACATTTCTTAGCAATTCCCAGTACTCCATGTCTGAAATGTTAAGGTAAAAAGAACCTGAAATTTTACGTTCCCAAGTCTTGGGTTTAACTTTAAATCATTCAAATTCTGGGCTTCTTACTGGTCATGTCATGTCAGAGACGATCATGTATAAATCATAACAATCTGAAGGCAGTATAGGTTACATTTTTATAAGAATATAAGAAAAATACACTTATAGAAAAATGCTTCATGAGCTGAAAAAGGGAGAAAAGTAGAATTATTAGAGGAAAAATATGACATGGATAAAGAATTATGGAAATAAGTTATAAACAACTGAAGAGTTGGTAGGATATGAAGATCAAAGGGGGCATATGAAAATAATAGGTTATTCATTTAGTTTCATTTCAAATATCAACATCAAAACATTCAAATACATTTCAAGGTTAAAAATCAATAAAAAAATAATGAATTCCCCCTTATGAGTTCAGACTCCTAAACCAAATATATGAGAAAGGTTCTAGTCATGATGCACATTTAGTGAACCCATAAGCTAAGAGAAGGCATCTAGAACAGTGTCACTTTCATGCAAGTGGTACTGTTAGGAAGAAAGTTATTGAACCACTGTAATAACCTGGAGGTTTGTTCCCATTCAGTGATGTTGTCCCTTTGTGAAACTGAATAAAAAATAGATTGGAAAAACAGAAGGAAGAAGTGAAAAAAATGGGGGCGGGGATCAAGATTTATTATGAATTTAGGCTTGCAAGAAATTTAGGTGGGAAGAAAAAGAGGAAGAGAATCAAAGGAAAGGATTTTAAACAACATATTTCAAGTAGAGAAAGGCAGCTGAAAGGAGACACATTTTCAGCATGAAACCCCTGATCTGCTTCCATGGATCTTTTCTTTCTGGCCTCCTTCATTCCCTTGTTTGCTTTGTTCTCTCCCAAGTTTAGCAAACTAATTTAGTTGTTTTGTTTTATTATGTTGCCATTGATGTTATTGCATCTGAGTCTATATAAACATAGCCATGTGTTTATACATTTATGATTATGATGATATGGGCCCAGGTTCTAACTTTTCCAGGTATGTCTCAAGGGAAGATTAGACCCCTCCTTGTATTTCAGTATGCAGAATAGTCAGATATCCTTGATTTCTTCAATGAATTTACATTTCCTGATGTTGCTTTCTTAATTCATCTCCCATGTAGGAGATGAATAGAAGCAAAGAAAAAAAAAGGAAAGGAAGGGAAATGGAAGGAAAGGGAAGGAAAGGAAAAGGAAAGGAAAAGGGGAAGGGAAAGGGAAAGGGAAAAAGAAGGGAAAAAGAAGGGAAAAAAGAAGGGAAAAAAGGGAAAAAAGAAGGGACAAAACAGAAGGGGAAAAAAGAAGGGGAAAAAAGAAGAAGGGGAAAAAAGAAGGGAGAAAGGAAAGGAAAGGAAGGGAAAGGAAAGGAAAGGAAAGGAAAGGAAAGGAAAGGAAAGGAAAGGAAAGGAAAGGAAAGGAAAGGAAAGGAAAGGAAAGGAAAGGAAAGGAAAGGAAAGAGAAAAAAACAGAAATAAATTCTGTATTTTGTTGAAGTTCTGTGACTTGGGCCTGTGAGCTAAACTGGCTTAAAGTAGATAAAAAAGAAAGAAGGAAAGAAGAAACAAAGGAAGGAAGGGAGGGGGAAGGAGGGAGAAAGGAATTAAGCAAGCTTTAGGTTAATATTATATGCATAAGGGCTATAAGAAATATACATGCGAAATATGCATTAGATCAGTACCTTTCATACCAAAATGGATAAATGATGATGAAGAGACCAGACAGATTAAAAGCAAGAAGTAATGATATGGCTGGTTACATAAGTGACTAGGAAGTTTTTGATAAAATGGTCACTGTCCTGTGAGATTGGCTCTATAATCTTTATATTCTCAAGTCATCTCAGTGAATGTGCTGTCTCCTTCCTGATCTTGCAGAGGACACCTTGACAGATGAAAAATTCTTTCGGGAAGAAACATCATGTTTATATCTATTTTTTTTTAGCAAAAATTAGAGGATCAAAATACTTTATGAGTTTACTGTTTCTTAATTGACCTCAACCTGAATTATTCTTTATGCTAATGTGATGTGTTTACAAATACCTTATTAAGATGCCCTTATCTTTATCCAGAAAGACTGTGGTTCTGGAAAAGCAAAGGGCCCATGAACCTATCTATGAACCTTTCTATAATGTCTGTCACATTGCATAGCAAACACTTTATAGATGTTATCATACATCAGAACATGTGACATGAATCAGTTTTGGTTTGGGGGAGATTTCTCATATTGCAGATTGGCTTTGTCCTTGCCATTTCTTTTCATGGCTGGCTGCAAATACTTCTGATTGGCCAGAGAAAATTAGTATTTATGACTAATGACAATCAAACAATACAAACATATATTTAAATATGGCAAGTATACACATAGAGTTTAGAGTTTAAACCTCAGACTAGCAAGGCAGACAGCCTGAGACCAAGGTCTCATCCTCTCTAACAACTGGCTGTGTTAGCCTCACATGTCTAAATTCCTTCACCTTACCTTAGAGTAAGGCTTCTTGTCATTTTTAAATTATGAGTTCTAAACGCTTAGAACATAATGGTATGAGAAACACTTCATTGGATAATTGAATACAACGAGTAGCATTATTATTATCATCATTTTATGGGACTTTAAATGAGTTGATACATATTAAGTGAGTAAAGGTATATGTCAGAATAACTAAGGACACGTACTTTCTTGGTGAACATTATTACAGCACTGTCCTTTACAACATCCTTATGTACATAAGTAATCAGAATGCTGTCGCTGAAGACATCGGCCTCTATGACATGGAGCCTTGCCCATTCAAGGCAAGGACTCTAGGTTTAAGCTTTATCCAAAGATATGGTAATAAGTGATGGAGGAAGTCCAGGGCCATGCCAACGCAGGTCACAAGCTCAAGCACTGAACTTGGTCTCCACTCAAATAATGTCCTGAACTATGTATTTCACTTTTCATTTAGTCACTAAGAATATTTCATTTTCATATTCTTCTTTCTTGAGAAATAAAATTGAACAAACCATGGCATTTTCTACTTGTCTTGGATATGAGGAAGCTCACAATTAACGTTACTATTTGGCTTTCTTCAGTCCTAGCCTGCTACAGTGAAGTTCTCCGGAATATATTGGCTCTTATGGTTTGAGACTGACATGCTCCTTAGATTATAAACTCTGTATTTTTTCTGCAGTAATTTTATAATATGGTATAACTTTATCCTGTAATTGTCCTTATAATGGTCATTTATTGCTTTAACTAAATAAGAATATTTAGCTATATTTTTCACATTTAGCATAGGATAATGCTCTATTTTTTACATAATTTGATGTTCTTTGTGACTTAAACTATATTCTTTTTTTGTTTTTTTTTTGTTTTGTGTTTTTGTTTGTTTGTTTGTTTGTTTGAGACAGGGTTTCTCTGTATAGCCCTGACTGTTCTGGAACTCACTCTGTAGACCAGGCTGGCCTCGAACTCAGAAATCCACCTGCCTCTGCCTCCCGAGTGCTGGGATTAAAGGCGTGCATCACCATGCCCGGCTCAGCTATATTCTAATGATATAAAATTGGTTCTACTATTTCTGGAACTATATAAATAGATATGTGACTAAATCATGTTTATGAATGTAAGCTATGGTGATATAAATAGCATATCGAGTCTCATAATTATGACATTTACAAATTTTAAAAACTGCAATGTTTCAAAAGTGCAAAGACTATTCAAATGTAGCACAGACAACAAATGTAAAGTAATTACTTTTGTTTTAACAGAGGTTGATCTACGCTGTTAAAAATTTATACATTACATTTAATTAGTAAGTAATAATTACAAAATGCTCAACAGGATATAGGAAGGTCAATTAGAGTGATATATATGAGCAAATGAGTCACAGATTACTGTCTGTGCACTTTGAAATCTTCATATACTTCCCGAGATGCTATTCCAGAGGTGGTCATTAGTTGATAATGAATATTTTATAAGACTGCATGAATAATCCAGTGCAGGAGACATGATAACAAAAAACAAAACAAGCACAAAAAATGACCTCACTCTAAATAGTTTCTCGCAATTTTGACTAGATAATATTAATATAAAATGTTTACTAAAAGATTTTTATTATTTGATTATTTTAAGCATTTATATAATGAATTTAATAATTTTCATCCCATCCTCTTCCCTTATCTCCCTCCCTTAGTCCACTATAACTTATCTTCTCAGCATATACCACCCTTCAAGTTCATGCATACTTCCAAAGTATTTTTTATTAATGATTTTATTCCTCTACATTTCAAATGATATTCACCTTCCCACTCACCCTTCCACCAACACCCATCCTATCCCCACTCACTCCCCTGCCCTTTGCCTCACTGATAGTGCTCCTCCACCCATTCACCCAATTCTGCTTACCCCTCTAGAATTTCCCTACGTTGGGGCATCAAGTCTGCCTCCCCTCCCATTGATGTCAGATAAGGCTATCCTCTGCTACATATATATCTAAAGTCCTGGATCTCTCCATGTATACTCTTTGGTTGGTGGTTTAGTCCCTGGGAGCTCTGGGTGGTCATTAGTTGATAATTCATTTATACCATTTTTGTTTTGTTTAAAATTTATTGTTAAAATCATCCATTTTATTGAGTAGAATAAAGAATGCAAATAAATTAAATTTTGTGAAGCAAGAAGGTATTTAGGCAGTGACAAACAATTTAATGTATGCAGAACAGTATAAATGAAAAGAAAATGAAATCCCAGGCACCACCATATACAAACAAATAATTCACCAAAATGAAAGCTAAAGGTAAAAGGTCAAGCAACGTTTGTGCTCCTTCTTCTCAACAAGTAATGGAAGAATGCCATTGGAATTTATTCTTTATTCTTTTTGACTCCTGCTTGGGCCCTTGTGATGGCCATAGAAATAATTCAGAAGATGCACAGCACATGAGATAGAAGCTAGAAAGAGTAAGCTGACACTCTGTCAGGGGTTGAGAGTAGGCAATGAGCAGAGAGAACATGCGTTTTAGACAGTGTCCCAACATGCATTTTAGACAAATATGTTTTTCCTACAGACACTGGGACAGGTAGCTTTTCTGAGAGGCATATTTTCTTCCCAGGGGATTGGCTGACTTACTTGAATTGAATGTTTTAAAATTTTATAAATGTTTTCTTACTTGTAGAATTGGTATATAGATACTTTTTTTCCCTGTCTCTTTATAAAGCTGAACCCCCCCCTATAACTCTACTTTTTCTCTTTCAAATTTATGGCCACTTTTTCAGTAACTGTTATAATATGCATACATACATATATACACACAGAAAAACACACATACACACATAAAAACATATCAAAAACATAAATAAAACCATCTAAGTCTATATAATGTTATGTGTATACATATGATTTCAGAGCTGACCATTAGGGGTTGGATAACCGGTTTGTGCAGTCTTTATTAGGTATGTTTTTTTATCCTGCTCTATGACCTTGGCATTCCTTAGTTGTCTTTAGTTCTTTGTATAGGTTTGAGGTCTTATGAGCTTCCCATGTCTATGTTAGTATGTCTGTTCAAGTTCTTGTTCAGCTCACTTTAGGCCATAATTTTGGTAAGACTTTAATGTTGAGGCTTCTGATATTCCTAGAAGACATAGTCTTACAGCAAACTCATTATTTATCTGGCTTTTCACAGTTTTCTGTTCTCTCCTGAAATGATTCCTGAGTTTTGGTGCAAGTATTGTTTTGTAGATGTGCCATTTGGAATTTTCAGATCAAGAGCTAATAATATTTAAAACTATTGAGCATCTAAGTCTTCAAAACTATAAAACAAAGCTTGATGATACATTTATTTCACATTCTTCTAAAATGAAACTTTGTCTAGCATCCTACAGTTTAATGAAGAAGAAACAGGGTCTCAAACCCAAACACACTGATATTCAAGCATATGAAAATTTCCAGCACAAGTTTTTGCTTTGTCATATCAATTTCTGAGGGCCAAATACTATTTTATCAAAGATAAACAAAACACAAGTTTCATATATAGATGGTCATATGCTCTCCATGACATTTAAATGTCATCACGAAATACATTTTTTCAAATGCTGAGAATAGTCTGTAGTCATGAAGGTACTTTTGTTACATATCATCTGATGTTGGACATAAACATTCTCTCCATTACATTAAGAGGAAATTAACCGAGAATATGCTTTAAGAAGTTATCATTTCCTGTCTGGTAATATTCCCACAGGATGACTCATGACCCATAGGCTGTAACAGAATATTTAATCTCCAAAAAGATGACTCAGCTGCTTTAACTCTCTACAAGTTTAATAATGATTCCTATTCTTCCTGCTCATCTTCCTACAATGTACTAATGCAACGGTTTTGGTTTTTGGGTAAATCAATGTTATTCATTACACTAGGAGAAGTGTCAAAAACTGTCACTTTTTCTGATGCTAGTATATTGTAGTAAACTTTAATGATGTATTGGAAAGATACATAGGTTATATTTTCAAACATTTTTTTGCCTATTAAATGTCCTGTGTTATTTAACTAGTACAGCTTACAGTCGGAACTAGCTTAACTGATATAACTAAAACAAATGGATAGAAGTTGATAGATATTGTAACTAGTGGTCCTCATCTGAATACAGCACTTGTCTGAGAGACCAATACTATCCAAGTGCCTCATTGAACTGTAGAGTTTTCATTGAGAAAATTCTCATTACTCAAGAGTCCAGAACTCAATATTCCTTGTGCTGAGGTCTCCACAGCCACAGTATTTATGAAAAACTATGCTTAAGGGCTGAGGATATACCTTAATGGTTGAGCACTTGTCTGGTAAGTGTCATACTGATAGTACTTAAGATTTGCTCGTATCTGGCTATGATTTAAAATCCTAGGTTTTGTAGAATGTCCAAGGAAATGTCTCCGATAAACATTTACTGCATATGTGCTCTTGAGCAAGATAATCATCTATATTTCAATATTTTAATACGTAAACCATGACTAAAATGGATCAACTCCATCAGATTAGTACAAGGCTTACAGGAGACACTATCTGAGCAATATTTTGCCAGTTATACACCAGTGACAAATGTCAGACACAGTTGTCACCATTAAGCAAATAACTAGTATTTCTTTATCTTATCATGTTTCTCTCTAGCACTAGAGTACATCAGAACTTACAGTATCTAAGCAGTTCTCACATACTTAATACATGGTTGTAGTTCTTATAAAAAGTTATCTTTTATTCTTGAATTAAATTTGATAATTTTTAAAATTTATTTAGTATGTGTGCATGTGTGTGTGTGTGTGTGTGTGTGTGTGTACCATGGTGTGCTTGGGAAGGTCAGAGATAATATGAAGACATAATGCATCTCCTTCCACCAGCATGGTCCTGAGTTTAAATCCAGTAAGTCAAGCTTTGTGTTATGTGTCCTTACTTTGGTGGCATCTCACTGGCTCAGCTGTTCCTATTATTTTAGAATCATGCCATAAAGTGTTTTATCTCTTAGATATTAAAATGCAATAAAAATGGAAACATGACCAAATATGTTAAGTTAGAGAAAACACTAAGCAGACACTTTTTGTTCCTTAAGCTGTTTTGGAATTCCAGTGGAAAGGGAGAACTGCAGTAACAAATAGACAGTGTGAAACACGACCTTTGCAACTAAGAGGTTCATTTACAATTAGCAGTAATTTGAAATAATACTCCAATCACTGTTAATTTTGGTGCTATTTTCTTTAATGATGCTAATCAGAGTGAACTTGCATCATAATGTAGCAACAGTCAGGAGAACTATTCCTCTACAGTCTCGACTTTGAAATCTGTAACAATTATGGAATCATCATTTTATTGCAAACCAATTGGAAAATATTGCCAGAAGATGGCATAAAAATGAAGAAGGAAGACACTATTAATGTGTATCCTAATTACACCAGGAAGGAAATCCAAGCTCTTCATCAGTTAGCAACCATTCTTATTAGCTGATTAGTGCATGCATGTATAATATTGTGTGATAAGCAAACTACACTGTGCAGAACTGAGACATTTAGCTATTACACTTTCCATATTCATTTCTTTAATATTTGTATATTGCTCATGAGAGGTTGTTAAAAAATTAAAGCAAATGTAAATGGTGTGTTGAAAAAGCTTCTTCATGAATTTACTGATAAATCTGTTCAGAATTTATGAGGTACAATTATATCACAGAAATGGAGTTAACAATTTAAAGTATAAATATCATGTTGGTAAGATGGCTCAATAGGACTCTAACCACATAGACACTATGTCTTTGTTTCTGACCCTAACAACATGAGTTCAAAGACTCATATAGTGGAAGAAGAGTACTTGCTCCTGCCTGTTCCTGGCTTACTTCCAAATGTGTGCCACGACATATGTGTTACCACATACACATGCACATTCAAAATAAATAAGTCTAATTAAAATTTTAAAAGAAAAATAAATATCAAAATGTGGTTATAGATTCTCGGGCTTTTTGCTAAGATCAAGTGTAAAATGGGATTATAGACTTGTCCTTTTATAAACTCACAATCTTGAGCGACTCATATCACTTAAGTTATCCCAGATTTCTATGGGTATATCTAAACATCCAATGGAAATGGGATAGGCACAATTAAATAAGGATTTCCCACCAAAATTTTCTGCATATTTTATGGCTATATTTGCAATGTGATGATTGTTGATAGTCATGTGCATATTATCCCCATAGCCATCAGATCATCAAAGTTTGGGAGCCTCCTGAAATATTTGAAAGAAAGGAAAGAAGATACAAAAGTGTGGAATTGTAAGAATTTCCTTGGGATGACTTGTCCCATAGTTGTACATGGTAGGCCATGAATGTCCTTGAAAATGTTTCACTTATCTGTTGCCATTTCATGATTACATTTGTCATTCTGTTTATATCATTAGATGATTTGAGCATTTCATTTTAAAGTATGTCTTATACTTTTCCCTGGCTGAATCACACATCTGATGAAATATAACAAATTGAACAGTAGTGCTATTATTTTTAAAAATCTGATAAAGAGCTGTAGCAATACAGGAGATTACTAATGGATATATCCATCTTCTTTGGAAATACAAAAACATTTCTTCATAGTTGAATTATTTTCTAGAGTCTTTTATGTGAATTAGCTATGACTCATCCTGTAAAATACCAGTTGCTTTTGCTTTGTATAAAATGGGAAATCAAGGACTAGCTCAATCTTCTATTATTAAATTATTAAGTTTGCAATATGACAGGGTCTATATAGAGAGATGTGGGAGGGGATGTCAATGAGAAATGTCACCTTAGTCTGAGACATTTTAATACTTGGTCCCCATCTCTGCTTTAGGAGATGTTTGTGGTACAGCCTTGCTAGAGGAGGTGTGTCATTAGAGTAGGCTTTGAGATTAAAATGCCTCACCTACTTTCAGTTCTCTATTTCTGCTTCATGTTCATGGTTTTGTGAATGCAAATCTGAATTCCTTCTCCAGCCAGATGGCATGCCGGCTGCTCGGCTGCTCAGTGAAATACTTCTGCAATACAATGGGCCCTTGTACCTCTAAAAATATAAGCCCCCGAATTACTTCCATTTGTAAATTGCCCTAATCATGGTGTTTTTCATAGTCATGGATAAGTTACTAAGACAGAAATGAAACAGTGTTTCAAAACACAGAGAAATCAATCACGTACTGACCTGGAAGCTTCATGACAACTAGTTAGGTTTCATAGCTCTGGTTGGTAATATGCATACTGCCAGGGTTAGAAAAGCAAGCATCAATCTTATACCTGTAACTCCTGTGATATACAATAATAACCTGCCTGGCAAGACATGCCCACCTGTGAAAGTGTAGCGTGAATGTAGTAAGTGGATACTACAATTTTCTACTTGGATTTAAGTCCCTATGCACAAAGTGAATCTAAAACCTGGCACTATTGTAGGAGTCAAGAAACTGTGGTTAGACAAGGTCGTAGGCCTTGGTGGAGAACCTTGTATTATACTCTGCTAAATGGAAATAGGGTAAATCCAACCCTTAACAACTTATCTTTAAACCCATGATAAGGGCATCTTTTAGTCTTCATCAGAGAAGCTTCTATTTGCATTAGATAGAGATTAATGTTGAGGCTCCCAACAGCTTAATTTACAAAGACCAATAGGCTGTAGAATGGTCAACCCTAATGGTACACCTGTAACACACCCCTCTTCTCAAGACTCAGGGACCATTCCAATAGAGAGGCCACAGGAAACTGTATCTTCTGGGCACAATAGGGCAGCTGCACATCTGAACCTGTGATTCTGTTATTATTTGGAAAAGTGAGTCTATTCCTCATTCCAGTGCTGCAATATATTCCCAGATTAATAGCTATACAATAGGTGATGCACATCTACATGCATATATACTTCTTAATAATATGAAGGTTAATGCGAATTGATCCATTCCTATCTCCTTGTACTAAGGTCAAATCTAAGTGGATTAAGGAACTCCACATAAACCAGAGACACTGAAACTTATAGAGGAGAATGTAGGGAAAAGCCTCAAAGATATGGGCACAGAGGAAAAATTCCTGAATAGAACAGCAAAGGCTTGTGCTGTAAGATCGAGAATCGATAAATGGGACCTCATTAAGTTGCAAAGCTTCTGCAAGGCAAAAGACACCGTCAATAAGACAAAAAGACCACCAACAGATTGGGAAAGGATCTTTACCTATCCTAAATCAGATAGGGGACTAATATCTAATGTATAAAAAGAACTCAAGAAGGTGGACTCCAGAAAATCAAATAATCAGAGCTAAACAAAGAATTCTCAACTGAGGAATACCGAATGGCTGAGAAGCACCTGAAAAAAAGTTCAACATCCTTAATCATCAGGGAAATGCAACTCAAAACAACCCTGAGATCCCACCTCACACCAGTCAGAATGGCTAAGATCAAAAATTCAGGTGATAGCAGATGCTGGTGAGGATGTGAAGAAAGAGGAACACTCCTTCATTTTTGGTGGGATTGCAAGCTTGTACAACCACTCTGGAAATCAGTTTGGCGGTTCCTCAGAAAATTGGACATAATATTATCAGAGGATTCAGCAATACCTCTCCTGGGCATATATCCAGAAGATTTTCCAACTGGTAAGAAGGACACATGCTCCACTATGTTCATAGCAGCCTTATTTATAATAGCCAGAACCTGGAAAGAACTCAGATGCCCCTCAACAGAAGAATGGACACAGAAAATGTGGTACATTTACACAATGGAGTACTACTCAGCTATTAAAAGGAATGAATTTATGAAATCCCTAGGCAAATGGATGGACCTGGAGGGCATCATCCTGAGTCAGGTAAAACAATCACAAAGGAACTCAAACAATATGTACTCACTGATAAGTGGATATTAGCCCAAAAACTTAGGATACCCAAGATATAAGATACAATTTGTTAAACCCATGAAACTCAAGAAGAACAAAGACCAAAGTGTGGACACTGTGCCCCTTCTTAGAATTGGGAACAAAACACCCATTAAAAGAGTTACAGAGATAAAGTTTGGAGCTTTGACAAAAGGATGGACCATCTAAAGACTGCCATATCCAGGGATCCATCCCATAATCAGCTTCCAAACGCTGACACAATTGCATACACTAGCAAGATTTTGCTGAAAGGACCCAGTTATAGCTGTCTCTTGTGAGACAATGCCGGGGGCTAGCAAACACAGAAGTGGATGCTCACAGTCAGCTATTGGATGGATCACAGGGCCCCCAATGGAGGAGCTAGAGAAAGTAACCAAGGAGCTAAAGGGATCTGCAACCCTATAGGTGGAACAACATTATGAACTAACCAGTACCCCAGAGCTCTTGACTCTAGCTGCATATGTATCAAAAGATGGCCTAGTCTGCCATCACTGGAAAGAGAGGCCCATTGGTCTTGCAAACTTTATATGCCCCAGTACAGGGGAACACATGGGCCAAAAAGTGGGAGTGGGTAGGTAGGGGAGTGGGGGGAGTGTATTGGGGACTTTTTGGATAGCATTGGAAATGTAAATGAGAAAAATACCTAATAAAAAAAAAGAAAAAAATAATATGAAGGTTATTCCTCTTTGCCAAAAATGTTTCCCCATTTAATATTGCTAGTGGCTAATCAAGTCCTTTAATAAAATGCTGCAATTTCAAATTTTATAAATTTTTTCTTTCTGTTCTAAGCAATATACTGTTTGGGGAGATGTTTGCCAAGGGGACACATGGAAATTTGTAAGCAACATAGACTGTTGACAAGACAATGAGTTTCTATTCACAAACTGACAGAGGAGCCCCATTTCTGAGAGTAACACCCCAAAAGTCACTGTATGTAAGAAAATGATCGGGAGCCTGGATTGACCTCTATATTTTAGTCATTTTGGTGCAGGAATAATGTAGTGTACAGTGTACCAAAAGAAAAATGTAGACACCAACCAAGCCACAAAACTTTTGACCTACAATCCAGCATGTCTGCAATATATGCTAAGGCAATGTTGACGAAGAATTTATGGGAGTGACCAACTAATGTCCAATTTAATTTAAGAGCAACACCAGGATGTGGAATCCATGCTGGAGACTGCTTGGGTAGCCAAAACCTAGAGACTACATATCCTGGATTCATAGAGTAAAACCAAATTATACTGATATAAAAAAATAGTTACAATAAAATAACTGTTAAGATATTCTGCTATATTCATAGATCAGTATCTTATACATTCTTCATCAGAGAAGCTTCCTCTTGAAACATATGGGAACAAATGCAGAGACCTACAGCCAAACACACACACACACACACGCACACACACACACAAATGAGAGAGAGAGAGAGACAGAGAGAGACAGAGAGAGAGAGAGAGAGAGAGAGAGAGAGAGAGAGAGAGAGAGAGAGAGAGAGAGAGAGAGAGACAGAGGGGGGGAGAGAAAGAGAGAGAGAGTAAGGAAGAGACAGAGACAGAATGCTTGGAATATACATGTCTAAATGGACATGTTCATCAAATTCCTTCCCTCAGAAGTCAGGAAACTCCATAGAATAAGAGACAGAAAGTGTGTAATAGCAGGGCGTCAGAGGATATTAGAAGGACATGATTCTCTGAATCAACTAAGCAAAACTCACATGAATTCACAGAGACTGAAGCAGCAAGCACAAAGCAGACTGAAATCTCCAGCAGGTCCTCTGTATTTTACAGCTTTCAGTGAGTTACTGCCTTGTATATCATCTTAGCTAGTTTTTTTACACTCCTGTTTCCTTGAAGAAAGATGTTCCTATTGGAGTTTATGCTTTCATATGACAAACATTTTCATATAATCCTGTCATCAGTGCTAGCATCTTAGATGCTTTTAGAAAATGCAGCTTTATATTGTATTTGAATTGACATTCATTTTTCTCTGCATTTGAACCTTCAAAATATATACCAGCAATGAGTGACTTCTTTTTTCTTTTCTTTTATTGGATATTTTCTTTATTTACATTTCAAATGTTTTCCTCTTTCCTGGTTTCCCCTTTGGAAACCTCCTATCCCATGCCCCTCCCCCTGCTTCTATGAGGCTGCTCCCCCACCCACCCATCCACTCCTGCCTCCCAGCCCTGGAATTCCTCTAGACTGGGGCATCAAACCTTCACAGAACTAAGGGTCTCTCCTCCCATTGGCGCCCTACAAGGCTATACTCTCCTAAACATGCAGCTGGAGTCATGAGTGGCTCCATGTGTATTCTTTGGTTGATGATTTAGTCCCTGGGAGATCTGGGGGTGGGGGGCATATATGTTTGGTTGACATTGTTGTTCTTCCTATGGGGTTGCAAACACTTTCAACTCCTTCAGTCCTTTCTCTAACTCTTCCATTGGGGACCTAGTTCTCAGTCCAATGATTGGCTGTGAGCATCTGCCTCTGTATTTGTCAGGCTCTGGAAGAGCTTCTCAAGAGACATCTATATCAGGTTCCTGTGAGCAAGCACTTCTTGCCATCCACAATAGTGTCTGGGTTTGGTGATTGTGTATTGGATAGATCCCCAGGTCTCTGGATTACCTTTCCTTCAGTCTCTGCTCCATACTTTGTCTCTGTATTTCCTCACATAAATACTTTGTTCCCCCTTCTTTTTTTTTTTATTTTTATTTATTTATTTTTTTTATATATTTTTATTACATATTTTCCTCAATTACATTTCCAATACTATCCCAAAAGTCCCCCATAGCGCCCCCCACTTCCCTACCCACCCATTCCCATTCTTTTGGCCCTGGCATTCCCCTATATTGGGGCATATAAAGTTTGCAAGTTCAATGGGCCTCTCTTTCCATTGATGGCCGACTAGGCCATCTTTCGATACATATGCAGCTAGAGACAAGAGCTCCAGGGTTCTGGTTAGTACATCATGTTGTTCCAACAATATGGTTGCAGATCCCTTTAGCTCCTTGGGTACTTTCTCTAGCTTCTCCATTGGGAGCCCTGTGATACATCCAATAGCTGACTGTGAACATCCACTCCTGTGTTTGCTAGGCCCCGGCATCGTCTCACAAGAGACAGCTATATTTGGGTCCTTTCAGCAAGATCTTACTAGTGTATGCAATGGTGTCAGCGTTTAGAAGCTGATTATGGGACGGATCCCTGGATACAGCAGTCTCTAAATGGTCCATCCTTTCATCACAGCTACGAACTTTGTCTCTGTAACTCCTTCCCTGGGTGTTTTGTTCCCAATTCTAAGAAGGTGCACAGTGTCCACACTTTGGTCTTCATTCTTCTTGAGTTTCATGCGTTTATCAAATTGTATCTTATATCTTGGGTATCCTAAGTTTTGGGCTAATATCCACTTATCAATGAATACATATTGTGTGAGTTCTTTTGTGATTGTGTTACTTCACTCAAGATGATGCCCTCCAGGTCCATCCATTTGGCTAGGAATTTCATAAATTCATTCTTTTTAATAGCTGAGTAGTACTCCATTGTGTAAATGTACCATAATTTCTGTATCCATTCCTCTGTTGAGGGACATTTGTTCCCCCTTCTAAGAAGGACTGCATCCACACTTTGTTCTTCCTTCTTCTTGAGTTTCATGTGGTTTGTGAACTGTATCTTGGGTCTTCTGAACTTCTGGACTAATATCCACTTATCAGTGAGTGCACACCATGTGTGTTCTTTTGTAATTGGGTTACCTCACTCAGGATGATATTTTCTAGTTCTATCCATTTGCCTAAGAATTTTAGGAAGTCATTGTTTTTAAAAGCTGAGTAGTACTCCATTGTATGGTACAAAGTGGTACAATGAGTGACTTATTAACAACTGGTCTCCTTTTGTGCATACGACTCATTCTCTTTTATGACATTTTATAAGGATTTAATCAGTGTCTGATAATTTACAGTGCTTTCCAGCCAGACCATACAATTGGACAGACAATTAGCAAGCTGAAGAAATGTTTAATTGCATGTGCAATTTCTACCTATTGTCAAGAAGTAATACAAAGAGCATGGAAATGACTATTTTGACTGCAATTAGGCAGAGATTAAAGTGAAATTGTAAGAGTTTGAATCCTAAAGAATAAGCCTAAGTTAAAATATTTACTGGTTTTTACTTTACACCCAACAACTGTCACAATTGACTTTATCATTTGCAAAGGGGGAACACCCTGCTTCCCTGACAAGTTTCCATGGAAAACAGACAAGTTCCAAGCCCCACAGCAGAGCCAAAATCAGTCACGTGGTAATCACTCAGGAAGTGATTGATGAGTTTGCTCTTGGTTATGAGTTTAATGACAACCCCTTGTTTGCTTTTCATGGTTTCAGACCCTAGAGACAAATTACATTATGAAAACATTTGTAAAAATTACATGACAACCCACAGATTTCAAATGGAGCATCATTTTCAGAAGTGCAATTAAATTTTAAGTGGACCAGCTATGTCCTGCTAATAAGTTAATGGTTTCTTACAATCACAAAAGAACTCACACAATATGTATTCACTGATAAGTGGATATTAGCCCAAAACTTAGGATACCCAAGATATAAGATACAATTTACTAAACACATGAAACTCAAGAAGAATGAAGACCAAAGTGTGGACACTGTGCCCCTTCTTAGAATTGGGAACAAAACACCCAGGGAAGGAGTTACAGAGACAAAGTTCGTAGCTGTGATGAAAGGATGGACCGTTTAGAGACTGCCGTATCCAGGGATCCTTCCCATAAGCAGCTTCTAAACGCTGACACCATTGCATACACTAGCAAGATTTTGCTGAAAGGACCCAAATATAGCTGTCTCTTGTGAGACGATGCCGGGCCTAGCAAACACAGGAGTGGATGTTCACAGTCAGCTATTGGATGTATCACAGGGCTCCCAATGGAGAAGCTAGAGAAAGTACCCAAGGAGCTAAAGGGATCTGCAACCCTATTGTAGGAACAATATGATGTACTAACCAGAACCCCGGAGCTCTTGTCTCTAGCTGCATATGTATCGAAAGATGGCCTAGTCGGCCATCATTGGAAAGAGAGGCCCATTGGACTTGCAAACTTTATATGCCCCAATATAGGGGAATGCCAGGGCCAAAAGAATGGGAATGGGTGGGTAGGGAAGTGGGGGGCGCTATGGGGGACTTTTGGGATAGCATTGGAAATGTAACTGAGGAAAATATGTAATAAAAATATTAAAAATTAAAAAAAAGAAATAATTATGAGAACCATAAAACTAAAATTTGATATGTTTTAAATAAGCTGATTATGTACAACATATCAAATAATAGTCAAATAAATCAACCTTAAATTTCTATAACTAAATAATAGTCAAGCAAAATAACCTTAAATTTCTATTTATATATGTATGTATGTGTGTATGTATGTAAAAAAAAAGTTAATGGTTTCTTTATTAGTATATTCATATTGTATATGCTGTATACCCGGTGGTAACTGTTTTACATCTGAGATTAAGTCTTGCAGTATTATAGAGCTTCTGTCCAAATAATCCTTGCATTAGTTTTGGTTGCTAGTTTGACATACATGAAAGAGGGAACTCTAATCAAGAAACTTACACTAGGTAGGTCTGTGGATAGGTCTATGTAATATTTTCTTATAGATGATGGGACAAAGGACTGTAGTCAGTGCCATATCTGGGCAAGTAGGGGTTTACGGGGTAGAAGAAAGCAGGCTGAGGAAGCTGGAGGAAGCAAGTTGCTAAACAATGCTCCTCCACAGTCTCTAATTTAGTTCCTAACTCCAGACTTCAGCCTTGAGCTCCTGCCCTGGACTCTGTTGATAGCAGTCTGTCCCCTATAAGCTGGCATGTAACTCTTCTTTCCCAAAAGCTTTTGACCCATGTTTTATCATGGTAACAGAAAGCACATACCACTAGGTCAGATAGCCTCACTTCATTCTTCACGTAGGAATTGTGCCATCTCACATAATCACAGGATAGAGGAAGAGAGCAGCTGTTTCACATAACTACTATGCCACATAGTTTTTATAATTATTCTACTATATTATTATTATTTTACCTTTTCTAATTTTAATACATTTTATCGTGTATCATCACATAACAATTGAAGCTCAGTGTATTCAAAACCGTATTTTCTGTGTCATGGGCATCCACTGAGAGTTTTGTAATATGTTCTTTTAGAAAAAGAAAAGATATCTCAAAATTTATCCTACCATAAAATTAATCAAAATATTACTCTTTCTTTTCTCTCTACCTGCCAGATTATCAGGGTGTTAAGTTGTCATTTAATACAGCATTCATATTGGCCACATGGATTCTTTAGCTGAGCTCACATATATAGTAAAAGAGCAATGGAACTGAACTTACAGACAAGCTTTTTAGCTTTGGGTATTTCACTTACTTATTTTGTGATCATAAATAAAACACTCATGATCTCTGAGATCATCATTTTACCATAAAATAGGGACAGTTCTGACATCAAGAGGTCATTGGGAACATTAGCTAGTATGTGAGAAGATAACATTATAAATGTATTCATTACATGTTTAATGTTTAAGGTTAATAGATTAGCTAAAACAGTAATTGACTCTAAAGAAGGTCACAGAAGTAATTGAATTTGTTAACCTCTATAACTTGCTATATTTTGTAACATCCATGTTATAAAGTAATTATTTATTTTTGGCATTATTTGAAAATGTTTGGCAAATGAAATCAAATTGTTTATAGTCTGTCTTGTGTGTGTGTGTGTGTGTGTGTGTGTGTGTGTGTGTGTGTGAGAGAGAGAGAGAGAGAGAGAGAGAGAGAGAGAAAGAGAAAGAGAGAGAGAGAGAACTATACATGTGTCAACACATGACTTTATGTTCCATTTCTTTTGAAAAAGTCTTTTGTTTTTACTTCTGTGAAACCTACATAACCTTGCCACAAGCTTCCCTGAATTCTGTTGTCTCTGCCCATCTCAATACAGAAGTTCAGGGACTGCATATATAAGTCTCTTAATTTATGTGAGTTTGTGGTTCCAAACTTATGCCAACACACTTACAAGACAAGAGCTTTACCCACTGGGCACCTCCCTATTATGCAATTTATCTCATAGTCCATATTTTCTTCTAGGTGCTATAATTATATTGAATTTTATCTTTTACTTTTCTCAGTGCATATGTGCTTTTCATGTTAGAAGTCATTAAGACATGAACTATTATAGCCAAGGTTGGACTTGAACTCACAGAGATATTCCTGCCTCTGCCTTCTGAGTGCAGGGATTAAAGGTGTGTGCTGCTATGCCATGACAGCTAGCCTGCGTCTTGACTTAGTTTTGTTTTATTTGAGATAGTTTCTTTTTTTATTACATATTTTCCTCAATTACATTTCCAATGCTATCCCAAAAGTCCCCCATACCCTCCCCCCCCACTCCCCTACCCACCCATTCCCACTTTTTGGCCCTGGCGTTTCCCTGTACTGGGGCATATAAAGTTTTCGTGTCCAATGGGCCTCTCTTTCCAGTGATGGCCTTTCTTTTTTTATCCCTGGTTGTTCTTGAATTTGCTTTATAGTTCCTCTCTGCTTCCAGGGCAGCCTGGAATACAATGAGAAACTTTGTTTAAAAACAAAGGCGAACAAAGCAAACAAAAACTAAGTTCTGGCATCAGTTTTGCTAGGAAAGAGTTATGTGACTTAACTTCAGTTCCTATCTGGATGCTACTTTGTATGTGGAAAAGATATGACTTCTCTCTTGGTTTCTACTTCCTCATCCACTGAATACCGCTCTTGCTGGGTTTGTTAGTATCAGATGAGACTTTGAACTATGAAGTACATGTTAAATGAAAGGAAGTCCACTATAGATGGGTATCTCAATAAAGAATTCATTACACACCAAATATGAACGTTCATATACCATTCTGATGAAAGAGAGAACATTTTTTGTATGGAAGGAGAAAACCACATCTTTAAAATGTAATTGTTTATAAGATGAGTGAAGAGCCAGGATGCAGGAGATACAATTCAGTTTTAGCATCATATATGCTAAGGGACATAACTGCTGTTGTAAATAGAGCCTAATGAGCTTTTATATAGATCATTTGTTAAAAACAGAAGTCCATGTCTACTTTCTTCTCTTCACTGTGCTCTTTTTAAGCACCCATTTAAGTCCCAATGCTGAAGACTAAGTTTTCCTATTAACTGACACTTGGCACATTGCCAGAGAACAACTGACCTTATAGGTGGGTCTGTTTCTCATATAATAGTAAAGATGTCTATACCACACATGCCTGAATCAGTACTAGGAATGCTGTGAACATTTGGAATAGTATTGTTGGAATTAAAAAGAAACTCAAGGTGGATACTTGTAATTTTAAGAAACTTTCTACACTTTGGAATCATTTTATTTAGTTAATGTGAAGGATTGTTCATACTCAAGATTTAAGAATTTATATGGAATATAACATAAAGGCATTCGTTTTGCAGGTACTTCAATACAAAGTTATATTATTCAATGTGATGTTAAGGGGATTATACACAGATGCATTAATAGTAATGCAAATACTTCATTATTTTGAAAATACATAAAATTGTGATACAAGGGAAGTTTTAGGTTTTGAAAACATATTTTCAAAAATATTCCTACTTTCCCCCAAGACTTGGAGACTGAAAAGTTTATTATATTTAATCAACAATTAGTGTACTGAGGTTTCCTGAAAAATATAGGTTATCATTCTCTACCATGATAGTACTTTTAATTTCTTTGCAAATCAAAAGAAATTTAGAATGTATGTGGGTGATTGGCCTGAGTTTTAAGACTTTTAATTTTACTGCTTTTCATGGGACTTATGTGCATTTGACTGGATGAGTTTATTTATGTCCTGTGCATGCAGTTCCCAAGGAGGGGAAGAAAGGGGATGAGATTCTCAGCCATTGTAGCTACTGACAGTTCTGAGGCCCGTTTGAATATAAAGAACTGAACTGGGCCCTCTGTTCATGTTCTCAGACTCTGATCCATCACTCCCGTTGCTGCATGAACAGTTTCTAGATGTTTACCTGTGTTTCACTTTCCATGTAAGAATGCAAATCAGTCCCTTTTTATTCTTTTAAGAGCAAAAACCTTCTAATTTATATAAAATATTTTATCATAAAAGAAAATTTGAAGCAGCATGAAAATTATATAGGTTCATTCCTCTATCTAGCTAGTTAAATACATGCAAAGGACTGTGACAATGAATGAACATAAATCAGAAAGAGGTTAAGTATTTATATTTTATTGAATGGGTGACAATTATGAATTATTAAATGTTCTTTTGAGAAATAGTTATTAAAATTAGCAAGATCTATCAAATAGCTTGTTGTATCATTGTGGAAAACATTTCCTATATCTTCATAATTAAAATTCAAACTCACAT
Source organism: Mus caroli (assembly GCF_978045245.1). Taxonomy (NCBI): domain Eukaryota; kingdom Metazoa; phylum Chordata; class Mammalia; order Rodentia; family Muridae; genus Mus; species Mus caroli. Next base: position 103,879,905 of record NW_028227262.1, on the reverse strand, counting down.
GAACTGGTTAGCCTAAAGCATGTGTGGCTTGTAAGAGTGAGGGTCTGTTTTGATGTCCACTTATGCTGTAAGTATTTTATATGGAGAGAGAAGTAGCCCTGAACTCCTGGCACAAGTTAGCAAATGTGCTACAGGTTTTGGATCATTCTTTAGTCACCTGAAAATTCTATATTTAAGTAAAAGCTCATATTTCTGAATAGTTAGTAATAGCAGAATTTCCAAATTTGTATTTTGTAAAAACTAATTTCTTATGCCTCCATATTAACTTTCAGATAATTGTCACAAACTTTGACACTAAACATTATGTATGCAACAATGAAAAGCACAGTGCTAACACAAACTTATTTTCACTCAAATAGCGTTCGTGTTGAAAACACAAAGAAGACTGAGAAAAGGTCTATCATTGATCCTCTATGTATATTGACAGGTACAGTTTTTTATGTGAAATAAGTAGGCAATTATTTTTATATTCACAAAGAAGCTATCATTTCTATACATTCTGAGCTCATAGGAGAAGAAGTCAAATAGACAAATGTCTCTGTCTTATAAGCTATCATAGAACCCTACTACCTTAATCTTTTGACAATTCATCAGACTATTAATAATATTTTTACTGTCAGATGAACTGACAGTATATGGACCCAGCTGGAATAAACCAGCTGCCCTGAAATTTTGCTCAGAGCGAAGTTGATGTTTCTTAGAAAAATCATCATGAATGTTAGTTCAGTAGTAACTTTAATGAATCACTATCTGCAGACAATACCTACAAGGAATGGAGGTCTTCAATGTGCAAAGTAGTGCGGTGCTAATGACTGCAGTCTCTTCATGGTGACGAGGCAACAAGCAGTTCTGGTGGTACTAGGCTTCCAGCTCATAACACTGAAAAATTGTGTTGGATTTATAGCAGAATGCCTTAAACTGGGTAAACTATAAGTGCCAAATTTTTATTTCTCATCATTCTGGAGTTTATAAAATTAAGATAAAATTTAATGCATATTCAATTTCTATTAAGGGCTCCTTATTTGGAAGGCAGTTTCTGGCTGTCTTTGAGTGGTGGATGGAACAAATGAGTCCTCTTCTGGTTGTCTTTCTAAGTGTATTGCACTGTCCATGAAGTACCCACCCTGATGAACTAAACACCTTTCCAAGCCCACTCCTCACCTCGCAATACCATTTTGCTAGAGTGTGAGTTTCAACCTATGCAGTATAAATGACACACAGAGACAATAATACTTTATTTTTGAAATGTATTACCCTTGTCTTTTAATTTTCTTCCTTCTTTTCTTTTCTTTTCTTTTGTTTTTTATTAGGTATTTATTTCATTTACATTTCCAATGCTATCCCAAAAGTCCCCCACACGCTCCCCCAACCACCCACTCCCATTTCTTGGCCCTGGCATTCCCCTGTACTGAGGCATATAAAGTTTGCACGACCAATGGGCCTCTCTTTCCACTGATGGCTGACTAGGCCATCTTCTGATACTTATGCAGCTAGAGACACGAGCTCCGGGGAGTACTGGTTAGTTCATATTGTTGTTCCACCTATAGGGTTGCAGATCCTTTTAGCTCCTTGGGTACGTTCTCTAGCTCCTCCATTGGGCACCCTGTGATCCATCCAATAGCTGACTGTGAACATCCACTTCTGTGTTTGTTAGGCCCCGGCAGAGTCTCACAAGAGACAGCTATATCTGGGTCCTTTCAGCAAAATCTTGCTAGTGTATGCAATGGTGTCAGCGTTTGGAAGCTGATTATGGGATGGATCCCCGGATATGGCAATCTCTAGATGGTCCATCCTTTCGTCTCAGCTCCAAACTTTGTCTCTGTAACTCCTTCCATGGGTGTTTTGTTCCCAATTCTAAAAAGGGGCAAAGTGTCCACACTTTGGTCTTCATTCTTCTTGAGTCTCATGTGTTTAGAAAATTGTATCTTCTATCTTGGATATTCTAAGTTTCTGGGCTAATATCCACTTATCAGTGAGTACATATTGTACATATTCTTCCTTCTTTATTTAAGTTTCTGTTTATCTTTCTTTTCTTCATGATAAATTTCATCCATGGATTATCTCATTTCCCTTCCAAATATAAACCATGTGTTGACTCACTGACAATTGTTAGATGTTTTATATTTTAAAATTGACTTTGAATAAACTAATAGATATAAATGGTAGAACTCTGGAAAGAAGAAAATGAAACATCAAATATTAAATACATTTTATACATTGTAATTATGTAGATAATATTTTTGCATTGACACACAAGGGCAATTTTCTAGTATGTAATTTTTATTCATTGTAAAATTTACTTATGCCACAGTCTCCAGTGCACTACATGTGTGCTACATTAGTTATATGCTTGCCCTCCATGCCTGTTAGAAACTGTTTTATGTTATATTCTAGTACTGAGCTGTGGAAAGGTAAGTTGAAAGTAAAAATTTGAATAGTAAATTCAGAAAATGTATTGCTAACTTGTATTAATTTGCTATAAATATAGTAACTGAGACAAACCATTTAACATGAAGAAAAAGTTTATGCTGTTTTATTGTGTTAGAGGTAGTTCCAGCATCACTTCTTCTTGGCAATATGGATTCAGGGTAGCATAATTCATTATGCTGGAATTGTATGGGCAATGAGGACTGCCCAGAAAATATAAGAGAATCTCAACATTCCCATGCCATGCATGCTGCAAGTGACAGAATTTCCTCCATTAGGCTTCCCTTCTGAAGGTTACTCTATCACTCAATATCAACTCAAAATAGAGATTAAGCAAACCATCACACTAACATAATAGACCTAACCTAATCTAATCTCTAGAATTATAAAGTGAGAGAACTTTAGAAAACATGAGTATGACATTAAGACAGGCAAAGCAGATATAGTAAAAGACCAGCTCAGAAAATAGCTACTGGCAACATTTCCATCAAACTCTCACAAGAACTATGCAATATATGATATGATATGAATCCATATTTGAAAAATTCACAATAAACACTAGTCTAGAATAAAGGCAATTCATGCTGAACATTCTCTTTATCTTATCATGCAACCTAGAATATCAGATTGGTTCAACAAGAGAGATGTCACAGAATTTAATAACATGTATAAAATTAAAGTCTGATTCTACATAAATTGTAACAAAAATATCTTCAGATTTTTTAATTCAAAGATGTCTATAAATTTATAAGCCACTTCCTTATAGAGTGGTACCCATTTCTTTCATGGCAGGTGTACCTAAAGTCTTTGTGAAGATTGGTGAATGACCAGAATCTCAATACAAGCTTTCTGTTCATATGTTGCATGTCTGGGAAAGTTTTTCTTTGGTCACTGCATGCCATTGCCACAGTGTCATGGATCTTTGTTCCCTGTTACACCATCTCCATGTCTCAAGAAGGTCAAACATCTCTGAATTTTTAGTTCACCATAGTTTGGAAATAGTCAGAATTTATTTTACACAACTCCTAGTTGTTGTTTCTAAAACCAAAAGACATAATAATATATATGACAATTACTTAATAAAATAAGGATTTTAATTTTTCCTCTTTTAAGAGGTTGTTTCTTTGTTGTTTTGTTTTGTTTTTTGCTGTTTCTGTGATTAAAACACTATTACCAAGGTAACTTACAAAAAAGAATTCATTTTGGCTTCTGATTCCAGAGGGATGACAAGAGTGTCTCATGGTGAGGAGGCACAGGTAAAAATTGTGTGTCAGCTGGAAGGGAGGATAAGAGCACACATCTTGAACCAAAAGCCCAACACACACACACACACACACACACATACACACACACACGCACACACACACACACATACACACACACATACACAAGCGATAGAGAGTGAGAGAGAGAGGGGAGAGACAGAGGTAGAGACAGAGAAAGAGATACAGACAGACAGATGGACAGACAGAGACAGGGAGATGAACAGACAGATGAATGGACAGAGAAAGACAGAGACAGGCAGAGAGACAGAGAGACAAAGGGAGAGAGAGAGTCAGAGAGAGAGAGAGAGAGAGAGAGAGAGAGAGAGAGAGAGAGAGAGAGAGAGAACCTCAATAGGGTAAGGCCTTAAACTCTCAAAGCCCATCTCAGTGATATATTTACTCCAGCACAGATACATCTCTAAATCTTCCCCAACCAGTACCATATACGGGGGAGCCAAGTGGTCAAATGAAAATATGGAAACTTTCTCACTCAAACTTCCACAAAACTTCAATGTCTGGTGCTCAGCCATAATGTATAGACTAAATCTTAATCACTGAGGGTGATTCATATTTTTTGCCCATCTGATATAGGGACTCAGTTATTTTGGTGGTTCTTTTTTTTTTTTTTTTTTTTTTTTTTTGAGAAACTCTCTTGCTGGAGGTACAATGCCCTAAAATAATTTTAAAATAGTTATTCTAATCAGAATACATAAAATTGAGCTCTTCAGACAAAAATTATTAAAGGGTTATTTCCAGGAATTATATTCCTGTCTATAAAACCCCAAGTTATACTCTGCAGTCTCCAGTTATGGCAAAGAATGCTTTTACTATTGGGCATTCTGCTTGATTTATGGATGCTTGAGATAAAATTTAAAAGAACAGTCAGTCCTCTTATCCACTGAACTATCCTTTGGGCCAATTCTGAATTGTTTTTAACAGAAAGGCTGTGATTCAAAGTCTATCAAGTTTTGTGTGGAATCCACAGTGAGTTGCTGCAGAACAGGCTGTGTTCAAGGCCCTTGCCAGTATGAATTCAGATAGTGATTGAAGATATACAACTGCATGATAATAGCCCCTGTTGATACCATAGAGAGCTATGTAGGACAAATCAGAATTTGAAGATTTTAAAGAGTAAAATGCTATGTTTAGATTCAAAGACATGGGCCCTAAATTCTCAGCACCTGCCTCATGCATATGGGTCACTTCATATACTCAGTGGTGTCTGATTCAAGTAGATGGTTGCTTCATCAGAAAAAGACTCATGGAAATGTATAGAACATCACCTGGCCAATAGGGCAATGGTAGTAGTTCAAAGTACAGCTTGACAGCAAAACACAAACCTGATTCACAGTGGACCCCAGCCTTTGTTCACAGCCTCTACGTATAAAGAAGATAATCACATGACATTAGAGTGAAGCAAGATATAAAGTTCAGAACTGATGCTGGCTTTGGTGACACTATGAACTTGGTTTGCACAGCGTAAAGAGAAAAGAGAATTTTAAATATAAAACCACTTTTCATGATCCAAGAATTTACACCCACCAGCTTTAGAAAATGCCGACTAGCTCTTAGTACCAAACATTAGAAAAAATAAAGGTCAACATTTCTATTGGAGAAGCTCAATGTTTTCACAATGGACTGGCGGCTTTGAAGGATTAGGCTGGCAAGGATACGAGCTTGGAAAGGCGTTATCTGACCATGGTCCAAGAGCAAAAGCAGGAACTGGCCAGAAACCAAGGCAGAGTATGTGGCTCATGCTTGGCAAGCAGTGTAAGAGGCAGAAGGGATGAGGCTGCAGAGGCAGGAAAGGAAGGATTATAGATAACTGTCAGCATCAGGAGCTAATGGTTACAAGTCCAGGCACAACATGTAAGCTATTAGTCACCAGTCCGTTGTGGCGTACCAAAAGAAAAGTGTCACTCAAAAGTAGAGAGAGGTTGCAGGCTGGAAGTATGCACTGATCTGAACTGTAGGGTGCTGTATCCAAAAGTAACAGACCACAAGACAAAGGGCCTGACTCTTGTCTACTCCCCGATACTCCCCTTCCCTCTGCTGTCATATTTTTAAGTGAGATTTTTAAATTAGCCAAGAGAAAAATCTTTTCCAGAAGCAAAGGGACAAAAAAAAATCAATGCAGTGCTCTCTTTCTACTTTTGACATTGTTCCTCATGGTTTCATTACAACCATTTAAAGTAAAATGATGGGATAAAAACTCACAGCACACCAACCCCTTACAGGGTATCTGATGCACACACTAAGGTACTGCTTGCCCTCTACTAGGCACTTCTTATCCTATTTATCTCTTTTTTACTTTCTTCTTTTATTTCAGTGTGCATCTACAAGTGATGCTTTATAGAGACACTGTGCATGAAAGTGTTGTTTGCCTCATAATAGTTATCACATATTAAGTGTCATATTCCATTGTTGTTTTCAGTCAGTCAGGACTCTGAAATTTTGTGTAACTCTTGCCAAGTTAGTCATTGGTGAATAATTGATACCATTAATTTCTTATAAAACCATTATTTACAGACTGAAAGTTCAAACATTGCCAAAGGTACCTTCAATATCTTTTCTAAAAACCTATACTACTTGATCTTTGACTTTGAAACAAGGCTGTGTTCATCAATGTTCCTTGTTGAGAACTCATTGATAATCTATGAAAACCAATACAGGAGGCTTCATTCAGAGAACCTGAACTGCAGCTGAAGCTGCCATATAGAGGTTTTTATATATGAAAAATAAATTGAATTAATTCTGTTTAAAAATTAATCTCTTAAAATGAGCATGTCCATGTATGGTTTTAGGAGAAGATTGTCAAGAGGCATTTATATGATCAAGATACATTCTATACATGTATGAATATTTCCAAAGGATGAATAAAAGTAATCTTTTAAAAGAAACTTACTAAAATACAAGACATAAGTTTTAAAAATAAATTAAAATGCTTAATACTATATATGGTAGAGGATATAGTTAATTAGTAGTGCTTTTGGGGTGCATGTTCAAGAGCCTGGGATTTATCCCCAACACCACAAAATATATGCATAAATAAATACATAAAGAACACTATTTTAAAAACTAATTTAAAATTTAAAATGTGTCAGCAGTAAATTGGAAAGGAGAAGAAAAATATAATGTTAAAGTATACAGTAGAGAATAACTTACAATTATTTTGATTGAACTTTGACAAAGAGTTTTTCTCCCTGAAGCAATGAGAATGATAGGGAGGTAGGAAAAATTGGTGTGAAGCACAGAACTGAAAAAAGTCATATAGAAAGACAGTTTGCTGACATTAAGGGTCTGTTTATTACTTAAACACACACACACACACACACACACACCTCCCAATCACAGGAAATCTCTTTAGCATTTCTTTCTCAACTTGATTAGTATCCAGTAAAACAAATGTTTTAACATCCAAAACACATGGGAGTTGAAGCTGATTATAAATGATACAGTCCATTTTCACAGTAAACCTTGATATTTCATCTCATTTTAAAAATTTTATTATTAGATGTTTTCTTTATTTACATGTGAATTTTATCCCCTTTCCTCATTTCTCCTCCGACCCTCCCATCACATCCCACCCTCCCATTGCTCACTAACCCACCCACTGCCGCTTCCCTGTCCTGGCATTCCCCTACAATGGGGCATTGAGCCTTCACAAGAACAATGAGAGAACATCATCCTATCATTGATGTCCCACAAGGCCATCCTCTGCTACATATGAGGCTGAAGACATGGGTCCCTCAATGTGTACCCTTTGGTTGATGGTTTAATCTCTGGGAGCTCTGGGGGTACTAGTTGATTCACACTGTTGTTTCTTCTATGGGGTTGCAAACCCCTTCACCTTCTTGTGCCTTTTCTCTAGCTCTTCCACTGGGGACCCTGTGCTCAGTCCAATGGTTGGCTTTGTTCTTCTCTGTCACTTAGTTAAAATATTTCGCAGTGACTTGAGAACCATAGATTTGGATGATTGAATATTGTATGCAATATTTTTCATATTTGTTCTATTTCCTTTACACACAACAACATACACTCACACCCTTGTGTTAAATATTATAATCCGACCTGATTCCTTCATTTCAATGTCACTGCCACAGTTGAAATGCTCTTGATGACCTTTTCTACCACATGTCTTCCTGAAGCATTTCATGTTTTCCGTAGTAAAACATAAATATTAGACACTTAAAACTCCAATGATAATAATATTATAACAATAATATTATACAACAGCAACAATAATAATATAATGGTAATTATAATGATAATGGTGATGATAATAATAATAATAATGAAAGAACATCTGCAAAGAGATATTTATGAAAAGATACAGGATAAAATACCCAGAGAATTTATAGAAGGGGAAAAGGAAGCATTAAGCTCACATCAAACAAAGCTTTGAACATTAAAGCACATGAAGGTGAGGGTAAGAAATCTATATTTAGGTCCAACAATCACTGCTTCCTGACAGCTGCAGTTATTAATTAGTTCTCCATCATTTGGACTAAATGGTCAATCAATACTTTTGCCTCCCTGGCAGGCTGTTTGCTTTGTAGCCTGCTTCTTAATGGGGAATGATTCAGCTTGTCCTCATCTTTGTCATTCTGTTCATATCTCTAGCTTGGTGGACTGTCCGCAGACTGTGTAGGTGCTAGATAAAGTTGAACATTTCTCCCCTAGTTGGACTTTTCTCAGACATTATCATTTCAACCTTAGCCTATTGTTCACCCATTGGCACACTTGTTGGTTCTGTGGACATAAGGTACTGTTCTATATTCTTCTTGAAATATGATAGATTTCTCTACCAAAGTGATTCAAACTACAAACAAACTCATCGTTTGCAATTCTTTTTTTATGGTATATATCAACTTGAGCTATTCAGGAGAACTTGGTGAGAGTTTAGACTCTATTGTAGATGCATGGTTATTCCCGGTAGTATCTATCACTTGGTGTATGGACCGGCAAGTGATTTCATTTCTCTAAACTGCCTTTTCTTGTCCACAAAATGAATGCATTATGATAAAAGTTATATTAAGAATAAGCTGAGCTATCTCTTGTGAGGCTATGCCAGTGCCTGGCAAATACAGAAGTGAATGCTCACAGTCATCTATTGGATGGAACACAGGGCCCCTAAAGAAGGAGCTAGAGAAAGTACCCAAGGAGCTAAAGGGATCGGCAACCTTATAGGAGGATCAACAATATGAACTAACCAGTACCCTCCAGAACTATGTCTCTAGTTGCATATGTAGCCTAGTTGGCCATCAGTGGGAGGAGAGGCCCTTGATCTTGCGAAGATCATATGCCCCAGTACAGGGGAATGCCAAGGCCAGGAAGCAGGAGTGGGTGGGTTGGGGAGCAGGGCGGGGGGGGGGGCGGGGGGCGTATAGGGGATTTTTGGGATAGCAATTGAAATGTAAATGAAGAAAATATCTAATAAAAAATGGGGAAAAAAAGAGAATAAACTGAGCTATTCCTTTATACTAAGAGTGACCTTGTTTCCACTTGGATGACAGTGGATATTCACATGGTGCAGAACGAATGCTGAACAACTGGTCCTGATCATGATTTTCCTTGCTCTCCTGTAAGACTTTTTTTTTAATGGGCCTACATATCTTTGTCTGAATCATCATTTAACATCTATATTATAAACAATATCTGCTTGAAAGCCTTCCTTGATCTGCAATATAATTAGTCACTCCTCTGTTGTCATAGCCTGGAATATTCCTTTTTATGGCTGTCATTAGATCATTATCTGACTATATTATATATTGCACATCTGATTATTTCTTAGCCTTTGACAATGAGTATTGATGAATTATTTTTGTTCATCTCTTAAATTTCGTTTTCCATACAAGAGCTTTGCAGTTGGAGTTGCAATTATACTACTGATGTAAACAGAACTGTAATAGATATACTTAATCTAGTATCTTAGTCTAATTAAAGTTAATGAATTAAAATCTAAAGAATATTGTAGGAAATATGCTAGCTCTAGTCTTTGCTAAGTTGGGCCAGCAGACACCTTCACACTCATCTTCTTATTTGTATCCTGTTTTTCAAAATGGTTCTGAGTCTTCAGAAGTAGTTAAACTATTCCTAATAGTGTTCTACTTACAGCATTGGGTCTAGTTGTAACTAATTTACCTGTGCTAGCCGACAGATTCAGAACAGATGCCATAAGTCATTAACTCATCCTTCAGCATTTATCTATCCACACAGAAAATGTAAGGTGGAAAGTATATGTTTCTTGGCACAGAGGAATGTATATTTAGGATGTAGTATTAACTGCTAAACAATGCCCCAGAGCTTGGCAATGTTCCCTGCCTTAAGTACTGTGCAGCATTCTGGCAAGAAAGGTAAGTCTAAAGAATCAATGAGGTGATCCTAATTCTAATTTTATATGAGAAATCACAAGTTCTTATGGTGTCTTAAGAATGTGAATATGCCCAAATGGTTTACCTTCTTGAGCCCAAAAATGTAAGGGAATTCATAACAATCACAGACCCTACATTAAAATCTTCTAGCAATATTTAACCTTGAGAAGTTGTGTGTATTTCCCCAACTTTAGGTTGCATTTCTGAATAGTTATGTGCTAAGGTCCCTCTGCTTTGTTACAATATTAAGACCTTTATATCAGATTTCTTTATTTTTTGTTAGTTAAGTTATTCATTTACTTCATTTAAGGATTGCAGCTTTTCCTTCCCCCTCTCTTCCCAGTCCCTCTCTCTTATCTCTCCTCACCCCACCCACCCCTCTTTCTTTTTTTCTCAGAAAATGGGAGGCCTCCTGTTGTTAATAATCAGCCTTGGCATGTCAAGTTGTTGTAAGAGTAGGTGTATCTTCTTCTATTGAACATAGAAAAGGCAGCCCAGTTAGAGGAAAGGGACCCAAAGGCAGATAATGCGATCAAAGATAGTTCCTGCTCTTGCTTTACAGTCCCACATGAAATCCTATCTGGATGACATTATATGTGTAGAGGGCCTAAGTCAGTCCCATGCATGCTTGCTGGTTGGCCATTCTATCTCCTTGATCCCCAATGGGCCCAAGTTCTTTGATTCTATCAGATTTCTTATGGTATTCTTGACCACTCTGGCTCCTTCAGTCCTTCTTCCCTTTATTCCAAAGGATTCTCTAAGCTCTACTTAATGTTTTGTTGTGAGTTTTTGCATCAGTTGCTTGGTGTGGCCTCTGTGATGACAACTATGCTAGGCTCCCTCTTTCAGTCCAATGGTTGAATGTAAGGATCTGCATCTGTCTCAGTCAACTGCTGGTAAAGCCTCTCAGAGGACAGCTATGCTGCTAGGCTTCTGTCTGCAAGAATAATATAGCTTCAATAATAGTGTCAGGGTTTGATACCTGCCCATGTGTTGGATCCCACATTCTCTGGGACTTTCTAGAGGTTCCCCTCATCCCTTATCTCTGCATCAGCAAGAATGAATGCATAGGATATCTTAATTTAAGCACTGTATGTGCCTCCATGTTTCATTTGCCCTTTACTCATACTTGTTTGACAACCCTTGAGTCGATAATCATGTTAACAATGCAGGCACCTATCAATCTATGAGCTACCTGAGCTATTTACAGATAAGCACGTCTTCAGGTCCCAGCTTTCTCATCTTTACTATGAGAATACCAATTACAATTCCTGACTCCCCACAGCAGTGGTTATTAAGATCAAAGGAGATCAATATGAGAACGTGTTTTGGAGTCTTAAGCAGGGAGAAGTGCTCATAAGGGAGGAAGGATGAAGTCTGAGTAGCAATTTGGATCAGTTAACTGATAGACAAAATTCATACCTCTATCATGTAGATGCAGAATTTAATACTAAAATATCTTCAATAATACATATAATTAAAGTAAACAGGGACCCAACTTACATCTAGAGAGGAGGCAAGCTCTGAAGAAGCACAAAAATCTCAAAGGGCAGAATTAGTAAACTGGTTGTGAAACTGTCTCCCTTTATCCAATAAGCAGACATCTGACTAAAATGGTTTACTTAAGTTTAGTGTCACAGGAACAGATCCTGGGGAATGGGTGAGAGGGAAGCTGAGTCCATTTTAAATCAAGTAAGTTGAGAACCACCAAGCAAAGCAGAGAGATGTGAATTCATTTATTTACAATGTTTAGTTGTGAACATATGCTTATATTTACTATGGCTTTATTTACCTCATATTGATTTGTTATAAGTGAGCAATAATGATGGCAGTGACATGTCCAGAATTAATACTGATGGGGACATGATCAGAATTAATACTGTCAGACTATATGACGTCCCAGGTTCTCTGCACAGCGACTGCATATTTCATGAATTATCCCACTGATGCTGAAAATTCAAAAGGATCATCCCCATTTCAGAGACGATTAGCATGAGAATTATTGATGGAGCAGTTCATTCAAAGTCGCATAGGTGATCAATTACCTGATCAAAATCAGAATGGGATACCTTCTGATAACTGGGTGTCTTCTTTCAAATTATTTCTGGTGCATATTGTATATGTTTAACATGTAGATTATGATAAAGAAACTCATTTTCGGCAGCAGCCAGTGATCTCTAAATGGAAACAAATATAGCCCTAATTACATACAGAGGCATCCAATTCCATGTGATTTTAATACTACATGTGCTTGCCCATTGTGTTACCATGTGCAGTACTCCATCACTGCATGTGTTGAATGGGCTAAATATCTGCACTGACACATAAAAATCTCAATACTTTCTTCTAGCTCTGCAGAATGAGTTGTAGACTCACAAATGAAGTAAATTGAATCTTCATGAGTTTTTTTTTTTTTTTCCTCATGAGAAGGCTTTTCATTTCAGGAAGAATATTCTTGAAAGTGAAAAATAGGATAAAAGATTCTGTGGCTTGTCTGTGGCCTTGCTGATGGGCAACCTCACCTCTATTGGTGGGGAACTGTGCAATCGGGTGCTAAGCACTGTTTAGGAGCTGATAAGTAAGTAAGAAAATAGCTTTCTGCCAGTGGCAGCACATCTATTTTGTCGATCGTTTCTGTTTAATTAGAATGAAGGATGTTGGATTTTATGCTCACTTAAAGAACACTAAAATGATTGAAAACAACAAGTTTTTAATTTGACAATGTAGAAGCAGTAAATAATTCTGTGTCCCTGGCTGACACTCCTGGTTATCACTCAACTTAACACTATAATTGTCACAGCTTGGCTAAGGACATGTGAGTTCCCCTCGCCTCAGTATTAGTTCTTCTGTTTTATAGTTAATTACCAGGTAACAGGATTCTTCTCACTCCACCATGAACTCATAAATATAGAAAAATAACAGCTTCTTTCTCCAAGAAGTTTACTTTTGTCTTGTTATTTGGCTCCTTTGACAGTGATTTATCCAGAGGGCTCTTTGTCTTCCTAAGGTTACATGCAGAATTTCTGCCTTCACATTTAATACTTGAAAATTGCAGGCTTTCCCCTTACAATTATGTATAATTTACAAATTGAAAGTTGAGTATTTATTTCTTTTACAACTTTCATATTCATGGGATGAATGGTTCTTATTAGTTTTTGAAAAATTAAAAACCCAGAAAGAAAGATTTATTGGGGCTACAATTTAGCTCAGTGGCAAAGTCCCCACTTCATTTCTACATGTGCCTATATTTGAAAGCCAGCATTAGATGACAAGCCCACCTGGCTTTCTTGGCCTGGAGATAGATACCAGTGGTAATGGCCTTCTCTACCATGCACTTTATCAGGGTTTTTTTTTTCCCCCATATTATGAAAACAAACAGACCCAACTTTCTTCAAAATGAAGGATGTTTCATGGTAGAATGCTTTCCTAGAGTTCCTGGGGCAGTGAGGGGGTGAGGAGGGGTCTAATCCCCATCTAACCACAAAAATAAAACAAAAATATTGCTGAATTAAGAACATTTCATCTCACACTTCTGAATAGTATTCTGTTTGCTGCTGTTTAAGTTGAAATTAGTTGGCTCTTTACTCAGTGATGAAGCTCTAAACCATGTCTTATCTTTTGCATAGCTTTACCATAAGAGGTGACACATGGTCCAGAATGTCTTATTGTTTTTAACCACTTTTCCTTAATTTCTGTCATCCTAGATTTCACCTTCTGCTTTATTTGCAAGCTTTAGCCCAAAAGTCACACTTGCTGAGCTGCTGGGGAGAGGTGGAGGCTACCCTAGCATCAAGGAGGAAAGCAAGCTAGGCTGAACTTGTAGAAAGGCTCTATTGAAGCAGAGAAAGCACAACCCTTGCAAGAATTCTTCTATGCCCAAGATGATCTCAAATGCAAAATGAAAGAGAAAAATTTAAGTCAAGAGAATTTTTTCTTTTTTTCTTCTATATATAGTATTAGTAAATATGTTTGAAATCTACATTTTGATTCATGGACAGGATTTTTTTTAAACAAATTGAACTTATATTATCTTGGCTAATATTTATGCCTGCTTTCAGCAATATGAGAGTATCAGGACTTTACTTGTAATACTTTTTCACCATCCTCTGCTTTTTCTTTACATTTTGGTATCTTTATTGAACTGAGGAGGCATATTTTATAGTTGACTCCAATTACAATGGTTTCTGATAATTTAAATTTTAGCAATCATGTATCTATGTATGCATGTATGTATGTGTGCATGTATGTATCTATGTATGTGTCTATGTATTTACCTATGTATCTATCATGCACACACCTGCACATGCACACTCATGCTCATGAGCAAATGTATGTGCACATGCACACATGTGCCCCCTCCACCATGTACCATAAAAAGAACAGACAAATAATAAGCTCATTAATGTGCAAAATGACCACTATAGTATAAACTCAGGCTCCCAGTCTTCAAGATGCCTCGTTTTTAAGAAAGATCAGTGGCAATTCAGACATCAAAACTCCAACATAAGCAGCCATCAGTGCATGAATATTTTTATAAATCAAAAGCAATCTGGGATAGACAGTTGCCTTAGTGTTTAAAGAATATTTATTGCTCTTATAGACGCCCCAGGTTTGGTTTCCAGCACCCACATGTAACTCAAGTTCCATGGGATTAGATGTTCCCTCTTATTGCTTCTGTGGGCCCTGCCCACAAGAGGTGCATAGGCATAAACCCAAACACATAAACACAAATTTATTTTTACAAATAAACTTGAAGGAATGGAAGAGCTTTTTTCAGATTTTATAAACAAGTTCCCTTCATTTGTTTATATATAAAGAAATTTGGGTTTATGGTCTCAACTTTATCAGAGTCATGTAAATATTTTTTTCTAGCAATTTTACATGAAATAAGATATTTAGTTTGTCCCCAAAGAGCTTATGCCTCTGACTTAGTGCACGTTTCTGATTTCAGTTATTCTTGTCCCTATTGTCTACTGCAACTTCTGTCAGCAGTTTTTCAGTTCCCCTTATCATCTCTGAGAGTCAGGCCTCTTCCTAGCTCACTTTAAAATACCTGAGCTTGCTAATGTTGCAGCTTTTCACATTACAAAAGGCCCCAGTAGTCTCCCCAGAGAAGGCAATTATCTGTTAAGCTTAAGGGACATGAATATCAGCTCCTACAGGGAAGTCCTACAGAGCCTCCTCATGCTGGGACTGACCTGAATCAATTTAAGGTGCCTATAAATACAAATTGAGTTCTGGATATAAGGTTAAAACTGCAACATTTTTATTAAAGAATTATCCTTCTAGGGCAACTGCAGATACTAAGTAATTTTCATCATGATTACTTGTATCCAGAAGGATGCAAAATCAAAATAAAACGGACAACTATTTTGGATAGAATTCTATCTTCTCTTTGTTACATGTTCATTCACTGTGTGTGTGTG
Organism: Mus caroli; assembly: GCF_978045245.1. Classification (NCBI taxonomy): domain Eukaryota; kingdom Metazoa; phylum Chordata; class Mammalia; order Rodentia; family Muridae; genus Mus; species Mus caroli. Next base: position 103,864,413 of record NW_028227262.1, on the reverse strand, counting down.
TGTGTGTGTGTGTGTAGGTGTGTAATATATCTCTTTATTTGATTCAATTATTTTAATCTTCTGTCATATAATATTTTAGTGGAGTCTTATAGAATTTTTTCTGGGGAAATATAATAAAGAAAAAGAATTATAGTAAGAGCAATGGTTGAAATTAACATAATATATACAATTATATCAAACAAAGAGATATTCATTCTTTTATTAACTGTACAACACAATTCCTAATAAGACTGGCCTGTATCTTACATGAGGACCGTTACCAATTTGCATCCTTAGTGTAGGGCAGGGACTTACATACCATCTGAGTACAGATAGAAGAACCAGATAAGTAATACTATGCATGACATAGTGATTATTGCCCTGTAGAGTCAGACTGATAACCTAGACATGAAGTATATAGAGCAAGTAATAAACAACAGACATTTCTAGTCTCTTTTCTCAATGAAGTGGAATTCACAGATTTTTGTTATTCTCCTTGATGCAATGAAGTGATACAAATGGAAATAGTTTATGGGATTATTGATTTTGAATATTTACTATGTGAATTCTGACATTAGCATTGCTCATAAACTAAACATCATGCTAAAATTATATTGGTTATAATATGTTAGTCTTATAATGTTTAAACCCTATTACTATGATCTCATTAAAGAAAGAGACTTGCAGATAGAATTGAAAGAGAACTTTAATCAGTATGATTGTTAAATGAACTAAAAGAGGAAATACCAGGTCAGGCATGGTGGCTCATACCTTTAATCCCAGTATTCAGGAGGCAGAGACAAACAAATTTCTGTGAGTTCAGCCTGATCTACAATGTGAGTTCCAGGCCAACCAGAGATCCATAGTGGAACTCAGTCTCAAGAAAAATTAACAAAATAAAAATAAAACAAACTAAAACAAAGGAATGACATATGTCAATGGTGGTTCAGTAGCCTTGGGAATAGGAAGGCAGAAACTTCAGTATGCAGCCTCAATCCAGGAAACAACTAGAAGCCAGCAGCTGGACAAAGGAAAACTCTGGAGGAAAATAGATCTACCAACACCTTGATAGAGTGAATTTAAAATCTCTAACTCCCAGAATGTAATAAAACAAGATTCTGTTGTTTTCAGCCATGGAATGTGGTACATTGTTATTTCAACACTGGAAAACTAATGTGGGTGGTAAACATTCCAGTATCCTTTGGACTTACATAAACTATGACAAAATAGACAAACATTGGGTCAAATCTAAAAATGGCAGTTATGATATATGAAGAGAATTTTTACCAATGGCTCAAGAAGAAAGGATGGTGAGTAAACTCTGTACTTAGAGAAATTGCATAAAATGATCAACTTAACACATTCAACCATGTATCTTTAATTGAGTGTCATTAGATTTTTATGGGGGCAACAAGTATACAAAAATATATAAGTGTTGTCTTACAAAACCTATGTTTTTGTATGACAATGGTAGTGTATTTTTACATATTATTACTATATGAAATTTCAGAATTCTGTATAGGTTAGTTGTTTTTCCTTAAAGCCCAAATCTTGTAGTTATGATGCAGTCAGATAAATTACTAAAGTTCAGTTAAATTTGTGTCTGTGACATACAACTTGAGCATCAATGTGTCATTTTTCTGAAGATGGCCACCAATAGTAACAGGCAAGCATAATAGTAACAGTGTATAAATATCCAATATTAGGGAATAACAATAGTCACGTGCAAGAGAAGAAAGCAAAGGATCATCACCTGGGTGCAATAATGTTCGTGTACTCTTTCTAACGTCCTACCAGTGTGCCATGTAAAAGGATTATAATAATATCCAATATATTGTAGTAGTTAAGTGTTAGGGTTATGATTAAGAAGAAACCCACAATTTGTGCATCAGAATGGATATTACTGAATGACTAATGCTGTATAACTTTTATAAAAGTAAACATCCTATTTTGTGGGGCTGATGATGACTCAGTGGGTACAGGAGCTTGTCACTAAGCTTGGTGGCAGGAGTTGCATCCCTGGAAGCTGTATGGTGGAAGGAAAGAAAGTCCTATAAGTGGACCTCTGACTTCCACAAATGCACTGGGATGAATATACATGCACACAAAAATAAAAAGGTTTTCTTTTATTTTATTTTAACATACTACCTATTAAATATCTATTTAACATACTACAAGATAAATATCTAGTAGGCCATTTTCAAATGCTTTGAAAAAGAATATATCAGGTAGTCCTAGGAATAAAAATACTGACCACATCTAATCTATTTCTTTCATCAAAATTCAGAGCTTTGGATTATCTTGAGAAGGAATTCTGTGGTTATTCTTTTCTATTAGATATTTCTTTATTTACATTTCAAATGTTATCCAGTTTCCTGGTTTCCTCTCTGAAAACCCCCTATCCCCTTTTCCCTCCCCCTGCTCACCAACCAACCCACTTCTGCTTCCTGGCCCTGGCATTCCCCTGTACTGGGGCATAGAGCCTTCACAGGACCAAGGGCCTCTCCTCTCACTGATGACCAACTAGGCTATCCTCTGCTACATATGCAGCTGGAGCCATCAGTCCCACCATGTATACTCTTTGGTTGGCAGTTTAGTCTCTGGGAGCTCTGAAGTACTGGTTAGTTCATATTGTTGTTCCTCTGTGGTGTTGAAACCGCTTCAGCTCCTTGGATCCTTTCACTAGCTTACAGACCCTGTGCTCAGTCCAATGGATGGCAGTGAGCATCTATTTCTGTATTTGTCAGGGATCTGCAGAGCTTCTCAGGAGACAACTATATCAGGCTCCTGTCATCAAGTTCTTGTTGGAATCCACAATAGTGTTTGGGTTTAGTAATTGTATATGGGATGGATCCCTAGGTAGAACAGTCTCTGGATGGTCATTCCTTCAGGCTCTGCTCCATACTTTGTCTCTCTAACTCCTTCCATGGGTTTGTTGTTTCCACTGCTAAGAAGGATCAAAGTATCCAAACTTTGTTCTTCCTTCTTCTTGAGTCTCATGTGGGTTGCAAACTGTATCTTGGGTATTCTGAGCTTCTGTATTCTAATATACACTTATCAGTGAGTGCATATCATGTGTGTTCTTTTGTGATTGGGTTACCTCACTCAGGATGATATCATATCCTCCAGATCCATCCATTTGCCTATGAATTTCATAAATTCATTGTTTTTAATAGCTTAGTAGTACTCCATTTTTTATATGTACCATATCTTCTGTATCCATTCCTCTGTTGAGGAACATCTGGGTTCTTTCCAGCTTCTGGCTATTATAAATAAGGCTTCTATGAACATAGTGGAGCATGTGTCCTTATTTACATGTTGGAGCATCTTCTGGGTATATGCCCATGAGTGGTATTGCTGGGTCCTCAGGTAGTACTATGTCCAAATTTCTGAAGAATAGCCAAAATGATTTCCAGTGTGGGGAAGAGCCTCAAGCACATGGGTGCAAGGGAAATTTTCCTGAACAGAACACCAATAGCTTATGTTTTAAGATCAAGAATTGACAAATGGAGCCTCATAAAATTGCAAAGTTTCTATAAGGCAAAGGACACCATCAATAGGACAAACCTGCAACCAACAGCTTGGCAAAAGATCTTTACCAATCCTACATCTGATAGAGCACTAATATCCAATATGTAGAAAGAACATGAGAAGTTACACTCCAGAGGAACAAATAACCCTATTAAAAATGGAGAACAGAGCTAACCAAAAAATTCTCAAATGAGGAATACCAAATGGCTAAGAAGCACCTAAGGAAATGTTCAACATCCTTAGTCTGCAAGAAAATGCAAATCAAAACAGCCCTGAGGTTACACCTCACACCAGTCAGAATGGCTAAGATCAAAACTCAGGTGACAGCAGATGCTGGTGAGGTTGTGGAGAAAAAGGAACACTCTTCCATTGCTGGTGGGATTGCAAGATGTGGTTTCACTTAATCTGATTAAGCATCTCACTTCAGAAGCATCAGAGAGCTCAGCTTTTGATTCTGTATTTTCCCAGTGTATTAATTTTTATAGCACTGTAACAGTTGCCAAAGAACCAACTTCTATGGTTCAGGTGGTTTAAAACAGTACACATGTGTTCTTACACAGCTCTGACAGCTATGTAAGGGTTAATTGTTGCTTTTAAAAGGCCCTGGGAGTCATCTGTACCCTACCTGACTCTAAGCATCTGTAAATGCTGCCAACCCTTGTTGGCCCTTAGCATATGACTGTGTATTTGCCTAAGTCTTCATAGGACCTCTTCCCCATTGTGCATATTCTAAGAGTATTCATACAGACTTAGGGTGAACACTGATCAGTATGACCTCATAGTAACTTGCTTAGATTCTGCAACTACCTTATTTCCCAATTTGCAATAATTTTAAATTATTAGTCCTTGAGGGCCAGTGTTTCAACATACTTTATGCATATATAGCATGTAACAATCAGCACCTACATGCATTTAGGATAATTTCAACAGTCTGTACTATATAATGAAGACCTGAACAGCTTATCTTTAGCATAGAACAATGAAAATTTTTGCTTAGAGAAATGTAGAATTTTTCTAAAGAATGACAGAAATTTGATATGACAGAAGTTTGAAAACTCTTTAGGTAAACGATATCTAGCTGGTGATTCATGAATAGTATATTTAAACATTTTCTTACCAGATTACAAAAGAACATTCAGAGCTTAGAATCCACAGTGCCTCTTTTAGCTTTTCTTATTTCAGGGCCTTTATCTCTGTGTTTTAAACTACTTTACTATTTTTGAAATACCATTCAATTTTCAACTCTATAGCCAACACTTTTTAAACAATTATGAAAATCTATTTTAGGAATGAGATTTGATGAATTGGATGCTAAACATTTTAAACTGATATCCTTGCATGAAGGTCTAGTTCATTTCATAAAAATAAAAAAATTAGCAAACAAAACTCAAATTAACTCAACAAAATAGTAGAATAAATACCAACATGTAGACCAAAGTTATTCTCAAAATGCTGCAACATCACCAACAAGGGAAGTCCTAGATTGTACAATACTTCCTCTTTAAGCATTCTACAACTGAAGATGAAAATGTCATCCTGCCATATTGGTTTGAAAAACTCCATATTAGTAAAGCCCTTGTACAGCATTTAGACACCATGCACAGTATTTCTTTGCAACTCCAGTCTCTATAAGTCACTCCGGAAGAACACTAGTTCAGCATAGACAGATGTACAATGTTGTTTTGATTTTTGCTTTCTCTTGTATTGTAAATCACAAAAATCATGGAATGGGTATTTGCTTTTTATAGTTTTTTTTCCTCCATTGTAGTTATACATGCTTGAATTTGGAGTTATTTTATAATTCTAGTTGACACATGAAGAAGCAATCTCTATCAGATGCATTCAGCCCTAGAAACCACGATCAGCATTTTTCAGCTAATCGATAGAATAAATATGAGAAATACCAAAGATACTTCTTATGTCCAATAAGTTATTGCTTTCTGCACAATGTCTTTCACATCATAAAAGATAAAAAGGCAGATTATGTATGCCCATTTTAGTTGTTTCCAGGGAAAAATACCTAACACACTGTAGCCTGTGTGGTATGACAGGAATAAAAATACACTCACTAATGGAGCTGATTTTATCACCCTTAATGCATAATCACAGTCAATAACTTACTACTAATTCAAAAGAACACTGCCTGAGATCCAGGACACATGCCACAGGAAGGATACAGGGATGAGGTCATACGTAAGCCATGTCCATAAGATGGTTAGACAGTTGCTTCGTCAATCAAGAAAATGAAGGCTCAGGCTTATCTACTTCTAAGCCAAATACTTTTAAGTAGTCTTATTAGATTTATACAGATGGTTCTCATGTGCCACTTATTTTATTGTTTTGCTAACAAATTCAAATCATTGGCAAATTCTGCCATAGTTTTCAAGACTTTTGCATTTTGTAAGAATTTTCAAATTTGTAAAATCCAAGGATGGTCTATTTGATAATTACCAGAAGACTTAAGCAGTGACAATTTTATCAGCTCCATGAATGTATAGGCCAACATCTCAAAAAGCAAAAAAAAAACCAAAAAAAACAAAAAAAAACCAAAAAAAAACAAAAAAACAAAAAATACATGCAAACAACACTTCTTAAGAGGGGGTGGGGGGGAAGATGAAAGGAAGGAAGGAAGGAAGGAAAGAAGGAATATTTTATCTTTAAACAACTAATGAAGTAGTCATTATTAGTAGTAGTAGGGTGATGTAGCATATTGTATGGCAGAAAAAGTCAGATCACCTGCTTTTATGTTCTTTATGAAGTAGAGAGAAAATTATAGCATGCTGGTCTATTGTATTAGAAGGGTACTCTTGGGTGTCTAGTTAAGAGAATTATTCAACCAATAGAATTTTGCAAAGGCAGTAATTACACAGAAAGAATAGAATTTAGATGTGGCACGTTCAGAATACAGGAAATACTTTGAGGAAATGCTTGATATAATAATATGTAAATAAGTAAGAAATCAAAATGCTACAGTACAATGAGGTTGGCATAGATAAGGAACTCCAGGGTAAAGAAATTAGAAGGTCATGGATAGTTTTATGAGTTACAAGAGAGTCTCTCACCTTGAACAAATATGCAAGACACATTTGGTTCTTGGTGTAATCTAAGCATTTAACACCAATTTTTTTCATGAACATGTATCAAGTTTTTGTAGATTTGTCTGTAAGAGAACTGTGTCCCTGAAACAGACATGCTGATAAAGGCAACAGATATTTTATTGGCTCGAACTAGTAAACATTTCACACAACACAGACACATGAAACTACTGTTTTATATCACTTTTTTTAAATTTTAATATTTTTTATTACATATTTCCTCAATTACATTTCCAATGCTATCCCAAAAGTCCCCCATACCTCCCCCCCCATTTCCCTACCCACCCATTCCCATTCTTTTGGCCCTGGCGTTCCCCTGTATTGGGGCATATAAAGTTTGCAAGTCCAATGGGCCTCTCTTTCCAGTGATGGCCGACTAGGCCATCTTCTGATTCATATGCAGCTAGAGACACGAGCTCTGTGGATACTGGTTAGTTCATATTGTTGTTCCAACTATAGGGTTGCAGATCCCTTTAGCTCCTTGGGTGCTTTCTCTAGCTTCTCCATTGGGGGCCCTGTGTTCCATCCAATAGCTGACTGTGAGCATCCACTTCTGTGTTTGCTGTGTTTATATCACTTTTAATACATCAATATTTTGTCAAGTATAATACAAAAGAGGTGAAAGAAAAATAAAGCTTTGTTCCTAATACTCATCCAGATTAATATGTTTATTAATTAGTACTACAAAAATCACTCACACAACCTGTTTTCTGGATTACATGCTTTACTCTCCTTCTCAGCACTCAAAAGATCTAAAGTAAAATGGCTGATATGGCCAGGTTCTAGAAGAAGAATTGACTCACTGAGTAGAATCTAGCTGTCTAATCCTCTTTTGCAGCCTGACAGAGAAAAGGATGGTCTCTTGGACCCATTTTGAATGGAAATGTAGTGATATAGATGGCCCGACCTTTGCTTTCCTAAAACCTGATAAGGAAACCTCCTCCATGTGATAAGTCTATCTATATGTACTTACAGTACCCTATACCCAGAAAAAATCCTTTCCATTGGCCACTATGCCGTCTCTGATACTGTTTAGGTAGATTCAAAGATACAAGGGATACATTGCAACAGCATGTGCCAATCAAGTGTGCCATTATAGAAATGGAATCTCATAGAGAAGAAATGTATGTATGTAATGTGATAGCCGACTATAAAGTATTAATAATGCCTGTATTAAACAATGACTGGCATGGATGGAATTATAAATATGCATATATATTAACATATATGCTCGTTTATTGTAATGTATTTTTAAACGTGTGTATCAAATATTTGTATAGGTCTTATTCCTATGCATCTATCTCCATTTTGGCCTATTAAAAGCAAGGATACAATATTATCATTTCACTGATAGGCTTTCCATTGTTTTCAACCTGATGGCTCATTGTATTGTTCCAGCTATTCAAAACTGTTTAATATTTACACCCATTCTCTCTGCAAAGGATGAATGGCATTGCAACCATGACCATTTTTGAAAGAGTCTTCATGTTGAAAATGGACACTGGATTGCTATTGTAAATCTAATCAAAGTTCTAATATATTTTGACCAGTTACATGGCTTAGAAAAGGTTAAGGGCAGTAAAGCTAATTTGAAATATGGAGAAGCTAGTAGTTAATCAATTTCTCAATTAGATGATTAATAGCCGAGGAGTTAATCATCACCCGTTAGGGAAGAACAACTTCACTCCTCCTTAGACACAATTAATTGTCAGCCAGCAACATCTCACCATTGCTTCATGCCTCTCAGGAGAAATTAGCTTTCCTTTGTCATCTCCTGACCTAACTCGATTCTTTCCTTTACAAGTCCCTCCTAGCTAAGAGGTAGAAACACCATACTGAATAACTATGGACTTAGAATGGGGCTACACACTAAGGCAAGACCATTTAATTAACAATGCTACACAATAACAAAGCATTTGGTACTCTTAATTTACTAAACATAGCAGTTTAGTCTTCCTTAACCTAAGTGTGCTGGGATATTTTAACTATCATGATGTTGAGCCATCCCAAATCTTTCGATTGTCTGCACTTTTGTCAGGGAACCTATGGCAGAGACCCGAAGTAAACATTAGCAGTAAGGGAAACAGAGCTAGAGCAATCAAGATACTATGTTATACTTCTAAAATTTAGATTTATTTAGTGTAGCATCAGGAAAGAATAATTTTCAAAACTTGATTTCATTTTGTAAAATTTACCATAGCCAAGCAGAACATTGTGGAAGAATTCAACTCCTTAATTGCTTCTAATTTCCTTGTGTAACTTCTTAGAGAGAACAAGTTGGATCTAGATTTTCTAGTTATTAGGGCTGTTTCTCCAAACAGCACCAGACTGAAGACCATGAGCAACAACCTTCATCATGTAGGCTGCTAGATCAAACTTACCTAGCCTGATGTGGTAGATAATGGAGTACTGGTAATTTAGGTCAGAGAGAGAGGGAGAGAGACAGAGACAGAGACAGAGACAGAGACAGAGACAGAGACAGAGACAGAGACAGAGACAGAGAGAAGAGAGAGAATGAGATGCTGAGCTACTGCTCACAATGTAATGCTGAGATGGAATAAGTGTCACTACCATTTGTAAATATTAACATATGACCAAATAAGGCTTTCCTGCTTCCTGCCTTTAGAGAAAGGCACATACATCCTTCTGTGCTTAAATTTAAGTCTTGATTCCAGATGATTTTTAATTTCTGAATTGATTACCTTACCCATTCTCACAAATTTTCTCCTGTAATGTTAACATATTAGCATATTCATTGAGCATAATTGTTTCCAGTGTCTTATCTCTGCTTTACTGCCAGGCATATGTTTTTAAAGGTAAATTATGCTACCTTTCTTGAAAACATTCAAGTTGGCTTAAAATTCCCTTATTACACTAAAATAGAACAAAATTCCAAATCCTTACCATCTGTAGGAAGTCTGTACTCTGCACGAGTCCTTATGTCTGCCAGCCAACCTGCCATGTTGTGCCTCTTCATTTGTTCTACCTTATACCAATGGCTAAGATCAAACCACAGGTCTGAGAGGATGTGAAGAAAGAGGAACACTCCTCCATTGCTGGTGGGATTACAAACTGATAACAACCACTCTGGCAATCAATCTGGATGTTCACTACAGGTTCTAATTGCTGAATGGGAGCCTTCCTAAGGAGCCCTGGTAGTATCTAGGATTGATATGGCTTTCCCCTAGGAAATTAACAGATGACATATTCTTGAAGGCACTATAGTCTCTACATTCCTCCTATTTCACCAAAGATCCTTTCATGGCCATCATAACTGCCTAGCAGAGCTTCTCATTCCTTCATCCACTGTCTTATTTTTCTGGTTTATCCCTTATTCATAACTACGTAGCTACTGCTAGTTTAAGTTACACCTTTCATCTCCTTACATTTGTCTTGCCACTCCTCCTAACTACAGTGTACATCTATGAGCACTTGTCCACTTTATTTTTAACTGTGTTTTTAGAGCCAAGAAGCATACCTGCCATATAGACCATCAGTGGTCTCATAAATGAGTGCCTAGGAGATTCACTGAATAAAGTCCCTATTTTCTGTTTCATTGATTTATTAACTCATTGTTGCTAACCTTCCATTATTGTCCAGGTCTACATTTTTAATGTTTCTATTCATATCTTGTTGGCAAACAATAATTTTTTCCATAAATGAATTAAATGCTAGATGAGTTTTAAAAAACAAGTTTTATACACAATATATAATCTATGATTTTCTAAATCATATAATTTCCTGGAGACTTGAAGTGACTTAAAAGAGCATACAGGACAAACATATTTTATAGATGATGATACTTGAATCTTGATCAGGTTAGATGAATTACTAAAGGTCAGAGCAGTGTTGAATATCACCTGAGGCTAGAATTCAAGTTTCATTGGTGCTTCTGTGAACCTACAAGATATTGTCGGAAATACAGAATGTTGAGAAGGGAGAAAGAGAAGACATTAATTTCTCAGGAACCACTTCATGTAGGATAAACAGACCCGTGGATCCCACCCTTGAAGGAGATGCCCAGGAGCATAGCATGGTAGGGATATTTTCACATAACTTTTAATTCCCATCAAGATGATAATTTCATTTTATTGAGGGATTCATACATAAGCAGACTTTATCTGCATCAGTTCAACCTCCTCTGCCACTTCCACCTGTTCTAGGGACTCCCCAACTTCCTCTCAGATTCATGACCCCCTCACTTACACTTACTTTTGTTACATACACATGCACATATACAAACACACAAAATCTACAGAGTCCACTCATAGCCACTCTTGTTTGCATGTGGTTAGTGCTAATAACTAATGACTGAAGTTCTCCCTGAAAAAAAAATCAAACAAACAAACAAACAAAAAAGAACAGCTAGTTCTCCCTCCCACAGCAGCCATTGCCTGCCTATAGCTCTTCCTCTAAGGATGGGTCCCTGTGGAATTTCCTCCAGCCATGTTGGCATGTCAGCTAGTATAGTCTCTGTAGACAGCCATATCATTGAGAGTTCATATTGGCAACCTCCATGTCCTGTTCAGAAGACAGTATCATGCATTAGTCATCCAGGTCCTCAGACACTTGCAAAGTTTAGGAAACATTAGAAAACACAACCCAAACATCTGTATTTAAAGACCTCAGCATTTTAGTAAAAATACATTAAGAGACAATTTGTGCATTCAACCACAATGTGGACTTCTGAAATGTAACTTACAGTCTCTGATGGGCAGTTTGAAAATCAGTCTTCTCAAGTAAAGAATGAGCAGAAATCTTAAACTGACAACTGCTAGGAAATTTAAGCTGAAGAAAACAGATAGAAATGGATTAGTAAATTAGAAAACACCCACAGATACTTGGCATTGTACATCAGCAACACCTTTTCTAAAAGGTCTTTGAAGGAAGACACTTAATTCTACTTTCGGTCACAAACTGTAGCTCCTATAACAACATTCAGAATGTGCTGGCTAAGCCTGAGTATATATTTCTTGGTCTTAGGTTTACTCTTTTTATTTACTTGTTTATAAGAGCCACATTCTTGTCTGTTACAATAGTGAACACCATTAACCCTAGCACTGGAGAGGCAGAGGCAGGAGCATCTCTATGACTCTGAGCCCAACATGGTCAACATGGGAAGGAATAGATTGACTACAGGCACACAAACACTATCTAAAATAAATCAAAATAAGAATACCATTTAAATTTATTATTGTTTATTCTTAGTACACTCTGAGCATTTATTTGTTATGGATATTACAGTGATAGTCAACATTATGCACAACACAAACTGCTAATTATTCCCAGTAAGCACCTGTCACAATCTAGGAAATTAATTGATGCACTCAGGGCAGGCATTCTAGATTAAATACCTGAAGGCTTTTTGCTTTTGTTTTTGTTTTTTGTTTTGTGTGTGTGTGTTTTCTTTTTAATTTATTTATGTGTTTGCATCCTAAAAGCTGCCCTGCTTCTGATCTCTCCTCACAGGGTACTTCCCTGCCTTCCCCTCTCTTTTACCTCTTTCCCACCCCACCCTGGTGCATCAAGTCTCTGTAGGATTAGACACATCCTCTCCACTGAGTTCAGACAAGGCAGCCCTCTGCTACATATATGCAATGGGCCTGGGAACAGTCCATGTATGCTCCTTAGTTGGTAGCTCAGGTTCTGGGAGTTCCCAGGGGTCCAGGTTAGTTGACACCGTTAGGCATCCTATACGGTTGTCATCCCCATCAAGGCCTTCAGTCCTTCCCCTAACTCTTCTATAGAGATCCCCAGCTTTCATCCAATGTTATGCTGTGTGTATCTGTAACTGTTATGTGCTGGGTAGAGCCTCTCAGAGGACAGCTATATGAGGCTCCTGTTTACAAGTACAACAAAGCATCCCTAAGAGTCTCAGGGATTAGTAACTGCCCATGGGATGGATCTCAAGATGGGTCAGTCACTGGTTGGCCATTCCTTCAGTCTCTGCTCCATTTTTGTCTCTGATTTTTTTTTTTTTTAGACAGGACTAAATTTGGGTTGAAAGTTTGTAGATGAGTTGGTGTCCTCATCCTTCCACTGGGGTCAGATCTGACTACTGGAGATAGTCTCTTGAGGTTCAATATCACCACTGATGGGCATTTGGCAAAGGTTACCTATACTCCTCTCCCATTCCAGGTTTCTTGAACTTCCTACAGATTCACATCCATCCAACTGCCACCCCCAGCAGAGAATGCTTATTCATCTTCCTGGCCCTCTGGGACTCTCTCCTGTCTCTCCCTATACCTGACCTGAACACCCCACCACCACCAATTCACCTCCCCATCACCTTTTCTATCCAATTTCCACCCTCCTACCACTTCCTATGAATATTTTATTCCAATTTCTAAGTGAGATTAAAACATCCTCACTTCAATGTTCCTTCTTGTTTAGCTTCTTTGGTTTTGTGGAGTATGTCATTAGTATCCTCTACTTTTATGGCTGATATCCATTTAACAGTAAGTACATACCAATCATGATTTTTGGGGTCTGAGTTACCTCACTCAGGATGATATTTTCAACTCCATCCATTAGCCTGCAAAATTCAAGATGACCTTATTTTAATAGATGAATAGTATTCCATTGTTTAAATGAACCATATTTTCTGTATGAATTCATTGATCGATGGATATCTGGGTTGCTTCCAGTTTCTGGCTATTACAAATAAGGCGGCTGTGAACATAGTGGAACATGTGTCCTTGTAGTATGGTAGAACATCATTTGGATATGTGCCTAGGAGGAGTAGAGCTTGGCATTCAGGTAGTACTATGTCCAATTCTCTGAGAAACTGTCAGATTGATTTCCTTACTGGTTATACCAGTTTGCAATCCCACCAGCAATGGAGAAGTATTTCTCTTTCTCCGTATCCTCACTGACATGTGTTGTCACTTGAATTTGATCTTAGCTATTCTGATTAGTGTAAGGTAGAATCTCAGGATCATTTTGATTTGCATTTTCCCGACAACTATTGATGTTGAATATTTCTTTAAGTTCTTCTAGGCCATTTGAGATTTGTCTGTTGAGAAATCTCTGCACCCCATAGTTTAATTGTGTTATTCGGTTTTATATATCTAACTTCTCAAGTTCTTTATATATTTTGGATATTAATCTTCTGTCAGATGCAAGGTTGATGATGATTTTCCCCAATGCAGTCTACTGTTTTGTTCTGACAGTATCCTTTGCCTCAAAGAGGTTTTTCAGTTTCATAGTGTCCCATTTATCAGTTGTTGATCTTGGAACTTAAGTCATTGGTATTCTGTTCATGAAATATTCTCCTATGCCTTTGCATTCAAGATTATTCCCTACATTGTCTTCTATTAGATTCAATGTATCCAGAATTATGTTGAGGTTCTTGATCTACTTGGATGTGAGCTTTGTTCAGTGTGCTAAATGTGGACAGCCAGTTAGATCAGTACCATTTGTTCAAGATGCTTTTGTTTTTGTTTTTTTCATTGTGTGTTTTTAGCTTCTTTGTCAAATTGTTTTTGTTTCCATGTAACCATTTGACATCAGCACTTGAGCATCATGACTGGTTCAGATCACTTTGCTATACTTACCTTGATTTGTTATGATTGATCTCTAACCACATAAATTGGTGAATTTTGATCCCTCAGAAAAACAAGTTATGTTTATCTGAGGCATTGTAAAGCTCACCATGAAACACATGCTGTTACACATTCTAAGGATGTTTTTTTCACATGTTATCCAAAATTTTATTTAATCTATGGCACTGAGAAAGAGGAGAAACTCTAAGATCCTGCATTCATTATCATTTTGGTATGATGCACATCAGGGGACAGTGTAAACAGCATTGTACAGCTCACCCATCCACTCATAGAAATCTTGGTATGGACTAGACTCCCTCACCTATTCTAAAAATGTGTTCTTTGTAATAGCAAAAATAGTAATTTTGACGGGGTATAGGTTTTGTCAATACAAGAACTTTAAACCTATATTATAGATACTCTTTTAAGCATAGCAATGCCAGACACAATGGACCTTTATCATTCCACAGTTACAAAAAAATGATAAACCAATAAAGCTAAAATCTCAGACTTAGATGCTGGAAAAGGACAGGTAAGCCACAATGACTTTATTTGAAAAACTCCCAAACCATGAACATTTCCCCAATCCCTTAATTTTTCAGAAAGCTAATATCTTTCACCCCCTTTACACATAATCTATTTTTGTGTTTTGAAGTAGAATAGGGTGTCTATGTAATGCAGCTAAATGGACTGAGAAACAAATTCCAGCTGTTTAACCAAGAAATCTGTTTTGTTTTGTTTTTTTTTTTTAATTTTTTATTAGGTATTTTCTATGATTACATAGAATGATTACAGTGCTATCCCAATCTGAAACAGTCTTTTGGAAATATACAGAAATGTGTTTAAAGTACCATAAAAATAGAAAAAAATTGTCCTTAAAATGACCTTCACTGTGAACAATATAAAAAAATATAGACTCATGAGGGAAACATCTGTTTTCTTGTTCAGTCTTGATACCAATGAATGACATAAATGTAAATTTTATACTATCATTTTTATCAGAAGAACAATTCAGAGAGTTTTATATGGGGATATGATGGGGGGGGTGTGGAGGGGAAACCAGGAAGAGGGATATCATTTGAATGGTTAGTGAATAAAATGATTAATAAAAAAGCTTAAAAACAAGATGGGCAGTGGTGGCGTATGCCTTTAATCCCAACACTTGGGAGGCAGAGGTAGGCAGATTTCTGAGTTCGAGGCCAGCCTGGTCTACAGAGTAAGTTCCAGGACAGCCAAGGCTACACAGGCAAACCCTGCCTTAAAAAACAAAACAAAAACAACAACAACAACAATAACAAAGCTTAAAAATAGAGCATATGTATTGAAACAGGGTTATGTCAATAAACTATATGTCTGTTCATCATTGAATTAACAATAGTGCTATATGATATTATCTCAATAACTTTGTACTATGAGAAATTTAGGTATATAGGTAACATTTAT
The DNA here is from genome assembly GCF_978045245.1 of Mus caroli. NCBI lineage: Eukaryota > Metazoa > Chordata > Mammalia > Rodentia > Muridae > Mus > Mus caroli. The sequence goes on along the minus strand of NW_028227262.1, from coordinate 103,848,821 downwards.
ATAATACCTGAGTCATAATATTATAAATGTTTTATGGTAAACAGGAACACCAGATTTTTAGTAGTCAAGATTCTCACTACTAACTGAGGTAGAAACCACATGGTTCACATAGATAAAGACAGTGTGCTCTTGTGATTAGAACCTTGTGAAGGCCTGTTCATAAAGTTCAACAAAAGTGATAATAGAAATAAGCTTCAATAAAAAGTGTGTGTGTACTCACTGTGTCTTTCTTTCAGAGAATATGCCCATCACTTTTCATAGTCAGCCATTTTTTTGTAATGTCTTATTTGGGGTTTTGAGAGAATATGGTAATGTCTTATTTCGAGTTTAGAGAGAACATATTCATATATATATATTATATATATATGGGATGTATATAATATATAATTTCTATGTGTTTATATTTAATAGATTTATGTCTTAGAGTTCCTCAACAGGTAGAGAATGAATACATATTGAATATAAAATTATATATGTATACATATATATGTGTTTGTGTATATATATATACATATATATATAGTTATGCATAAGCAATGCAGATATAATCTCCTATAGGTATGTTAAATGTCAAAAAGAACAATTAGTTGGAGCTTTTATTTGTAAGTCATAAATCTAAACTCTATTAAGTTAAGAATAAAGAAAATAGAATGTGATGAAAAGTAAAACAAATGTAAATATGACCATAATTCTAATGGAATTTAAATAATTGAAAATAAATTAGGACTCTTGATATTCAAGTTGGTTTAGAAATCCAACATACAAGGAATTTTTGGGTTTTCCACTTGTGCTGGATATTTATGGGCTATAGGAAAATTACAAGTGTATATGATTTGTTTATACCTCAAAAACTTGTGCATAAGAATTTTTAACTTGTCATTAATATATACTGAGTATATATCAGAGATGACCATATATTATCAATTAACATTATATAGAAAATAAAGCCTCTAAGTGTTAGGAAGGACAAAGCTCAATGTTTGTTATCTAGTTCTATAAGGATGACTGGTGAGCATCTGTAAGAAAAAGGAGTGAGAAGAGCATAAGTAGAAATCTTTATGCAAACTTGTTTATTGGAGATTCCATGAATGCAAGGTTCAACTGAGTGACATGGGAAGCGATTTAAAATTACATAGGTCTATGAGCATTGGCATGGGACTGAAAATTACATAGAAAATAGCTGTTAACAAGAGCTCCTTTACAGTAAGAGCATCAAGTCTATGAAGCAGTTGAAAGAACAGCATGGCAGATAAATAGAAGATAAAAAGTGTGTAAGAAACCCTACAGGTTGTTCATAGCTCATAACCTAACCCATGGTAATTAATTCAGGTAGTTGTGCTAACATCTTTTTCAAATCTCACGAAAAGCCTGAATCCACTGACAGCTATTATGGAATATAGAGCAATGACACCACCAATAATTAGGACTTTTCATTTTCAGCTTTTCTGCTAAGCTTGAATTTATTAAATAAATAAATTTAAGTTCACTTTGATGGTAAGTATTGAATAAATTTGTGGAGTATGTGAAGTTGCCTTTTCTTCCATGGTTTACTGCCTGCTTCTTTTGCAGTCATTGTTTCTTTTTAGTTGTTTTTCTATAGTCCAAATAAATGTTACTTAGTATAATTTAATACTAGTACAGTTTAGAAATAGCACCCAGGTATATTGGGTAGAGTTGGCTAGTGTAATTTACCATTACCTTTCTATATTCATTTAGAAGTATTATTCCTTAGTTTGCCTCAAATTCCTGACTCACATTGAGTTCACTCTTCATCTTCATGACTTATGGGAAGATGGATGAGGTCATTAATCAGATTATGAAGTTTACATAGACAACTCATGGAAAATGTCAAGGTTACAAATATAATTTGGGTTCTTCAAAGCTAGACTAAATTGTAATAACAGTCCCTGAAATGTTTTAAGTAGAGGTGAAGCTGCTAAGTCAACTCTTTAGAAAGATTAGTGTGGGGTCACCCTTGGGACAGGCTGAAGAGAAGTGAATTAGCAGTCGACAAGGAAATCAGAAGGCTGCACATGGCATAAGTGTGCACTCATTTCGGCAGCATTGAAGATGAGCAGTTAAGTAGGTAATGGGAGAGTAAAAACCGGTGATTACCAAATGTAGGGATGGAGGAAAAGTTGTCAGCGATGATGGATACAAGCAATTTAAGTGGCTGGTGCAATAATAAACACATTCGGGGTAGAACTAGCATTTGGTTAAAAATCATGAATTTAAACTCATAATTCTTTTCTCTTCATGCTGTCCCAAGAGTCCCAAGGTTGATTTCCAGATAGGTGCTAAATATAAGGACATGTGCAAATATGTGCACACAGTCTCATAGTGTGGGCATAGTATGATGGTCTAAAATTCATGAAGACTATTAACCTGTAAAAATTAGATACTCTTTCTATTTTTAAAAATGTAAAAGACATTAGTAAACTTTTCCAAAACATTTGGATGAAAACTGTGAAACTTTTGCTCTTTCAAACATCAGCCTTGCATGTCTAACAGCTATTTTATGTCACTTAATTTTTTAAATATAAAATCGAGAATAAATTCTCTGTGTCAGTCAATATGCCATCCACTCTGACAGACTGGAATTGATTAGCAAGGAACAATGCTTCAGAATTTGAATTAAAATGTTCTTAGTCATTATGGAGGATGCATTTCAGAGTCCAGAGAAGACACAAATAGGTATGATATGACATGGGACTTGACAAGTGTCACATTTCTCCCCCTTAGAATTAAGCCATCAGTAGGTCTAACAGCAAACTGGCAGATGCTGGTTTTTCTGAAGCTAGCTAACCTCAGGACCTCCTTCACCAGGGGTATTTGTCATGCCTGGGATATTTTCTTAAGTGAATCTTATTCTCTGATGATTAGATCAAATTATGCTTGTACATTTTTTTTTGCTTGCTTGCTTAAAATGTCATTGTCATTTGATGTTCTAAATTTACTATTTTTTTCTGCTCTCATGACTGAATTGATCATTTATTTAAGTATGTGCCACAAGAACCTCAGTGATAGGCATAAGTTGCTACGACTTAAACTTCTAGCACCACAGAGATAAAATTGACCTCTGATAACATATAACCTTCAGTTAGTACCATGAATGAATAAATCCAATGCAGAAATCTCCCACAACTTTAGCACCAAGACACAAAATAATAGTAGTCAGGAAAGTCAAGATCTAAATGTGGTTGAAACAAATATAATCGCAAATTCTTTAATTCAGCATTAGTTTTTGAGAGTAACAGGAGGTCATTTTTATTCTTGTTATTTTTGTTTTTGTCTAATTAGATGTATGAGAACACATGGAAACACTTTAGTCATGAAGCCAGTAATTTTTTCAATCCAAACCATTTAATTTTGAATTTCACATTGACAAAAATAAAAACAATTGCTCAAATATCAAGTGATTTAACAGATATGTACTAATGGCTTTCAATGAAATAAACTTTGTTTCATAAATACTTACAAGAATATCCATTCTTAGAGGCAGGCAGATTTCTGAGTTAGAGGCAAGCCAGGTCTACAAAGTGAGTTCCAGGACAGCCAGGGCTATACAGAGAAACCCTGTCTTGAAAAAAAACAATACAAAACAAAACAAAAATCCATTCTCATGTTAATTTTTGTATTTTAAATGAAAAGTGGCTGGCCCAATTCTGGCTCATAAGCAAATATTTATCAAGTAGCTATTGCATAATTACTACGCTCTAGAGAATATATGATTGCAAAATTCAATAACTGAATCTTTGAATTTTCACTCTCGCTGGAAAATGGAGGTGTCATGTCAAGACCTTGAAGATGCAAAGGCATCTCTCTGTTTAATATCAAAACTTCCATTGCTGGACCTACCTTTCATCTGATACAAGTTCAATAAGATGCAAAAATTTTTCCTATTGGATGGCAGTGCACACATACCTTCAACATTACAAAGCTGTGTGACTGGGTTCCATGGAGTAAGGTGAGGGCAAGAGACTTTTCTACTACTGTGATTTTTGTCAATAAAAATTCTTCCAGTAACTCATAATACAAGACCTTACCAATCCTTTCTTTTTAATTTTAATTTTTTATATATTTTTTACCTTTAGGTAAATAATATACCAAAAGAAAAGACTGGAGCAGTAGGATCAAATATGACCTCAGTACACAGAATGATAATATCTTAAACTTATGGATATTATTTTTGAATAGGATACTATCATCCTTTGTAATATATATATTATAAAGCAAATTTGGGGTTTTAAAGTTGTTTTTTTAGAGTACATTGCAAACCGGAGTAAAAGATTTAAGTATTTAAAAACCATTAATTGTCATAGACTCATCACAAACAAAGGATCAACTAATCTATTAATAAATTTCATATCTAGGAACAGCATTAATTAATTAAAAAGCAAATCTCAACAACGTTCTTTATTTATAAACATCCAGAACTAGATACCCAAAGATCATCTTTACCCATACCTGTCATTATATCATGAACCTTTGTTTTGCATCTCAGATGATCTTCTAACAACACAGCATGTCTGATATAATTATATTTAGTAGAAAAGGAATACAAGACAATGGAAAGCTTAGTGGCCATCTAAGCCAGGAGTGAGGCAACCAAGTCGAATAAAAGACTACATAATATAAACTTCATTTTGTTTTAATTTATTCCCTTTTATTAAAAATAGATATTTTCCTCAGATGTGTATCTTGATTATTATCTCCTCATCCCACTTTCTTTCTCCCATTTGAAACAAACTAGCTCCTAAGGGATAATAATAAAATATTTCAAAATATAACAGGATAAAGCAAAAACTATTGCACCAAAATAGGACAAAACAAATTGATGGGAAAGAGCTCAAGATGAAGTATAAGAAAACAGAGGCCCACTCATTTACACACTTAGGAAACCCTTTAAAGACACTAAATTGGAAGCCATAATATATACAAAAGGACCTATAGGTTAAAAAGAAAGTAGAAAAAAATATGTACATAAAATAAAAATTTAAAAAAGAAGAAGAAAGGAAGGCAAAAAGAATGAAAAATCCCTGATACAACACTGTGAGATAAACCTTCACAGGTGCCATTTGACTTCCCTTTCTGTAACCATCTACTATTGGACATGAAGCCTACCTTTAAGAGTAGTTTGTTTGTTTATTTGTTTATTTGTTTGTTTGTCTTTCCCATGGGACTGCCTTGGTGAAATTTTCGTTTGCCAATAGTTGTCAACAGGCAATTACTTCTGCGATAGTGACAGGAGTATTGAGTATACATCTTCTTTCAGCTGTAGGGTCTGTTATGGTGTAGACCTGTGCAAGCTTGTGCATGCTGTCATAGTTTCTGTTAGTTCTTGTGTGTGTTTAAAGTTGAGTTAGAGGGTCTTGTTTTCTTGATGTCCTCTCTGTCCTCTGTCTCTTATACACTTTCTGCTTCCTCTCTTTGTGCCTTATGGGGAGGATTTGGTGGAAACATCCTGTTTAAGACTCAGTTTTCTAAGTTATCTTACTTTGCATAATGTTTTTAGGCTGTAGGTTTCTGTATTTGTTCCCACCTCTGATAATGGCTGAGCAAGTGAATAATTTATAAGTATAGTAGAGTGTCATTAGAAGTCATTTGATTGCTTCATTTCTTGAGGTTGTTGATGATTTTTATTTTAGAAGTAATACTTGGTTTGACCCTAGGTTCTGGAATATCTAGTCTCTGGTTAGGTAAGCAGAACTGGGTATTGATTCCATCTCATGGAATGAGCCTTAACTCAAATCATATATCTGTTGGTTAGTTCCACCAGCTTTATCTCACCATTGCACTAGTACATCTAGCAGCCAGGACAGCATTGTAGATCTAAGGATTTGTGGCTGTGATACTGTTTGCATTTCCTCCCAAGTATCATGAGGAGTCCCTTCCTTTACTAGAGAGTAGATGGTAGGGGTGAAGGGTTTATGCTTACACCAATTCTACTTTTTCCATATATTTTATGTGTGTTTAACCTCCAAGGCTATTATATAAAATCATGGAGAATAACCTACAATCTTGTCAATGGCCTAGGTTCTTTGGGAATTCTCATGGGACCCTTTCAGCCAACTTTGCAGTGACATGTAGCACAGTCCTGAACTGGAAACTTCATTTGGTGACACAACATGGAAAGTCAATATTCTTACTTGTGTGTGTGTGTGTGTGTGTGTGTGTGTGTATGTGTGTGTGTGAGTGTGTGTGTGTATGTGTGTGTGTGGTGTTCATATGCCCGTATTTTATTAGGAAGATGCTACTATATTAGGTTATAATGCTAATCTTACTAGGCCTTTAATTTTAGCTGTCTCTCCCCATATTCCCTCCTGTATCCCCATCTCCTCTCATCCTTCCCACTAGAGTCATTCATTCTAGCACCTAAGAAGCTCTTTCTGTTGTTCCAATCCATTACCCAGAACCTAACATTTGTGGTTCTACATATTGTAGCTAGGTTCTCATTGACATAAGAGCGAATATCCATAGATAAGCAAATGCATGATATTTTTGTCTTTCTGAGTCTGAGTTTTCAGGATATGTCTTTTTGAATCTATCTTTCTGAATTATCATTAAAGATTGTTTTCTGCTTCCATTCTATTATCTATGAATCTCATGGCTTTATTTACTTTTATTTTCCTTGCAGCTTTTAATATTCTTACTTTGTTCTGTATATTTAGTATTTGCATTATGTTTGACCAGCCTATTTGGTGTCCTATATACTTCTTATGCATCGATTGATATCTCCTTCTTTAGGTTTGGGAATTTTTCTTTTTTCTTTTCTTTTTTTAATTAGGTATTTATTTCATTTACATTTCCAATGCTATCCCAAAAGTCCTCCACACACTCCCCACCCACACCTTCTTCTTGGTCCTGGTGTTCCACTGTACTGAGTCAGATAAAGTTTGCTCGACCAATGGGCCTCTCTTTCCACTAATGGCCAACTAGGCCATCTTCTGATACATATGCAGCTAGAGACACGAGCTCAGGGGGGTACTGGGTAGTTCATATTGTTGTTCCACCTATAGGGTTGCAGATCCCTTTAGCTCCTTGGTTACTTTCTCTAGCTCCTCCATTGGGGGCCCTGTGATTCATCCAAGAGCTGACTGTGAGCATCCACTTCTGTGTTTTCTAGGCCCTGTCTCACAAGAGACAGCTATATATGGGTCCTTTCAGAAAAATCTTGCTAGTATATGCAATGGTGTCAGCGTTTGGAGGCTGATTGTGGGATGAATCCCCGGATATGGCAGTCTTTAGATGGTCCATCCTTTCATCTCAGCTTCAAACGGTGTCTCTATAACTCCTTACATGGGTGTTTTGTTCCCAATACTAAGAAGGGGCAAAGTGTCCACACTTTGGTCTTCATTCTTCTTGAGTTTCATGTGTTTAGCAAATTGTATCTTATATCTTGGGTATTCTAAGTTTCTGGGCTAATATCCACTTATCAGTGAGTACATATTGTGTGAGTTCTTTTGTGATTGTGTTACCTCATTCAGGATGATGCCCTCCAGGTCCATGGATTGGCAGGATCAATATAGTTAAAATGGCTCTCTTGCCAAAAACAATCGACATATTCAATGCAATCCCCGTCAAAATTCCAACTCAATTCTTCAACAAATTAGAAAGGGCAATCTGCAAATTCATCTGGAATAATAAAAAACCTAGGATAGCAAAAACTCTTCACAAGGATAAAAGAACCTCTGGTGGAATGACCATGCCTGACCTAAAGCTGTACTAAAGAGCAATTGTGATAAAAACTGCATGGTACTGGTATAGCAACAGACAAATAGACCAATGAAATAGAATTGAAGACCCAGATATGAACCCACACACCTATGGTCACTTGATCTTTGACAAGGGAGCAAAAACCATCCAGTGGAAGAAAGACAGCATTTTAAACAAATGGTGCTGGCACAACTGGTGGTTATCATGTAGAAGAATGCGAATTGATCCATTCCTATCTCCTTGAAATAAGGTCAAATCTAAGTGGATTAAGGAACTCCACATACAACCAGAGACACTGAAACTTATAGAGAAGAAAGTAGGGAAAAGCCTCAAAGATATGGGAACAGGGGAAAAATTCCTGAATAGAACAGCAATGGCTTGTGCTGTAAGATCGAGAATCTACAAATGGGACCTCATAAAATTGCAAAGCTTCTGTAAGGCAAAAGACACTGTCAATAAGACAAAAAGGCCACTAACAGATTGAAAAGGGATCTTTACCTATCCTAAATCAGATAGGGGACTAATATCTAATATATATAAAGAACTCAAGAAGGTGGACTCCAGAAAATCAAATAACCCCATTAAAAAATGGGGCTCAGAGCTAAACAAAGAATTCTCACCTGAGGAATACCGAATGGCTGAGAAGCACCTGAAAAAATGTTCAACATCCTTAATCATCAGGGAAATGCAAATAAAAACAACCCTGAGATTCCACCTCACACCAGTCAGAATGGCTAAGATCAAAAATTCAGGTGACAGCGGATGCTGGCAAAGATGTGGAGAAAGAGGAACACTCCTCCATTGTTGGTTAGATTGCAAGCTTGTACAACCACTCTGGAAATCAGTCTGTCACTTCCTCAGAAAATTGGACATAGTACTACCGGAGGATCCTGCAATACCTCTCCTGGGCATATATCCAGAAGATGTTCCAACCGGTAAGAAGGATACACGCTCCACTATGTTCATAGCAGCCTTATTTTTAATAGCCAGAATCTGGAAAGACCCCACATTCCCCTCAACACAGGAATGGATACAGAAAATGTGGTACATTTACACAGTAGAGTACTACTCAGCTATTAAAATGAATAAATTTATGAAATTCCTAGGCAAATGGTACTTTTTCTTCTATGACTTTGTTGAAAATATTTTCTGTGATCCTTTCTTTTTTATTTTCAATATTTTTTATTACGTATTTTCCTCAATTACATTTCCAATGCTATTCCAAAAGTCCCCCATATACTTCCCCCCACTTCTCTACCCACCCATTCCTATTATTTTGGCCCTGGTGTTCCCCTGTACTGGGGCATATAAAGTTTGCATGTCCAATGGGCCTCTCTTTCCAGTGATGGCTGACTAGGCCATCTTTTGATACATATGCAGCTAGAGTCAAGAACTCCGGGGTACTGGTTAGTTAGTAATGTTTTTCCACCTATAGGGTTGCAGATCCCTTTAGCTCCTTGGGTACTTTCTCTAGCTCCTCCATTGGGAGCCCTGTGATCCATCCAATAGCTGACTGTGAGCATCCACTTCTGAGTTTGCTAGGCCCCAGCTTAGTCTCACAAGAGACAGCTATATCTGGGTCCTTTCAGCAAAATCTTGCTAGTGTATGCAATGGTGTCAGTGTTTGAAAGCTGATTGTGGGATGGATCCCTGGATATGGCAGTCTCTAGATGGTCCATACTTTCGTCACAGCTCCAAACTTTGTCTCTATTACTCCTTCCATGGGTGTTTTGTTCCCAATTCTAAGAAGGGGCACAGTGTCCACACTTTGGTCTTCATTCTTCTTGAGTTTCATGCGTTTAGCAAATTGTATCTATATCTTGGGTATCCTAAGTTTTGGGCTAATATCCACTTATCAATGAGTACATATTGTGTGAGTTCCTTTGTGATTGTGTTACCTCACTCAGGATGATGCCCTTCAGGTCCATCCATTTACCTAGGAATTTCATAAATTCATTCTTTTTAATAGCTGAGTAGTACTCCATTGTGTAAATGTACCACATTTTCTGTATCCATTCCTCTGTTGAGGGGCATCGGGGTTCTTTCCAGCCTCTGCCTATTATAAATAAGGCTGCTATGAACATAGTGGAGCATGTGTCCTTCTTACTTTATTTCTAGTTTTGTTCTTGTTTTGGTAATTTCATAGTGTCACAGATTACCTGAAGGTTTGTATCAGGTTTTTTTTTGCTTGTTTGGTTTTAGTTTTTTTGTTTGTTGTTTTTGTTCGGTTTTGGTATAACTTTTTCTTTGTCCAAGGTATCCACTTCTTTGTTCATGTCTGCAATGCCTGAGATTATTTCTTCCATTTCTTGTATTCTATTTGTGAGGTTTGTCTTAAAGTTTCCTGTTCATGATCTGAAAATTTTCATTCCCAGATTTACCTTAGTTTGGATTTTCTTTATTGATTCTATTTCTACTTTTATGTCTTGAAATATATTATGCATTTCTTTCTACCATTTGTGTTGTCATGGGTATCTTTAAGGAGTTTATTAATTTTCTCTTTAAGGACCTCTATCATATTCATAAAAGCTATTTAATGTCTTTTTCTTATGCTTCAGCTATGCTTCAACACTCAGTGACCACTGTGATAAAGTTTCTGGGCTCTGATACAGATATTTTTTTCTGGATATTATTGATTATGGTTTTTATCTGGGATTGGAAAGATTCCAATTCCAAGTGTTCAAATGCTCTTTTGTCTTTGTTGGGATGGTGTTTCCTTTCTCTGTCTGTTGTCATCTTTGGTTCTCAGGAGAGTGTAGTGGCCATGTGTCATCTGGTAGGTAATTCTTCTGGGAACCTGATAGGTGTGGTCATTCTGGGTTCCAGGTTAAATGTGTTTCTAGGTATTGGAGCTGACTTTTAGTAAATCGTGATGGGCTGGAAAGGGTGGGGTAGGGATCTACATGAGGCAGTAATTCAGGGTTTTCCACCAAGAATGCTTTGTCATCTAGGAATGGTGCAGAGAATAGAAGAGGTTATGCCTGGTGAGCTTTTAGAGCTAGTGATGAAAGTGTGATTGGACTTGGAGGAATGGAAGGATAAGTGAGCATACTCTGTTAGATTGCCTACTTCTCTGTCTGGCCTGGCAGCCTGCCTGGGTGTGCCTACAGGAGTTAGGGGCTGATGTAGAGTAATGAGAGTGGGGTAATAAATCAGGAGGGGAAGAACTTCATGATCTATTAGAGGTAGGGACATAGGAGAAAGTGAGGATGCAGCAGGTCTTCTTCAGAGCTGGGTATGAAACTGAGAATTTGAACTTGGAGGAATGGGAGAGAAAAGAAAACCATCAGTTTGCCTACCTGCTTCCCTGGCTGGAAGGAAACTCCAGTTTTATGATGTACACTGGGGATGACAGTATTTATTCTTGGTACCTCATGCTTGAATTTGCAAGTAACAACAACCAAAGATGGTGATTAGGCTGGGCATTGTATTACCCAATAAATAGTAAAGGATGCCTGGATCTTGGAGGACATAATTACTCAGGCTGATGAAACTTCAATCATTATGTAATCTCTTTATTAATCACTGTCAGTAAGTCACCATAAGACCATCTTCTGCCTTTGGGGCCCTGGATCATCTCATTAAGATAATGGGGTTCAGTAAAAGGATGTTTTTCTTTCTTCATCATGTAGCTGAGAGGAACATTTGCTAGCAATAATTATTGAATGGTTCACTTTTATCTTTTAAGATATTGTTAATATATTATTACACAGGCTAATTATTCACATATATTCACTTTAATCAGAAAAAAATCATATTTGTGTAAAGTAACTTTCATAAAATTAGAACAATTTAAACTAATATTGAACATACATTAGAAATATTAAAACCATTTTGCTTATATATGCTATGTAGGTGACATATTAATTAAAGCATGATTTATAAGCTTTAAGTTCATTTAGGATATTGTGATGAATGTCAATTCTCAAAGTCATAATTTCAAATAAGAAAAAATATAAATATTTGATTTAAACATATCATAAAACACAATACAATTCATGACTCAAACTTTTTAATATCATTATGAAGCTATAATAGTAGAAACCAGCTATTGAAATAGTAATAAAACAATACAAGTATATAATATGACTTCTTTTTTGAGTTTTTAAATGTACTTTCACTCACCAAACACATTAATGAACAGTAACTTCTAGATTCTTTGTACTATTTTACCATTATAAAATTACGTGTTCTTATAGTTACAGTTAGTTTTTAATCATTTATCCTTATTACCTCTACTTACTATTATATCATGAGTCCTTTTTAAATGCCATGCATTAAAAATATGTTCATTACTTATTTGAAAGTTTTATACAATATATCTTGATCATATTTGCTTCAATTACTTCCAGATCCACCTTGAAAACTTGGATATTTTTTCTTATGTTTATTTTTCTCATATTTGAGACCAGGTTATTTTGATCAACAACTATTGAATATGGAGCTACCCTGATATGTAGCTAGCCTTCCAACAGTGTCATCATAAAAGAAAACAAACTTTCCCTCTCACAGCTGCTATAAAATGTCTATACACATCAGCCTAGTGGTGTGACTTTGTACCTACCTTCTTAATACTTTGGTGGTACTTCATTTGTCTGGAGCTTGTATATTATCACAATCACTGTAAATTCATATATGCAACTTCCTTGTTGTGTTCAGAATTTATATCCCTAAGTATATGGGCAGTACAAATTGAATGGAATGGATTAAAAAATTAATAAATTTTGTTGGTTCAGTGGGTGGGTAGGTGGGGAATAGGGTTGGAACTGAGAAGAGTGGGGGAAGGGCATGAATATGATCAGAATACATTGGACACAACTTTCAAGGAATTAATAAATATGAGAAAAAACAAAAGCAAATATACATTACAATGTGCTATGTGAATAAACATCAGAGGAATACATTTTCAGCTATGCAGTTGTTAACACAGCATGCAAACAATGTTTACATTTGCTGTTTCCTCACATTCACTCCATTATTCTTTTCTTTCTCCTTTGATAGTTTTATACTTTAATTTTTGTATTATATGAGATAACAAAGGCCATTTTCTTGCAAGTGAATAATATTACTGAGAACATCCTCTACCAGATTTCTTACTCTCTACTTTCAAAACTACCCCTCTTTCCATAGTTCCTTTTGTTACCACAGACTTTCACTCTCATGTTTAAGCTCTCCATACACAAATGATTCAAACATTCTAAAAAGTCTAGGACCAACAAATTAGAGAAAATATGAAACTTACCTTTCTGAGACTGAGTTAACTTACTTAAGATTTATTTCTATTTTTTCCCAAAGATGATTTTATTCTTGATATCTAAAACCAGTCTGTTGACTACAGCTACCACATTTTCTTTTTTGCTCTGCTGATAGACACTTGTGCTAGTTTTATAACTTAGCTATAGTGAACAGTGCCAAGTTTTTTTCAGAAACCCCTCTACTGATTTCCAGTAGTGAATTCTTTTTTTCCCCATTTCTTTTAAAAATACTTCCCTGTATTTTCTTACCCAAACACTGTCATCCATCAGGTAGAGTTGGGATTTTCCATACACCTGATGCAGCATATCCAAGTGTACTTGCCTTTTCGGAATCAGGCTGTGGACTAACATTTTTTTTTTTTGTCCACCCTAGATCTTAAATATTTCCATTAAACTGCAAAGCAACTAAACACTGATGACACACAAAGAGGAAAGCTATATTTCCGCTTCTATTTCACCATTTTATGTCACTAGTGTGGACAGTAAATTTTTTTATATGGAAAAAACAATTAATACAGTATAATAAGGGAATGAGAGATCTCCCAGAAGACCTTTGATTTGTTTCCAAAACCAATCTCAGGTGGCTTACAATCACCTGCAATGCCAGGTACAAGGTATTCTACATCCTTTTCTGACTTCTGTGGGAATTTACTTGTATGTAATCATATAGTACACACAAACACACACACACACACACACACACACACAAGCTCAAACACATACAGAGTAAATAATAAAACAAAAACATTAGCTCATTGTAACAAAAAACACAACATAATGGAAATATTTTCACTGGAATTGTTCAAGAAAGAACCATTGAAAAGGTGAAGAAGAAACTTTTGACTAAGTACTGATTGAATGATTATCTACTGAGAGTGGAGAAGAATTCTACTCAGATAATCAGTGAGTGTAATGACTTCTAAGGTATAATTAATGTGTACCTTAATTGCCTCTTGAATAGAGGTACCTCTGGCTTGTACATACGACATATTCAGCAAGCCTACAATTGAACTTCTTGATTCCAAATCACTAATAGATTATTTCAAAGACAACAGAGTCCTGGAATTTTAATGATGCTGTCTCTCCAAGGCTTTCAGCCAGAAGGAATTCAGTGTATCAGGTTTTGTGGAAGATTTAGTTCCCTCCCAACCTCTCCCTGAATGTAATATAATCCTACAAAATTAGACATGCAGGTATATTTATGGATTTTTCTATATGTAATTAAACATTTACATATATAAATAAATACATTTATAATTTGTTCATATATGTACATTATATATACAAAATGGATATTTTTCATATATGCATATTTACATATGGACATATTCATGCATTATACATATACATGCTTTTATGTCTTAAGATTAAAAACAACTTATAAAGTGTATTTATTTATCAGGCTATCGAAAGGAACATGAATGCTAAAATGAATATATATTATGTACATTAAATACATATATATTAATATATTTATTGTTAACATTTGATTGCATAGGCTCACAAGTTGCTGTGCAGGTAATCTATCAGTAGATGCCTAACAGTATAGACTGGGAATCTGGTAGTTTCTCAGGTTGGATGGTTCCTCTGTGCCAATATGGTACCTTTACACTTGGAAGATTTGTATAGAGATTCTAGTATTGCGTCCACTTTATAATCCTGAAGAAGTTAGTTCTAATGCTGCTGAACGAATGCTACAGAAAAAGAATAGGTGGATTTCCACTGAAATTAAAAAGCAGTTTCACTCTGGCAACCCTGTTTATCCTGGCTATCATCAGAAGAGGCCATCCAAATTATTGTGGGTCTTCCCAATTTAAAATAACATGATCACGAAAACGGAATTTGCAGGCAAATGGATGGAACCTCACTCAGGATGATATTTTCAAGTTCCATCCAAAAGAGCACACACGATAAGTACTTACTGATACGTGGATATTAGCCAAAAAGTTTGGAATACCCAAGATTCAATCACAGATCATATGAAGCCTAAGAAGGAAAACCAAAATGTGGATGCTTCACTGCTTCTACAAGGGGTAACAAAATACTCAGAGGAGGAAATATTGAGACAAAGTGTGGAGTAGAGACTGAAGGGAAGGTCATCCAGAGACTTTCCCACCTGGGGATCCATCCAATATATAACCAAACCCGGACGCTATTGTGAATGCTGGGAAATATTTGCTGATGGAAGCCTGACATGGCTGTCTCCTGAGAGGCTCTGAGAGTGCCTGACAAATACAGAGGCAGATGCTCACAGCCAAGCATTGAATTGAGCATGGGTTCCCCAATGGAGGAGTTAGAGAAAGTACTGAAGGAGCTGAAGAGTTTTGCAACCCACAGGAAGAACAATATCAGTCAACCAGATCTCCCAGAGATCCCAGCGACTAAACTACCAACCAGAGTACACAAGGAGGGAACCCATGATTCCAGACACATACGTAGCAGCCGATGGCCTTTGGGGACATCAATGGGAGGAGAAGCCCTTCATCCTGGGAAGGCTTGATGCCCCAGTGTATGGATGCCAGGCCAGGGAAGCAGAAGTGGATAAGGAGGGGGAGTGAGTTGGTGGGGAGCACCCTTGTAGAAGCAGGGAGAGGGGGGATGGGATAGGGTTTCTGGGAAGTGAGAACCTGGAAAGGGGATAATATTTGAAATGTAAATAAATAAAATACCAATAAAAAGTAAAACAAAACAAAACAAACAAACAAACAACAACAACAAAAAACTTTCAAGAGTGCCCAGTGTCTTGTGTTTTAGAAGATTCCAAATACAGTCAATTTGATCATGAAGATTAGCCATCACAGTAAATACTCTGCCTAAGAAGAAGGAAAACCAAAATGTGGATGCTTCACTGCTTCTACAAGGGGTAACAAAATACTCAGAGGAGGAAATATTGAGACAAAGTGTGGAGTAGAGACTGAAGAGAAGGTCATCCAGAGACTAATAATATTGCTATTATTTAAGCGTTTATTGTACACATGAAGAATTTTAAATTGCAAATAAATCCCAGGTGTCAAGATGTTCAAAGGAAATTCAATCTCACATGTGATTATTAGAAAAAAAATCATGGTTATTGACAACTAGCATCTTCCTATGGAAATTCACATATGCACTAGCTTCAGATTTTACTCACCAAATTCAAAAATACTCGGCATTTTTATGATACAAGTAAAGTAAATAAATAGGTACATGTACAAAACAATAGATAAATTGTACAAACCAACAAAACTATGTGAAATGTAATTATAAAAATAACAGACAGCTATTTCTCTGCTATTAGGTATTAGTTAAACCTCAAAGAAAATGGAAAGATAAAAGCTCTCAGCAAGGAAACTGTAGGGAAAATCTGAATGAAAATAAAGGCTACAAATGGAGAGAAGCTCCATGGTTAGGAGTCTCTCCTGTCCTTATATAGGGTTTGGTTGCCAGCAATAACATCAGGCATCTCATCAATCCTATAACTCCATTTCCAATGTATACTATGCTTTTGGCCTAGATGAGCATCTGTGTTTGCATGTACACATCCAGATGCATACCAACATGCACACACAAACTTGGTAACCATCTCCATCATTGAGCTTCGGACAGATTTCAAATGGAAATTATAGTGTTACCACCTTTTATTTCACTAATGTGTTTACATGCTATTTTGTGTCACTGACAAAGAAGCACTGGGGCTATAACTTTTCATGATACTAGTATTCACATATGTCTCACCTGGGTGATTGTTTTGATACATTCTCAGTCAGGTATATCTTGTTTTGCAGTGGTACACATGGATGGCTAATGCTTGTATTTAACCATCTTTCACATTTCTGCAAACAAAATTTCAAAACTAAGAGGATCCAGAAAATAGAAATTATTAGCATCATCATTTGACACCAGGTTTCATTTAGTAGCATGGGAAATATATACTATTGTGGCCCACAAACCCAGCTGTATGAATATGGTTAACACTTCGATGTTGACAGTATCACATGCCTTTTCCATTTTGTTCTTATATTTGAGGGTTAGAGTACCCACTTTCCTTTGTTTCTATCTCTACCTCTTTTGCTTCCTGTGATCTAGATCAGCTCTCCCTTGCCTTAGTAAACCTAGCTGTCCCTCTTACAGTGACTTTTTTTCAGGGGTCTTGGACCTTTGCTTTCTCTGTTTGCCTTTGCTAACCAAGTGAAAGAAAAAGCCTTCATTTTAATGACTTTCACTTGTGAGTAATTCTCAGCCTTTCTGTCAGACTTTGTAATGCAGCCAATCAGTAACTTAATATAAACTCAAATCTGTGTGGCTATTTCTGCTAAGCCCTGTGAGCATATTGCTGTTGCCTTCTAGGAATACATTTGGTTTTGCCAAGGTCATAATATGCACAGCTTTTGAACTGACATCAATATCTCCCTCAACTTCATATTTAATTTCCTATGCTGTTGGCTGTAGACAGGTGGCAGAGCTAGATATTTATTTAGTTGTTTATCTGGCACTGCCTTTAAACTGCTAAACTCTTGGCAGCATTCTGGGGGAGAGTCGGATGTGACCCCACAGTGAGCCGACCATGCTCCAGTGAGT
This sequence comes from Mus caroli, assembly GCF_978045245.1. Classification (NCBI taxonomy): domain Eukaryota; kingdom Metazoa; phylum Chordata; class Mammalia; order Rodentia; family Muridae; genus Mus; species Mus caroli. The sequence continues at coordinate 103,831,293 of NW_028227262.1, read as the reverse complement.
AGTTCCACACCTGTGGTCACTCAAAAGTGGCTTTCAATACTCTAATATCAACTATATGCAGTTTAGGCAGGGGCAGTGAGTGATATGCTGATTTTAATCTCTTGGGCACTGATAAAATGATATAAATTTCTTATAGGATATATAATTATATGTATACATTAATTTATTTGTAAATAATATAAAATAATGCTTAGATGCCAAAATTTTTCATCAATATTTACTATCAACACTTTTCATTGTTGAGTCTATGTATTAACCAGTTTCCTTGTTTTTGAGCTTTGTTTTTGTGTTTTGTTTTGTTTTGTTTTGTTTTGTGTTCATTCCTTAGTTGTCTGTGTGGTCCAGTTCTAGTTATCTGAGGTATTAAAAGGTTTATTTTTTCCTTAGGCAGGAGTATTTAAGAATTACTCATAAATTTAAAACAAGCTTGAAACGTATTCCTAGATACACAGATGAGTAAATACAGTCTTCTTCTACATATATTCTTGACTTTTGTATGAACACAAACACGTTATTATACTTATGTCTACTGCAAAGAAAGCAGAGTGGTTTAGAAAGACTATGTGTTTTGCAACCCTGATACAAACTTTCTTTTTACAAAGTTTGATGTCATTTCCTTTTGTTTGCTTCAGTCTAACCACTTTTAAAGCTTGTGTGAAAATTTTTCTTCCTCTTAATTCTAGGAGTTCCTTCAAATGTTATTCTTCTCAAATGTATTTTACTATTATAATCAGGTTTGTAAGAAAAAGTAGATGAACCCAGTGACAGACAGGTGTCTCAGTAAGTGTGCAATAAATAATGAGAAGTAATGCAAAATGTAGAATTCTTCTCCTATGAAAGTGATGTCATGCTAACATTTTGTATTCATCCCTCATTGGGATTTTTGGTACCCACAGAAATGGAAGAGTGTCAGGTGACAGCCAGTTAACTTGCATACACTGTGTCACAGCTTTTATCGAATGAGCTAGAAAATGAAATAATGCTGATTGTTCCTTTGCTTTTCATAGACTCTAGCTGGCCACAGTAGTAGCTCTGACCTTGGCCATGACCTCTCTGTGTGGGAGCTCTATTGCTGTGCTGCAGAGTCAAATAGTACCTCTGCAGCTCTTTCAAAATTCTTCCATAGAAAACTCTGTAGCAGGTGTAGGCAGAACTTAGGAAATAGGCTATTTTTTTCTTGCCCTGCAGGTATATATGAAAATAAAAAAAGATGCTTAGTAGTTGATATGCTTCTAAGAAGTGCTATTTTCAAGAAAGCACACACCACATTCTCAAAACTATTCTCCTTTTGTACCCTTTAGCATTCACTCCAATCATCTCAGAGTAAAGAATCATTCTTAATAAATAAACTGTTGATGCTCATATTAAAATTGCTTTGATTCTGGTGAGTGTCAGCCTCAGATTTCTCAAAGACCATCTTATCCTCCATTATACCTGGCTATGAAACCAAGGACTGATAATAACCAGCCTTGTGTTGGGAATATATTGCGGTGATGTCCCTCCCTGAAATGAATCTGGCCCAAGGATATTTGTGGGTTGGTATTTTGATGAGGATGTGACAATAACTTTCAAACCTGTGAGTTCCGGTGCTAAGGAATAAGAATAGGCAAAAATGTTTAATCATCTAACATACAGAGTTGACACAGGTGTTTTGGGATGCTCTTCTGGCTGTAAAAGCTGTGAGATGAATTGGACACAGTGGAAAATGGTTACAGCTAGTATAATAAGAAATTATATTCTGAGCAGGAATGGACTCAAAAGTTTATGTGTGAATATATGTGCTCTTTTAAATCCAGGAAAAATATTTTCCACATCACCAATTGTGCCACTAAAAATAAATTGTTATTGGTGCACAGTGGCATTTGAAGATATTAGGAAAACCAAATAAGAGGGAACATTTCTCCACCATGAATAAATGATGTTCAGGCTTCCTTTAGCAAACTGCCTTGCCACCTCCAGGGTAACCTGTCAAGTGCATTTTTGTATGTTTCAAATAATACTACACAGTAAGTAGAACTTAAGAAAATGTATCAATGTGAATATTCTCAGGCTACGAACAGCAAGAAATAGGGAATATTAACTGATGAACTAATAGTAAAGAAATAATTTAAAAACATTTTTTAGGTTAACTTGCAACAAAGTCAGAAAAATGTATCAGAAAAAAATGTGGCTGTGTGCAGAATGTATCTATAAACTGATTTATTGAAGCCTTCAAAGAATATGGTGCTATTTATAGAGGCAGGCAACTCCTGTCCTCTAAGGTCTCTGGTGTTACTATCCTCTTGCCTCAGTGATATACATGTCTTTCTTCTGAAAATATATTTGGCACAATGGACAAAAGAATATACTTAGCACTTAGAAAACTAATCATCCGCATGATTGGAAGGCAGACAGCAAGTCAATGGACTCACCAGGCTTTACTGATTGATATGCATTTTGGTCAACTTAAATATCAGCAAAGCTCTAAAATGAAGGTGGAGTTTGTATTAAAATGAAAATAAATGCACCTGAAAGGAATGTTTTATTTATTCCAGAAAAAGCATGAGAGGATAAAATTTTAAATTACTGATGAAAAATTGTCTATTTTTATAGTTAAGAATTTGTCACCTTTGGGAAGAACTTGTGATATCAAATATTTAATTTTATTCATTTATATATTATCAGTGAAAGCAACTGATATTGACATATGAACTCATGTATCATTTATATAGCATTTTCAACTTTACATTGGATGCTTGGTGAAGTTATCTTCTAGGCAGATATTGATATCTGGCCTGTGGATACTTAAAGCATTTTCTTGAAAAGTTTATATAATCATTAAAGCACTTAATACCATACGCTAAGTGTCTTTTCGTGCTTCTATCCCTTCCTAAACCCTTAATTCCAGTCAATCTCCATGCATAATATTTTTATTTGAGTATTATGTGTTGCAAATATTTACCATGTATGTGATGTACTCCATAAATACATGCAGCTACAACATAAATGGCAAAATAAAATGCTATCTCAGAGATATTTTTATTAACCACACCAGTCTTCCAGGTCCCAAATTTCATCTGTAAACAGAAGCCTCCAAATGATACTTTGTAAGATTTTGTTTTTCAATGTCATCACTATTTTATCAAAGCTCAAACTGAGGTGCTGTGGCATTAATTAATACATTGAAGCATGTATAGCATGAGAAGTACAGCAGGCCACATTAGGGGTCTCCTAACTGTAAATTTCAGCTCATTCTCCGTGTTCTCCTGACCTTAGGCTGTTTGAAATTGTAGAGCTAGATTATAAAATTTAAAAAATAAATATGAGTTCAAATTTTTATATGGTGCTAAACATTTATAATACAACATTTGAAAATACATTTGATGTGACACATGTATTCAAAGCATATATTACTATGTATTGAAACACATGTACATAGCTCTTTAGAAATGAAAACTAAAGATAAGGCACAGGGTATAGAACACCTTCTTAGGGCTATTTATAATCTATCACATCATTCACCCACTCAGCTTTTTAGCATGTGATAGTAAAGTAACCATAAAGCAAAATTCCTTTCGAGGAAAAGTGTTGAAAAGTTCCTTTGTGTGAACATTTTCAGTCAGTAATCCAGGTTCCTTTGAATATCTGTTGCTCATGAAAAAAACAATTGTAAGGATACAGCCAGACAATGAGCCACTTGTGCTATAAAGACAGAGGTAAATGACTTACATTTTTCTGAAAAATCTAGATATGTTCAAGTCAGTAGAAATGGCACCATGTCCTAGGCTTTAATGACAAAGGAATGGAATGTCATTAACTATTACTTTGATGGTTCATCAAATCTCAATAAGAGAGTCTAGCCTAGAAAGCAATAAAAAGTGTTCTGTCAGCACTTTGCTATAAATCTATGCCAGCATTACAAAATATGTTGTGGTTTTTAAAACCAAGGTTAATGGCTAGACTGTAGCTGATGGTCAAACACTTGCCTAATATGCAGAAGACTGGGGTTTCAATCTCCATCCCTCCACATATATAACACTAAATAAATGAATAATATTAATCACTCTATACAAGAGATAAGCAGGTATTCATTATTTGAAGTAGCAATGATAGGCTATTTTAATGTGGAATTGTAATGAACACCATATGCTATTATAGAATCAAGTATTTTCAGGCAAGGGAGGTACCCTGAGGATTTGGTGTTCATTAGCCTTGTTCCACAGACAGGGAAACAGACATTCAATGTTAATATGTGACTTGCTCAAGAGAGTTGAGAACTGAGTACAAATCAGGATTTACCTTTTCCAAAATCAGACTCTGAGACTTAAGCAAACATGTCAGTGTTGGGAAAGCCATAAAGTTGTTTCCCAAGGCTACACTCCTCTCTCCTGTATCATGGTCATGAATAGATGAGGCTCATTTGTGTTCACTGCCGTGGATACATTGGTTATTGAGAGATATTCTGCCATGTCTTAGGAGCTGCATAAACTCTGGCCATATAGAATCCAGAGGCTTAGTTGTCTCTACTTCCTTCCTATACTTTTGATGTTGTTTTCTCAATATGTGTGGTCACATCCCATCAGGAATTCATTCTCTGGAAATCTCTCCATGGGACCTTAATATACCATACTGCCCATATGTTTTAGTTTTGCTCTTACATGTATTCTGTAATTTCTTTGTAAATAAATTGATAATTGTTCCTAATTAGTTTCCAGATGAGATGGAGAATTCGCCACTTAGCTCTGCAGGGTCAGTAGGCTATTTACTTTCAACCTCTTTTTGTTACCATTTTTCCATATCTACCTGGCTAATTAAACAAAGTTTCATATACAGCTTCTGATTAGCCTCATTTTTGTGCAGTTTCTTGCTTATGCTTTCCCGTCTTTATGTCCACAGGAAGCATAAGTCCTCTTTTTCTTTATTCTACCATCTTAAACCACAGACATTTTCTTATGGACAATACCTGGCTATGTGCAGAACCAAAAATATGAAAGATGGGAGAAATTTATTTTTAAGAGATGAGGGAAGAGGGGTGTACTGGCTGGTTTTGTGTATCAACTTGACACAAGCTGGAGTTATCACAGAGAAAGGAGCCTCCCTTGAGGAAATGCCTCCATGAGATCCAACTGTAAGGCATTTTCTCAATTAGTGATCAAGGGGGGATAGGCAGGCCATTGAGGGTGATGCCATCACTGGATTGGTAGTCCTGGGTTCTATAAAAAATCAAGCTGAGCAAGCCAGGGGACACCATCCAGTAAGCAGCATCAGGTCCTGCCTCCAAGTTCCTGCCCTGTGTGAATTCTAGTCCTGACTTCCTTGAGTGATGAACAGCAGTGTGAAAGTATAGCTGAATAAACCCTTTCCTCCACAATTTTCTTCTTAGTTACTGTTTTGCCCAGTAATACAAACCATGACTAAGACAAGGAGTATGTGGAAGATTGTTGAAAAAGTGGAAGCAGAGGGGATGAGCAGTGAGACAATGCGTTCGAGAGTTGGGGATGGGAGATGAGAAGCTTAGCCTATAGAGGCTCTGGATATGATATTCTGCCTAAGGCTTGAGTCTCCAAGCTCCTGTCTCCTTCTTTTTCCTCTACAACTGGATTATAGATTGGTACTTTCCCTTTAATCTATCATTTTGAACTTGTCTCTGGCTTATTATTGCCACTAAGACCAAAATTTTGATTCTGGATCCATCTGCATATATTAAGTCTTCACCCTCACAGGCACAATGGGGTGTTCTCAGGACTAGAAATGATGACGTGAATAGCTCAACTTGCTTTCTTTTCTGACATCAGTTCCATATGAAATGAGAGCTAATACCTATTGTATGCTAGAGGTGACATTCTCTCTCATCTCAAGGAGTACCTTGCATTTTGGATTTTCCATAAAATTCATTTTGGAAATGGAGGAAATTTAAACATCATCTAAACAGCATTAAGATAATGCTTCCTAAAAATTAATGTAGCATGTTTTAGGGCATTTTCTTCAGTGGTCAAATACAAGGTCCATTCTTCACAAAAACAGACTGTGAGAAATCTCTCTCTCTCTCTCTCTCTCTCTCTCTCTCTCTCTCTCTCTCTCTCTCTCTCTCTCTGTGTGTGTGTGTGTGTGTATGTATGTATGTATGTATTCAAAGACCGAAGCATATGGATAGGGAAGATCATAAGTTCATTTTAAAAACCAACATTGAGAGGAAGGTATAATGGAAAACAGAAATTGAGAATAGATAACTATATTGCAGTTCTTTTCTAAATTCTCTCAAAGTGAAATTGTTCTGGGTAGACCTCATTCCAACAGATGAACCATCTTTGAGAGGACAGTATGTAGCAGCAAAGTCTCTCAATGAAAAAGACCAACTTGAGCCAAGTCATATATTGATGTATAAATGAACCCTTCCTATTTCAGCAAGAAAAGAGACCAGAGGACAGCTAAAAGTTTCAGGTCCAACAGTCTTGGTTACTATTTCCTAGTTAAGCAAAGAGCTATTTTCACAAATAAATTACGAAGTCTATGACTAACAATTTTATTCACAAACATGAAATCAGTTAAGTATGAAGCTGTAGTCCTGGTAAGATAAATATTCAGTTATAGTCAATAGTCAAAGAAAATAGATTCGATACCATGTTTAAACACTACTCAATATACAACTCCATAGCCTACCCTATGACCCATAGAAGAAACCACAGGAAGCTTGCCTCTTTTTTTTCTGTTCCCTCTCATACTTGGGTAAAAACCAAGTTGAAGCATTTTCAACATGCCTCAAACTTTTGCCTACAGTCCCATTGCAGCTGATGCTTGGGTAAGTGCCACTTCTATTTGCATGGCTATCTAAGGTCTCTAGGTAACACATCCAGCACTGACTTTTCCATTTGCTTCCACAATTTTCTTTCTTTTAAGTGTAGACAAAAGCATAACTCAATAGCTTATGCCTAGAATTCTAGCACTCAGAATATTAAAACATGATCATCAAGAATCAGAATCTAGACCAGGCTGCATAGTGAGAACTATCCCCAAATAAAATTAATAATAAATATACATATTTCAGTACTCAATAATAAAACATAGTTCAGTGGCTTTTCAAGGTCTATAAGATTTAATTCACATTTTTAACATGATATTTACTAGCCTACATAGGTTGGAATAGAATATAATAGGTATTCAATAAATACCTATTAATGTAATAAATAGTGGCATAGAAATAATAATAACTGGATGAATTTGCTTACACGGCATAGCTTCAGACTCATCTTTCAGAAACTCATCTGTGACTCATCCATTGTCCATTATGGATACCACTTGCTTCTGTGCTGAAAAGTCCAATCCTGTGGTCTGTTCTAATAGAGTTGAGAGTTCATGGTAGAATTAGACACCAAATGAGTAAATGCACTAAGTATAGAATAACTAACTGTCAGTACTGCCACCACATAATGGAAATTGTTCTCTGTAACCAGAGAAGGGATACTAGATTTACAGTAAGGAAAGACACCTTGAAGAAGCTTCTTGTCCATTTCCAAAAAGGAAAGTGAAGGCAGGTTTGTTGTAGTATTTATTTCTAGTCTGATTTTATTCTGGACTCTTTCGGGATATCATGCATTACCACAATTACTCTTTGCACTGTACTTAAACTTTCTGGAATGTTCTTTTCTGCCATTTTTCATGCAGTCTTTTAAGATATCAAAACATTTTAGTGTTGCCACAGTCACAGTGTTCAGTCAGTCCTTGGCTGGCCTCCTCTGTCCCACTGCTTAGTGTCAACTGTGCACTTCTTCTGTTACAGGATGAGTTCTCTGGAAGTGCAGCTCTTCCTCTATGACTCGCCCTTTGGGCTAATGTGTCATGGAGCACAGCTTGGAGATATGATCACTGCAGACACCAGGGGTCTTTTTTTCATGTTGCCTTGTCAAAATAATTGTAACTGAAAATCTAAACCAATTCAATACCAGACACAGCCAAATGAGCACAGGCTGGACTAAGATAGGAAAGAGCTAGGAGGTCATTGTAAGTCTTTACAATGTTAAACAGGAAGTTATCCTGATTATTTTTTCTTCCATAAACGTTAGTAACAAAACATTGTGGATTTCTTAGAATTGCAGCCTTGAATGACAGTGTTCTCAGGGAAGCTAGAATGATTTCTAGATAATGCCACTTCTTGGATTAAGATTTCCCTTCCTGTATTAAACATTCCTTTTCACTGTAATTAATGGAACCCATCCCATTTTGCATTTTTCCAGACTTCATTTTCTTTGTATTAAATTAATCCCTCTCTTTACAACCGTACAAAGCCTTTCTATATTTTGGTTTTCAGCGGCCTTCTTCTACATACTTTCCTCACAGGCCTCTTTCTTTGCATGAAGCTTCTGCCAAAAAGAAAAGAAAAGAAAAGAAAAGAAAAGAAAAGAAAAGAAAAGAAAAGAGAAAAAGAAAAGAAAACCTCCCTATCCATGAGGTCTTCCCTCAGTCACTAATTGAATGACATTAACAAAGCAGCCCTAACCCCCTACTTCCTCTCCTGCCTTCTGATTTATTTTCCATAAAACAGTAACCATTTTGAATATTCATTATAAATGAATGACTTTATATATATCCCAAATTGTAATAAAAAAGAAAAGAAATTAGGAATAAGGACAGATATAATTAATGGAAGAAAACATAAGTAGCATTTTGGTGTGCATATTTTTTAGTCAGGTTTGACACTGTGTGCATAAATTTTTCAGGACTGATTTTAGACTAAGTTTTGAACTTATACCACATGTAACCGACAGTTAAACATTCTTGTACAGTTTCCCTACTACTGTCTGTATAGTTGTTCACTTTTCATTTTGTACTTACTGAGTACATGACCTAATAGGAAGGACCTAAGCCAGGAACATTAGAAAGTATTTATCTAGATTACTTCTGTCAGTTAAATACATAAAAAGTTTAGAAATGTTCAGAAATACACTAGAACACAGTGTCTTGTTGCAAAATACTCTCTTTTGAACAGTTAATAAAAAATTTTCATGGAAACTTTAAGTGTACTTAAAAAGATTTTCCTATATTGCAATTGATGTTGACAATTTCTAATTATTTATTTATTAAAATTGCTAGGTAGAGTCAGGGAAGTGACTTAGTGGGTAAAGCCCTTACTGAAAATGTATGGTGACTTAAGTTCCAAACTCCAGACCGTACACAAACCTTGATATGTAATACAAGTGTACAATCCCAGTACTCCTAAAGTAAGATGGGAGAAGACAGGGCTATCCCTTGTAGTCTGAAGGCTACTTATCCTGTTATATGCAGCAGAGAACAAAAAAGACTGTACCTCAAAATATATCAAACAACATGAAAGATAAAGACCAAAATTCTAGGTTGTCTTCTAACATCCAAATATACACAGGTACACACACACACTCACACACACACACACACACACATACACACACACCCAGAGAGAGAGAGAGAGAGAGAGAGAGAGAGAGAGAGACAGACAGACAGACAGACAGACAGACAGAGAGACAGAGAAACAGAGAGACAGAGAGACAGAGAGACAGAGACAGAGACAGAGAGAGAGAGAGAGAGAGAGACAGAGACAGAGACAGTGTCAGACAGACAGTCAGAGACAGATAGTGGAACTAGTTATGCTTCCTTCAGAGTTTAAAATGAATATTGCCACCATCAATTGAAGATTGTCTGGCTTGAGTGTTGGTTTCATTTTTAACACTATTTCCTTTAAGATGATATAATCAGAACTAACATCTCAAAGATAATTCCAGATTAAAAAATGGAAGAAACAAGATCTTTATGACTTCATGCCATAGAATTTAGTTACGTAAAATTAGAAAATCAATTTAACAGAGATAAAAGCTTAGCTTACTTTGAAAAAAAAAGTCTCGCAAATGTACTTCTTCTCAAGTATATATCACAGTTTAGTGGATAATTTGAAATGGTTTCATCTGTTGCACCATCTGTCAGAAGCATAGTACAGCTGCTAAATGTCCAGCAGAATTTGAACTATGTCTCCAAGTAATTTGCCCTTGGTACATGCCGACCGGACAATTTCCTATTTGATTTACAGCAGCTAGTTTTGCAAGTGTGTCTGGGTTTTCAGCTGTACTACATTTGCATTTTTTTTCTGAACATGACTATATGGCCAACAGAGATTAAGATAAAACTAGTATGAACTATCCTAGATTTAAAGTTAAATTATTGAATCACTCCATTGTCATTCTCTCCGTTGTACAGACTGTGTTCAATGTTTTAAATTGGTAAAGTTCAGAACAATGGCCTTCATTATGGGAAAGCTTTGGGGGGGTCTCTGCATAGATTAGAGAATTGGCTCAACTCTGTCTGTAAAGCAGATTTTTTAAATGAAAGTACAAAATGACCTGGCTTTTAGAAGTAGATTGGAAAAGGTGGATATGTTTCCATATGCCAAACTAGACAGTGTATACATTGATGGATTTCAGATGGATTAATTTTTATTGATGGCTTGACTTAATAACTGCAGAGCTCGTGTTTCCTGTCCAGCTCTGAGGCTCTGGCAGCTGTGGACACAAAATCAGTTACAGTCCCTATGCTCACATTAAGAAAGCAAAAGTATGTTTGAAAACAAGTGAGCGCATTTCAGATTTCAATGATACAATGCCCAGCAAGAGACCATGTGATATTATAGCAAGGGCTGTCTAGGAAGCTTGAATGTGCAAGTTGAGTTGATAACTTTATATAAATGGGTGAGAGAAGAAGTGGTGTTTGACCCGGAATCAGAAAAGGAGTGAGGCATTGTAGACACAATGAGGCAGGTTATAGCTGGGAAGAATAAATCACAAGACCAAGGGTATTATGAAAAGATAAAAAGCCACAGTATAGTCTCCCATAAGAGGAGGAAAATAAAACATTCCAAGAGTTATTGCAGGGCTGGACCACTCCAGCCCTACTGGAGAGTGCATTTTATATTCATTGAGAAGGGAAGCAAGCAGGAGGTTGTCCAGTAATGCCTTAATCTGATCTCTATTTATAAAAGGTCCATCTGGCAGCTGTGAAGAGAATACATTATAAAGAGATAAAGATCGAAGCAAGAAATAAGTACCCAATAAATATGTATTGAATTGATAAATAGGATGAAACCCACGTACTGAATGGATCAGCTTAGCTATTGAATGGCTGATTATGCATGGGTCTCTTTGAGAACAATTATTTAAAACCATTAGTACCTTTTTGAGTTGAAGGAAGTGGGTCTTATATGGTATGCAAGATACTGAAAGTGATGTGATGCTATAAAAAGACATAATCTTCAGTCACATCAAAATTAGTTTGGGGTGGACGAACTTATCTGTTAGTTTCAGCATTATTAAGATGTCAGCATATCTCCCAAATCCAGTACAACAGGTATGAATTTTAACTGAAGTGAGTCCTTGAAGTGTTCTTAATAAACATGGGATTTATAACCAGATAAACCTAAGGTATTGCGATTCTAATAATCAGTAACCCTAAGCTTTGTTATGACTAGAGTAATAGTATTCATCTCAACCACTTGCAATCATAAGTCACTTTTAAAAACATTCAAAATATTAGTTAATTTTTTATGAATAGTATTCCATAAATAGTTGATATTGCTGGTTTATCTACTGGTTTAGATTGAGTCATTCATTCCACTCATATATTGTCAAAAATTGGCAATAATGAGCTTGAACTGGAGAAGGCTGACTAATTCAGCTTCTTGAATACCTATGGCATCCCAATGACCTTTACTGTGCTAAATAGGAACTCAGCAAAAGTAAGTAACTGTGGAGTTCTTGGCTCTAAGTATAACATCCTTACACATCCTATCCATTGATCATTGCAGAAGACAGTGTAGAAAGATTGTGTGAAGCACAAGTTATGGGAGTGTGCTATGAAATGGGGTTTTCTGAACATTACAGGGCCATTGAACACAGAACTCAAAGCAGCAATAGTTGCTTGTATGAGACCATCATAAGATCAAGCAGTTGTAATTACATTGAGGATATGGAAAGAGCTCAAGTAGCCCCAACACTAGCAGAGAGAGATGTGCTCTCTGACGAAGGGGGAAAGTTTTCTTGAGGGATGTGACCTTAGTTATGTTGCCCTTGATTCAGTGGATAGGCAATACTTATGAGCATACACATAACATGTATTTGATTCAGTGGGTTTAAAAATATGTTTTGATGTTGGTAAGCAAGTGATAGGTTTCTACAAGAAGTCGCTGAAGTTAGCAGGAGTGAATGTTATAGAAATTTATTCTGTACATACATAAAATTATCCAAGAAAAATTAAAATGTATTAAAACCAAGATAATAACTATGTGGAGTCAACTCTGTCTGGTAGGAAATAGAAATGATAAAGTGAACAAAAAAGAAAAAAAGGGACTGGATTGTTGTTTAAGTTAGGAATTTTCATTGCATGCAAAATATATTTCCTAAGTCCCTAATTACAGCTCCAGTAAATAAGTATATAACAAAAATATAATTGAACTCTCTTTACGACAATAGTATATCTGAAGTAGTTTTCTGCTGTAGTATGCAAATTTATTTATTGTTTATAATTATTATTTTATGTGTATGTGTGTGTTAATTAAGGTCACTGTTACTGTGATGAGACACTGTGTCCAAAACCAATTTGGGGAGGAAAGTGTTTAATTTGCTCACAGCTCATCATCAAAAACTTGAGGTCAAGCAGTTATGCAAGTCAGGAACCTGGAAGCAGGAGATGATGCAGATGCCTTAGAGTGTTGCCTACTGGCTTGCTTTAAATGGGCTAATCAATCTGCTTACTTCCACTATTCAGACTTGCAGTGCAAGGGATGCCCCATTCTCAATGGACTGGGCTGTTTCCACATGAATCACTAATTAAGAAAATGCCCCCACAGTATGGCCTATAGTCTTGTCTTATGGGAACATTTCTGTAATTGATGCTTCCTTCTCTCTGATGATTGTATTAAGTTGACATAAAATGAGCTAGCATAGTGTGTGTGCCTGTGAGGGTTTATGTATACATTTACGAATTAGCCCATAGCAGATATAAGAGGGTTTCAAATCCTCATGAACAGGACTTACATTGGACTGTGATCTTCCATGTGTGATGTGAGAATTAAGCCCATGTCTTCTGCATGACCAAAAGAGCTTATAACTGCTGAGCCATGTCTTGATGCCCCAAATTCACTCTTTCATAGAATTTTATTGAAAATTAATTTTCAGTAAAGTTTTACATTTTAATAATTATTTGGCACTTGTATTTTTTTTAAAAAAAAGAATTCCACATGCAGAAATTAATAAAAATAATAAAGGTTCTCATTAAAATGTAACAAAATCTTGATGGTAATTTATGTGATAGATCACTCAGTAAAAGCATATGTAAGAATGTAAATTACCTTTGTGGTAATGAGCAGACACACACACACATTCTGTATAGTAAATGAATATTTTAGATGTTATTAATACATATATAAATAGAAGTATCTTGTTTTATTAAAAATGTCATGAGAACATGGGTACCTGTGCATGAAGATGAGCCATAAAAATTACTGATGTGGTCATGACAGTCAGTATTTATCAACATCTTATGAAATTTTAGAGAAAAGGGGAAAATGGTCTTATTTCTCCTGACAAAAAAGGGCCAGACTAGGAATGCTAGAGCAAATATCCTTGAAGATGATATAAAAATGTCTAAAATGGGGAGGGGTAACAGGACAGTAATAACATATGGACAAGAGTATATTGAATAGAATGCAATGGTGTCTTTCCCTAGAGGACAATAATTTTTGTAATACTCCTATTCTTCTTTTTAACCATTTGCTTTTTCAACTCCTGTGACTAAAGAAAAATCATAGCATTGACTAAAAACTGGAAAGTGCCCTTTAAAATATGGAAAAATGAAGGAAACTGTGCATATCATGGACTTCAATAAGTTCCTCAATTCATGTAGCCATAAATAAAACTCTAAGAATCATGTTGTTTCCACTCCCGTAGTAACACTTGTAAGATGTAAACTAATATCTTCAAGTGGAGACTAGTTGTCATAGTGTTCTATTGCTATGCCGAAACACCATGAGCATGGCAACTCTTATACAAGAAAATCACTAATTGGGGTTTCCCTATGGTTTCAAAGTTTTAGTCCATTCTCATCATGGCAGGAAGCAGAGCAGTACAAAGTGCTATAGAAGTTTCTGAGAGTTCTACATCTGAAGTCTGAAGAGCTGGAAGAGAGGGACACTGGGACTGGTTTGGATTTCTGAAGTCTATAGCCCGGCCCCAGTGATATGCTTCCTCCAACAAGACCATGGATTTCTAATGCCTCTCAAATATCTCTCTAAGGAACAAGAATTCACATTCAAATATATAAGCTTATAGGGGACATTTCCTATTCAAATTCATACTACTCTAAAAAAATATTCACCACACTACATTAGAGAAAGCATCAGTGTATCTAATCACCTCAGTATTTAAAGTTTATCATAGAAGTACTGAAGTAATGGGCCGCAGAGATGGTTTTGTAGTTAAGAGGAAGAACTGCTCTTTTACAGGACCTGAGTTCAGTTTTCATACGTCTGTTGGGCATCTCATAGCTGCCTTTTACTCCAGATCCAGAGGATAGGGTGCCCTCTTCTGGTCTCCATAGACACCTATGGTCGCATTCACATGCATGCCACTCATAGTCACACATAAATAAAAATAAACCAATCTTCCTTGAAAGATGTATTGAAATAATACCATATTTTATTTGTTGTAAAATCTACAATGTTTTAGGGAAAAGTTATAACTTAAATAGAAGAAAATACAAATTGTAGTTTAAACTTTAACAAGATGTGGCCTCTGTGTTATAGGCTACAAGAAAAGTACTTTGGTGATAAGGGTTTCACAAGGACACAGGGGATGGATGAGCTAAGTGTGTCTTGTATTATAATAGAGTGCTAAAGTTAGCAAGGCTTTGAGGTGAATAAACAATGACTTGTCAAATAATGCATGTCAAGAAAATAAGACAAAATATCAAGCTGCTGAATGTGCCACAGTGAAATATGTGTGCAACCAGCTGCTCAAGTTTACTGAATAAAAATAGTAGGTATGTCATAGCTATAAAGAAATCTTCTTAGCCCCTTTATTCCTTCTCTACCCTCAATTTCTTCCACTTTTGCCTCCTTCTTTCTAATAAAGAAACAGAGCAAAACAAAGATGTACATACATATGAATAGAACCTCTAAAATACACAGCAGTTCCTGCCCAAGTCTTATCTTAGCAAGTTTAATGCTACTAATGATTTATAAAAAATAATTTTCAAAGGCTGCATTAATCTCAGTGATAACTAAGGAAACACCTGGGCCTTGACACGAGTTTTCATTTCATCCAAATCCTGGAATTGTCTATCAGAGTCAATGAGACTTCATTTGTCCCTGGCATTTTCCACTGTCTTTGTAGTAACAAGTCTACATTATTGTATCAGCCAAAAACACAGAATAGAAAGAATAAGACCTGGAGGGCATTATCTTGAGTGAGGTAACCCAATCACAAAGGGACTCACACAATATGTACTCAGTGATAAGTGGATATTAGCCCAGAAACTTAGGATACCCAAGATATAAGATACAATTTGCTAAATGCATGAAACTCAAGAAGAATGAAGACCAAAGTGTGGACACTTTGCCCCTTCTTAGAACTGGGAACAAAACACACATGGAAGGAGTTACAGAGACAAAGTTTGGAGCTGTGATGAAAGGATGGACCATGTAGAGACTGCCATATCCGGGGATCCATCCCATAATCAGTTTCCAAACGCTGACACCATTGCATACACTAGCAAGATTTTGCTGAAAGGATCCAGATATAGCTGTCTCATGTGAGACTATGTTGAGGCCTAGCAAACACAGAAGTGGATGCTCACAGTCAGCTATTGGATGGATCACAGAGCCCCCAATGGAGGAGCTAGAGAAAGTACCCAAGGAGCTACAGGGATATGCAACCCTATAGGTGGAACAACATTATGAACGAACCAGTATCCCGGAGCTCTTGACTCTAGCTGCATATGTATCAAAAGATGCCCTAGTAGGCCATCACTGGAAAGAGAGGCCCATTGGACTTGCAAACTTTATATGCCCCAGTACAGGGGAACGCCAGGGCCAAAAAGTGGGAGTGGGTGGGTAGGGGAGTTAGGGGGAGGGTATGGGGGACTTTTGGGATAGCATTGGAAATGTAAATGAAGAAAATACCTAATAAAAAATATATTAAAAAAACGAAACAATAAACAAAATGTAATGCTGGTGATGTCAGGTACAGCCAAGAATTTCTTCAACGTCTTCTGTCTATGGGCGAGTGAAGAGCCACAAAGCCCCCATGTAAAGGAACAGTGTAGATGCTGAGGCTGTAGTAGCTTCACTCTCAGAACTTATTCAGAGACTGAATACATGCAGGACACATGGAAGCTTCAGAGAGATGCTTTCCAATGATAACACACTTTTCCTGGTGTATTTCTTCCTTATGTAAAAATGAGGCGCTCGCTCACCACAAAGCCCTGCTTGGTTCTAGTGTCCCATCCCTTATTCCTAAAAGTGTTCTGATGTGGCTGGACTTTGCTAACTTTGTCCTGGAATTCTTGATAGCAGAGACCGTGCTCAGCCATGCTCTCTTAGGTAAAGGGCAACTGCTACTTCCTATCTGATAGCCTTTCCTCTATTTCAGATCAAGTTAGTATTGCATTCTCACAGTTAGTCTCTCTTCCTAATTGACTGAAATTGTATGAAAATAAAACTCAAGGCCCATCTGCTCATCCAGTTTTCATCCAAGATTTTCAGGAAGGAAAGCAGCCTGGAATTGAAATGTTTGCAATGGTTGATTGCCTGTAGAGTGAGAGTGCATTCCTACACAGAAAACTGAAATACTAGATACCTTACATCTCCCTCTGCCTTTATTTATTACTATAATAAGATGCTCACCTTCTTCAGGAATTTGCTTGATGTCCTAGTGTTTCATAGCTACTATATCAAAAAACATTCTTGCTGTAGTCTAAGAGGTAAGAGAGACAATTAGATGTTGCCATACGTCTTAATCATTATTGTAGTCAGAATAAAAACACACAACTAATCATAACAGGCAGTGTGGCATTATATACACTATATTCAGACCTGGAGTGCAACTGTAGCAATCAACAGAGGATTCCATACCCATTGTGGCCTCAAATGATGCTTAAGTTGTTTCCTCTTTCTGGAATCTTTCTACTCTTCTTTCCACTCTTCTTTCCACCTCTCTACAAGTTCTCAGTTCTTTTTTTTTTCTATAGACCTTATTCATTCTTTACAATGTAAGTGTTCACTAATCATTCATCTTTTGAATATTGAATAGGTATGAGTCTGGTCAGACAGTAAGGATTCCAGATTCCCAGTCCATATGATCTGTACAGAAGCTCTAAGGCAGTTTATGAATACCACATCACTATGTAAAACTGTATTATCACTAGTAATATTCCATAGAAATGTAAACAGGCTTGATTAGGTCTGCAGGTCAGAGTTCTATACTGGAAATTCTCTGAGATTCACAGAAACTTAGCTAAATTCCCTCGTTATTGTGTTGTAGATTGGGAAAACCGTGTATAGACACATTCATGGCCACACATTCTTGAGAGAACCAAGTTTACAAGACCACTCACCTCTGCATTTCTAATGGTTCGTTATGTTCTACCCAGCACTGAATCATAATAATTGCTATTTTATTCCAATGCTTAAATTGTGAACATTCTAGAATTAACACTTATAAACAGTTTATATGTAAACTCTTATTTTCTTGCTACAATTTTATAATGAATAAAATGCATACATTTTAAATATTATTTTAAATTTGTTTTCATTAATATCCAAATTAACAAAACTTATTTATAGGCTTATATTTTTCAAAACCTGCTGTAATAAGGGGTCTTAAGTGCTTCAACCTCACTTTTATCCCACTGACCAAAGGTAGAGGAGGAAGATGGCTAATAGGACAAGAGGAATGTGGACCTGTTTAGAAGTAGTTCTGTGGTGAAATTGTAATCTTCATTGTTAGCAGTTCATTGCACTATCAACTTATAAAACTCAAATCAGCAGCAGTGGCTTGATCCGGAAGAATGTAATGCTGCAGTGATAGGCATAAGTCCACTGAAGTAGCAAGACATAGTCAGAATACAACCAGAGGTTTTTTTGGTGTGTTTCTTTCTATAAAAACCACAACAAGCAAAGACCAGAGAAGCAAGCAAGGTGAACCAATGGCAATCGTCACCCACTGTTTGGTGGATTACACTTACACTCCTCCCAAACATCGCGTGTCCTCTCAAGCATCTGCTCCAGCAAAACCTCACAAGCCCTTTCACCAGGCAGCTTCCAGAACCACACCTCATAATTGCTCTCAGCTAACATTCTCTCTTAAGACAGTTTCCAGAAAGATGTCACATGGAAAACCGAGTCTCCACAGAAGCCAGGAATTTCCACTTTACTTGTTTGTAATTGAAATGAATTATTACATAAACTTTAAAAGTGTGCTATATCTAAGGTTTAGTTGCATTAGCAAGGAAATCATTAAGTAATTACTATCTGTGTCATTTCATTTTTGTCAAGGGAATTTTATATTGAGTTCTTAAATCTTTTCAGGAAACATGTCACTTATTGTTGTCAGGTATACGAAGGATGAGACTAAAAAAGATTCTCCATATGAATGTTGTTTGTTTTTATCATCTTCCTCTGATCAATAGAGTCTTTGATGTTTCTTAATGAAACAGACTTTCCTTGACACAGCAACTGAGAACAGCAGTTACCCCCTATCATTGTGCCCTTGACTTCTGTCCTACTCACTGTTAATCACTAACTCAAACTATAAATTCACTATGTGGTTATTTGTCTGATTCTTGCCATGGTGCCTTAGATCTTTAAAGGGAAAACACTGTCCCTTCCTCTTCTGTTACTCTGTTATGCTTGTCAGAGAACCATACTGGATGCCAGTTCAAAGCATGCACTGACATGGCATGGGTATTAGTATATTTTAAACATTATGAGAACTTCAGACACAACACTTCTTAGTTACATGCAAGAGTTATGCCAAAACCTAATTCAAATTATATCCAAATAGTTAAAAATTAAAATATGGGCATATCTGTCCTCTCATGGCTTAATATAATGGTGCATTCTACCAATAAATATAAAATCCATTCACATAATATAGATTTATCAACTTGTCTCTTTTAACATATATTTTATGTTCATTTTTCAATCTTTTACATTGAATTTTCTGGGGAAATCTAATCATACACACCTGTCAGATTTCCTGAGGAACCTAGAAAATAACTTCAAAAAAAAGGCAATGTGTTGTGAGAATGGGTGGTTCACTCTAACTTCTAATTTATAAACACTTGAATGTCAAAGCACTACATGATGATTCATTCCTTGTTGCCTGTATGGATTTAACACCACTTCAATGAAATCTCAATAATATTAGTTTATTTCCTTAATTGTTAAAAGTATTTTTCTTTCTGTTTATAAATATGAGACATGAAAATCTTTTGGGAATGTAGTGCTCATGTCCCCATCATATTAAACAAACCCTAGACAATGTGAGCATTTGTTAGAAATTAAAGTTTTCTACCGTCTTATAGTTTAACTCTCAATCATAAGAGAAACTACTAGATAAAAACTCAAAGACTTAGTCCCCACAGGATAGCAGCTTGGTTGTAGAGAAAATGAGCTAAGCAAAGCAATGAGTAAAAGTATGTCGCAGTCAAATGCTTAGAAGAACCTAAGGCAGGATTAGAGTGTTGGAGAGAACAGATGGGCAGCCATGCCTGTCTCTGGGCATGCAAAGCTACACTGAGCTCAGACCTGGGAAAGAAGAGGGTAAGCCATAGGACATTTAAAATGTCAAATGTGAACTCCCCTAGCAGGGGATGCTGTGACACTGTATGAAGAGGGCAGAAGTCATTGTATCTAGACAGTATTGGAAAAGAAGATGTGGGAACCACTGTAGGCTCTGGAGGACTTTAAACCCCAGTCCTAGTGACTGAAAGAAGATACCAGGTCACACTCTGACATTTCCTTTGCCTTGAACATTCACTCTGGTTGAGTTGAGTCTGCAGTGACTCTAGAGCTCTGAATGATTATTCATTTCTCACTATTCAGGTGTATATATATCTGAGATTAAAATGAACAGATATGCTACGGTAGATCATTCTTTTATTTTTTACTTTTCCTAAGGATATAGCAAAACATCCAAGAAATGGCATATGTATTCAATTACATTCTTTAACATGTTAGCTGTATAAGAAATTTGGATACAAGAAGTTTGGTTTAAAAGCCTCATTTCTCAAACATAGTATAAAATGAAAGACTCTATATTAATTGTCAAAATGTATATGTAGCTTGTCTTGTTCTGGAGTGACATGAGCATTTGTTTACATATACACATCTATTTTAACTAGATTCTACGTATTAGAGAGGGCATATAGGGTTTTTTGTTTGTTTGTTTTGTTTCTTTCACTTTGTTTTTTTGTTTGTTTGTTTGTTTGTTTGTTTGCAATCATGTGAGGTTCCAAAGAAGAACTGAATAGGCACGGAGTTATGAAAAGGGAAATGGAACTAATGTCTTCTAGTTCATTCCGTTCATGAATTTTTCTTTGTTTTGAGAATGGCTAAGAAAATAAAAATATATTCAATACTGAAAGTGTAAAATTGAATGAGAAGCTCCATAGCTTCTGATGCAAATGCTTATTCTATCTTTGTAGACGTTCATTCAGAGACTTTGGGTCTGGTTAATTTTAGTGTGTAGTTTTTATTTATTTGCAATAATTTAATAATAAAATTTATAAAATAAAAAATCATTTCTTAGTAGTTCAAGACTCATAGATCATCTGCATATTGATGTATTTCTCTAGTGTAGACAGAGCTAGGAGGGCTGAGAAGTTTGTATTATAGCAACTGCAGATGACTGCTTGAATTGGGTCTATGGCTATGGAGGTGAGAGATCAGGACTTAGGACGGACCCTTATGGCAAGCATGGTTCTGGTTGCACTCACCCTGATAGAGATTCACTTAGAGGAAAATGAAAAATGAGTCCTAAGCACTAGAAAAATGTATAGATTAGGAGATTAAGAAATATCCATGAAAGAATCAAGAAGCAAATTCTAAGAAGAGATGAAATTTTAAAATGTTAATGGTATTGTAAACACCCTGTGTAGAAAGCAATACAGATGGATTTCAAAGCAGAGACTGGGAATTTCTAGATAAAAATTCTTTTCATGTTGTCTGTTATTCTGGTTCTCCATTATAAACAACTATTTCTTTATTTTTAAAATAAGAACATCTAACACATGACCTTCTATCCTCAATATTTAAGTCCCCAAGATAATATTATCTACAGGATTCATGTGATACATCTAAACTTCAGTGCTTATTCATCATACATTCTGGTATTATACACTTCGGTTAGTGAATTCTACTTTCTTACTTTGTGTACTGTTACTAGAATTCTTTCTAATTTCTATTCTTCCCATTATATTTCTCATTATGTTTCTCATCTTCTGTCTCTGTGATTTGTAAACATCTGAACTTTTTGGACAATGCTAGGTACAAAAGCTAATAGAAATAATTGAATTCTACCTGTGATCCTTAAAGACTGAATTTGAGTTGTGCCCTCTTGGAACAATGTTGTTGCTGCAGGCTATTACTTCAAAAGTCAGAACTCTATAACTATTTCTGAGATTTATCAGGACTGGTACAACTTAGATAGTTAGATTATAGCTTTTGGTGAATTATTTTATTGATTTATTGATTGATTGATGGGTGGATTGAAAATCTGTTCTATAGTCAACAGTTATTTTACTTACTTATATTTATATATATATGCATGTGGGTAGGTGTACGTGTGCCTGCTAGTTTCTATGTAGACCATAAATGGAATCAGATGTCATAGACCTGTAGCTAGAGGTGGTTTTGAATCACCTTTTGTAATTGTTGGACATTGAACAAGAGTCCACTGTAGGAGTGCTTAAGTACTGAGGCATTTCCATCCCCTTGGTAGTTATTTTAATAAACATAACCTAGCCATTGTCTAAAGAGCTTTAGTGAAACTAGCTCTTTATTTTTTTCTTTCAGAAAAATGTGATGAGCCTCTCGTCTCTGGTCTTCCCCATGTGTCCTTCAGCAGCTCTTCCTCCCTGTCCAGCAGCTATGCACCTGGCTATGCCAAGATTAATAAACGAGGAGGTAAGAAACATTTGATTCCTTTGTGTCTAGAAATATGTTATATATGTAACTTGTCAGTGACACATATATTAACACAACAAACATTGCTAGTAATTTAAAATGTAAATCCATGATTAAAAAAATACTAGAGCTATCTTGTGTGTGTGTTTGTCTTGTGTGTGTGTGTACGCATGCTACAAATTAAGTAAGGTAAGTTAATGTGTATAACAATTGGAATCATCTTTGGCAAGATATTCAAAAGAACATAAACATTGTTAGTTGAAGAAATACTTTTTAGTCCAAAAAAATACTTAATCAAACCAGATGTTTTAAAAAAGTAAGTCTCAATAAATAACTCTCTATATAAGTAAAAATGCATTGTAAACTTTATATATGTATATTGAAGGTTTATATATGTATATTGAAGGTTTATATCTGTATATTGATGTGTTACATGATATAAAAAAATAAGGCACCATCCCATGCTAATGTCAGCTACTCTCTGGCCCCAAAGGTCTTGCTGCCTCCATGGCTAGCCCCATGTGTTGACCACCCATCTCGCTGTTCTCTCTATATGACATGAATCCTGCTTACATTCCCAGTCATCTGCCCCCTGAGGTTAGCTGTCACAAAACCCTGAGACTCTATAAAATCAAAACTCAAGAGGCTTCTAATTTATCAGTCAGATTTATATTAGTAAGTTCTCAATCCATAAAATTCTGGCACAATGAACTCAAACCTCAATTGATATATACACAGGCTACACACCTAGATGGGCAAATGCACCCTGATTATTATTTAATCATCTATCTAAGAAATCTGCAATACTTAGAGCTTATTTTGGTTCTGGCTCCTCTTCCTCTCCTATAGGTTCCACCTTGTCTCCTCTTCTCTGTCTCCTCCTCTGTCTCCCTGTACTCATATCTAAAACTCTCAGCCTGCCATCCTTTTCAACTGCCCAATCACAGGCTCTCACCTTATCTTATGCCTGCTCTCACCGGCATATAGACAGCAATCCATATTTCTCCCTTTTTGTCAAGTTAAAAGGCTCTTTCCTCTCAAATATAAATTGAACACAACTATTACCATTTTGTAAATTATAAAGTATAAGGTACACCTAATGTCCAGTCCATCATTTTTGTCAAATTAAATTGAACACCCTGTTATGTATCTTAATGTAAAAAAGGCTTCTAATTCCGTATCTGTTGTGTCCTGGTTTTATATTCATACTATCTAAAAACTATTCTCTTAAATATATTCTCCTGCAGGCAGGAGACAGATCTTAGTAGTTATCATAGATTTCTACCAAATGAGATTGTGGCTACACAATCAATTCTAGCTATTATTTCCATGTTCAAATTATAACCATTTATAAATTCCCCAGAAAGACAATCATAAAATAACAAGGAACTGGGATGATGATTTTTCATAACTACTTCCTACTGAATACAGTCATTGAGATACCCCTGAAGCATATGGGATGGGGAGAAAGTGTAGTTTCTGATGATGTCTGTGTCCTAACTGGATCTGGCTGAAAGTCCCTGAAATCAGGAATTCAAGCAGGTCAGTTCAGAATGTCTGATGATGAGACTCACCAAGTCTGTGTAGTCTGTAATATACAAATCTCAAAAAAAATTTTTTTGCATCATCAAGATATCTGTATGGATTGCATTAGTCTGTGTAGGGTGTTCAGACTAGTTAGGAAAAAATTCTGCTCCAATCATGTATTCATTCGTGCCATGTGACAGATAGCACAAAGAATAGTTTTGTTTGATTCACCTGAATTTATATTCAGGTCAGCTACCTCTATCAAATCTGATCCATATACCTCTGGAAGATGTGTATACACTAAGTACCTTTTCTAGAAATGCAAAGACAAAACCTTTCTCCCAAATCAGCAGATCCTTCAGTCTGAGACCACGAAAGCTTACATCCTGCTTGCTCTTCCAGACGAATAATAAAACAACCAAAAACCTCATAACCCCACACATTTTGATAATAAAAACAATGCAAAATGAAATACTAAACAAATTCTGTCTGAAATACTAAATAAATGAAATACTAACCAAATACTGTCTGAGCCTATTTTTAAGCCTGTTCTAATTTGTCATGCCAAGAAATTAATCCAAAATCCCCGTGGAGCCCACAAACAAAGAGTATGAGTTTCCTGTGAACTATATTATACCATCTATCTGTTATGATCTTTATTTACCTTGATTCACAGATTTATATTTATTAATACCTTTTATAATATCTATCTGTTGTATTCTCTGCCTAGAGCCACAGACTTCTATTTCATTAATACCTGTTATACTATCTATCTGTTATGCTCTCTGCCTTGAGTCACAGACATCCATCAATACCTGTTCATGGTAGACAATTTTCACTGCTCTCTACTTAGGTGTCATTAAATTTTCCCTATTCTAGTTCTGAACCATGGACGAAATTCGCCCACGTGATTCAGACAAATCTGTATATAAATCCATCCTAAGTGCAAATAATCCCAATTTTATAAATTCACAGTTCAATCAAAATCTGCCCCAAGAAGCAGGCAGCTTCCATTCTCTGGCTTTTTGACTCAGAGCAGCCATCTTGTCTCCATTCACAGCAGGGGACCTTAGAGGCACTGTGCTTCTTCTTTCTAGTTTCCCTCCCTGGAGCCACCCAGTGACTCCTCCTCTCAGAGAAAGACCTCTTCCATGCTAAGCTAAGAACCAAATCTCAGGCTAAGAATCTTAAATTTCTCGTGGATTCTTGCCTGTCACCTGGATGCCATCTGTAGTGTGAAATAATTTAAAAAGCACCCATGCTACTGCCAGCAAGGCACTGGCAGTCTGGTCAGCCTTTTCTCAACCCAGCAGAACCTGTCTCAGAGCTCCAAAATCTCTCCACCCAGCTCACTAAGTTCCCATGGTGGGCTGGTTTCCAAATTCCCTTGGCTGGCTGGGGGGCCCTGCCACCATACTTTTTCTCTGGAACTCAGTTGAGTTGCTACTTGAAGGAAAACACCACACACACTTAGTTTAGAATCAACAGGTATGATCGCAGCAACTAGCATCCTAATTTGTAAGCTAAGTTAAAAATCCTCCAGCAGTGGATAGCAGAGGATCTGTTCCCTGAATCAGGGCCTCTGGCTACCTGCATTGTCCTGGTGCTCTCCCTGTAAACCTCTCTAAAACTCTCAGCCCGACTTCCTTTTCCACTGCAAAATCACAGGCTCTCACCTTATCTTGTACCTGCCCTCACCTGCATATAGAAAACAATCCACATTGATACAAAAATAATTTATTTGAAAATATACAATACAACTAAGAGAATTTCCATAAGAATTTTTTTAGAACTGTATAAAAAGTAGCTCTGTATTTATTTTTTCATACTCTGGAATTATTGGTGAAATCACCTGGGCTCTAATACCCTCTAGTATTCCTATTCTATTCTGAATCACAGGTTTCAAAGGGCTCTAGGCTTAGTTCTACAGTTACATGTAATTTAGTGTTTGGAAAGAACTCCATCACTTCGTTTTCTCAGCAGACATCCCATAAGTTCTGGCATCTTCAACATCCTTAATTCTCCATTTCAACTCAGTTTCACTTAAATTGCTCCTTGCCCTGTCTTCTTACATCCTTACTGCAGAAACTCCAACCTTGCCACACATTTCTTGCTCTGAGCTTTCTGGAGCTTTGTTGCAAGCTTCTATTATCTTCTCACCCTTTTACTTTGTATGCCTGCAGCACCAGCATGCTATGGTGATATGGACATGCTTTCTGCAAGCTGGAAATACATTTGGTACTTTTCCACCCTACTTCGGTGACACATGTGTCATGGCAGTTGAGCTAGGAAATTAATTCCATAGGTAGTTGGTTTTGAATAGGGAATACCACCAGCAGATTTACTAACTCAGATTCTCTTTTCAAATAAATTTGCATTTTCACAAGTCAAATCTTTAAGCTGATTGAGTCTCCCTTCAGGATGCCTTTGCCATCATACCAGTAAAGAATGTGAAGTTTCTCCTTAAAAGCACTAATCTCTCTCACTACTACAATGACTTTTCCACACTTGCCTTTCCTTTAAACTTACTCATATTGCTTTGTTTTTGTAAGTGCGTGGTTTCAATATTTCTCCTTGCTTTTCCTGCAGAGCTCAGAATTGCGAATTATAACCATTCTACAGCCTGGCAGAGTACATTGTGTGAACTATCTCTGAAATTACACCATCTCTTTAGCAATTATGGATTTTTTTTTTTTTTTTACTTTTCCCTACTCGTGTACAAATTTAACCTCACTCATACTACTTTCCTAACACAACTGCACAATTAGGTTCTTCTGCTCCACTTGCTGGTTGTTTTTACCGGGAGTCTACTCTCATGATGGCAACTGTCTCTCTCTGAGCTACATAGATTGCCTCAGCACTTCTTAATAGTCCCACTTTCAATGTATTATCTATCATCATGCTCTTTCCAACTCTTTTTGACTGTTATAATTGGCTTTCCCAAAGTAGGGAAATGTCTTAGGAAAGCTCAAGTAGTCAGATACAAGCAAAGCAGGGTGAGCAGTGAAGCAGAACAACTGGACGATGTGAAGGTTGGAAACTGGGGGGAACTTGGAAAGACTGGCATTGCCATGCTCAATCATGCTCTACCTGATTTATTTTGCATTTATTAAAAAAATGTCTTTCAATACAACTGGGTACTTAGTGACTTGACTAACTGTGACTTTTAGGGATTCCCTCATCTCTACCCCTTCAGAGCCACACTTACAGTCACATAGCATCATGTGCAGCTCTGATCAGAGCTGGGGATCTGAATTCACATCCTCGTGCTTGCATGGTAAGCACTTTCTCCATCTACCCATCTTCTCAGCTCTCAAAATAGATTTTTCTCACATAATGTATACTCACAGTTTCCTCTTCTTCTACTCTCCAAGTTCCTTCCCACCTTCCCTCCCACCTGGATCCATCCCCCTTTGTCATTCACTGTAAAACAAACAGGCTTTGGGGGTTAATTATAAAGGAAAACAAAACATAATATGAAAAGAAAAACAAATACATCAATATAGGACAAAACTCTCTTTGTGTTCTTGAAGCGTTTATTCATTTCCTTCCACTGCTTGTGTCATCAGAGAGTTCCTTAAGGAATTTATTTCTTCTCTAAGGATCTCTATCATACTCAAGAAGGCTGTTTTATGGTCTTTTCTTGTGCTTAAGTATGTTAGAATATTCACAGCCTCCTGTGATGGCATAGCTGGGTTCCAGTGGAGATGTATTATCCTGAATATTTTTAATTATGTTTTTATGCTGGTGTCTAGTATATAGATTTAAGATTGCAATTCTAGGTGATGATGTCTGGTCTTGTCTTTATTGGGTATGTGTTTGGCTCCTTGGATTCTGTTGCCCTCTCTGGTTCATGGGAGAGCTTGGTGGCTGTGTGTTTCTTGGTAGGAAATACTTCTGGGAAGCTGATATGATTTGCCAGTGGGGATTCAAAGTAAAATGTATTTCTAAGTATTAAGAGCGGATTATAGGATTGATGATGGGTATGCATGCCAAGGGCATCTAAAGGAGGAAGGAAATCAGGTTGTTCCTCTGGGATCTGTTAGTACCATGGGAATGGAGAGAAAGTGACTAGAAAGGTCAGAACAGATAGTCTTCCCAGGGCTGGGTATGAGTTTGGGAGATTGGTCTGGAACAGAAGAGGGAAGAAGATATGGAAGTGAAGATCTGAAGCTTCCCTACTTCCTTCATGAGCCTCCTTGCTTATCTGGCAAGCTTGCCTGGTGTGTTCCTAGTGAGTGACCCCTGGAGCTGGCGGCTGGAATGGAAGGATGAGTGGGAATAGAGTTTGGAGGAGGTCTGTGTGATCAGAGATGAGAACAGAAAGGAGGGGGCCCAAACGGGATGAGAAAGAGGAATTAGATTGGAGGGGAGGAAAGAAAGGTAAAGATCTATAGTTAGAGTGACTGCTTGCCTAGCTCTAGTGACCTGCTAGTTTCCACTCAATGTCTTCTGAATTTGGAAACTGGAATAAAAGGAGGTTTGGGAGGTAGAAAGTTTAGAGGGGAATATTCGTGTGATCCATTGGAGATGGATGCAAGAAAGTAACAGTGGCTACAGCAGATGCTGGCCCCCAGGGCTTCTCTTCTGTTCCTCCCTCCAATACCTCATTACGTTTCTCTTTTCCCCTCCTTGTCCCTTCTTTCACTCAGGTATTTCCCTCCTTTTGCCTGTTCCCCTGATTGCTTTCTTCTCCCTCCCAAATAGGATCGAGGCATCTTCACTTGTGCCCTTTGGCTTGTTAATCTTTTTTTAGATCTGTGGGTGGTATTCTGTTCTATTTTGGTAATATCCACGTATTCGTGAGTATATGCCGTACAGATTCTTTTGAGTCTGAGTTACCTCACACAGGATGATATTTCCTAGTTCCATTCATTTCATGTGCCCAATAGAAATCTTAGATGATGGAGAAAATGGGTCCCTTTATAATGTTACCTGTCTTAAAGTGAGTTATGGTTCTTGATTTTTGTTAAAGGACAGGAAGGGCAATAATTGATACCTAGCCTTGATGTAGGGAGCCTGCTCAGATCATTCCTGAAGGTAGCATTCCTCATCACTCACTAACCTCTTCTTCCTTTCACATGTCTGTCAATAGAGAGTTTGAACTATTTCTGCAGTCTCAATCAAGCCTTATCCGAAGTCCCACCTGCCTCTATTCTTGAGTGTTTGCTGTTTAAGAAGTACATTGCCTCACTCATTCTACCCCCAAGACTCTTGCCCTGAATTATATTAATTATATTTTTGAAATGTCTCATTTTTCTGAGTTCTATTCATTCTATTCTGTTCATTGTTTGTTTGTTTCTCAGACAGGATGTCAGTGTGCAGCCCTGGGTTACTGAAACTCACCATGTAATACAGGCTATCTCTCAAAACCAGAGAGATCCAACTGTATCTCTGTCTCCACACTGCTTCTCCTCCCATTTTCAAACTTAAATAATGAAAGTGCCTTTCACAAGAAATAAAATCCAGAACTGTTACTGGTGGCCAGGATATGGGATGGATGTTTCTATACTCTTGGTCCCTTATTCAAGAAATTTAGATACAGACTCATACTGATAAAAAAGGTAGCTGGGTGACATTTTTCAACACAAAGCAATAGAACAGGCCAGATACACTGTCAAGATTGACAGTGAGCCATGTGAGGGAAGGCTCACACAGACTCCAATTTTGCGGCTTCTTTTTATGGAGTTCAAGAGGTGGAACAGTTAGGTTGGTAAGGGTGATAGCATAGGTAGTTCTTTATTTTGATTGATATATAAAGTTATATAATATTTTTTTCAACTTTACATGTACTTTCCCCAAATTTATCTGACTTTACTCAAACACAAATCCAGTTTTTGATAGGAATCAACCAGTGGTGATTCCTCCCTAAAATATTATCATGAAGTACCCGATTTGCCTTAGCTTGTGTGTGTGTGTGTGTGTATCCCAAGCCAAGTGGAATCCCAAGTTCCTAAGTTAGTAAGCCACTCCCTATTCTCACCTGTCTCAGAACTATAGCTGATATTCTATATGGGGACATGGTGATGATGGCTTCCCCTGATGTTGTTACTCTGTGTCAGTAAGATTACTAATGTTCTGCTCTGTCTCTACTGTCCTAGATCCACTCAAGGCATTCAGAAATGGCCAGATCAACTGTCTTCTTAGGTTTTATTATTAAATTATTTCCTTAAACACTTTACATCAAGACCAAAATCATGAAATAGTTGAAATATCTTTGTGAGTTTCCCTCCTTTGTTTGAATCTTCTATTCCTTTATAGCACTGTTTCTTTCCCTACTCTTTTAGCCTTATGAACTTTAACTGGCTTCTTTCTTTGTCTGCTTATTGATAACTCATTCTTACTTTAGTAAAACTTCACTGTTCTTGTTCACCGTTCACCATTTGCCTCTTAAGAGTTGAAACTTTGAAGCAGAAAGTTCAAAAGGACTGATTTTTTTTTAAATGTGGAATTTCAAGCTATTTTATATTCCTATTTGGGGTAGCTATGCTTCATCATCAATATGCCCTAGAGAATACACCTGCTGGTGCTTTTTCTGAATCCAGTTGAGCAGGAGCAAGAGAGTGTTAGATCCAACAATGGATAGAATAAGGTGTCAGTAAGTTGATTAAATTCCCTGCAGTTCACTTCACTGATTGCTGTGATTATTATATAATTTATCATCTAAACCAAAACTTTTTGATACTGAAATAGAATACAATCTGTGATTACTATAGGATAAACCTGAAAGTTTGATCCCACATGATTTAAAATTGAGTCACTTACATTGATTGGCAGAGCTATTGTAATGATTATAGGGAATACTCTACACACACTGGTCTTGCTTTGAAACATTAGTCTCTTTCCCAGCAAGTACCCCCAACTATTAAAGAGAGTATTATGAATAATAATTTTAAGTCAATGAGCAAATGAAATACATATCACTGTAACACAAATGCCTCCCTGAGAAGTAATTGCTATAGCTTAAGTATAATTTACAATTTAAGTAGTTTTAATGATTTTTGCATAACTGGATTATGAATTAAACTTAAAATTTTTCAATATCCTTTCAATGTACTTCAATTCTAATAAAAGAGATTTTGTCAGAAATACACATATTATCTTGTTATTATGTTAATGTCATCCCAGTGTGATTTTTGAGAAAATGCAGGTATGTACATCTATTAATGCTAATAATCTCAAGGATAAAACAGTTTTAGATATTAAAGGAAGTAATAGATGTCATTGTTTTTTCTTATTCACTGTATAAATTGTATTTAAAAACTTGACTCCTGTATTTAGTTTTCCAGCTGAGAACAACCAACTAATTCTTATTGTTAATTTTAGTTTATGTTTTTTTTCATTTCCCCCAAGTACTGATGCATGTGAGGCAAGTGTTCTACCACCGAGTTACGTCCTCAGACTTACTCTATCCATTTCTATACAAAATTTATGCATTTTTAAATTTATTCACTAACGAACATAAACTGGGACTTTTTCACCACTCAGAAAATTTCAAAATTAAAAATACAATGCATAAAATATTTGCATCACTGATACTTGTTTAAGGTCACAAAATTTGGAAGCAACCAGTCCATGAGTCATATCTGGATAGAATCTGACCAGATAATTTGCCAATAATATTGTTAACATTCTCTCACATTTTATCATGCTAGGGTTTCAATATGTTGTTTTTTCTTAAGATACAAAACAAATCTCTCTCTCTCTCTCTCTCTCTGTGTGTGTGTGTGTGTGTGTGTGTGTGTCTGTGTGTGTGTGTGTGTGTGTGTCTCTGTGTCTGTTAATGGGGGGTTTGTGCATATTATTTCAGTGCCTGCAGAGGTCAGAATGTGGCATGGATCGCCTAGAACTGGAATTACAGGCAAATGTGAGCTACTCAGCTTGCATGCTGAGAACTGAACTAAGGACATCTAGAACATGGATGTGCACTATTATTTACTAAGTTATTGTTTCAGTGCCTTGATTTTGTTTTCACTATAGAATTCTGGACTGGGTTCTTCACTGTATCTCATAGAGCTCTTTTCTAAGACTGCTGAAGCTCATGTGAACTATGAACACACAAACAAAAACACATATGCATATATGTATGTATATGCATTTTGTCTTTAAGGTCACCTGGATTGATATTGTATTGCCTAGTCCTTTTCTGGAAAGTCAGAACATTACTCAGTGTCAGTAGAATTCATTTTTGCTTTGCAGGATCTTTTCACAACTTTCATCTAAACACTATGAACAAATGAGGAGTTTAGAATATTGTATGTAGCATGTTAACTTCACATTGAATTAGCAAAGAAATAAATTTAAGTACTTGCTGACACTGAAATAATTGAGTAAATGCATCTTACATATTCATTAGTATGAACTTTGATCTTTACTTTACCCCAGGAGACAGCTTTACACATATTTCACCATTGTTCAATTGCCAAATTACTTCAGAAATGAGAAACTGAGTAAAAGAACTGCCAGACTTTATCATGTATGAACACTTATTTCCTAGAACGCCAATGTGTTGCCCTTCCTGGCAAAAGCCCTGATGATTTGGCCTATAATTACCACTAATTCCCAAAGTACATCAAAATTATATGAAGTAGAAGAACATTTATATGTTTTTTTTTAATTTACAAAATTTACCCATAGAAAGAAGTTTTGAAGCAACTAAGAGAAAACTGGGCAGCCTCTTTTGCTTTCATATTCACTTGTACTCCCCTGACAAATACCTTGTAAAGAAGTTTCTCATGCTTAGTACTTTGGATATTGTTAGATGTTCTAAGGTTCTTGGGAATTATCATCACCCAAGTGGCATTTAAGTTATATTTATTTGTATATACATAAACTTATCTATATTATATATAATCATAGGTAATTTTAAAATAATGTTTCCTGACAACTATTTTCATACATAATCCATCTAAATCTGACCAGAAAATCTTACTGTTCATAGTAAAAAAAAAAAAAAAAAGAAAGAAAAAAGTAAGATGACAAGTGACAAGCGGCAAAAATAAGAAACAGGCAACAGTCCTATTCAACTGCCATACCTGTGAACCAAACCACAGCAATAACCAGCCCTGCAACCCCTAAAGATGCAGTAGGGGCACTCATATCTTGACTTTAATTAACAGCCACTTAATTGGACTTAAGGCCCAGGCAAGAAAAGAGACATCATGCACTGTACCAGAAACCTAGAACTGCATTTGAAATCCTTACCCTTCTACCCACACCTGTATAGTTCTCACCCTTATCAAAGAAGCTTCACTTTGAAGCAGACAGAGGCCATCTTTGAAAACCACAGCTGTCCAAAATAAAGAGAACGGCTAATTTGGGGAACCTTAGATATAATGAACTCTTCCACAGCACAACACTTTACCCTAGGCTCAAGTCACATCGTGGAAGAAGTGATGGAATGATTCTAGTTAAAAGTCAGAGTGTCTGGGAGTCTGGTATTAGATTATGTATTCTAGAAATGACAGGCAAAATATACTATGATACCGAAACAATAGGGCTGCTTTTAAAAAGGCCTAAACGTTGACAACTGTAATCAATATGCTACCATGAGAGAGAAAAAACAAAGGGCCTCAAACTGATAGACAAAGAGTTATAGGCACCTAATGACTAACAGGAGATGGAGAAATAGTCTTCCCCAGGGATGAGCTCCTCTTTGTTATTTAATACCAAGTGGACAGCCCTCAACTCACATAAATATAAGTAACATTAAAAGGGCAAAGCAGGTTGTATTTACATATTTACACATTTATATAAGTGTAATAACAATAATAATATTTTTAAAGAATCAATGACTTGAGAAGGAATAAACAGGGTAACATGGGAAGAGGTGGATGAAGAGGACACAAAAATTTCAATTAATCGAAATGATGTGATTACATGTTAATAAAAAAAATAAGGAATTATATAGGTTAGGGATTCACAGATTCAAATTAGGGATTGACATTGAGTTTGATTGTTTGCCTGAAGCACTGTCAGTCCCTAACAATGCAGTTTCTACTAAATATGCATCTCCATTCTTCCACAAATACTCTCCCCAATTAAGAAAGTTTCATTCTCTGTGTTCACTTATTACCTTTTCTGTAATTTATTCATCAAGATAACTGTGAGGATTTCATTAATTAATGCCTCTATTGGCAAACTGCTTCAGTCATGTTGACTAGAATTAACAGTCTGCTTAATGTCTTTAACAAAGTAATGCTTTTTGTAGACATTTCTTATGAAAGAATTTTAAAAATAGAATGTGAAAAAATTCCAGCCTATTCTCTCTTCCATTCCCATGCCTTTTGAATTAATTCTTTTAATGTCTTCAGTAGCAATTCCAAGTGTTCTACCCTTGGATAATTTCTTCTGCTATACTCTGAAAATGAGCAAACTATATCATTTATGCATCTAATTATAAAACCAACCCCCTCTCTTCTCTCTCTCTCTCTCTCTCTCTCTCTCTCTCTCTCTCTCTCTCTGTCTCTCTCTCTCCCCCCCCCCGTGTGTGTGTGTGTTTGATGAAAAGACTACAGGTGACAAACCATGACATTTAAGACAATTCATGTTTATTATCCTTTCCAGTTTTGCATTAATATATCAACCAACACAGAATGCAGAAATCTGATGGTCGAGCTTTATTTGCAAAGGCCAATCTTCTTTGTGTGTTGTTTTTGGAGTCAGTGTTATATGTATTTTTCTTTCCTTATAAGTTAATTTTATTCTTTTACTTATTCACTTTGTATCCCACTCTCTGCACCCCTCCCTGCCACCCCTTCCCACAATCCTTTCCACCTTTTCCTTGTTTTTATTCTCAGGAATATCTGAACTTCACTATAATTCTTTCTTTTGTTTTTAAAACTAGTAAACACAGCTCTTTGACTCAATGGTCCATTTCTGAATTATGATGTTATCTCAACCTCTGCAGCCAGGAGTACTGTAGCAACTCCAGGGAAGGTTAGTTAGTAGTATTAGAAAGCTTGTTTCTGAGCAATGTATGAATGTTGTATACTTAAGCATATTTGACAGGTTTTCTCCAGCCATATTTTGACAAATTTGCATTCGAATGAGCAAAATGTCTCTTAGTTGCTTGTTTATTTTTCTTTTCCACATTTTGCTTTGAATACTTGGGCACCCTTATGAGGTTGGCTGTTGAGATAATAAGAAAACCATAGTAGACTTTCTTTTTCCTTTTCTAAAGGTTGGGGAGGATTATCAGCTGCAAGGAACTCTTCCTTTCCCATTTTGATAAGGGTCTACACACCTGGAAAGCACATAGAATTCAAATGAAGATGATTAAAGTTCCAGTATCATAAAGAAGATACAAAGAGAACAAAAATGTCTCATAGTGGAGGGCCATAAAAATTGGAGAATGGTCCAAAATAGGGCAGAAAACCAGACAGCAGCACCTTCATGCCTTCCCCAGTCAGTCCTTCATTCTTCACGCAGTCCTAAATTTAAGCCTCAGACAGCTTTTTCGATATGTCAATATAGCACCTACATTTTCAGACTTTTATCACCTTCTCCAAGTTATCACCAATGACTAAAGAATAAACTATATCATTTCAAGGCATGACATGCATGCTATGGTTTGTTTTGTTTGCTAGGTTAGAGCTTTTCTATACAGAGTCGCCCTATGAATTTCTTCACTTGACCCTCTCAGGTAGACAGGCATACTCTGTTTTTCATGCATTTCTATGAATGCCTATAAACTCAAGCACTGAAATGAAAGGAAGGCTTACATGAAGAAACTATTTCATCTGAGTCTTACAAAAACCATATAGAAGAATTTAAGTGTAGAATAGCACTAATTTGTGGGTTCACAAAATCCTAAGAGCTCTGCTTAAGGTCTTTTTTTTTTTTTCTTTTTCTTTCTTTCTTTTTTTTTTTTTTTTTTTTTTTTTTCTGAGACAGGGTTTCTCTGTGTAGCCCTGGCTGTCCTTTAAGGTCTTAATTTAAATAGATAGATAGATAGATAGATAGATAGATAGATAGATAGATAGATAGATAGAATCAGATATCATCTGCCATCTAACTCACTCAGTTTTCTGTTCTGCACATGGCCACGTGGTTCAACGTATGTGAAGTTTTTGCTTTAGCAGTAATCATAATTTTGTCAGGATCGGCTGTAGAAAATACTGCAGGTGTTCTCTGTTTTCAATCAGAAAGACACACATATTTACTCCTAAAAAACAGACACTGATTTGGGTTTCATTCAGAATCACTTTGGGGTTCTGTGAGTCTTTTTGGTAAAATCTGAAAGTAAAATACAATGTTTTAACTTTTCATAATTAGTACAGTCATCTTTCCAGTCATAGCCTTTATTTTCATACTTTAAACTTCTAGAAAAAGCTGGGATCTTTCAACCTTATGTCTGCAGTTACATTGACATGAGATGGTAGACAGAAAGGCATAACTGTGCTTAAAATATTGTCTATGGGAACAACAAAAAATGGAAGCAAAACAATGAGTACAGCAGTCTGTCTCCCAGAAAAGAACTGGGGAAAACGACTGATGTGCAGCTCCAGTGTGCTAGAATCTGACAGAAGCAGTATTTTTGAAGTCACTAACAGTCTTAATATTCAAAACACACATAGAGGGAAAGCAGTATGTCAGTACAAAGTGAAAGGAAGTGAATTACAGAAAGAAAACACCCAAGCAAAAGCAGAAAGCATCTGAGGCCTTCCAAATATGGTATAACCTGGTTCTATGCCTAGTTCAAGACAGAAAATAACTTGGAATCAGTAAGAACAATGCACCAATGTGTCATTACCATTGATCATAGTTTATTCCATATACTTCTATATATCAAGTGTTAAATATAATTCATTTAACCATACTTTAAACTCACATTTGTTTATCCCGTCTATAGGATATATATATATATATATATATATATATATATATATATATATATATATATATATATATGCATACATGTATGGTTGGTAAGAAAACAACCAATCCATTCAATCCTTCCCTTACTATATAGCCTTACTATATAGATATAGAGGATAGAAATGATTTAGAAAGATATATTTTGTAATCATGAATGTTTAAAGGATGATCACCTGAATAAAGAAGATTCTCACAGAGTTGAGAAGAGGATGTTAGAGTCTCTGGAGTTGATGTTATAAAAACCATGAACCACCTAACATGAGTTTTTAGAAACAAACTTTGGTTCTTTTAATAAAACAAAACAAAACAAAACAAACAAACAAACAAAATAACAGTGTGTGTTTGTCAGGGCAGTATCATCTCTTCAGGAGTATAAGAATTAACTGGAACTGAAAGTAACTTCATTAATTTGTGGTGGAGTGGTCCCTGTGCATATTGGAATAGTACTATACCATTGACCTCTATCCCCAGTTCTGGAAAATGTGCTTCTATAGGCAAGATCAGAGACATACAAATTGTCTTCCCCTTCCAATTAGAACTTTAAAACTAATTTTTACAATTTATAAAATGAAACCTAAAGCCAAATATTTATATTTTGAACAAAAAGTGATGTTTGTTTGCAAAGTAACATCAAGGCATCAGGCATGAAAAAGAGAGAGGCTGACAGCTACCAAACAGCCCTACTGTCCTGCAGAGGCATGGGTTTAAGATTCTTTGATGTAAGTCCTGCAGAGATAACCAGGCCTTAGGGACAATTGCTGGAAATGTTCACATGATACAGTTTCAGGAAGAATACTGCATTACCTGCATTTTTATTTCTCTTGCGGCATCTACGGAAAAAAACTTTGGATATCTTAGTCCTTAACATTATTTTTATAATGAATTAAAAATCCTTTTTTACATTGAAAATACTTTACATATAATATATTCTTATTATGCTTTTTCCTACCTCAACATTTCCCAGTTCCTTCCTCCTTCTCTATGTGCATAAATACACATTCTTCCTATCCTTTTCACTTCAGGATACAATCATGCATCTTAAAATATTAATAAAATAAAATTAGATAAAATAAGAGAAAACACACAAGAATAGGACAAAATGAAGAGAAGGAAAAGAACCAAATTAAAAGATCAGCAAACACAGGTAGATGTAAAATCACCCACACAGAAAAATACCATGACAACACAAGCCCAGAAATTATAATATATACTCAAAAGACAAACTTGAGTGTGTTTGTGTGAGTGGGAGCCATGACAAAGCATTATGAGACAAAGAACCACCAAAAATGTTACTGGGTGTGAAGCCTGGCTTAAGATTGATTTGTATACTCAATGAGACTCTGTTGAAGGAAACTAATTTTTCCTTTCTGAGAATTTATCAGTTGGAGAATTTTATTGAGTATGTTTGCAGTGATAAAGGAAATTGGTCTGAAGTTCTCTTTGTTGTGTCTTTGTATGTTTTAGGTAGAAGCATAATTGTGGCTTCATAGAACAACTTGGGTAGTGTTCCTTCTGTATCAATTTTGTGGAATAGTTTGAAAAGTATTGATATTTGGTCTTCTTTGAAAGTCTGATAGAATTCTGCACTAAACACATTTGGTCCTGGCCTTTTTCTGATTGGGAGACTTTTATTGACTGCTTATATTTCTTTAGGGGTTATGGGGAAGTTTAGATGGTTTATCTGATCTTGATTTAACTTTGGTACCTGGTATCTGTCTAGAAAATTGTTTACTTCATCCAGATTTTCCAGTTTTGTTGGGTATAGCCTTTTGTAGAAGGATTTGATTTTTTAAAAAAATTTCCTTGGTTTCTGTTGTTATGTTTCCCTTTTCATTTCTTTTCTTTTTTTTTTTTTTTTTTTTTTTAATTTGGATACTGTCCCTGTGCTCTTTGCTTAGGGTGGCTAAGGGTTTATCTGTCTTGCTGATTTTCTCAAAGAACCAACTCCTGGTTTTGTTGATTCATTGTATATTTCTTTTTGTTTGTACTTGGTTAATTTCAGCCCTGAGTTTGATTATTTCCTGCTATCTAATCCTCTTGGGTGTATTTATTTCCTTTTGTTCTAGATCTTTCAGATGTGCTATCAAACTGCTAGTGTACTCTATATCCATTTTTTTTTTTAGGGAGGCACTCAGCACTATGAGTTTTTCTGTTAGCACTGCTTTCATTGTATCCCATAAGTTTAGGTCTGCTGTGCTTTCATTGGTGTGACTCTAACCAAGAAAATGGAAGATCTGTATGACAATAACTTTAAATTTCTGAAGAAAGAAATAGAAAATCTCAAAAGATGGAAAGATCTCCCATGTTCATGGATTGGCAGGATTAATATAGTAAAAATGGCCATCTTGCCAAAAGCAATGTACAGATTCAATGCAATCCCCACCAAAATTCTAATCCAATTCTGCATAGAGTTAGAAAGAGCAATGTGCAAATTTATTTTGAATAACAACAACAACAACAACAAAAAGCCAGGATAATGCAAATTGTTCTCAACAATAGAAGGACTTATGGGGAATCACCATCCCTGATATCAAGCAATATACTACAGAGCAATAGTGATAAAAAACAAAGCAAAGCCAAGCAAAACAAAACAAAACAATACAAAACTGCATGGTATTGCTATAGAGACAGGCTGGTAGATCGGTGGATCAGAATTGAAGACCCAGAAATTAACCACACACCCATGGTCACTTGATCTTTGACAAAGGAGCTAAAACCATACAGTGGAAAGAAGACAGCATTTTCAAAAAATGGTGCTGGTTCAACTGGAGATCAGCATTTAGAAGAATGCAAATCAACACATTCTTATCTCCTTGTACAAAACTCAAATCTAAGTGGACCAATGACCTCCAAATAAAACCAGATATACTGAAACTAATAAAAGAGAAAGTGGGGTAGAGCTTCGAACACATGGGCATAGGGGGAAATTTCCTGAACAGAATACCAACGGCTTATGCTTTAAGATCAACAATCAGAAAATGGGACCTCATAAAATTACAAAGTTTCTATAAAGCAAAGAACACTGTCAATAGGACAAAATGGCAACCAACAGATTGGGAAAAAATCTTTACCAACCCTACATCCAATAGAGGGCTAATATCTAATATGTACAAAGAACTCAAAAAGTTAGACTCCAGAGAACCAAACATTCCTATTAAAATTGCGGTACAGACCTAAGAAAGAATTTTCAACTAAGGAATACCAAATGGCTGAGAAGCACCTAAAAAAAATGTTCAACATCCTTAGTCATCAGGGAAAGACAAATCAAAACAACTCTGAGATTCCACCTCACAACAGTCAAAATGGCTAAAATCTAAAACTCAGGTGAGATCCAGGCATTGGTGGTGCATGCCTTTAATCCCAGCACTTGGGAGGCAGAGGCAGATGGATTCTGAGTTTGAGGCCAGCCTGGTCTACAGAGTGAATTCCAGCCAGGGCTACACAGAGAAACCCTGTCTCACAAATAAAAAACAAACAAACAAACAAACAAACAAACAAAAATGAACAAACAAACAAAAATGAACAAACAAACAACAAGTAAACAGCAGCTATTGGTGATGATGTGGAAAAAGAGGAACACTCCTCCATTTCTAGTGGGACTGAAAACTGTTACAACCACTCTGAAAATTAGTTTGACAGTTCCTCAGAAAATTGGACATAGTACTACCTGAGGACCCAGCTATACCACTCCTGTGCATATACCCAAAAGATCCTCCAACATATAACAAGGACACATGCTCCACTATGTTCATAGCTGCCTTATGTGGTAAGGGAATCACAGAAGGCAAGGATAGATGAGAAAAGAAAAACTCTCATGTTGGATGAATATAGAGCTACTCAATGTTGGATGGAGTCATGTACTTAATCATGAGTTTGATACCTCACTTAGTCATTTCAATAACACCTTTGTAAATTTGACTTTTCAGGTTGGGAGAGAATATCAGCAATCTTTATTTTATTTTATTAGATATTTTGTTCATTTACATTTCAAATTTTATCCCAAAAGTCCCCTATTCCCTTCCCGCGCCTTGTTCCCCAACCCACCCACTTCTGCTTCCTGGGCCTGGCATTCCCCTGTACTGGGGCATATGATCTTCATAAGACCAAGGGCCTCTCCTCCCATTGATGACTGACTAGGCCATCCTTTGCTACATATGCAGCTAGAGACACAGCTGGGGAGGTGGGGGGTAACTGGTTAGTTCATATTGATGTTCCTCCTATAAGGTTGCAGACCCCTTTAGCTCCTTTGGAACTTTCTCTAGCTCCTTCATTAGGGGCCCTGTGTTCCATTCAATAGATGACTGTGAGCATCCACTTACGTATTTGCCAGGCACTGGCATAACCTCACAAGAGATAGCTATACCAGGGTCCTGTCAGCAAAATCTTTCTGGCATATGCAATAGTGTCTGGGTTTGGTGATTGTATATGGGATAGATTCCTGGGTGGGGCAGTCTCTGGATATTCCTTCTTTCCATTTCTGCTCCGAACTTTGTCTCTGTAACTCCTTCCATGCGTATTTTGTTCCCCATCCTAAGAAGAAATGAAGTATCCACACTTTGGTCTTCATTCTTGAGTTTCATGTGTTTTGCAAATTATATCTTGGGTATTCTAAGTTTCTGGGCTAAAATCTGCTTATCAGTGAGTGCATATCAACTAACTTCTTTTGTGATTGGGTTACCTCACTCAGGATGATATCCTCCAGATCCATCCATTTGCCTAAGAATTTCATAAATTCATTGTTTTTAATAGCTGAGTAGTACTCCATTGTGTAAATGTACCACATTTTCTGTATCCATTACTCTGCTGAAGGACATCTGGGTTCTTTCCAGCTTCTGGCTATTATAAATAAGGCTGCTATGAACATAGTGGAGCATGTGTCCTTCTTACCGGTTTGGACATCTTCTGGATATATGCCCAGGAGAGGTATTGCTGGATCTTCTGGTAATACTATGACCAATTTTCTGAGGAACCGCCAGAGTGGTTGTACCAGCTTGCAATGCCATCAACAATGGAGGAGTGTTCCTCTTTCTCCACATCTTTGCCAGCATCTGCTGTCACCTGAATTTTTGGTCTTAGCCATTCTGACTGTTGTGAAGGCGAATCCCAGGGTTGTTTTGATTTATCAGCAATCTTCCTTAGATTCACGTTATTACTAGGATACTTTGTATCTAAAAGGAAGAAAAAAGGAGTTGTAAAGAAACTGCTTATAAATCCAAAATTTTCATTTTAAGTAAAATAACTTCTACAAAGCAAAACTCATGGCTGAACTACTACTTTTATTGGTGTCTTATCAAATAAACAATTTGAACAAACTGCTTAAGACCAATTCTACTATAATTGGAAATAGTGACAAAGATACCTACATCCATCCTTCTAGTTGTGACATCTCAAATAAGTCTAATATATAGGGATAATTATCTAGATCTGGAGTATCCTAATAGACAAAGCTATGCATTGAAATAAGACTTGAAATGTCACTTAAGTTAGATGAATAAAGGAGCCTGGTCATTCAATAGGCAGGCATTGATCTGAGATATTCCAGCTCTGCGGGTTTGGCAGTATATGGATTTAAGTATTTGAAGAAGTAACAAAGGAGACATGTAGAGATACTCAGCTAGGATCATAACTACAAAAAAATATTCTTCATCAGAAGAGCATTTATCTCTGGCTTCAAACTTAACTAAGTTTCCAATAGCATTTGAGCTTTAACCATGAGAGGACAGATAGTGAACTTGAGGTTATTTGGAAAGCATCAGTAACTAAAAAAAAAATAAAGTTTTGTACTTTATGTTCAGGATTGCATGTAGTCTGCATCATACAACCCAATAAAGCATAAAGATCCAATATTTGGATTTTTTCAAGAAAGAAATGAAATAGAGTGTAATTACCATATTTATCAAAAGATTGTCATTTGTATGTAAACAATGTGAAAAGTATCGATATTTTATTTTGTGTTTCTCATGTTATATTGTTAAGAATTTGTGATATATTTTATACTTACAGTATAATTCAATTGAGAAGCTGAGTGCCCATCAGAAATAGCATATCTATGTTAAAACATAAATGTTTCATAACATTTATGGCTACAGTGATAGACTCTCATGATTAAATTGTTCTCAGATGTTCAAAATTTGCCTCAGTAACTAAATTGGCTACCAGTTATTTAAATATCATTTAAAATGACATTTGAATGGATTTCTCTGTCTCTTCAGCATGCCACATTCATTCTACCCAGATCTCTAAAACACAATAATCCTATATATTGTTTAGCCTATTTAAATGTGAATGGTGTGTTGAGGGATTATTTTCAAGCATGAGTACATGTAACGTCCTTGATCTTTAGGAATAAGAGTAAGAATTCTGTGATGGCCTTATGGCAGATGGGGTATCTTGGATGTATAATAACTAGAAGACACAGAATGAGGACAAGTTCTAAAAATCACCTGCAGAGAGTTAGTTTATTTTTATCAGGAAAAGAAATAGTCCTGGGAGAAGGAAACACTGTAACTTTGTTATTTATC
This sequence comes from Mus caroli, assembly GCF_978045245.1. Classification (NCBI taxonomy): domain Eukaryota; kingdom Metazoa; phylum Chordata; class Mammalia; order Rodentia; family Muridae; genus Mus; species Mus caroli. The sequence goes on along the minus strand of NW_028227262.1, from coordinate 103,788,189 downwards.
AAATTTGTAATTTTCAGAAAATTTGGATATTCGTCTATAATGTTGTAGCCAGTACTAGATTGGCATTGGTTGAAACTGCAAAAATAGTGACCCAGTAGAGCTTTGGGCCCGGGTTCAGATTTTAGTAGTGGGAAATATATCAGGAAGTTTCTTTGGGGGCAGACCCCATTTCGGGCTCCAGATGTCTGGGCACCTTCCCTGCCAGAGGAGAGGCATCCACCTGGCCCAGGAGGGCTTTGCCAGGGCATCTGCAGGAGACATCTTGGTACCCCAGACCCCACCAAGACAAGTCTGCACAGGTGAGAGAGTGGTCTACAGAAGTTAATAGCTTATGGGACAGGCCCTGTTTGGGCCTTAATCTTCTGCCAGGAGGCAAGTCCAAACACCAGATATCTGTGCACCTTCTCTGCAAGAGGAGAGCTTGCCTGCAGAGAGTGCTCTAACCACTGACATTCAGGAGAGAGCTAGTCTCCCAGGTCTGCTGGTAGAGGCTAACAGATTCATGAAAGGAACAAGCTCTAACCAGAGACAACTATAACAACTGACTCCAGAGATTACCAGATGGCGAAAGGCAGATGTAAGAATCTTACTAACAGAAACCAAGACCACTACCCATCATCAGAACCCAGCACTCCCACCTCAGTCAGTCCTGGGCACCCCAACACACCCAAAAAGCTAGACCCAGATTTAAAGGAATATCTCATGATGATGGCAGAGGACATCAAAAAGGACTTTAATAACTCACTTAAAGAAATACAGGAGAACACTGCTAAAGAGTTACAAGTCCTTAAAGAAAAACAGGAAAACACAACCAAACAGGTAGCGGTCCTTAAAGAAAAACAGGAAAACACATCCAAAGAGGTGATGGAAATGAACAAAACCATAATAGACCTAAAAAGGTAAGTAGACATAATAAAGAAAACCCAAAGTGAGGCAATTCTGGAGATAGAAACCCTAGGAAAGAAATCTGGAACCATAGATGTGAGCATCAGCAACAGAATACAAGAGATGGAAGAGAGAATCTCAGGTGCAGAAGATTCCATTAAGAACATCGGCACAACAATCAAAGAAAATGGAAAATGCAAAAAGATCCTAATTCAAAATATCCAGAAAATGCAGGCACAATGAGAAGACCAAACCTACGGATAATAGGAGTAGATGAGAATGAGGATTTTCAATATAAAGGGCCAGCAAATATCTTCAACAAATTATGGAAGAAAACTTCCCAAACCTAAAGAAAGAGATGCCCATGAACATACAAGAAGCCTACAGAACTCCAAATAGACTGGACCAGAAAAGAAATTCCTCCCAACACATAATAATCAGAACAACAAATGCACCAAATAAAGATAGAACATTAAAAGAAGTAAGGGGAAAAGGTCAAGTAACATATAAAGGCAGGACTATTAGAATTACACCAGACTTCTCACCAGAGACTATGAAATCCAGAAGATACTGGACAGATGTTTTACAGACATTAAGAGAACACAAATGCCAGCCCAGGCTACTATACCCAGCCAAACTTTCAATTACCATAAATGGAGAAACGAAAGTATTCCACAATAAAACCAAATTCACACATTATCTTTCCATGAATCCAGCCCTTCAAAGAGATAATAACAGAAAAAAAAAAAAAAAAAAAAAAAAAAAAAAAAAAAAACAAGGAAGGAAACCACGTCCCTAGAAAAAGCAAGAAATTAATCCTTCAACAAACCTAAAAGAAGACAGCCACAAAAACAGAATGCCAACATTAACAACAAAAATAATAGGAAGCAACAATTATTTTTACTTAATATCTCTTAATATCAATGGACTCAATTCCCCAATAAAAAGACATAGACTAACAGACCAGGTGCACAAACAGGACCCAACATTTTGCTGCTTACAGGAAACACATCTCAGGGAAAAAGACAGACATTACCTCAGAATGAAAGGCTGGAAAACAATTTTCCAAGAAAATGGTCTGAAGAAACAAGCTGTAGTAGCCATTCTAATATCTAACGAAATCGACTTCCAACCCAAAGTCATCAAAAAAGACAAGGAGGGGAACTTCATACTCATCAAAGGAAAAATCTTCCAAGAGGAACTCTCAGTTCTGAATATCTATGCTCCAAATGCAAGGGCAGCCACATTCATTAAAGAAACTTTAGTAAAGCTCAAAGCACACATTGCACCTCACACAATAATAGTGGGAGACTTCAAAACACCACTTTCATCAATCGACAGATCATGTAAACAGAAACTAAACAGGGACACAGTGAAACTAACAGAAGTTATGAAACAAATGGATCTAAGTGATATCTACAGAACATTTTATCCTAAAACAAAAGGATAAAACAAAATATTCTTCTCAGCACCTCATGGTACCTTCTCCAAAACTGACCTTATAATTTGTCACAAAACAGGCCTCAACAGATACAAAAATATTGAAATTATCCCATGCATCCTATCAGATCACCATGGACTAAGGATGATCTTCAATAACAACATAAATAGTAGAAAGCCAAAATTCACGTGGAAACTGAACAACATGCTTCTCAATGATACTTTGGTCAAGGAAGGAATAAAGAAAGAAATTAAGGACTTTTTAGAGTTTAATGAAAATGAAGCCACAACATACCCAAACTTATGGGACATAATGAATGTATTTCTAAGAGGAAAACTCATAGCTCTGAGTGCCTCCAAAATATACTAGAGAGACCACACACTAGCAGCTTGAAAACACACCTAAAAGCTCTAGAACAAAAGGAAGCAAATTAACCCAAGAGGTGTAGATGGCTGGAAATAATCAAACTCAGGTGCGAAATCAACTAAGTGGAAACAAGAAGAACTATTCAAAGAATCAACCAAAGGAGGAGCTGGTTCTTTGAGAAAATTAACAAGTTAGATAAACCCTTAGCCAGACTCACTAAAGGTCACAGGGACAGCATCCTAATTAACAAAATCAGAAATGAAAAGGGAGACATAACAACAGATCCTGAAGAAATCAAAAACACCATCAGATCCTTCTACAAAAGCCTATACTCAACAAAACTGGAGAACCTGGATGAAATGGACAAGTTTCTAGACAGATACCAGGTACCAAAGCTAAATCAAGATCAGGTTAATGATCTAAACAGTCCTATATCCCCTAAAGGAATAGAAGCAGTCATTAATAGTCTCCCAACCAAAAAAAGCCCAGGACCAGATGGGTTTAGTGCAGAGTTCTATCAGATCTTCAAGAGCTAATTCCAGTTCTTCACAAACAATTAGAGAAAATAGAAGCAGAAGGTGCTCAGAGCTAAACAAATTCTCACCTGAGGAATACCAAATGGCTGAGAAGCACCTGAAAAATGTTCAGCATCCTTAATCATCAGGGCTAATGAAAATCAAAACAAACCTGAGATTCCACCTCACACCAGTCAGAGTGGCTAAGAATGAATTTATGAAATTCCTAGGCAAATGGATGGACCTGGAGGGCATCATCCTGAGTGAGGTAACACAATCACAAAGGAACTCACACAATATGTTCTCAATGATAAGTGGATATTAGCCCAAAACTTAGTATACCCAAGATATAAGATACAATTTGCTAAATGCATGACACCATTGCATACACTAGCAAGATTTTGCTGAAAGGTCCCAGATATAGCTGTCTCATGTGAGGGTATGGGGACATTTGGGATAGCATTGGAAATGTAATTGAGGAAAATACGTAATAAAAAAAATATTAAAAAAAAAAGGACAAAGGACCTAAAACCATCCAGTGGAAGAAAGACAGCATTTTCAGCAAATGGTGGTGGCATATCTGGTTGTTATCATGTAGAAGAATGTGAATTGATCCTTTCCTATCTCCTTGTACTAAGATCAAATCTAAGTGGATTAAGGAACTCCACATAAAACCAGAAAAAATGAAACTTGTAGAGGAGAAAGTAGGGAAAAGCCTGAAAGATATGGGTACAGGGGAAAAATTCCTGAATAGAACAGCAATGGCTTGTGCTGAAAGATCGAGAATCAATAAATGGAACCTCATAAAGTTGCAAAGCTTCTGCAAGGCAAAAGATACTGTCAATAAGACAAAAAGACCACCAACAGATTGGGAAAGGATCTTTACCTATCCTAAATCAGATAGGGGACTAGTATCAATTATATATAAAGAACTCAAAAAGGGGGACTCCAGAAAATCAAATAACCCCATGAAAAAATGGGGCTCAGAACTGAACAAAGAATTCTCACCTGAGGAATACTGAATGGCAGAAAAGCACCTGAAAAAATGTTCAACATCCTTAATCATCAGGGAAATGAAAATCAAAACAAACCTGAGATTCCACCTCACACCAGTCAGAATGGCTAAGATCAAAAATTCAGGTGACAGCAGATGCTGGTGAGGATGTGGAGAAAGAGAAACACTCCTCCATTGTTGGTGGGATTGCAAGCTTGTACAAGCACTCTGGAAATCAATCTGGTGGTTCCTCAGAAAATTGGACATAGTACTACTGGAGGATCCTGCAATACCTCTCCTGTGCATATATCCAGAAGATGTCCCAACCAGTAAGAAGGACACATGCTCCACTATGTTCATAGCAGCCTTATTTATAATAGCCAGAAGCTGGAAAGAACTCAGATGCCACTCAACAGAGGAATGGATACAGAAAATGTGGTACATTTACACAATGGAGTACTACTCAGCTATTAAAAAGAATGAATTTATGAAATTCCCAGGCAAATGGATGGACCCAGAGGGCATCATCCTGAGTGAGATAACCCAATCACAAAAGAACTCAAATGATATTTAGTAACTGATAAGTGGATATTAGCCCAGTAACTTAGAATACCCAAGATATAAGATACCCTTTTGAAACACATGAAACTCAAGAAGAACGAAGACCAAAGTGTGGATAGTTTGCCCCCTCTTAGAATTGGGAACAAAACACCCATGTAAGGAGTTACAGAGACAAAGTTTAAGCTAAGATGAAAGGATGGACCATCTAGAGACTGCCATACCTGGGGATCCATCCCATAATCAGCCTCCAAACGCTGACACCATTGCATACACTAGCAAAATTTTGCTGAAAGGACCATGATATAGCTGTCTCTTGTGAGACTATGCAGGGGCCTAGCAAACACAGAAGTGGATGCTCACTGTCAGCTATTGGATGAATCACAGGGCCCCCAATGGAGGAGCTAGAGGAAGTACCCAAGGAGCTAAAGGGATCTGCAATCCTATAGGTGGAACAACAATATGAACTTACCAGTACCCCCCAGAGCTCCTGTCTCTATCTGCATATGTATCAGAAAATGGCCTAGTAGGCCATCAGTGGAAAAAGAGGCCCATTTGTCATGCAAACTTTTTATGTCTCAATATAGGGGAAGGCCAGAACCAAGAAGTGGGAGTGGGTGGGTCGGGGAGTGGGTGGGTGAGGGTGTGGGTAACTTTTGGCATAGCATTGGAAATGTAAAGGAAATAAATACCTAATTTAAAAAAGGAAGTTTCTTTGAGGCTCCATTTTATTGGATACTTCATGTATTTACCTCTCAAATGTTAAGTGCTTCCTGAGTTTTCCCTCTGGAATCCCCCTCTTGCAATTCAAGTTTTTGAAGATAAGGAGATTCATTTTCGCTGAAAGAGGGTCTCTACCTTCTTCTTTTTTTTTTTTTTTTTCGTTTTTTTTTTGAGACAGGGTTTCTCTGTGTAGCCCTGGCTGTCCTGGAACTCACTTTGTAGACCAGGATGGCTTCAAACTCAGAAATTTGCCTGCCTCTGCCTCTGGAGTGCTGGGATTAAAGGCGTGCGCCACCACACCCAGCTCTACCTTCTTTTATTTTACTGAGCCCATTATAACTGTGTCTTTAGAAGTTTACTAAAGTATGAACCACAAAATTTATTTACTGGACCCTAGAAAAAGGCAGTTGCTTATCCTTCTGTTGGAAGAAGGAGACTAATATTCCTTGTATTGACCAACTTGAGCCAAGTCCTTTCCAGTGAAAATAAACTGACTCACAGTGTTAGAGAGAAAGGTATTCTCTAGTAAAGAGTGTAGTAATTGCCATGGAGCCATGAGCTTCTACCAGCAATGTAGGCCTGTATTAACTACACTGGTGAAACCTAAGCCCTATCGCAGTAGCAACAGAAAATAATCATGTATTCACAGGCTTCTGCATTATATGCAACCCTCTGATGAGTATCACCATGGAAAAGTTTATGCAAGTCATTGCATATATATATAGTTTCTATTAAGTTTAGAAGGATAAAAAGGTAACAAGAAGACATTATTTAATAATTACAAAATACTACATCCGTTAGTGAAGATAATGTTCCTCATTAAAAATAAAAATCATTCAATTATCACTCTGTTGAAAATTATCCATGCCATAAATAACATAACCTCAGAGGACAACATTGTGATTTAAAGTCCTCAAATGGAAATTTAAGTATTAATAGCCTTAAGATATATAGGATCTGCTGTGGGGTAACTGGTATGCTGACAATAATTTACTCATGATGTCAATCTTGGGATTGTGAATTAGAATTACAAACCACAGAAAGGTCCTACCTACAATAAAAAATATCCCCAGGCTGCCAGAAATAAACCACCAGTGGCATGGTATATTATATTAATTATCCATCTATATAGAAAGAGAATACAAAATAATTAACCCCTCTATTCTAAACATTTACACATATACAAAACAGAAAATGGATTTGATCTTTTAAAATGAGTTTTTTAAAGGATTTTAGTATTATATTTGTGTGGGGGTTTTACTCTATTATTATTTCTTCTGTGTTGCATCAGCTCTGTCCCAATCTCTAACATTCTGACCTGTATATTGCAAACAGAGAGATAAAAGCAGAATCCACTATACTTCAAGATTTTGGGTTGATTTTTTTTTTTTTACAAACAAAAATGCTAGTAGCATCCTAATGTGGCTATATAAACATAACCATTTGTCCTCATATTAGAGCATTGATGTAAACTTAAATCCTCACTGTAATCAGCAGTGTTTTACTCCATATACCATAATGAGGAATTGGAATGTAAGTAGTAAATATTGGAATGAAACTACAATCAACATGGTTTTGTTTTTTGAACAGTCCAGTTCTGCTTGCTGAGGTTTGACTGGCACAGTTAGAATGCATGGCAGCCCTCCTATACTGACTTTACATAGTGTTTCCTGCAATATGATCCCCGCAGTATGATCTTAACCTACAAATTATTATTCAAAGTACAATCCATTAAGAATACATTTTTGGTATTATTGGAAAGGTTAAGACTCATGTAGAAAGGAATGGGTTCCAGAGAGAAGGGCCAAAGGCATGTGCGTGTGAAGAGGAATAGCACAAAGTCAGTGAGTATCTCCAGCCAAATTTCACAGAAGGTAGCTTTGGCTCCCAACCCACAGGGAAGGGCTGGGGTCACAGCACATTTCAGAGCTGCTAGAAACACATAATAAGCTGTAGTGCTTATATTCTCACATCCTTCAGACATTACTTAAATAGTCTGTATTAAGCATATGTTTATGCAATTGAAAACAAATTTGTTTCAAGGGCTGGAGAGATGGTTCAGTTAGTACTGAAGTGCTGAGAAGGTCAAATGCTCAGCACCCATGTAAAAGCTGAACCTGGTGCTACGGGTCTGTAACGGCCAACAGGCAAATCTCTGAAGTTTGCAAGCTGGATAGCTGGACTACTGGGTACTGGATATTTCCCAAGTTCACCAACAGACCACGCATGGAAAAATTTTGTGGAAAGCAACTGAAAGGGAAACTGACGGGGTCCACAGGTTCCACACACATGCACATATGTATACATTCATATGAATATATATGTCAGACATACAAAGGTAAATTTACAGCAAGATCAGTCATTTCCAAAGATTTCACAAGACAATGAGTAAAGACAACCAGATTATAAATCCTTTTAAGTGTACAGGAGTAAGATCTAATACATTTGGTTGCTTTGAAAATTATCTGTTGTGGTTAAGAACATAATATTATCAAATTATATTTATAAAACAGAAACAAAGTCTAACTCGGAATGCTTGGAAAGTTTGTATAGATTACACTAGTGTGGGTTATTTCTTTTAATGTATTTTTTTTCCATTTTTAGGCAAATTTTGCTCTGAGTTGTAAACAATAGCAGCTACACTTGCTTCTCCAAATCATGGATCCATTTGTAGAGGGGAGTTAGATAACTGCACAGACTTCTGGGCACTAGAATTAGGTGTGAAATAATACCAACATACCACGCTCACCACACCCAGGCTCCTCACTGATGTCTTCATTGTGCTTTCTATTTATAATGCCAGCTAACCTGTCAGTGCATGCCAGTACCCTTGCCAGACCAAAGGGTCCAACTAAATCTCATACAACCCAGACTAGAAAATCAGTTCTACACAAAAATGCCTTCTTCTTATCCTTTAATGTACTAAAATCCTAAGTACATATGCTACAATAAATTTTATCTCTACAGTGTTTTTCTTTTTTAGCAGCAATGGAAACTTAGAAAATGAATTTGATATGTTATAAATTTGTTGAGTATTGGAAGCTGTCATGAGGCTTTTGTGATGTCCCCATAACAAGAAATGTTTACTTACTCCAGACGAAAATTCTTATAAGCTTCTATAGGAGAAAGGGACAATTAAGTGATATTATCAGTTATTGGATTAGAAATGGCCCGTAAAATGAGCTGTATTTCAAAAGGTAGCAACTATTTTAGGATTGACTGGAAGAAATAAAGCACAATAATGAACCCTGATATGACATGTTCATGGAGGTAAGAACTATGTCAGGAGCCAAGATAATATTATTCCTAGTCAACATGTGAGGAGTATTACTAAATTACGAGGGAAATGAATATGCAGAAATTCCCTTAGGGGAGCAAGGAGAAGTTATTTGCTTGCTTACTAAGTAAATGTTTGTTGTTGATCATTCTCACTGATGATGAAAATATCAAGTTAAATAATGAAAATATCTTTGAAATATCAAATTTTCATAGACACTGAATGGTTGAATTTGAAATAAAAGCTATTACACTTTTTTTTTCAAAGAAAAAAATGTGGGTGAAAATACCCATGGAAAGATGGGCAGAACAACTTAACAGAAAGTTCTGATGTTCAGTGGGAAGTTGGGTAGTGGTGATGGCCGGATTTAAAAATTGAGTTTTGATAGTCATTTTTAAAATCATTTCAATGTTGTTTACCCAAATTACAGCCTAGTATGAGTAAAGCTAGGAAAATTCCATTTTTACATTATATAGAATGAAGGTGATGTAAGTGATATTACAAAAGAAATTGACCACCCTGTATATCTAATAAGAAGTCTCTTTCTGTATCATAAGAAAAGGAAGCAGGGTAGAAAGTGGACATACACAGAATGATCCCAAAATTCTTGGTTTCATGGTAGATATAGGCTTGGGAGTGGAAGGACATCCCAGTGAAGCCTTTGAGAGGACCATACATTCACAGCCATACAAAAGGTAACAAGAAATATATTTTGTTGGAAAGATAATTAGCTTAGATAAAATGTGGTGAATTTAATGTTTGGGTTGGTGCTCTAAGCTAAAAGAACAAACAAACAAACAAACAAATGACAAGTCACTCCCTGGCTGTGTTTGCCTCAGCATTAGAGAAGCTTCCTCAATCAGTTTTGTCACACACTGAGATTTTCTTACTTTTTCTTCCATTTGTACCTTTCTTGATGAGACCCTTCAAAATATTCTCTCTATCATAAGTTCAAGTAAGCACTGGCCTTCAAAAACCATGAGTGATAGGAAGTGCCTACTCTATAATTTGGAAGGGGGTTGAAATTACAGACATATACCTAAGTGTTACACTTCTAGATTTAATAAGAAATGTATCTATTCATAGAAGAATATATAAAGAGATCCTGGCAAGATAAAGTCTTAATGAAAATATCTGTATTCCATTCATAGAAGTTCACGCAGGTGTTGATGTGGAGGGAATAAAATAAGAGATTATGATGATTGAAGTGGTTATGAATTCAAAGAGAGATATATTTGTAAAATTTGTAAACAATTAACAGCAATGGTTAGAGGAATAGAGAACCCTGTGAGACTCAGATGAGACTTTCTATAATCACATAAATGGAAGACTCACTTTGTGATTTTCTGTGAAAAATCATTGAATTTGAAGCAAAAGCATTATGCCCTCTGTTGAGAAGAAAATTGGCTTGCTAAATATCCAATGTTAATCACCTCAAAAGAAGAGAGATTAGTGAGACTCCATAATCATCCCATCCACTTTGAGACTTGGTATTATACTAAATATACATGTGCACACACACACACACACACACACACACACACACACACACACACATACACACATAAAGGACACAAGGAATTCAGGAAAATGGTAACCACTACACCCTAGAAAGAAATGAATAATCAGAGCCTTATTTAGAGGTGAATGTAAGATACAAATGTCCACTCTATGGATAGAAACATGGTCAGGCAATCAGGTAGGTTAGAGGAAATGGGCTGCAGAAGCAAGAAGCAACCCTGAATCTGCATCACCTCTGTTTTGCACATGTCAGTCTAGACTCTTGGGCCAATAGAGTACAGTTGTGGTGCTTTGTATCTTTGAATCCATGGTCTATCATCAACTTTCAAAAAGTTAGAATCCTAACAAATAAAAAACAGATAATGGAGGTAGTACGCACCTATGAAAAGAGCTGTACATTGGTCTAAAAGGAGCACAGCAAATTACATTTTCCGGGACTATGATTTTAAAGATATAATCAAGAAATGTTAAATGAATTATAGCAGTTGCAGTGAATTACTCTGTGTCCCTGGATGGATGTTACAATATTCAGACTGGTGTTAAAATGTATGCTCCAATGAAAGCCTTGCTGTAGTTTTGTATAAGTTGCACATTTTAAAATCATGCTAGAATACAATTAAAGACCTTTGGGCTCTTTCATACTATTTTCTTTGGCTACTCTTAGAGCCCTCCTTTGATTTCCAAAGTGCATCATTCCTGGAATGAGAAGTGGGTGGCAGGAAAGTTTCATGTTTTGAAGCTGGGGTTAGGAATTGGCTTTTTAATTTGAAGATTAAAAATTTGAACTAAGGACTTTAGCATTGTTCAGGTTTACCTGAAATCAATTCAGATAAACAGTTTCTTAACCACAGTTGCTGAGTTCACATGCTTGGCATGGTATTAAACAGGACAATGGACATGAAGAGTTAAGTGACAGATGCCAACTACAATGGCTCCTATCTTTGCAGGAAAAAAAAAAAAGGTATCAGGTGATTGTGTATGCATTTAGTCACAAAAAGCAGGATTTTGAGACAGTAATAATGTTTTAATTAAGAAGACAGTGCTTTTTGCTTCAGGTTTATTCATCCAGCTCACGTATAAGACGAAGGTTTTTAGTTTGTATGTTTTTATGTCGTTGGGAATTTGAATGATGTTAGGTTTCCCTGCAGCATGCTGTGTAGTTAAGGCACTAACCTCTCTTTCCTGTTCCCTCACTGCACATAGCTGATTCAAAGTCCCAACAATCATGGGTTAAATGTTAAGTGTATAGCCCAAAATGTTCAATGAAATAGTATAAATATTTATGATGTTTCTTTTTTTTGAGTTGGGAAAATATTTTGCTAACATATTTGCAGTAAAATGTAGGTACCATAAAATTCACATAGGCATGGATATGCATTGGCTCAGGACTTATTCTCTATTTTCACCTTCCTTTCTCAATTTATCAAATAATACACCAAAGACTATACAACCATTACCCTGGGACAAAGTCTAAGCCCCAAATTTTCTCTGTTGCTGTTGTTATTATTATTATTATTGTTATTGTTGTTGTCATCATCTGCAGAAGAGGTACTAGGACTGGTTATCTATCCTGAGAAGTCCCACACACTCTTTCCTGGGTATATCACTGGTTCTCCTAAAACCTTATGTCTATAGCAATACATTTCTTAGTAAACTTTAAATTTGTTTTATGAAATGAGAGAGAGAGAGAGAGAGAGAGAGAGAGAGAGAGAAAGAGAAAGAGAAAGAGAAAGAGAAAGAGAAAGAGAAAGAGAAAGAGAAAGAGAAAGAGAAAGAGAAAGAGAAAGAGAGAGAGATGATTCTAACAATTAATAATGGGAGTTAATATCCTTTCAATAGTACAGGTTAAGCCGGGCGTGGTGGCGCACGCCTTTAATCCCAGCACTTGGGAGGCAGAGGCAGGCGGATTTCTGAGTTCAAGGCCAGCCTGGTCTACAAGGTGAGTGCCAGGACAGCCAAGGCTACACAGAGAAACCCTGTCTCGAAAAACCAAAAAAAAAAAAAATAGTACAGGTTAGCCAGCCCATCAAAAGAGAGCATAAGAATACAATGTTGGAGAAAAGAGTAACAACAAAACTCATGATGCCCACATCAGTTCCATCAGTTCTGTGCTGGATGCCTGACTTGGATCCATGGAAAACACAGCAAGTGCTCTTAGATGAAGAAGCAAGACAGACAATTATAAAGTCAAATTTTAGAAAAATTCAAATAATCTTAGTTTAGAATGAACTATTAATAATATTTAATGTTTAATTCTATTTCCATATGCAAAATTAGATTAGAACCTTATGGTATAAGTATGTATATATTATCATTTAAATCATTTCCTTCCTTGTAATTTTGAAACCATTTCCCATTTACACATTTTTTTATTCATATGATATTTCGTAATGATTTCCTACATTGACTGCTGATTATATATTTAGATAAATTCAATCTGTCATGGTTAGTCTTTATCATCTTGACACAATCTAAACATACGTGGGAAGGAGGAATCTCAATTGAGGAATTGCCTCTATCAGATTAGGTGGTGAGCATGTTTATAGGAGAATTTTTCTTTCTGTTTTTCTATTTATTGTTGTGTGAGAGAGAGATGATGAGAGAGATAGAAGTGCCACACCTAGGCAGATATGTCCCATCTATATAAGAAAGGAAACTGAACAACCCATGGGAAGTAATCTAGTAAGCCCCACTTTTCCATGGTCTCTACTTCAGTTCCTGCATCTAGATTCCTGCCATGGCTTCCCTTCATGATGGAGTGTGTCCTGTCAGACAAATAAGACCTTTTCTCTCTCCTGTCATGAGCTGCTTTTGGCCATGGTGTTTATCACAGCTGTAGAAAGTAAACTAGAACAATTTTAATAACATGGTAATATTTTACAGTGTTTCCCTATTATTAGTTATGATCTATTGTTAGATTTTTAGGTGAGTTACATGTTTGTCATTTTTATGTTGCTGTAATAAACATTCTTTATGAAAGTCTTTGCCCACTTGGGGATGAGGGTACTTGAAGATGAAATTACTGAGACAAAGAAGAGCACATAAAGTATTTGATGAATATTGAATGCCAAAAAGTCCATAAATGATAACACGATTTACATTTCTGATACCTTGCTATTTTTCACTGTGATATACTAATAAAACTATAAACAGATGAGTTTCCTCATTCAAAGCCAAAGCTTGGGAACTGACAAATCTTCTATGTTTTTATTTTTCTCACAGTCTTGTTTACCTTCTTTCTCTTCCTTTACTTCATTGTTTCTGTCTCCTTTATGCCCTTCTGCTTGGAAACTAGTTGCTGCTAAAAGCTTTTCTTCATTAAACACATCCTTCCGAAAGTCAGTAATAGTTTCTTAACTTCAAAGTAATGAATCTTTTCCTTTATCTTGCTTAAAAATCTCTCAGACATTAAGGTCTACACACTCCCTCTGATTTAGTATGTATTCCATTAATCCTTGTGGTAACAGATACCTTAAATCTTAAGCCTAAGATTTAGTTTTTTCTGGCATTTTAAAGTTGAATGCTAATAATGTGTATAAAAGTAGCAAAATTATTTATATGGTATTGTTACTGCTGTAACTTGAAAAGTTCACTAGTTTCCATCAGAGACCCTGTTTATTACAGAAGCAGGCTGCCTGCGTCTCCTCCATTCTCTCAAGCACATTCTCTAATATAATTTATTCATTGAATGATATAGTGTGTTTCCTGCCTTGGGGCTTTATTTTCATCTCCTTACAACATACAAAATTAATCCCCAAGGACAATAGCATTGTATATGTTTCAAACACTTTTCAATGGATATTTATAATTTCTATTTTGTACATTCTAATAGGGTCCTGTGCATTGGTTGGGAGCATTGCAAAGAATGTAAACCAATTGTAAAATGTTGGTGGAATGCATTTCTACTGAGACAGTTTTATCAATCTAAGTTGAAAATATAATTTGAAAACTCTGGGATAACAGGTTTTTGCTTTAGTTGAGCTCTGTTTTATTTGTTTTGTTTTGTTTTGTTTTCATTTTTGTAGTTACTGACAGTACTTTTTTCAAAGATAAAATAACGTGTATTTTCAAATGTTTAATTGACAAGGATAGTTTATATTCAATCCATATCGTATGAGTGTCGGGTGCATATGTAAACCATGTAGTAATTATCTCAATGAAATTAACATGCACATCAGCCTCTGGATATAGCCTGAAGTTCTAGATCTTGCTCATTTTAAAATCCGAACTTCTTTAATATGAGGATTTGTGCCTAGCCTTATTGTAATTTGTGTATGCCATGTTCAGTTGATATCCCTGGGAGGCAGTTCTGGTTTTTGTTTAGGGAAATGGAGGAGGAGTAGATCTTGGATAGAAGTGAGATAGGAGTGGCTACTGGAAGGAGTAGAGAAGTAGACAAAACTGCACTATGGATGTAGCATATGCACAGAATATTTTTTTTTAAAAATTGGAACTTCCTGTTTATGCACTTGTTAGTCCCTGCCCTCTACCATTCCACCTCCTAGTCCTCTATGCTTGTTTTGGAGTAGTTTCATGTATAAATATGGACATACAATGTTTACCTTTTTGAATGTTACTTAGTATATTTAGAATATTTCTAATTATTTTTATATGTCTCATTATAAGTACAGGAGACTTTCAGCTAAAGCACTTGAAATATTCTAAAAGTTGAGTTTATTATGTGTTCATCTGTTTGTCTTGATGAATGACAGGATTCTCTTCATTTTTATGACTGAAACTACAGGTGGTTGTGTATACACAAACATGAAGATACATATATACATAGACACACACAGTATCTTTATGCATTCATCAACAAAGGAATTCAGTTTCTTTCCAGATCTTGGCTTTTGTGAACTATGGCAATGATCATGGAGATGCAGGCATGTTTGACATATAACTAGGGTTTTTACCCCTGAATAACATGGTAGTTCTCTCTTGTTTTTAGTTTTCAGAATTATTTTCCATACTGTGTTCCATAGTGTCTATGCCTATCAACATTCTTAATTGGTACTAGTAGTACACATGTAATCTCTTTGCCATCTGTAGTCACCCCTGCATGTGTGTGTGTGTGTGTGTGTGTGTGTGAGGGGGGGGGGAGAGGGAGAGAGGGAGAGAGAATTTCAGTTTCATAATTGGGAAGAAAATACGTCATCAGAATAGCCAGTGCGTGAATATATCCATAGGAGTATTTTCTTGAACACTGATTGGTACAGGAAGACCCAGGCCACTATGATCAATATTATCCCTAGACAGGTGTGTCAGAAATGTATAAAAACTATAGCTGATGAAGCCCTGAGAAGCAAATCTTCAGTTAGCATTCCTCTAGTATCTTTCCTTTAATTCTTAACTTCAGGTTCCTACCTTAAGTTCCTGTCTTTGTTTCCTTTCATAATTGGCTTTAATCTGCAATCCAAGTATACCTTTTCCTCCCAAGACTGATGTTAGTCAGTGTTCCATCACAAAGCAGACTGCCAGATAGTGTGTTAGAGGGCAATTGAATGCTATGTTTTTATGTTAATCCTTCATTAGTCTATCGTCTATAAATACTTTCTCCATTCTACACAGTGCATATTCTTTTTATCTTTGCTGTACAGAAAATCTGTCATTTGATGTAGCCTCACTGTTTCTATGGTTCCCATGTTTTAGAACACTATCCAATGATTTGCTATCAAAAAAACAACAACAACAACAAAAAAACAAAAACAAAAAAAAATAATGTCAGTGAACTTTCCCTGATGTTATCTTCTGCATGTTTTATACTTTAATATTTTTCATATAAGTTTTCATACACTTGAAAGTATTTATATTAGATATTTTCTTTATTTACATTTCACATTTTATCCCCTTTTCTAGTTTTCTCTCTGACAATCCCCTATCCCCTCCTCCCTTCCCTTGCTCCACAACCTACCCACTCCCATTCCTGGTCCTGGCATTCCCCTATACTGGGGCATAGAACCTTCACAGGCCCAAGGGCCTCTCTTCCCATTGATGACCAACTAGGCCATCTTTTGCTACATACATAGCTAGAATCAAAGCACAAGAAAAGGTTCAATCTTATTCATTTGCATGTGCATATACATGCTCTCCTACAAATAATTATTAAACATTCTCTTCTGTCTCTTCTGCACTGTTTCCGTGTTTCTCAAAGTTCAATGTACTACTTATACTTTAGTGTCTTCACAAGTCTCTGTCTACTGCTCTACATGCTTGCTCAGGACCAACATCATATGGGTGTAATGAGTACAGTTTTGTAATATATTACTACACTGAAGAATCAGAAAATGTTTCACATCTAGCTTCATCATTCTTTCTGAAGATTTCTTAAAATATACTTATTATGCTTTCCAAACTCTTCCCAATATATTGTACTTTCCAGCAAGTATAGTACCTTCCTCCTAGTCAAACTTATTACTATACATTTTATTCATGTGATACTCTTGAAATGAGATTATTTTTCTGACTTTTAGCTTATATTAATATTATATGCTATAGCTTGACTGAATGAATTATCAGTTCCAATGGTCGTCTCATGTCATATGTATCGTTATCTATATGAAAAAGATAATGTCCATGGAAACTGGAGACTCCTTTTTCTCTAGTTTGCTTATATTTTTCATTCTCTCTCCCTTCCTCCATCCCTCTATCTCTCCTCTCTTTTTGTTTCTTTCTCTTTCTATTTATTTCCATTAATTGATTATTTCCAAATTATTATAATGATGCCTCTGTAAAATGAAGGTGATAAAAATTGAACCCTTAGACTGAGGATATAACTCAGAATTTGCCACTTAGAATTTCTTGTCCCAGAACCCATGTTAAAAGAGAACAACAAAATACTATGAGTGATTATGCATCCTCATAATCCCAGCTCAGGCAGGGCTAAGTATTACTAATAAGGCCATTCCTTACTTACAACCTTAGCCTATTTAGTAAGCTTCAGGCTAGCAGAAGATTTTGTCTACATAAATATAAGAGGGACTCCTTGCTTTGTTCCTGATCCTATTGGAAATGATTACAGTATTTTTTTCTTAGAATATATTAGCTGTGCATTTATTATAAATGACCTTTACTTTGTTGAGACACACTTCTTCTATAGCTAAATTACTAACACTAAAAACAAAACCAAAAATTAAAAAAAAAAAACAAATGCTTAAAGAATTTTGTCAAAAAGTATTTTTTACAGTAATTAGTGGATGAGGTCATATATCCTTTGCATTGTATCATGTGACATGTCATATTTATTGCCAATGACTTGACACATGCTTGTATCTTAAGTTTAAATTTAACTAGATTTTAGTATATATATATATAAAACCTATTAATATAGTCTTCTATTTTATTTTCTAGTATTTTATTGAACAATTTAAAAGATGGTTTAATCATGTTTTCATGTAGCATTATCACAATTCTCTTTATGGTGTCTGTGGTGTGTGTGTTTGTATTAGTGAGTATAGACACACTCCTACTATAGATGAACAATTTTGGGTAGTAGATCTTTGTTGTTGTTGTTGTTGTTGTTGTTCTATAGTGACATCTGGGGATAGAACCCTGATTGCCAGTCTGGTCTATCAAACTTTTTGTCCTCCTGAGCCATCTCCCTGAAGTTATTGCAGCACTTTACAGCACTGATATGAACATAAATACGCTGAGTTTGGAAGTGCTTTGTGTTCTTTACGTTGCAGAGAGAACTTGAAGAGCATTGACCTTCATCTATCCTTAAATATTTCATACTGCTCCCCCATGAAACCACCTGGTTATGCTTTACATTACTGTTTTATTTGTGGAGTTAAATTATTCATCTAACTTTCATACTATTATTCTGATCCAGTTTAACATTCCTCATGATTCAAGAACATCAACATATAAATTTCCAGGAGTTCATCTATTTCTGCAAAGTCACTTAACTGATTTGGTGTATATACAACATTTTCCTATGGTCCCATGTATTTCTTTGATAATATTTAATGAGGTTTCATTTTTAATTTCTTCTATGCGAGTCTGCTGGTTTTTTCTCCCAAAGTGGCTAAAGGTTTGTCAGTTTTATCTTTCTGAAATTATTACTTGGTTCTATTGATTTTTTCAATTGTCTTCCTGTTGTTATTTTTAACATCTTGACTCACTCTTTTTAATTTCCAAGATTAACATGAAAACAAGATATGCATGAGAAAAGTCACTAAATAACACCAAAGTAGGTTGTACTTTGCTCAAATTGCACAGATGCTCCCTGGGGTTCACAGATTTTGAAAATAAGCTAGATTTCTTCCATAACCAGCTCTTAAACTGTGGAAAATGAAAAAGCTCTCCACCATTATTCATTATTTGAATTTTAAAGCAGAAATATTCATGTTGTTTTGAATACATGCTACATCTTTACATTAAGGAATTATGCTGCTTACAACAACTTTCACACAGTAAATAGTGAATCAATGGAAATAATTAAAAGCAAGCTTGTTAATACAGAGTATTATTGGTTTTATTTGCCTCCAATAACAGATCCTGCAAATGAAGCACAGACGATAATCCCAGCCTGTGATCCCATGCTCTCTTGGTACTTGAAAATGAACTATAGAAATTTTTCCACTGATAATCAACATTATTATACAAACAATTTACATGTTTTTATAAACAATTAAGAGGTATCCTTCTTGGCTTCAAGATACATTGCTCAGATTCAAGGTATATTGGATACTCCAATTCTTTTATACATAAAAATGTAACAATGTATCTACTTATTACTGTAAACCAGAAGTAATATCCATGAGAATTATAAACTGTTTTTAAAGGAATAAAAATATTTGAATATTATATATATACATATATATATATATGTATGTGTGTGTGTGTGTGTGTGTGTGAGAGAGAGAGAGAGAGAGAGAGAGAGAGAGAGAGAGAGAGAGAGAGAGAGAGAGAGAGAGTGAATCATGCCTAAGTATGCATTGAAGTACCAGGAGCTGGAGATCCATGTCATGGTTGATATATAATGTGATTTCTGGAAATCAAGCTTAGGTTTTCAACAAGAAAAGCACATGTTCTTAACCACTGTATATTCTCAGGTTCCTGAGTAAATTTCATTTATGTTTGATTATCTGATGGGAAAAGTAACAAGTGCTACAATGCTTTACTCTAAATTACATAACAACTGAATTTTAAAAGATTTTTCTCATATTGTACAAATGTCAGGCTAAGTATGAAAAATTTTAAATAATATTGTATCTCCTCCCCATGACACATGTGTATGTAGACAATTTTTCAAAACTATTTTGCCCTCTAAATAACTGTGAGACATTAAAAATCTAATAATGTTTTAATGACTATATTTTATTTTCTGCTAAATGGCATTAATTCAATGAAATTATTCTTCTAGTGTATCTTATCTCTCAATTTGAAAAAGCAAAACTAAATGTTAAGACATATAAACACATGTGGATACACAAACATATCTATAAAATAAATATTTTCAATTTGTCAGAATATAAGTAAGGGGGTTACTTTTCTGTTTTCACAGATTGAATACTAAGCCATAGTCCCGTGGGTATAATAGCAACACAAATTAGAGTTGTGGTCTTTGTCTTTTCTTTTTGTGTGTGTTGATGGGAAGTTCACAAGGATGGGAGAAAAACCTTGGAGGACTGTGGAGAAAGTATATTTGGGATGTGTTATGTGATATTCCAAAATAATCAATAAAAATATTATGTTGGGAAAAAAGACAGAAAATAAAGCAGGTTATCTAATACTGAAATGGAGTAAAATGAAATCAAAGTAATTGCTTTACAGTATCAGATACTAGATGGGGAGAGAAAATAACCCAGACAATGGTTGTCAGGTAAGCATAAGAATGTGATACTTAGTGACCCAAACTTCACCAAAGTGACTGGATAAAAAATTAACTCAAACAAATCAGTGGACTTCTTCAACTCAAAGGATAAGTAGTCCGAGAAAAAAATTAGGAAAAACAACACCCTTCACAATAGTCACAAACAATATAAAATACCTTGGTGTGACTCTAAGCAAGTAAAATATCTGTATGGCAATAACTTCAACTCTCTAAAGAAAGAAATCAAAGAAGATCTGAGAAGATGGAAAGGCCTCCCATGCTCATGGATTAGCAGGATTAATATAGCAAAAATGGCCATCTTGCTGAAAGCAATCTATAGACTAAATGCAATCCCCATCAAAATTCCATGACCTTAAGTTGTATTACAGACCAATTGTGATAAAAACTGCATGTTATTGGTACAGCGATAGGCAGGTAGATCAATGGAACAGAACTGAAGATCCAGAAATGAACCTACACACCTATGGTCACTTGATCTTTGACAAAGGAGCTAAAACCATGCAGTGGAAAACAGACACATTTTCAACAAATGGTGTTTGCTCAACTGGCAGTTAGTATGTAGAAGAATGCAAATTGACCCATTCTTATCTCATTGTACAAAGCACAAGTCCAAATGGGTCAAAGACCTCCACAAAACAAAACAACAAAAACAAACAAACAAACAAACAAAACCAAAACAGATACACTGAAACTAATAGAAAAGAAAGTGGGGACGACCATGCATCCTATCAGATCACCATGGACTAAGGCTGATCTTCAATAACAAAATAATAATAGAAAGCCAACATTCACATGGAAACTGAACAACACTCTTCTCAATGAGTACTTCTCAATGGTCAAGGAAGGAATGAATAAAGAAATTAAAGACTTTTTGGAGTTTAATGAAAATGAAACCACAACATACCTAAACTTATGGGACACAAAGAAAGCATTTCTAAGAGGAAAACTCATAGCTCTGAGTGCCTCCAAAAGGCAACTAGAGAGATCACACATTAGCAGCTTGACATCACAACTAAAAGCTCTAGAACAAAAGAAAGCAAATTCACCCAAGAGGTGTAGATGGCAGGAAATAATCAAACTCAAGGGCAAAATCAAATAAGTGGAAACAAGAAGAACTATTCAAAGAATCAACCAAATAAGGAGCTGGTTCTTTGAGAAAATCAACAAGATAGGTAAACCCTTAGCCAGACTCACTAGAGGGCACAGGGAAAACATCCTAATTAACAAAATCAGAAATGAAAAGGGAGACATAACAACAGATCATGAAGAAATCCAAAACACCATCAGATCCTTCTGCAAAAGGCTATACTCAACAAAACTAGAGAACCTGGATGAAATGGACAAGTTTCTAGACAGATACCAGGTACCAACGTTAAATCAAGATCAAGTTTATGATCTAAGCAGTCCTATATACCCTAAAGAAATAGAAGCAATCATTAATAGTCTTCCAACCAAAAAAAGCCCAGGACCAGATGGGATCTTCAAAGAAGATCTAATCCCAGTTCTTCACAAACTATTCCACAAGATAGAAACAGAAGGTACTCTACCCAACTCATTCTATGAAGCCACAATTACTCTTATACCTAAACCACAAAAATAGATAAACGAACAAAGATAGAGAACTTCAGACCAATTTCCCTTATGAATATAGATGCAAAAGTCTTCAAAAAGTTCTTGCTAACTGAATCCAAGAACACATAAAAACAATCACCCAACCTGATCAAGTAGGTTTCATCCCAGGGATGCAGGGATGGTTCAATATATGGAAATCCATCAACGTAATCCAATATATAAACAAACTCAAAGACAAAAAACACATGATCATCTCCTTAGATGCTGAGAAAGCATCTGACAAAATCCAACACCCATTCATGATAAAAGTCTTGGAAAGATCAGGAATTCAAGGCCATACCTAAACATGATAAAAGCAATCTACAGCAAACTAATAGCCAATATCAAAGTAAATGTGAGGAGCTGGAAGAAATCCCACTAAAATCAGGGACTAGACAAGGCTGCCCACTTTCTCCCTACCTATTCAACATTGTACTTGAAGTCCTAGCAGAGCAATTCGACAACAAATGATCAAGGGGATACAAATTGCAAAGGAAGCAGTCAAAATATCACATTTTGCAGATGATATGATAGTATATATAAGGGACCCTAAAAATTCCACCAGCGATCTCCTAATACTGATAAACAACTTCAGTGAAGTAGCTGGATATAAAATTAACTCAAAGAAGTCAATAGCCTTTCTTTACCCAAAGGATAAACAGGCTGTGAAAGAAATTAGGGAAACAACACCATTCTCAATAGTCACAAATAATATAAAATACCTTGGCATGACTCTAACTAAGGAAGTGAAAGATCTGTATGATAAGAACTTCAAGTCTCTGAAGAAAGAAATTAAAGAAGATCTCGGAAGATGGAAAGATCTCCCATGCTCATGGATTGGCAGGATCAATATAGTAAAAATGTCTATCTTGCCAAAAGCAATCTACAGATTCAATGCAATCCCCATCAAAATTCCAACTCAATTCTTCTAGGAATTAGAAAGGGCAATCTGCAAATTCATCTGGAATAACAAAAAACCTAGGATAGCAAAAACTCTTCTCAAGTATAACAGAACCTTTGGTGGAATCACCATGCCTGATGTAAAGCTGCACTACAGAGCAACTGTGATAAAAAAAAAAAAACAAAAAAAACAAAAAAAAAAAAACAAAAAAAAAAAAACAAAAAAAAAAACTGCATGGTACTGGTATAGCGACAGACAAGTAGACCAGTGGAATAGGATTGAAGACCCAGAAATGAACCCACACACCTATAGTCACTTGATCTTTGACAAGGGAGTTAAAACCATCCAGTGGAAAAAAGACAGCATTTTCAACAAATGGTGCTGGCACAACTGGTGGTTATCCTGTAGAAGAATATGAATTGATCCATTCCTATCTCCTTGTACTAAGATCAAATCTAAGTGTATTAAGGAACTCCACATAAAACCAGAGACACTGAAGCTTATAGAGGAGAAAGTAGGGAAAAGCCTCGAAGATATGGGTACAGGGGAAAAATTCCTGAATAGAACAGCAATGGCTTGTGCTGTAAGATCGAGAATCTACAAGTGGGACCTCATAAAATTGCAAAGCTTCTCCAAGGCAAAAGACACCATCAATAAGACAAAAAGGCCACCAACAGATTGGGAAAGGATCTTTACATATCCTAAATGAGATAGGGGACTAATATCCAATATATATAAAGAACTCAAGAAAGTGGACCTCAGAAAATCAAATAACCCCATTAAAAAGAGGGCTCAGAGCTAAACAAAGAATTCTCACCTGAGGAATACCGAATGGCTGAGAAGCACCTGAAAAAATGTTCGACATCCTTAATCATCAGGGAAATGCAAATCAAAACAACCCTGAGATTCCATCTCACACTAGTCAGAATGGCTAAGATAAAAAATTCAGGTGACAGCAGATGCTGGCATGGATGTGGAGAAAGAGGAACACTCCTCCATTGTTGGTAGGATTGCAAGCTTGTACAACCACTCTGGAAATCAGTCTGGCAGTTCCTCAGATAACTGGACATAGTACTACCAGAGGATCTTGCAATACCTCTCCTGGGCATATATGCAGAAGATGTTCCAACCAGTAAGGAGGACACATGCTCCACTATGTTCATAGCAGCCTTATTTATAATAGCCAGAAGCTAGAATGAACCCAGATGCCCCTCAACAGAAGAATGGATACAGAAAATGTGGTACATTTACACAATGGAGTACTTCTCAGCTATTAAAAAGAATGAATTTATGAAAATCAAGGCAAATGGATGGACCTGGAGGGCATCATCCTGAGTGAGGTAACCCAATCACAAAAGAAGTCACTTAATATGTACTCATTGGTAAGTGGATATTAGCCCAGAAACTTAGAATACCCAAGATATAAGATACAATTTGCTAAATGCATGAAACTCAAGAAGAACAAAGACCAAAGTGTGGATACTTTGCCCCTTCTTAGAATTGGGAACAAAACACCCACGGAAGGAGTTACAGAGACAATGTTTGGAGCTGAGACAAAAGGATGGACCATCTAGAGACTGCCATACCCGGGGATCCATCCCATAATCAGCCTCCAAATTCTGACACCATTGCATATACTAGCAAGATTTTGCTGTAAGGACCCAGATATAGCTGTCTCTTGTGAGACTATGCTGGGGCCTAGCAAACACAGAAGTGGAGGCTCACAGTCAGCTATTGGATGGATCACAGGGCCCACAATGGAGGAGCTAGAGAAAGTACCCAAGGAGCTAAAGGGATCTGCAATCCTATAGGTGGAACAACAATATGAACTAACCAGTACCCCCCCACAGACCCCCTGGAGCTCATGTCTCTAGCTGCATATGTATCAGAAGATGGCCTAGTCGGCCATCAGTGGAAAGAGAGGCCCATTGGTTGTGCAAACTTTATATGCCTCTGTACAGGGGAATGCCAGAGCCAAGAAGTGTGAGTGGGTGGTTGGGGGAGTGGGTGGGGGAGCATGTGGGGGACTTTTGGGATAGCATTGGAAATGTAAATGAAATAAATACCCAATTTAAAAAAGGGGGGGGGGAGAAAGTGCGGAATAGCCTCAAGAACATGAGCACAGGGAAAAAATTCCTGAACAGAACACCTATAGCTTATGCTCTAAGATCAAGGGTTGACAAATGGGACCTCATAAAATTGTGCAGCTTCTATAAAGCAAAGGGTACTGACAATAGGACAAAATCAACAGTTTGGGAAAAGATATTTACCAACCCTACATATGATAGAGGGCTAATACCCAATATATACAAAGAACCCAAGGAATTAGACACCAGAGAATCAAATAATCCCATTAAAAATGGTATACCGGGCAAAAAAAAAAAAAATCTAAATTGAGGAATACTGAGTGGCAGAGAAGCACCTAAAGAAATGATCAACATCCTTAATCATCAGGGAAATGCAAATCAAAACTACCCTGATATTCTACCTCACACCAGTCAGAATGGCTAAGAGCAAAACTCAGGTGATAGCAAATGCTGGCAAGGATGTGGAGAAAGAAGAGCATTCATTTATTTCTGCTGGGATTGTTAGCTGGTACAGCTACTCTGGAAATCAATTTGGCAGTTCTTCAGAAAATTGGACATAGTACTCCTGGGCATACACCCAGAAGATACTCCAACATGTAATAAGGACACATGCTCCAATATGTCACATCAGCCTTATTTATAATAGCCAGAAGCGTGAAAGAACCTAAATGTTCCTCAACAGAAGAATGGATACAGAAAATTTCGTAGTGGTGTACTACTCAGCTATTAAAAACAATGAATTCATGAAACTCTTAGGCAAATGGATGGAACTAGAAAATATCATCCTGAGTGAGGTAACCCAATCTCAAAAGAACACACATGGTATGCACTCACTGAAAGTGGATATTAGCCAGGTAGTTCGGAATACCCAAGATGTAATTCACAGACCACATGAAGCTCAAGAAGAAGGAAGACCATAGTATGGATACTTCAGTCCTTCTTAGAAGAGGGAACAAAGTACCCATGTGAGGAGATACAGAGACAAAGTTTGGAGCAGAAAATGAAGAAAAGGTCATCCAGAGGCTGTTCCACCTGGGGATCTATCCCATATACAGTTACCAAACCGAGGTGTCAAGAAGTACTTGCTGACAGGACCCTGATATAGCTGTCTCCTGAGAGGCTCTGCCAGTGCCTGACAAATACAGACATGGAGGCTCACAGTCATCCATTGGACTGAGCACAGGTTCCACAATGAAGGAGCCAGAGAAGGGACCCAAGGAGCTGAAGGGCTTTGCAGCCCCATAGGAAGAACAACAATATGAACTAACCAGTACCTCCAGAGCTCCCAGATACTAAACCGCCAACCAAAGAGTACACATGGAGCGACCCATGGCTCCAGCCACATGTGTAGCAGAGGATGGCTTTGTGGTACATCAATGGGAGGAGAGGCCTTTGGTTCAGTGTAGGCTGGATGTCCCATTGTAAGGGAATGCCAGGACATGGAAGAGGGAGTGAGTGGATTAGTATGCAGAGGGAGGGATAAGGGAGTAGCAGGGTTTTCGGAGGGGAAATGAGGAAAGGGGATAAAATTTGAAATGAAAATAAAGAAAGTATCTAATAAAAATGAAAAATAATGTTAGTTTCAAACCCAGAGCATTTGCTAAATGCTAACTTTCGTAAATTGTTGTAATTCAGGTGCTGGCAAGGGGTTGAGGTAGGCAGATTCTAGGAGATAGATAATTGCCCAACCTAACTCAATCTTTGTGCCTTAGATCCCATTGAGAAACCCTCAAAAGCCCCAAGGCAAACAAACCAAAAAGGAATCAAAAATAAAAAACTTAAAAGACTAAAAGGTGAAATTGAAGGAACCAAATAAAAACTTAGAAAAACAATGGTCTATTGTTCAAAATTAATTTCCATTTGGTATTCAAAACATTTGAAAATTAAAGGTTGGAGAGAGAACACAGCAGTTAAGAGTTCTTGCTGCCCTTCCAAAGGATGTGAATTTAAGTCCCAGCTCCCACATAGGGGACTATGACCTCTTTAACTTCAGTCCCAGGAGTTCCAATGCACTCTTCTGGCCTCTGTTGACTGTAGGCTTAGATTTTTTTCAAAACTTACTTTATTTAGGGTTCTTAAATGCTTTAACCTCCCTTCTAATCCACCAATTAGAAGTAGGGAGAAAAGAATGTTAATAGGAAAAGGTGTTGCCCAGATGTTTAGAAATAGTTCTTTGGGGCAATTTCACTCTTCATGGTCAGGAATACGAGCAGTCCTGTTCAATAGCAAACACCAAACACTAATTAGTAGTGCCAGCAGGACAGGATCCAGTAGAAACAGCAAGGCTCCACTGAATCAACATGAATCAGTGGATAGCAGCCAGAATCCGAAGGAATATTAAAGAAGTCCTTTTGCACGGTTTTCTCTACGAAGTGAAGACCAGCAGAGACCAGTGAAGAAGCAAGACATTGAAAACCAGGGAAGAAGCAAAGGTTTACATGGCATAACATGCAGGAACATTTTCTCAGCTTGTGGGGTTCCATTTATATTCTTTCTAAACACCCGATGTCCTCTCAAGTGTCTGTTTTTCAGCACAACATCACATGCCCTCCCACAAGACAGTTTCCAGAAAAACATCACATGACACAACTGAGTTTTTTAAAAATCCAGAAATTTCCATCTCAGTTGACAACAATAAGCATACACATGGTATACAGATAGACGTGCAAGCAAAACATCCCTACACATTTAAAAGGAGTTTGGAAATTGATATACATATATAAAGCTAAATAAATAATCACAAGGTAGTTAAATGTTTCCATATTTTTCTGTGGTCTCTTTATTTTATAAACTTTCTTTTCTTTCATTCCCTCTCCAATTCCTTATCACTTAACAAATAATAACTTGTTCTTGTACTATACAGTTTTGTGAATTGGCCAGTTGTCCGGAAGAAACAGATAGAGTCTCATCTTTAACCCCTGATTCAAATGGCATCAGTAGACAATGCTGCTAATGGTGCATGATCCTTTTAGTCTTTATTTCAGTATTGCACTAGTGCCACTTCATTACTTTTTAAAAGGATTTGATTTGCCTATTAAGTTGTTCATCGAATCCTCTTACTGTTAGTTAGGTCTCTGAAGACAGACTATTTAGCCTTGAATGTATTTTTCATGACTCCACAATTAAAAAAACACACATACACACATTTTAAAACAAATTAAGGAGATATTTAAAGATTTACAATTTTTAGGTATCTTTTGTTTTAAACATAGTTGTATAAAAATAAAAAAAAATTAATCATGGTAATAGACAATAAGGACTTTTGAATCAAACTTATTAGGGTTCAAATTAATTTCAGGTAAGCTTTTATTCAGTCAACTGAATCTCAATTCTACATTTAGAAGTATATATGAATCAAGATCTTTGCAGAGATAATTCTGTAAAATCTATTGCTGTAGCAGATGTTTAATATAAACTTGTGTAGTTACTACTTTGTTTAAGGGACTATGACTAAAAATTAGCATCTTCCATATTGAAGAGCTCACAAAGGAATATTGAAAAAAATGAAAAGCATCAGTAAGTATCCAAAAGTTATAGAAAAGTATTTTATTAACATCTTTAAAATTGGTCTGTAAAGTGCTTAGTAAACATACCTAAAAGTTATAAAAATCTATTATTTATTAAACATATACTATTAAAATTTATTAACTTGATTTTATCTTTAGGTATTATTCATAAGTGAATGTCTTCAGAAAGTGTATCTTTATCCAAAATGATTTTCCAGTGCTCTGACTTAAAGCTACACACAACCAGAATCTTGATTGTCTCATAGATAACTCAAATTAGGAATGAAACACCTTTCTTGATGTTGTTCTTAATCTTGTTGAACAGTGTTTCAAGCATCTGCCATTGAATGTAACATGGTTTAAGTCTGTCAAGTGAGATCATGATGAATTTATCCTTAATTTGCTAATTCCTATTTCTCCTTTTCCATTGTCACCATGAGCTCTTATCCAGGCTGAGGTCAGCCACTTGCATAACTGCAGCCCTGCCATCCACCCACCTTATAGTCCATCCACATTCAAATGACTTGAGCCAGCTCACCTATACCTTCTGTTCTTCATTTTAGTAGCCTAGGCACTTCCATAAATTTTCTCTTCCATGCAGCCAGTATCATGATGTTTTATCCAGAAAATAAGACAAAGTTAACATTGCAATTTGAATAGAACTTTCCAGTTGTGTAAAGCAACTATGAACAAGTATTGAGCCTCTGTTGCTTCCTGAGCATTTTGTTTTCTGAATAAATTTCCAAGACTTTATCTCATAGTTACTTTCATTGAGATAATCCAGTTTAACCTTGAACTATAAAGGAATGTACAGAATGTATTAAAGATTATAGAAGTATATATATATATATATATATATACTTATAGAGGATTATGCTACAAAAAGAAAGCACACAGGTTACTTTGAATCAGAATTTTCGTTACATAAAGGACTTGAGCATCTGCAGATTTTTGGTTTCCGAGAGGGTATACTGAGTGTAATCCCTGGTGCCTTCCCAGGGACTAATATGTTTACAAGCCCATCTGTCTCACCACCATCCCGTAGTGTTGTTTCCTCCTATTTAGAGCCTATGGAGGTGGAAGTCCTATAAATATTTTCTGTTTGTAGCAAAACACACCCACAACAATTGTGACAAAATAGTTTCATGTTGCCAGTATCTGGATCTTGGCAAAAATCTCCGTTCTTCTGAAACAGATCCTGTAGTTACCATGGATATTCAGGGAAAGAGTGTGTTGTATGTAACACAGTGACTCTGACAAATACATTGGGAAGCAACTGATGGTTTCTCAGGAGGCCCTAATATTTAGAATTGTACTAAATCAAGTGTGGAGAAAGTGTTGACCAGAGGAGGGAATCACTCAGTCTGTGTGTATAAGTTTCAGGAATATTAGGGAGCTCACAAAAGGCAGCAGAGATATGTTTGCTATATTTCACTATATTGATCTTGAGACTAATTTTATTTCTGTTTTCTTTCTTAAAAAAGTGAAAGGAGTTAAAGTATAGCCTTTAGAACTTATCTCTTCAAGCATTTTAAATGACTCTATCACAGGCTAAATGTGCAAAAATAAAAATTGGACATACCAGGCAATTTTCTACTTCCAAGTCAATAGTAGAATTTCTCTGAATTGTTCTGCTCTTTCTGTGAAAAGTAGCCTCATCTTTGTGCTCATGTATTGCTATCCTTTGAAAGGCATTGACTAAAATATTTACTTTCTATTCTTGCATAGACTCTTGGTAATATCATATCACTGAATGCATATTTAGATGTTTGCATATAAATAAATTAACCATATAATTGTTCTTTTACCTGTGCATTAACATATGGTTTCTATATAGTATTTCTAAGTCCTACTGATATGCTGTTACAATACAGTAAGAGACCTGTGAGTTTGTCAGATATGTTTGTTTCTCTTCTTGCTGATCAGTCCTTTTTCCATTACTGATTTTTAGACAAATATCTTCAATCCAGAAAATAATAAGGCTCCAGCCAAAGAGTCCCAGAGGCAGGCAGTCTCAAATATTATTTTCTGTTCTAATTATCTTGCTAATAAAAAGATAAACTATGTATATCTGACAGAACACATACTTTTGAATGGCCCTCTATCCATTCTTCCTCAAGTGAACAAAATAGTTACTTGTGTTAATCACTAGTTGGAAAGACTACTTTGTCTCCTACTCACCACTGGACCACTGAATAAACCCTGACTCATCCCCAGTATCAGCACATCCTTCCCCTAACCAGCTTAGCTTACTTCTACCCACTTGCCCAGGAAAACCCTATCATGGGAAGTGATAATTCAGGCATATCATCCTTAAATCAAGAAAATGTTCTTAAGCTGAGCTCTAAAGAAGGATTCATTCTCTGCCCCGATGATTAGAATTTAGATATGATCTCTGCCCATATCAAAGAGAAGGACCAGAAATTTAATTTTGTAAAGAGTTAATGTATATAGGTAACCCCAGGAAGGCTTATAATGGGCCTACATATCTTCTTGGTGAGAATGCACACTGAACATGCATGAAGCCAAGAATAACATCTAGGGATACTCTTAGAGAAGCTTTAACTTAAAGTAGTGTTAGGGATCAGATTCCAGACTAACATCTATGTACAAAGGAGTCAGTGTGAATGGTGCCTTAAGAGTTGACTGGTATACACATGTGTGTCTGAGAATCTAACTAAAACAGGCTGAACAGAGCATACTTACCCCAACTGAGACATCTTGCTGGCCCTCTTTGATTGTTTTGTTTTGGTTGTTTGTTTATTTTCTTTTCTTCTGTTTTTTTTTTATTTTTGTGTTTGTTCATTAGTTGATTGGTTGATTTGTTGTTATTGTTACTACTATTTCTGTTTTGTTTGGGGGGTTTGTTTTCTTTTGCTTTTCTTTGTGTTGCAATGCCTTGCGTTGCATTGCTCTGCTTTGCTTTAGCAGGAAGAATAACCTGAGTCTACTATGATCTTTTGAAAGCTGCCAGAGAGTGGACAGTTTCTTCTGGAGAGTCTTGGAAATTATGTTAAATTAACTACATATTTCCCTATTCAGACTTCACTAGTGACATATACAAGGAAAGGAAAATGCACCTTGAAGCAATGGATCACATGCAGGAATCTGCCTACGCCCAGTGGATTTCATCATTTCCTGGAAGCATGGATGTTTTCTCCCTACTCAAGAGCCCTATGTCCCAGGTGGCATTCATAAATATAAGTATGGCACTGCAGTTAAGGATACCTCCTGCTCTTGCAAAGGGTCATAGTTCAGTTCCTGCCACCCACTGGGGAAGCTCATAACCTTCTGTAATTCAGCTTTAGGAAATCCAAGATTCTCTCCCATCTTTCAGCAGCATCTGTATACATACTGCACACATTGAAATCTACAAACATGTACTTTCATAAGTTAAAAAGACAATCACTTTAATAAATAAGAAGATATTCAAGGAACAAATAGATACTATGAACTACAAATTGCAATAGCTCAGTCTTCCTCACCAGGAAGTTACAGAGGAGTCTAATGTGGCTTGCAGAAAATGATCACTTACCTGACACAGAACCTATTATAGCACTTATGTTTATCACTTTCTTCATACAAAAGACAGCCATTCTCTGAACATTTAAAGTACAGTAAATATCTGACTTCCCACATGATAAATATCTTCATTAAATAAAAATATGTTGGGTTTTTGTTCAAGTGAATTAATTGGCTACTTAGTACATATTTGCAAGTATGTATAGCAAGAAAGGGTTGTGAAAATTCTGTGAGAACCTTCAGGAGCTGACACCTAGTCAGGCTCTATGAATATTTTCTAGATGATTGAACCAGAGCAGTTATTCATAGTGAATATGGAAATGACAAACACATTTATACTAAGATTTATATAGGGTCAAGTGTTTGTATAAATATTTTCCTTTATTAATACAATAGATGAACCAAAATTTATAAAACAATTCATGTAAGAAAATGAAAACCAGCTTTGGGAGAATGCTCAGTAGGGAAATTATTTGCTATACAAGATATACGTTCAAATCCCAGAATACAAATAAAACCCAGGATATATAGGTACAATTCTACAATCCCAGGGTTCTTTGGAAAGGTGTAGGCAGAAGAATCTTTGTAAAGAACAGGCAGTCTCCATAAAAATATAACTAATAAATTGTATTTAAAAACTACTTGGCAATAATGTAAGTGATTTTATCATACTGGTTTGCATTTCAAATTTCTTTATAAATAAAGTTAAAAACACTTAGCTTTATCTTTTATACCACATTAATTTATTGTTTAGTCCTGGAGGCATATATGAAGGAATGATATGATGGATCTGTTTTTAGGTTTTTGAGATTTTTTTTCCACCCTGATTTACAGTGTGACTGTACCACTTTTCAATCCCACCTACACTACATGGGGATTCCCCATTATCCGGGTTTTTTCCAGCATTTGTGGTTAGTTATCTTGAAACCATTATAAGTGGGGTAAGAGTAAATCTCAAAATAGTTTGTGTTTGTATTTCCCTAACTGTTAAAGATGTTGAACATTTTTTGAGATACTAATTATTCAGTTTTATTTCTTCTTTTCAGAGCTCTCTGTTCAGATACATAGCCCATTTTAATTGGGTCATTCATGTCTTTGACTCTTGGATTTCTTAATATATTTTGGATATTAGACCTATGGGGTGTGTGTGTGTGTGTGTGTGTGTGTGTGTGTGGCAAAGATTCCTCTAATTCTGTGAACTTTCCATTCACTGGATTGATTGTTTATTAATTGTACAGAAGCTTTTTAGTTTTAGAGACTATAGTGTCTGATTGTTCACCTTAATTCCTTGCCAAATGACGTCCTATTCAGATAGTCCTTTCTGGCACCTATATCATTTAGAGTACTGGTTACTGTTTTCTTTCTAGCAGTTTCAGCATTTATGGCTTAACAGTAGAATTTTTGTTCTACTTGGAATTAATTTTTGTGTAGGATGATAGATATGTGTCTAATGGTTATCTAGTTTCCCAGCACCATTTGTGGAAATTACTACTTCTATTCCAGTGTGGTTTTGACATCTTTGTTAAATGCCAAGATTTTTCTTTTTATTATTATGGCTCTGTAATATTTTTTATAATCTGTGCTAGCAATTCTTTAAGAATTGTGGGTTTTATTCTTGTTTTGTTTTGGTTTGGTTTTATTTGTTTTGTTTTGCTTTGTTTTCCTCTGAAAATTACTCTGGCTGTCCAGTGTCTTCTGTGGATTTTTCCCCTACATTTGAAGAATGCTATGGGAAGATTGGTTGGAATTGTGTTGTCTATAAATGGTTTTTTGGTAGAACAGTTGCATTCCCAATATTAATGCTACCAATCCATGAGCAAGGGACATATTTCCATTTTCTAGTGTCTTTGTCAATGTTTTTTAAAGATATAAAATTTTGATTGTAGATGTCTTTGGCCTCCTTGATTAGGTTTATCTCAAGATATAAATTTGAGGCTTCTGTGAAAAACAGTGCCAATGATCTCTTTCTCTGTTCCTTGTTGATGTATATAAAGGATATTGATATTTAAAGTTGAGTTTGTATTTTGACTCATTACTGAAATTGATAACCATTTCTAAAAATCTTCTAGTGGTATTTTTGGATATCTTATGTATAAGATCACATCATATGCAAACAGAAATACTTAAACTTCTTTCCCTGTGTACGTTTTTATACTTGCTGTTTTTCTTTATTCTTGTACCAATAAACCTCATGTCATCCCTAAAATGAGAATGCAGAGAACAGTACCTGTAAAGAAGACATGAAGTAAATCCAAATTGTTTTCCATGATTAAGTCTGAATTATGTGTGTGTGTGTGTGTCTGTGTGTGTCTGTGTGTCTGTGTGTGTTTGTGTGTGTGTGTGTGTATGTGAGAGAGAGAGAGAGAGAGAGAGAGAGACAGAGACAGAGACAGAGACAGAGAGACAGAGAGAGACAGAGAGAGATGAGGGTTATAGCACCAAGTTTTGCTGATAACAGGAACTGTTTAGACATGACTGCTTCAACTATATTGGAAAACTGGCAAACTTACCTTTAAAATATACTAATGGATGGAATATTGCAAATTTGCATAATTGTTCTCTTGGCTATATATCCCTAAGTAATGCATATGCATACAAACGTTTTAAAATGGATCTGCTGATGGCAATGTTATTCATAGTATCTCTGAGCTGGATATGTATCCATCATTAGAAAAGACAAAAATATACGTTATATTATATAATACAGCACTGCAAAAGAAAGAAGTGAAAGAAGCAACCTCTTTCTGCAAACAACCCATGGGCACATCCCTGAGAAAATTGTTGGAATATAAAATGTGTCTCTTTGGGTGAATGGAAACAAAGGGAACTTATGTGATGCTATAAATGGTTACTTTGTGTGCTTGCATGTTTGCATAATCTGTCTATCTGGGCATCTTCAAGGATCAATCATCGATCCATATAGATATATGTAAATATGCAAAGATTTATGAACTGCATATAAAAATACCCAGTATGATATACACATAAAGCCACAATTTCAGCATCATTATGCATAAAGTGAACCTAGGTTACATAATAATTTTAAGCATCATTTAGTTTTAAACACAAACTTGACGATGAGCATCTTTATTTAATATTGATCTTTGAATGAATTAGGCTGTTATATACTCAGGTGTTGAGCCAGTCAACATTTTATATTACAATCTAGTTAGTTATTGTATTACTTTATTTTAATAATGTTATATAAGTGACAATTTTATAAGCAGATTTTTTGTGCCTTAAATAATAATAAAATAATATCAAAACAAAGAATTCAGGACATACATGTCCATTAGAAAGAATCTCTGCAAGTTGACAAGGTCATTAATCAACATATTTGGTACATGGTTACTCGTCATTTTTTTAGAGCAACTAAATCTCTATCTTCCTGTCCATATTTAACGACTTTATACTATCAGAGACTGCTGAATATTTTTGTTAGAATTAAAATTGAGTGTGAAACTATGGAAGTGTTTTTGTCGTTTGAGACAAGAGCTGGGTTTTAAAAAGAAGTTGTTATAATCCTCTACCACTACCTCTACTCTCACCTCTATAGAGACAGCCAGACCTGTGCTAGAAGGCAGAGGAAAGATTGTGAAGAAGTGCTTTTCTGTTCTTGTTTTGCAGATTCACCAGTCTTTTGTTTTCAATATTTATAACTTGTGACCATGATGCTGTGGTGTTGTCTATCTTTGTTTAACTGGCAGAAGCTTTGATAAATATTCTAAGAAGCTAAGATCGTGTTCATGAATAATGCCAGTCCTCTGGGATATAATTGGAATTTAATTGCATACAAAATACTAATGCAGACACATCTCTTTTAGGAAAACCTAACTATCTTGAGAGGTTACTTCTTGTCCTCAGGAGTAAGTTTACATGCTCCTAGGGTAACTTAAAATCTTATTCTTGTTGGAGACATCTAAAATGGGAGATATTCTTCCCTCTTGCTATTTAATCATACCCAACAGTCCTACACATTCTCCTATCCTTTTCTAATTTCACATGAGCATCAAGTTGTCAATATTTAAAGAATGATTATGCCACACTATTTTCTCACATTAGTGGCATCTGTTGAATATGGCCTCATCCCCCTTCTCTGGCTACTCTGAAAACAATCTGCCCTTGACTGAGGTCTACTTACCTATCTCTCAAAAGTATTTGCAGCCATGTGAACCCTGCTGTAAATAGAGACTGAGCTCATTAACAACCTCCTTTTGCACATTGTAAGATGTCTGTTCTATTTGTTCTTCGTCAGTGAGATAATTCGTAATTATAGTCTTACACTTTCAGTTTTGCTCAAATGTCACACTTTACTAATTTTTCTTCTGACTTGACTTCATTTGCATATGATGCACCCTTCCCTAACATATTCACATTAGGTAATCTTTTTAATATTCAAAAACTCAGTTCATGATATCAGGTTAACTTACTTTTAAGTTGAAAACCTGTTCACTATGGTTCATTTAAATGTTGATATTCTATTCACATCTGTGTGGTTAATGTTTTAGTCAATGTGATACAAGCTAAGGTTGTCTGGGAAGATGGAAATAATTAAAAAAATAAAATGCCTCCATCACATTGGCATGAAGTCAAGTATATAGGGAATTTTCTTGACTAATGCTTAATGTAGGTAAGCCCAGGCCACCCTGAGGAGTGACAATCTTCTGGGCAGGTGGCTCTGTGTTGTATAAGCAAACAACCTGAGAAAGCCATGAGGGAAAAGTCAGTAGCATCATTCTTCAAAGGTTTCTGTTTCAGTTTCTGCCTTACCATTCCTGTTTGATTTCTTCAGTGATGAATTATGCCCATGGACGTGGAAGTCAAATAAACCTCTTACTCCCCTGGTTGCTTTAGGTCATAGTGTTTATCATAGCAATAAAAATCATTTTAAGATTATGTCTAAAGGTAGATGCCACCAATGCTGTTTGAGAACTGAGAATTATCCTTCTTTAGTGTGCACCAGACCCTAACGCTGCAGGCCTCACATTTAGCCCTATTTACTACTTTGCATGTTCATTATGTTTCTTAAGCATGGGGATGCTTATCTTAGTTTTGATCTTGGTTATGTCTTTCCAATTTTCTTTTTATCTATCTTACCAAAAAAATATTGTATTTTTAGAGCGAAAAGGAGACCTCAAAGGCTGAACTCATAAAGCTATCTTGCCTGGAGTCTCCTTTTCAATTTATTCTTTTCATCTGATACATATTTCTTGGCCAGTTATTGAAGATTGTTCTATCCTTAATTGAAAAAATATTCACTGTTTTCTTCTAAATTAGAAACTAGATTTATATAGACTCTGATGATGTCACAGACACCAGTGTGAGTGTCATGAGTGCTGTGGAACCATTTATCACTGGAAGAGCTACTTAGTGCTTTCTCTCTCTCTCTCTCTCTCTCTCTCTCTCTCTCTCTCTCTCTCTCTCTCTCCATAGTCATTTTTTTCATATTTTTTATTACATCTTTTCCTCAATTACATTTCCAATGCTATCCCTAAAGTCCCCCATACCCTCCCCCCTACTTCCCTACCCACCCATTCCCATTTTTTTGGCCCTGGCGTTCCCCTGTAGTGGGGCATATAAAGTTTGCATGTCCAATGGGCCTCTCTTTCCAGTGATGGCCGACTAGGCCATCTTTTGATACATATGCAGCTAGAGTCAAGAGCTCTGGGATTCATAGTCATTTTTATTGGATTTTTATTTACATTTCAAATGTTATCTCCTTTCCCCATTTTTCCTCCAGAAACCCTCTATCCCATCTCCCTTCATCCTGCTTCTAAGAGGTTGTGTCCCACCCATCCACCCACTCCTCCTTCCCCACCCACACATTTCTCTACACTAGGGCATTGAGCCTTCACCTGACTAAGGGCCTCTTCTCTCATTGACCTGACAGGGCCATTTTGTGCTGTCTCTTGAACCTCCTGCTTAGTTCCTCACTCACCTCAGTGGTACTGATTTAAAATAAGAAGGCAAAAGTACCTGTCACTTGAGTTCAGTGTGCTGACATCATCAGTATTCGTTACTTTACTATCAACTTGATACAAGTGGGGGTCATCTATGAAGACAATACTTCAACTGAAGAAATGCCCCATCATTTCAGCCTGTTGGCAAGTCTGTCAGCCATATTATTGATTAATTATTGATATAGGAAGGGCTAATTCACTATGGGTAGTGGCTCAGGACACCATATATTCAAATTTTAAGTATTTCTCAACGTTCACTAGAGTAATTTATCATTCAGTTCCAGTAAAATGAATGTGTAGATCACAAACTGTTTAAATATTTCTGCACACACACACACACACACACACACACAAAGAAACAGAGACACAGAGATATTGGCTCAAATCTAGAAGAAAAGGCACAACATTAAAAAGTATAAGGGATTCAAATCTAGTATTAAAGTAGAAGTTATGAAGTACACATATGGGGTTTTACCAACTCTAGCAATGTCCTAGTTAGTAGTTAGGCAAAATATCCTAAGTGTTCTTAGATACTAAGAACATATGGCTATTTAGCATAAATATCTCTGCCTCCTCTCCTTCCTACATCTCCTTCAGTGTAGCAAGATTGGCTTTGCCTGTTAGGATGACATAAGGGTTATTGGGGGTAGGGTGGCACTTTTTCCCTTCTACATCCTGTTTGGGGGATTTTTCTGATCTAAGGCTTACCATTCTTAATCTATGGCTCAATAGAGGTTACGAGTTTCACAAGCCAAATAAACAAAGTAATCAACTTCCCCCAAATTACATGCTTGATAGATCAAAGAACAATGGGAAACTTAATATTGATCATTCCACCATGTTCCTTGAGAAACTGACTCTTTCCTCAAGTTAATCACCTATTCTCTTCACATTTGCTTCTGCCAAAAAAATAAAAAAACATAGATTAAGTTTTACTTACCTTTTCTTTGCTTGAGATATTTGCTTCCTGTAAAGTTGACAATAAATTACCGTTGTTAAAAGGGATGAGATAAATTGGACTGAGTAGCTGTGTGTTAATTGCTTAGTTGCTGAAAAACAATGCAGCAAAAATGGCTAAATAAAGAAAATTTATTTTGGAGTATTCATTAGCAAGTCACAGGAAAATGCTTTCACTAATCAATGGAACATATTGCTACCTCTACACTCTTTGTATTAATTGCTTGTTGATTTCATTGGCAAAATCATTTTATTGCTTTGAGAAATGTATAAATAGGACTTTCAAATTCCAATTAGCAATGTATTTCTTCAAGGCTTGGAATTCTACACCTAATAAGGAAATAGCTGGATATGATGACACATGCTCATAAATCTAGACTTGAAAAATAATGAAAGCAAAGGTCAGTTAGGTGTTCAAAGTCATCTTTGGCTATGTAGTCAGTTTGGGGCCACATAGGCTACATAACACTGTCCCTCAAAACCCTGCTAAAAGAAAACGTACTTACCTCTTAACTGACTGAGAATGTTATTATTTTACAAGTTTACCTGAGGCTCCATCACAAATTTATTTTCATAAAATTACAGAGACAGATACATGATTTATAACCATAATGAATATAGGAACTAAAATAGAAGAAAATCTGCAAGTAGATACACAGGTTATAAACCTGCAGGCAAGTAACAAATTGGTGATGAGGCGACTACTAGAGACATGGTTACAAAGAGCTGTGAAAGACAGGACATTATAAGTTAAGGAGTATTTTGAGATGAATAGATGAGAAAGAAGAAGGAATTGTGCTGAAAATATAGATGCTAGGCATGGCATCAATAAAGGTATTTACTTGTGTGTGCATGTGTTTAGCCATCTATAGAGCATATGTAGCTTCTTCGTGCCTTCCTCCATACGGAAAATGAAAATATCTTGCCCCAGACTCCTTCAATTGCCAGTACCTTTCTCTTAGGCTAGGACTGTGACTTCATGAGTCTCTCATCTCTGCCACTAGTGCTGGGATCTTGGACTAGTGCCCTGGTTTTGCTCAAGTCTTGTGTACACAGGCTCATTTGCTGTGTGTATGATACAGGCATTAATAAATTGACTCTGGGTATTAAATTGAGAAGAAAGACAAAAGAGAGCATAAGAGGGGAAGTGGTTAAGTAGATAGGGAAGAAATTCATGGAAAGGGAATGATGATAGACTCAGTACAAACTTAGTAAAAGAACATTATGTAATATGCAAT
This sequence comes from Mus caroli, assembly GCF_978045245.1. NCBI lineage: Eukaryota > Metazoa > Chordata > Mammalia > Rodentia > Muridae > Mus > Mus caroli. The sequence goes on along the minus strand of NW_028227262.1, from coordinate 103,748,292 downwards.
GTGTAATGTATTATATGTAATATGTAATATGTAATAAATGATAAGTATACAACATATATTAAATAAAGTATTTATATAGAACAAACCAAATAAATTAATAAATAAATAAAGGTATTTACCAATCCTTCAAAGATCTCTGAGACTTCAACATCAAATTAAAGCTTCAATAAGTCAGAGCAGATCCTAGACCTTGATGGTCTCAGGAAAATAGGAAAAGCTATCACATCATTCAAAGTGTCCAAGGAAGGGACATAAACTTGGAAAATGTTTTCTGTTCTCTTCAAGAAGTTCCTGAAGAGCAATTATCCCCAAATACTGTCTGCTACAGGGCTTCCAGAAATTAAGTGAATTCTCCAGTCAATAGGGAAAGCCTAGAGGGCGCCACGGATCAATTACACTATGTGAAACCATGTGAAGTGGGCATTATAATTCTTGAATAAAAAATTGCCTAGTTAAGTTGAGGGAGGATATGTCGGTGGGTGGATGGTATATTCTGGGTGTGTCTACTACGAGTGATGACTTATCTCTGGAAAGTGTAGAATCAGTATAAAGGTAATATCAGTATAATTACACACATGTGTGTATGCACACACACACACACACACACACACACACACACACACACACACACAGCCTCCCTAGTGATTTAGTGTTGCTCTTACATATGTAAGTTTAGAGCTGACAACTTGAGGTTAGATACCATATCAGCCATTTTTCTAAAGTGATATACAGTTTCTAACTGTGTTCTAAATCCTAATTCTCACTAGATAAGTGCTACTTTAACCTCTCATTAAAACTGCTTCCTTCTGAAGCAGATTAATAACACTAAGGAGACTCACTACTGGTCAAAATTCTGACTACAAACACATATTCAATGGAACAGAGTCACATTATTTTTCCATAATGTGTAAGATTGTTATATTAAAATGGAATTGAATAACTGTAAGAGAAATGGAAGAGCAAGCACAGCCTAGAATATTCAATATTCAACATTTAATGGAATAGGTAACTGACCGAAGTGTTAGCCACTGTCAATTATCACTCCATGTGTGAAATAGAGAATGTAGTGCTCTTTGACTTTAGTCTCCCATCTTTGCTGATATTATAGCTCCATATTTTACTTCTTCATATATTATAAATGCCATAATTCAAAGTTATTCTATTAAGCACTCTTTTCTTTTAAAGAAAGTATAAAATAAATATTTAATATTTATTGACCCATGAAACCATCCCTATCCTTTTTAATCATGTTTGTAAACATTCTAATAGCAAAAATAATATCCCAAAAGCTACATATTTTACCCTTTTAGTAAAATAAACAGATAGATAATCAATACTCTCAGCTTTTAAAATAAATATTGTTGTGTTACTTTTATTTTTAAAGGCTGTCTTTGGTCAGTGTAGAAAGATCATGTAAAAGTCTGTCTCTTCCTCTCAGTTAGTACCTGGTTCCTTGGCTTTTCAGCTTGTATTGCTTCTGATGAAAATTTTCTACCCTCTAAGGATGTTGCAGATTTTATCTTTAACATTCTTTTCCAGAAGTGATAATATAGTGAATTTGTATGTTTTTTATTTGTGTTTATTTCGCTTGGAACCAATAAACTCTCAGTTATCAGAAATTATATTTTCACATATACATTGCCCCAACTGAATACTTTATTGTCATCCCTTAGGCATTTTTCCCACCTCTGAGCTTCAGTTAGATAGATGGATATAAACAAGTGTTCTAGTTCACTGATTTTTTTTCAGCTATGTATTAGTCATAATCATAAAATCTGCCTAAAACAATCAACTTATAAGAAGTCTTTATTAGATCACAGTTTTAAGGATCTCAGTCCACTATTAGATTTCCTTGTCATCTGAGGTCTATAATGGCTCAAAATTGTTTGATTTTTATCAGGAATCTAATATTCATATTGTGATAACTGGGAGACAAAGAGGATAAAGGGACGATAGTCCTAGTATCCTCCTCAAGGATATGCCACCAATGACCAATATATCTCCCAGTTGCCCCTAATTCTTAACATATCAATCAGGCCCACTACTGACACAGCCAGAGTATAGGCTTCAAACACAAGGATCTTTGAACAATCTCGAGAATCCACAGTATAGGTGTGTCAAGTATTCTACTAAGCCAGAGCAATAATTTCTAATCTCAATAAAATTTTAAGTTCTAAAGTTTCTATTATGTTCTTTTAATGTTGTTTCTTCCACTAAATTTTCTGCTCACTTCCTTAATATTTATGTTTTCTTTAAAACAGCAAGATTAAATCTTTTTTTTGAATCCTAATATTTATGAAGTTTTATATTACTGGATGTGATATAATACGGTTAGTATCTTAAATTAACACTGGAATTTTCCAGTACTTTTTAAAAGCAGAGTTGTTTTTAATGAGGATGTTGTTTAAAATTATCCTAATTTTTATTAAATTTATTGAGAGTTGTTCTGCTCTTTTGTGCTAATTTTTATTAGATATTTACTTTATTTACATTTCGAATGTTGTCCCCTTTCCTGATCCTGTGAAGGCTCCATGCCCCAGTGTAGGGGAATGCCAGGGCCAGGAAGAGGGTGTGGGTGGGTTGGTAAGCAGGGGGAGGGGAAGGGGGAGGGGAAGGGGGAGGAGGAAGGGATAGGGGGGTTTCAGAGGGAAAGGGGGATTAATTCTTAATAAATAAATTAACGTTTTAGCCTGACAATTATCATTCTATCTGTTATGGAGAGATCTATTTCTGCATAGTGATTTTACTCTGGTAGTGACTACTGTCTTCCAGCTACTCCAAAAACCTAGTGGTTTTCATTTATAGAGGATATTTTGCATTTGAACTTTCGAATTACTATGGCCTGCTTTGACCTAGAGTTGATTTATGTTTGAGCAAGGAGTTTACCGATTAGATTAACTTGTGTATAATTACTAGCTCTTATTTTATCATCATCATCATCATCAACAATGAAGTATGCCATCTCTTCTTCGGATGGATGGCCTTTCTTGAATTGCTACTGGATGCTAGTATCGATGTATAAGAACTGTGAATCTGAACCAAGATTTTGAAACAAGCCTAAGAAACAATCATCAAAACCAAAAACCAAACGAAAGAATGTATACTGTGTTGAAAGTGCCTGTGTTGCTTCCCCTGTTTTGTTTCTGAATCAAACTTCACTGAATCAATACGTATCAATCAACAGTATGAAAACTTCCTCTAACAAAAATAGTTAGAACAGAAAACATGGAACCTTTGGTATGCCAGTACTCATGTAAGAGTCCTAAAATTACCACCTTATTTAATACCCTTGGTAACCAAAAAGTGGTATTTCATTGTCCCTATTACAAAGGCAAAACATTTGAAGGATTGAGAGGTGAAATGGCTTTCCCATAGCCAAATTATCAATGGATGCAAAGCAGTTTCTGGATCCAAGGCCCACTGAACTTTGAGTCTAACCTGTTCTGTAATTAACTTCATTCTTCCTGTGCAATAATTAAGTGTTCATCCCGGAAATTCATGTATCTAATCCTATGTAGTCTTGCCCTGGAAACATATGTTTGATCACCATCCAGACATCATAAATTCTCAGAGCGAATTTTAAGTGATCTTTTTCTACAAAGCCACCTCTTTTAAGATACTCTGACCTGCAGTTTCCAGATTTCTCAGTAGCTTGAACTCTATCCTGCCTCTGCTCCAGGGACATTCTTCTATTCTCTTTGAACTTTCTTCTCAAGCCATGACCTGAGAAGAGTCATGCCCAAATCTGGAAACCATCAAGACTCACCTCAAATATCCTTCCTCTTATGAGGGTCAGAATCCCAGTCTTCAAAACAGTTATCATGTATTTTATTTTTCAGTTGCTTAGAAAGCTGTTTTCCCATCATTCAAAGCAATATATTCCAAGTGAAGACTGTTAAAATTACACTGTACCTCTGGTCATCCTTAGAGAGTATATTAGATTACCAGACTTTAAATCTTTTATTTTTTAAACAATAAACATATTTGATATGTTTTGTATTGGATAGTTTGTTAAATGTTTTTTTTTTTCATTAATTATTCTCTTTAGTTTCTCTAAACATCTAGGACTTTGCCATGGTTTCTGTTACTTATTTGTAAGAAGACACAGATTTGACTAGAATTTGAACCTCTTTAATCTCTGTTAACTCTATTTGACTTTTTAAATTTTCTCTTTTCTTTGTATTTTCTGGTCTAGTATCATATTTTACCAATGATATTAATTTGTCTAGGGCCTCAAATAATTTTTATAAGCATTGGTTATCAAGAAACACTATCCCTGACTAATCTAGAGTGGCTCATTTCCAACATAACTCATATCTCATAAGTCCAAACTTATAATACCCAATTTAGAAAAACGGGAATCAATAAGCTCTAACTCTGAACTTCGTAAAGCAAAATATATTTGAAAGTTGTATATAATTGAATTTTGTTTCATTTATAATTTACTGAAAGATAAAACCTCACATGAGGGAAAGAAAAAGCATAGCTGCATCCGTTTTCCTTATGGTTTTAACAGAAGAGTTCATGGTAAATTGATCAACCCTCAGTCAATTAGACTTTGACATGTACTAATAAGATCTAATTGAGGAATTATGAAGACATTTGCTCAGGAGAAAATGAGCACATAATTACACCATAAAGAGGTTAAAGAATCAATGTTACCCAGCTGGAAGAATATTAGTTGAAGTCCCAATGGCATCTATAAAGGACACTTCATAATACATCTGTGAAATACAGCACTGACAAGGCCAATTAAGATATGTAGAATAATCTATTTTTAATTGTAAGAGTTCAGTTTTAAACATCCGTTTTTTCCCTTTGTTCTGCCCACTCCAGGTGCTGGGGGATGGTCTCCATCAGACAGTGACCACTATCAATGGCTTCAGGTTGATTTTGGCAATAGGAAGCAGATCAGTGCCATTGCAACCCAAGGAAGGTACAGCAGTTCTGATTGGGTGACACAATATCGAATGCTCTACAGTGACACAGGGAGAAACTGGAAACCCTATCATCAAGATGGCAATATCTGGGTGAGTCACTATTGGAAATACAAAGATGCACAACTGAGTGGAAAATTTGTGAAACTGGGATAGAACTCATATGGTCTATTCACAGCTGCAAATATGTATTTATGAAAAGTATTAGAAGACTACTAATTAACTAGGTCATTAATAAATTCACTTTTGCTTATTGAGGTCCATTTTCTTAGGCTTTAAGGTACATCTGTTGCTAGCACAGTGAGTCTCTGTCTTGAGAAAACATTTAAATCACTGGAAGAAGTTTTACAATATAAAAATGCCATTCACACATAAACCAACAAAATCAAGATCATGTCCAGAGAAAATTCAAATGTATTTTAATCATTAGAAATCTATGTGCACTGTCTATTATTCTATGGTGAAAATATATAAAATTTGACAAGCACACTCTGAAAATGTCTCAATTAATTATAAAGTTGTACATTCAATCAAGTAGTCACCACATTTCAATAGATCATTTACCACTAAATTATACATGAGCTGTTTTAGTTTATTTAATTATATATTTTAAAAATCTACAATAAAATTCAATTAAAATCATTAGTGTTAAACAGAAAGAAGAAAAAGGTATAGGGTTCAATTTCAGGTTTTTATTCTCCTGGTGTTAGTTGGAGAAGTAGGTACTTTTACCTTAACAAGGCTCACGTTTTAGAAATATGTATTTTTTTATTGGATATTTTCTTCATTTACATTTCAAATGTTTTCCCCTTTACAAGTCTCCCCTTCAGAAACACCCTGTCCCATTCACCTTCCCTCTGCGTTTCTAAGGGTGCTTCCCTACCCACCCACTTCCATCTTCCCACCCTGGCATTCCCCTACACTTGGGCTTCAAACACTATCTGGCCCAAGAGCCGATTCTCCCACTGATGTCCAATAAGTCCTTCCTCTGCAAAATATGTGGCTGGAGTCATGGCTCCCTCCATGTGTACTCTTTGTTTTGTGGTTCAGTCCCTGAAATTGTTCTTGTAAGTTTCTAACGTTGAGAATTTTCTAGATTTAAACATAATCTCTACATGAGTGGCTCATGATGGAGACAATAATGGAAAATAAGCTCACAATCACTATCAAATAAAAAACATGTCCTTCTAAGAAGAATTGTAGAAATAACTCATCTCAGGCCATTAAATATGCATCTCTAATGCATATATGCTGAAATATGCAACATATAGGAAATACATTGGAGGGAAAGATTCATTCAATAATAAGTTTTCATTACTTGCTGAAGATAACCCAAAGCCTCAGTCATAAGTTATAGAAAGGTGATCTTCAACCATAAACAGAATAAAATGCTGTGCTTATCTACTTATATATGCATTAAGATAATATTAAAGAGGACTGGGAAAGTGTTTAGAGCCTTGATTTACTTTGACAGTGGTTAGCAGTTAAGGATAGTCATAATATTATTGAATCAAGATATGTTTAAAAAGTAAGATTGTCCAAGATAATTTGGACACTTCTGGTGATAAATATTAATAACAAGAACGATTGCTTGTGGGAGAACCCTCTGAAAACAGCCTGTGTGGAGAAGGAAGGCTGGGTGTGTACAGCATTCTCTGTCTCTGCTTATGGTGTTGATGCATGAGCTTCTGTGATCTTCTACCATTCCGTTATTAACTTTATCTCGTTCCTTTCACGTTTCTCATTAAAATTAGCATAGTGATGAATGATGAGTAATGAGTGATGATTTCCAGAAGATTCTGTATGAGCTAATCATGAAACTGTAACATTACCAACAAGTATAAGGTGTAATATAAATATTGTGAGATGCATTTAAGTGCTAGTAAGCATTCCACATAATGAGTCTTATTAGAGCCATGACAGAAATACCAAGAGTAGTGACAAATGAAAATTCATTCACTTCTAACAGTACTTGAGGATTTTACAGTTATACCTTAAACATTAAGCAATGGAATTTTAACTTTTATTTTATATATATATATATATATATATATATATATATATGCTTAAGCTTAGTAGTGATGATAATTAAATATTAGATTTTATTGTAACCTGTTACTACTTAATATCATATAAGTTTGACTTTAAAGAAAGTTTAACAAAGTTGATCCACCTTTTGGTTCATAGAACCTAACAAGATGAAATTTTCAGGTAGTCAGAAGATTTCAATGTTGATATTATTTGGAGCTTACATTTCTTAAACTTTCCTATAATGATCACAACCTAAGAAGAATGGAAAGGAAGATATAAATTCTATCTGTTCTATCTAGTGTGTGTGTGTGTGTGTGTGTGTGTGTGTGTGTGTGTGTGTGTATAAATGTGAGTGGCTATTGTCCCTATGATTGTTAAGGAAATGGGTTAAAGAGTGAAGAGAATATTATTTGAAGACTGGGTAAATGTTTTGAATGATTTAACTATCATTAGTACTGTATGTAAGAATGAGAAGAGAAAGTACAAAAATGCAAAAATAAAAAGCCACAGGGCCCCCAAAGGAGGAGCTAGAGAAAGTACCCAAGGAATTGAAGGGGTCTGCAACCCTATAGGTGGATCAACAATATGAACTAGCCATTACCCCCAGAGTTTGTGTCTCTAGCTGCATATGTAGCAGAAGATGGCCTAGTTGGCCATCACTGGGAAGAGAGGCCCCTTGGGTTTGCAAACTTTATATGCCCCAGTATAGGGGAACACCAGGGTCAAGAACTGGGAGTGGGTGGGTAAAAGAGCAGGGTAGGGGGAGGGTATAGGGGACTTTCGGGATAGTATTTGAAATGTAAATGAAGAAAATACCTAATAAAAAATTGGGGGAAAAAAGCCATTCCCTAGACTCAATAGTGCAAGCATTAACTCAAATCAAGTATAGTTACCTCCACTGGATCCACATAACAGCAGCCTTGTCAACATCAGTGTTATGAGCCCACCAGGCTTCAAGATGTGGTCCCTATGTCACAAAGAAGGACATGGTTAATCATGGTGGTCCAAAAATTTGCAAAAGTAAATAGGAATTTGAGACAGATTAACCTAGGAGGGTAGGGTGATCAGGAGTCCTAGTGAGGTGGGGGAAGAGTGATCTAGGCAAGGGATCTTATGTGAAATTGTTTAAAATATGGAAATTAAAGAATAGCTGTTGACAAATATTTATCATTCAAACAAAAGGAACAACAAATTATATAAGTGAGAAATATGAGCATTTCATACATTTTTAAGGTCAAGAATATTTAGATAAAAATGGAGCTTGAAGTGATTCCTAAAATGGCCTGTCCAAATATTTGATATGCAAGAATGTGAGCTTCTAAGTGTGCCTCATAAGCCAAATCTTCCAATCCTCTGATAACATTTAAATAATCTATCTTGTGTTCTGACTGACAAGGACAAATATTCCTATGAAATATCCCTTTACAATGTAAATGACAACATTCAGATAGTTAAATACTGATCCCCTTCATTGAGTCTATAAAGTTATACAACTCAAATTTGAAGGATTTTCAACGGTGTTTTCAAAGTTTCCTATATTTGGAGAAAAAAAAAGAAATATTGTATGTAACAATTTCTTACCAAAAGTCCATTCAATATTATATGAAATAAGAATTCCACTAATCAAAATTTTATAACTTGTAAGATTTATGTTCTAAATTTACTGGTATAATGTGAACACAGTATTTTTTTCTCTGTAGGATTTTTTTCATAAGCACAAGAAAATGTGTACACATTTCTAATCATTTTTAACAGAGTTTTGACCTCTTTCGGTAATAGTCAGCTGGTGTCAGACGAAATTAATTAACACTGTATGTACTTAGGGATTCCTACTGTGACAAAATGTATTATCAAATTTAAATTATAAAGATTCTCTACAAGAATATGTGAATATATATGCTGCCATTATCTAACATTTCAAATTGAAATTAATTAATTAGTTAGACACTTAAAACTTGAAGCTCTGCCACTTACTTACATAATTTCAGCACAAAAAGCCACACCTGTACTCACGAAGTTTCATTGTTTCAACAAAATTAGAAGCATCATAAACATCTGGAACACAGACAGATATTTGTGGGAAAACTTTACTTTTGACTATGTCAAAACACTATATTTTATTTTGGGAATGTCAAATCATTGACTGTATTCTCTTATTGATTCTAACACTTTGATAATGAAAGTACCTAAACTGCTTTCTTTGATGAGGCTGGAACATGTTGATTAGTAAGGGATACTTGATCTTTGGTGTCAAAGGTCTGAATGGAGCATCTTGACTCACTCATTGCTTTCCTGCTCTGAAAGATTCAACATTCCTCTGGGACTGAAATTCCTAATCTGGAAATTAGAGAAACTACCAGGATGTTAAGTTGCAATTATATAAGTGAGCAAATTCAGCAAACTATAAGAGTTTAGAAACACATTTTACCCTGCCTAGAAGCAATTTACACATCATGTCTGCAGTGATGAACACCTCAAATCTGTTCCCTCTGTCCTTTGCACATTCAATTTACCTTGCTTTATTTTCATGCATGACTTAAAATACCCAACAATACTGCCAATAAAGTAAACATGACTTAACACGGGAGGTAGACTATAAGTCAGTTTCTGATATGGTTTCCAAATAAACACTAAGAAAAGAGTGTCCCAATATATCAGTGGCTGGTACACTGTAGGCCTGGCCAGGGACATAGAGATCAGAGCCCTTACTCTGAGCCAAAAGCCAGTGTAGTGCTCGTAACAGATTATTTGTTATCATAATGATGGCTTTGCGTGCAATGAGCCATGTAAGGGGACAGCATTTAAAAATGAGTGGGTGATTCTTTCCTATCTTTTCAACCATTTGTCATAGCAGTTGCACTAATTTTCCAAATCATTTAAAAATCTGTTCTTATTAGAAATGTACAACATGCATGCCTCTGTTCCACACTTCAATAGTGAGCCTAGAATAGTATCTTTTTTGCTAATAACACAAACTATAAAAAACCTTCTCTTGGGTAGACCTTGTGTTCTCACCAGCCACAGTTTGCTAATGTAGTTTTCTTCATGCGTAGCTGATGATTCTCCTACTGATTTATACACACAAAGATGTTGCTACTGTTAGGTACTTGGGGGAAAGGCCAGGCAGGCATATTTGAAATAATTGTATCATTCACTAAGCAATAAAACAAATAGGAACTATCTCATTGAATATGTTTCTAAAAATCATCTTTTACATAAATAAGTAAAAAACTCTTAAATAATTATGTAGGATAAAATGGACTCCAAGATAAAGTCAAAACCATTTCCTCGGTTTTATGAAATAGCTTTTCCTATTTACACCTCTCCTTGACTGGCTGATAGTTTTAAATTTCATGAATTTTTAATAAGCCTAGTAGATATTCAGATCCCTTGCTACACACTAAAGTGCTTCTAGTCTGGATTTGATCACTCTTCTTTATTATATTTGTATAGTAAACATCTTTTCACATGGTCATTGATTCTTCTTACTTCAAATGGAACCTTCCCAGTATCTCTTCATTATAGCACCTTTCTAACAAATATGGCTACATATCAATTGTTTTTCCAAAATTTAGAACATAGAAGTAATGTCATTTTAAATTTGAATATGTTTTGTCACACACTGTTCATCAAAGAAAGGTGACATAATTGTAAGATATTTCTCATTGACAGTTAAATAAATAAGGTATTATTCTTTATAGTCCAATGAAATTTTCATCTATAAGGGTAAGTATTATGTATGTAAATATCATTATAATTTTTAAAGTACACTTAACTTCTTGAGATGTTTGGAAGTAAAGATGACCAGGGCTGGAGAGATAGCTCAGAGTTAAGAATGTATTTGGATTTTCCAGAGTACCTGAATTAATTTTCAAAGACTTATAATTGAAAGCATTTAATCACCTTTAACTCCAGATTGGGGATAGGGTGGGGTTCCTGGTGGCTTTGATTTCTATGAGAACCTGTACTCACATACACACTCTCCCTCACATACACAACTAAAAATAATGAAAATAAATATTATAAATGATTCTTATCATGACTATGTACATTCCTAAATAGTTTCACATTGGAATCACACAATATGGATTCAAGTTTTTCTTGTCATTAGATTAAGATTAGATTTGGGATTCAAATAAATATAAATGTTTATAATATTTATGGGTATCTACAAAGATTTTAAATAAAATAACAATTTCTTACCTCGAGATATTTAAGTGGCAAGTTTGTAGAAGAAGGAATTATATGCAAATACACCTAAATTAGACAACATAGAATACAGTAGACCTTGTTCCTGTAGACAGAAGACTTGAAAGAAGCAGGCCAGGAGCAAGTACTTGGTTCATTCAGAATACCCTGGCTGCCCAGGTAATGTCAAATATAGGTTTACAAATTTGTTATTTGGTATAGTTTTCAGGATCTGCATTATTTTTCTGATTTGTAAATGGGACTAATTGTAGTATTTGCCTTGTTTATCCAAGGGTATTTGTTTTATTGAATTTAAAATCTAATGGTTTTTAATTAATTATCTTTGTAAAGATCTTAGAACAAAATTACACATATTGGTTATCCAATTGCTATGAATTCTATAAATTTGAGATCTTCAAATTTGTTAATCTACTACATGACCTTATATGTGGCCTTGAAATTTGAAAATAAACTGTTTGGATTTGGATTTACAATGACATTATTCTTTGTGCTTGTTGGCATGTGTAGTATGTTAAAGCTTTGCTTGTCAGCCTGAAGTGAAAAATAACTCAAACTGTAGCTGGAAAATAGTTTAAAATGAATGCCACTTAAATCATAGTCTTATGAATTGCTACCCTGGGTCCTACATATTGCCATGCAAGCATGTCTAGACAGCCTGTTTAGGTCCTGTCTTTTTATTAGATGTAAAGAAAAATATAACTAAGATGTTTCTGTCATGTTTATTTTAATCAAGTCATGATTGTTAGCTTTGGAACTCCAAGGAAATAGATAAAACCATTTTAATTTACAGTATGCATTCATGTCTTCTTGGGCTAATTGAAAAAGTACAAGGTAAACCAAAAATCCAAGTTATCTTTTATATCTTTATGCAGGAAAGAGGAGAGAGGGAGAGAGAGAGAGAGAGAGAGAGAGAGAGAGAGAGAGAGAGAGAGAGAGAGAGACTCTAACAGGGAGTTTCTATTGGTATTTGTTTGTTTTTGACACAGGATCTTCTTATGTAGATCATGCTGGCTACCCTCCCGAGTGCTGTTGTTACAAATTTGAGGTACATGGTCTAACATAATGATTGGGGACAAGGGATTCTTCCTTCATTTTCTATCCACTTTTACACTGTTGTGAAGAATATAAATATGTTCATATATGAGGAGAGTGAAATAATATATATATATATATATAAGTTATATATAATATATATATATATATATATATATATATATATATATATATATATATATATATATAAGTTATAGGCACAGAAGGGAACCTGTGAATGTGCTTCTTAAATATGATCTAGGTACCAGCAGTGTCCAATACCCATGTCTCTGTTAGAAATGCAAAATCTCACAGACCAACTGGAGATCCTTAGACTCTATAGTTTGACAGACAAAACATACTGCTTAAAGGAAGTGTTTGTCACTTTCAGTATTTTAGGGGCTCATATGAGAAAGGAGAATTAGAATCAGCCTCCATGCCTCCAAGCTGGATGGTATAATTAAAAATAAAATTCACAGTGCCTTCTTTAGGTCTTCTTGTGTTGTTCTTGACCACTCCAGCCTCCTCATTCTCCAGCCCCTACTCTGCCATAAGACATCCTGAGCTTTGGCTATTGTTTGGCTGTGGGTCTTTGAATCTGTTTCCATCATCTGCTTGATGAAGCCTCTCAGAAGACCATTATGTTATGCCCCTGTCTGCAAGCATAGCAGAGTATCCTTTATAGTGTCAGGGATTCATTCTTGCCCATAGGATGGGTCCCAGATTGGTTCAGTCATTGGTTGGCCATTCCCTCAATCTCTGCTCCATCTTTATCCTTATATTTCTTGTAGGAAGGACAAATTTTGGGTAAAAGGTTTTATGTGTAGGTTGGTGTCCCCTCCTCTCAGTGAAAGTTGATTCTGACTACAGGAGGTGGAATCTCCAGGCTCCAGATACTTTGATGGTAATAGTCTCACCTGGGGTCACCTACAAAGACTCCTGGGCATCTTCCAATGCCAAAGATGTGCCCCCTCAATGATTTCTGTTCTCTCTACCAGCCTTCCCTCTCCTGACATCTTATTCTACCATGGTCCCTTCTTCCATGATGTTACCTTCCTTCATCTACATCCGATGTATACTTTATTTACTGAGTGAGATTCAAACATCCTCCCTTGGGCCATCTGTATTACTTAGCTTCTTTGGGTCTGTGGATGGTAGCATGATAATCCTGTACTCTATTGCTATTATCCACTTATAAGTGAGTACATACCATGTGTGTCTTCCTCCATCTGGGTTACCTCACTGTAGATGATATTTTCTAGTTCTATCCGTTTGCTTGCAAATTGCATGATGTCTTCCTTTTTAACAGCTGAGTAGTAGTCCACTGTGTAAATTTACCAAATTTTCTTTATCCATTCTTCTATTGAGGAACATCTAGGATGTTTCCAGTTTCTACATATTATGAATAGTGTTGCTATTACCTAAGCCTATGGAGGCTCAAAGAAACTGAACCAGAAACCAAAGAGCATGCATGGGACAGACCTAGGTCTCTTACACATATGTACAAGATGTGCAACTTTTTTTTCATGTGAATACCCTAACAATTGTACTAGGGCTATCTCTGACTCTGTTGTGGGCCTTTGGATCCCTTTCCCATAGCTAAGTTGCCTTATTTAGCCTCAATGGGAGAAGATGCTCTTAATCCTTCTGTGACTTGATGTGCTAGGATGAGTGGGTACCCATGGGTGTATCCTAAAAGACATGTATCCTAAAGGACACAGGCTTCCAGCTTTGCTCTGGCCACATGAAGGATTCTCCTTCAGACTGGATGAGGGTTAGGGCTGGTGAGGTCTGCTGAGATGCTAAACATTGTTTCCTAAGAAAATAAAGAGTTGTCATGCAGAGATAAGTAGATAGAAGTCTTACTAAGTAGAGAATCTTTTATTGAAGTAGGTACCTATGGGGCCCAGGGCTTTATAACAGCCAAATTCTTCACAACCCATTAAAAGAAAAAGAAAAAAAACCTTCATTTCATCATGAAATCTGGACTCATCCTTTCAGGTGATAGAGGTGAAATTAAAACAAGATCCATGAAGTGAGAATTCCTAGTTTTGCTGGAAACTCAGTTGTGTCACATAATATTTTTCTAGAAACTGTCTTATGAGAGTATGCTTTGGTGAAGCAGACACATAAAAGGATGTTCTGTTGAGAACATGCACATGGTGTTTTCTTGGAAGTTACTTGGTGAAAGGGCATGTGAAGTTTTGCTGAAGCAGACACTGAAGAGGACATGCAATGTTTTAAAGCATATAAGTATACTCAACAAACAGTAGACTGTGCTCTTGTATTAGTGTGCCTTGTTCTCTTTGCTAATCTTTGCTTATCATGATGTCCTAGAGAGAAATGCACCTAAGAATTTCTCTGGTATTCCTGCTGCTTCTTGCAGCTTCTGTGGACTTGCACAAATAGGAAGAGCCTTGTTACTTCTTCTGGATCAAGTTGCTGCTACTGTTTCATGCTTGTTGTTTAGCTAGTATATTGTACTACTGTCAAGAAAAGATTGGAATCATCCAAAGGAATGTTTCTAAACAGGTTCACAACCCCTGTTTCCTATTAACCTTTCTTTTCTGATACCTCTGGCAGTTGGTGGCCTAGAAAGGAGGTTGAAGAATTAAAGAACCATAATTTAAGTAGGTTTAGAAAAATCTAAGCTTACAGATCCATCTGTAAAAGAACTGTGGTAGATGTGTATCATTCTTCTAGGTCATGTGTATATACCAGGTATGAAAATCTTAAGGATTCACTGAGAGCATACACTAGCTATTTAAAGCCTTACAACTGACTTGATATTTCTCTATCTGCAGAAAAGTGAGGCAAGACAGAAAAAGCATGATGTCACTCACATCTGACCCTTACATCAAGATATACTGACCTTTTCATATTACATGGTACCAGAGGACTATTTTAGCTATGCAAGGATACCTAAGTGTACCACTTGCATATTTTGAGTAAATGAAAACTATATAACAAGCATGCACAGTACATATAAGACAAGGAAGATGAGATCAGGAGCTCTCCTGCAGACATCCAAACCTTGCTTCACTCTTTATTACTGTGTTCATTTGATTATGCTCACCACATTTCTATGGATTTAGTTGACTTAGCTCAAAAAGCACATAATACTACCTGAATAAAAACAAAACAAAACAAAAACAAAAAACAAAAAACCCAATGAGGACATATTGCTCCCAAATAAGATGGAAGAGAAGGTTTATTGTAGATATGAGAGAGACAATAGACAGCAGTACCTGGAATCAATCCTTGTTGGGAGGGAACAGATTTAGGATGGGAGAACCAGAAGCCAAGAGGCCAGGACAGTGGCAATCAAGAGTGGTAGCAACTGAATTAATGTAGCCAAAATGTCTGAGCTATAAATAGGTCAAAGCATGTGGGGAAAAAGAAAGCCCAGCCCAGTCCTTGGGCTGGAGAGTTTTATTTGTAGGTGGGGTATGCAAGGATGGAGGAAATTGAAACAGGTAGTCTGACTGACTATGTCTACTTTGGTATGATAATAGGGACTTCCAATGTTTGTCCTGAGTTCGAGCCCTAACACTACTTCAACACAGAGGGCTTTTAATAATTAATTCCTCAAAAATAAGTTGAGAGAAAATGCCACATAAATATAATTGACTCTTATCTCCCTATTTTTCTCTCCTTTATTTGGCAGTTTATTGCTGCTGTTATTGGTGTGGCTTGGAAGTTCATAAGACACACAAGAGAATAATAGGTAGGCTTCTCCTTGAGTCAAATTCAGGGACAATAAAAATCATGAAATTAACTTTAAGCAAAGCAAAGGTCACCATGTACAGCTTACAAGTAGTTTGTATTCTAGCCACTGTGCTGGTACCTGTTTTCACTGTGAAGTTGTGGTTTCTCTGTGTGTAACTCATAGATATAAGTTTGCCATAAAATGCATTTTGTCCATTTTGACTTTGAAAAGAATTAATAGAATATTGAAACCTTTTGCCCAATGCATTTGGATTGCTGGAGTTAAACTAACTTAATTATTGGTTGTAGTGACATGATCATTGGGACCAGAAGCTGGCTAGTTGATTGTATGTCTGAATGGCTCATTTCTCTACCATAATAGGATTTTTAGTTCCAGAGCAAAGAAGCATAGACATCTTGTTTTCCAACTGATATAGTATTTACGATAAATACCTGTACTGATCTCATAAACTTTGCTGACATATTTCAATGAGTCTGCCAGTAGGCTCACTGCAATCTCGCTTAAGTGGTTTATAATTGCATTAGGATTCAGATTTAGTGACATCTATGAAAACCCTCCTCTGTGCTTTAGCAAAGCAGTGCCCAATACTACAGGTGCTCCAATTAACAAACACCCAACATTTACTGGGGACTTAAATGCTTCATGCACATTATCTTATCTAATCTTTAATGCAAGAAGCATGAGTATCTGTCATTTATTGTTCAGCCCTGCAATAGGGCTGTGGATAGATAAAGTGGGTGCTTTCCGAGGAGGATACAGTGCATTAACAGTGCACCTGGGAGATAGTGGCTGAAATAGCAACTAAGATTATTGTAGAGTTCATTTCATCACATGTATACCTACCAAAGTAAACAACCCTACATGGAACTGAAATCACAAAATGGCTGAGATTTGAAGCCTCATCTGTTTAGCTCACCAGTCGAGGTCCTCATCACTGTTGTCCTTGTCATCTGTTCCTCTCAGTGCAAGTGAAACTTGGCAGGTTCTGATTATTTAAGAAGGTTTACACTTACTCAGAGAACAAGGGCAAAGCCTAAGGGATTATGTGTTTTTGTTGCTTTTTCTCTTTAGATCTCTGAAACTGAATTCCATGTAGAGTCCAGACTGGCCTTGAATTTGCAATCCGTGGTAGTGTGTGCTGGGATTACTAGCACACAGCACCATGGACAGCTCCAGTTTAAGAATTCCTAAGTAGGATCATACGCTTTGGTGTGATCTTCTTTCTTCTTGTGTTTCATATGGCCTGTGAGTTGTATCATGGGTATTCCAAGCTCATTTTGGCTAATATCAACTTATTAGAGAGTATGTACCAGGTGTGTTCTTTTGTGACTGGGTTACCTCACTCAGGATGATATTTTCAAGTTGTATCCATTTGCCTGAGAATTTCATGAAATTAATGTTTTTAATAGATAAGTAGTATGCCACTGTCTAAATGTACCACAGTTTCTATATCCATTCTTCTGTTGAGGGACATCTTGGTTGCTTCTAGCTTCTAGCTATTATAAATAAGGCTGCTATGAACATAGTAGAGTATGTGTCCTTGTTATACATTGGAACATCTTTTGCATATATGCCCAGGAGTGGTATAGCTGGGTCCTCCAGTAGAACTATTTCCACTTGTCTGAGGAAATGCCAGACTGATGTGAATGCTACAGTACTACTCAGTAGAGGGAAGAGAATAATCTATGGGAAGTAGAGGGAGAGAGGGGTATGGGAGGGAGAGAGGAGGTGGAGGAGGAAAGCAGGGCCAGTTAAGATATGGGAGGAGATGGGGAGAAGTTCAGAGGGTCAGGAATTTGAAAGGAGATGTGTAGCAGTAGGGGAGGGGGAAATGGGGATAGCCACTAGAAAGTTCCAGATGCCAGGGACTTAGAGGTTCCCAGAACCCAACAAGGAGAGCTTTAGCTGAAATACCGAACAAAGGGGAGAGAGAAACTGTAGAGACTTTATCCAGTAAAGAGTCATGGCCCCCAGTAGAGGGATGGGGCTACCCACCCACCTCAAAATTATTAATCCAGAATTCCCCTGTCAAAAGGAAATGTGGGGACAAAGAGTGGAGCAGAAACCAAAAGAAAGGCCATCCAGAGACTGTCCCACTAAGGGATCCATTTCATCTGCTGACACCAGACCCAGACACTATTGCTGATGCCAAGATATGTTTACTGACAGGATCCCTGAGAGGCTCTGCAAGAGCCAGATCAATACAGATGTGGATATACACAACCAAACATTAAACTAGTGTGGGGTCCCTAATGAGAAAGTTAAGTCAAGCTGAATGGCTTTGCAACCTCATAGGAAGAGCAACCAGATCCGCCAAAGCTTCCAGAGATTAAACTACCAACCAAAGGGTACACAGAGGGTACTCATGCCACAGCTGGATATGTATCAGAGGATTACCTATCTGGCATCACTGGGAAGGAAGCCCATTGGTCCTGTGGAGGCTTGATGACTCAGGATAGAGGAGCACTTGGCTGCAGAGGCAAGAGTGGGTAGGTGGGAGCACCCTCATAGAGGCAGGGGAGATGGAGGGGGGATAGGGAACTTGTGGAGGGGAACTGGAAAGTGGGATAACATTTGAAATGTAAATAAATAAAATAATCAATAAAAATAAATTCTAAGTAAACCAGGTGTGATGGCATACACCCTTGATCTCAGCCATTAGGAGGCAGAGGCCATCAGACCTCTGTAAGATCCTAACCAGCCTAATTGAAATTGCAAGGTCCAATTCAGACCACACAGTAGAACTCTGCATCAAAAACAAACAAATCCACCCCATACAGTAGGACCAAGACAAACTACAAGGAATTGTAAATTATACTAGAAGAAATCTGTTTTAATTACATTTATATCCATTAGATATATAGAAATGTACATTTTTAACACATCACTAGGATATTTTGCTATTTTGATACATACTTACAGGATAGAATGTTTAAATCAAGTTAAACATATCTGTTCTATTTTAATTATAATGAACCACATATATAAGATAAGAACATGTTTAGAAGAGATGGAGTAAAATTAAAGACAGTTGAATTTTCAAAGTAAAGATGGCAGAAACTATTTTTCTCTTCTGAGTAAAGGTTCCATGCACAAGATTGTGGCATGTAATACATACTCCTTTTGAGAACCTCACAAATTTACTCTAAGTATCTACATCTTAGTGGTTCGTATGGCCAGAGTTTACATTGTGCATGTCTTTGGGAGGGGGGGTGGTTTTTTGAGACAGGGTTTCTCTGCATAGCCCTGGCTGTCCTGGAACTCACTCTGTAGATCATGCTGTCCTTGAACTCAGAAATCCGCCTGCCTCTGCCTCCCGAGTGCTGGGATTAAAGGCATGTGCCACCACGTCTGGCTCATTGTATATGTCTTAACATTTTAAAAAAGTTCTGCCATAGATGTGCTATGTTATAAACATGTAAATGAATAAAACATACATTTTTTTGAAGTGAAAATATTCATACTTCCCCAGAAAGAGCTAGAAACTTCTGTTTGAAATCCCTATGAGTTAAGACTCCACAGAACTGCTGATGTTTGTGTTTGTTGAGTATTTTTGACTACTTCATGTGTCTGCATAAAACATAGATGGGGCGTTACTTTTGCCTACTCAGAAAACTCATAATCTGGTATGTATGAGAAAAATGTACCCAGGTCAAAAATAAAGTCTAGTTCAGTGGTGCGTGGCCCTTGTATGTATAACAGCACAAGAGGAACTGTAAAATCCTGTGGAGGCTGGAAGCATCCCAGATCAATTAAAGAGTAGTCTCTAAGATGAATCTCAGCTAGTAGTGTTTCAAACAATACAGCATGGACTGAAGAGCCTGGAGGAGATCAATGCTAGTCTGTCACCTTCTCCGGACAGCTCTGAATGACATAGCATGACGCTGTGGCCTAAGAAACAGAATGGCTGGCTGTGGCCACCCTTGTTTCCAGTCCTGCAATCTAAGAACTTGCCTTGTCCTTTTTAAATAACAAAGAGAGAATGGGGTTGTTGAGCATATTCTATCTGCGGGAACTTCCATGCAAAATCACAGCTTTTGGGAATACATATCATTTTTCTCAATTTTAATTTGAAAACTATGACTCATAAACTTCCCTATGATACCAGTAGTAAGCATACAAAGGACATAGGACTTATTCTTTCCATTCTAATATAAAAACCCTAATTACTCACTTAAAACTTTGCTGTCATGGCCACACATTGGATGACTTATATAAGAGAATCTCTCATACTGTTGGAGGGTAGAAGTTTGAAATCAAGATCTTGCTTTTGGAGGCTAAAGAGATGGTTCAGCAGTTAAGAACATTTGCTAATCTTGCAAAGTATCTGATTTGTGTTCCTAGTGCCCACACCAATTGACTCAGAAGCACCTATAGCTCAAGCTATAGAGGATTTAATACTCTCTTCTGGCCTTCACAGACATCTGCCTACATATGGAACACATACTACAGATACACAAATACATACACACATAAAGACACACACACAAAGACAAATTAATGGTTTTGTTTGTTTGTTTTTTTGTTTTGTTTTGTTTTTTTTTTTGTTTTTTTTTTTGTTTTTAATAAGATCCAGGCACTGATATTTTCTTCTGATTTCAGGAAGGAGCAGTTGCTTTCAGGTTTCTCCACTTGGATGGTAGACAACTATCTACCTTCTGCTTGGTATCACTTACTCCCATGTTTTCCTGTTTCTTCGTTTGACATTCTATTGACAAAGATTGTAGTCTTATTGTGTGGGGATTAGGGCATCATTTAACTCAGTACAACTTTATATATACTAGTTATATATCTGAAATACCTATATCTATGTGCAATAGAATGTTGAGTTTATTGGTTAGGGAATACACGAATTTGAGAGGTGACAGAATTCAATCCATACATACCTGTTAAAATCATTACAGCTAAACAATTTACTACTTACTAAAGCTATTTACATTCAGTGGTCTGCTGAGAGTACTGCATGTGCTAGAAAAACAAATTTGGTCAAATTAGAAGGCATGAAACAGGGCATGGGGATTCATGCCTGTAATCCCAACAGTTGGAAGCTTGAAACTAGACGGTCTCTGTGAACTCAAGGCTGGTTGAGCTAGCCTCAGAGACTGTTTCAAAATTCAAATGACAAAACAAAAAGAGCCACAAGCAGTCAAATAAAATAAATGAAATCTACATTACAAAATAGAGATGACCCTTTCCAAGAAGTGTTTGCATCAACCCACAATAGCTCAGGAAATATCCAGAGTCAAACCGTGAAAGATTTATTAATAGCTTCTTATATGTAATTCTCTGTGTTCATTTATTTATTAGAAAACTTCAAAGAAATATTTCAGAATTATTCTTTTGGGAAACAGATGACCTAAAGATACACATACATATATGAATAATCTATACACTAGTCATTGTATGTGAAAATTTGGCTTCAGAAAATGTCCAAGTTGCAATCTTCACTGAACATATTCTTGCCCAATAGCACCATCTGAATATATCTATATTATTTAAATGCTAATGATATATTAAGTTGTATTAAGAATTCAATACTTGAGAGTGTTTATTCTAAACATTTTTAGGTATGCCTATCATCAGAGAATTTCCCCAAATCTTTTGTAATTGAAATTGCATATTTATCCACCAGTTCCAAATGGATTATTATAGTGCCTATTAAATATGGCAGGTTTCCTTAGTGTATCCTTGCAGTTTACTCAGAGAAAGTTAAGAGATGTATTCCTTCTATTTCAGATAGAAAAACTGGGTTGCCTCTAGCGAAGTCATTGTTCATGATATGCAGTTAGCAAGCAGAATTATTCATTCCATGCACAGTGCTTGTCCTGTTTGTGTGTTTGTCAGTTTTGCTACAGTATACAAATTGGAAAATAGAGTTGTATATGATAGCCTAGAGCAACAGAGAGAGATTGTGAATTTATCATAAGGTTATTTAGGCTGTTTACATTCAGGCTGGCACAGCAAGTGTTTGATATCAGAATAAAAAAAACAGTATGTATAAAAGAAATTCCCTGTGCCTTTGCAAAGATTTTGTGCTGGTGATATATGTGGCTATATACAATGGATTTTGGCATGACTTATTTAAAAAGGTCAGAGTAAGATGAAATGTCTGTAATATGACAGCTTTATTCTTGCAATGGATATAAGAAATTTGACTTTATATTTACTTAAAATAAGCAGTTATGTCTGGGGTGTTTATTTTAAACTTTAAATCCAAAGGGCAAGAAACCATTATTCAAAAATATTTTATGTTAGGAAGTCAGGAAATGGACAGTAAAGCACAACACACATTCTTGTCTATAAACTTCCACAAGCTACTCTGTAGTTATTGTTAATCTTCCTCAGTTACATACGAAATAGCGCATGTGTCAAACAACAAAACCTATTTCTCAACTGATTTGGTTTATGTGACTATACACTTAGCATTTTTCTTCTTTCTTTTATTTATTTTTTGATTGTATATTTTCTTTATTTACATTTCAAATGTTTCCCCCTTTCCAGGTCTTCTCTTCAGAAAAACCCCTATCCCAACCCTCCTCCCCCTGCCTCTAGGAGGGTGCTCCCCCAACCAACCATTATTGTCCTCTTTTCTTTCTCATTAAGTTTATAGGTTAGTAATGTGTTTTACTATGGCATTTCATATATGTATGTTACTATATGTTCTAATTTTTCCTCATTTCACTATTCCTTCCCCTGTCTCCTCTGCTCTGACTGGTTTTATTTCTTTCCCCAGATAGTGTCCATTTCTGCTTTCATACCACATGCACTTTATAACCTCTCCCTATCCATCATTCCTAAAGGTCTTTCCCTCTTCTCTTAAATTATTTTCTAATTTTTCCTTCTTATACACATAAACATACACACATGTATATATAAACACATATGCATACATGCATGTGTTCACATGTGAACACATGTATATGCATAAACACATATACATACATAAGTAGCATGTAAATATAGAAATGCACAAGCAAGTATATATGTATACACACACATATATATATATATACATATAAATATATATGTGTGTGTGTGTGTGTGTGTGTGTGTGTATACACATGAATATATAGTACAATCTACTGGGTTCAATTAACTTTGTTCTTGTGTACCTGTGACCATAATAAACCATTTGGAATAGACATACTATGTGGGAGCTCATTCTTGGAAATGAATCTGATCCTGCCCTCTTAGAAGCCATTGAATTCCTATAGCACTTCTTCTATGAATTTCACCTGACCACACTTATAAGTCAAGTCATATTCTAAGTATGCAAGTCTTGTCCAGATAATGATATTGCTGAGCATCCATGGGTTCATTTTTCCTATCATGTCTAGCAACAGGGATCATGAGCCCCTGAGTCATATAAGCTTTCTGTCTCATATTCCAAGACTTACCCTGGGCCTTAGACATAGTTGGAGCTGGGAAACCTCCTTTCACTTACTCTCTATATTTTGAGTACCTGTAGATCTCTTTCAAAGTCCTCACTGTGAACAGAGCTTTTTGTTTTCATGTATACTCATTTGTAAAATCTTGGGAAGTCATTTCCACACTGCTTGATTTCTTTTCAGAAAACCCTTGTTAATGTTTTGATCTTTGAGTATTTGTTAGTTTTTCTCTAACAACTCCAAGTTTTCCATGTTACCATGAGGTCTTTAGTAATTTGGTGTAAATGTTTGCTAAAATCATACATGACTGCTGCTAGTGGAAAATCCTACTCACTGGGTTCTAACCTTGTTAATTCTTTGTGTCCAGTAGTTTGACATGTTTCAAAAAGTTGAGAGGGCAGGATGTGTGCTCCATTAACATTTCCCTTCAGTCTTTGATTTCTCAATGATATAAAATTCACAGGGAACCACAGTATTTGATTTTGTGTAAGTCCTCAAAAACATATATGTGGACTCATTAAGTGTTGGGTTTCATCAGCAAAGACAGGGCCTTGCATTGCCTATCAGTATCTAAATAATTATTTACTTTTGTTCTTGTTTGTGAAAGTCCAGTTAAGTATTTAGTAATAAATAAATATTAATGTACAACTTCTATACAAATGTATCATGAAAGTATATTTATATTTGTCTCTGTAAGTGTGATGAAGGAAAACAGAAAGTCAGGGAAAGAGATCAGGAAAGAAAGAACGGACTGGGAAAACAGAGGCAAAGCACATAGCATAGAGCAAAGTTGCAGCATCAGAATACAAAATAAAGACATCACTTGTATTCCTTAAGTAACCCTTACAATTTTCTTGTGAATTTGAAACTATTTCAAGTGATCTAATAAACTTGTTTGAAAGTCTTAAATTCAGCATTATAACTTAATATCACTGGGCTATTTTTCACACATGTTATTTTTTCTGTCCATGTGGCTTATGAGAGAACACAAATAAACATATTAATCTGAGCTCAATCATTGAAATCTAAATTTAATTTGGATATGGCCAGTTACCTAGAAGATAGGTGTTGTGTTAAGGAAATTAAAGATCAGATATGATAAGATAGAGGGAAAACAAATCAATAAAAGAATTATAGCTGCAAGGTAATGTTAGTGCCCATGTGTAAGGAATGAGGGGGTATTCGACTAATGTGGGCTGAATTGGCTGGAAAGACATGATGTAATCAATCTCTCTCTCTCTCTCTCTCTCTCTCACACACACACACACACACACACACACACACACACACACACACATACACACCTCCAAGAACTACCCATCATGTATAGATAGATATACACTCCTCCCTATGGTTGCTTCCTAGGACATTGGTAGCAGGAGGTGGTTTCCTTTGTGATTAACATTTATGAAATTAAAAAATATATTTTAGTCTCTTGTCAACTCATGTATTACATATGCAATATTGCTAAAAAATATATGGTTGGTCTACTGAACTGTGTGGCTGGAAAGTTGACTCAGTGTGTAAAGTACTTGCCAAATAATAGTGACGACCCAGAATTGGATCACTAACACTCACATAAAAACTAGCAAAGGGCAGCATCTACCTGTAACCCCAGATCCTGCAAGGCAGCGGCATGAGGGACTCAGTCTAGAAAAATTCATAGACACCAGACTCAGTGACATATGGTCTGAAAAAATAAAAAGTGCTGAGTAAGGGAGGAGAGCACCTGGCCTTGACCCATTCTCTACATATGTACAAATGTATATGCACACAAAAACACCCAAAGTAAAATACACACACACACACACACACACACACACACACACACCACTACTCGTCAGTCAAAGTTCATTTAGGCCATAGGTTTTTGTAGGCTGAGGAAGAAGCCACAGTTTCCTAAAGTCAGACGTAGCGAAGGGTCCCTTCACTGTAATGAACTCACAGTTCACAAGTCCCCTAGTGAAAGAAAATGATGGTCATAAGAGAGGCTGTGTGCATTCTGGGGTTGCAAACAAGCCTTTAGAAGGTCAGAGGAATTGAGCCCATGAGAACAGTGGGGACATGACCTTTGAAATGTTAAATGCTCCCTGCTCCTAGGTTTGTCACTCTGGCCCCACAGGAATTTGGAAAGTAGTAGGGGCAGATGACACAGAGCATACCCATGATAGACTGGAGGGCAGGGCCAATAGTCCATTTCAATATCTTCAAAATTCCCAGGTTTACTCCCAGTTATGAGACTTATCCCATCTCATTGAAGGAAACTGGTTGATTTTACCTCCACAAACACTGTTAATTCCATGTTCATTTCCCTCTGTTCCCCGGCTTCTCCATTTTCCATGTTTGTAGTCCTCCTGGTCCTAAGGGTCACTTTCCAGAGTTTTTTCTTTTTAGTTTTCAGCCTTTCTCAGATGTCCATTTTTTTGTTTGTTTGTTTGTTTCATGGTGTGACCTTGTCTGATATTCTAGATGACAGCTTCTTCACCTCCAAACTCTACTATCACATCTAGGAGAAGGAGC